>NC_064626.1:626717866-627342866 GCF_023864275.1 Schistocerca cancellata | reverse complement strand
ATTTTTTCGCTTTTGGGCAAAATATTTTCACAGAAACAAAGATAATTCGGGTAACAAACCGAATAAATCACAACATTAATATGCTGTCACGATTCAGGGAAATACAGAAATACAGCGAAATAAATCACTTAGCGATGGAATAAATAGGAAGGCGAAACGGCAACAGGAAAATTTTGCACAAACAGACATAAAGTCTGCAGGAATACCGCAATTACTTTCTTATGCAATGTTACTTATAATCCGTCATGGTTGCAAAATGTTTATTCACGTGACCGGTTTCGGTTCCTCTAGAACCATCTTCAGATCTGAAATGACAATGATAATAATTTACTACTTCACAAATGCAAGCCTATTTCTTCCAATCTGATCAACATCGAATGTACCAGAACGTACCTGCAGTTTCGTTTACAGGAGTAACCCGTCCACACTCAGCAACCTTCACATGCTGCGGCACATTAAATTGGTTGGCATGATGCACGTCATTTATATTAATTATAAAACTCTTACCTACAGGTGGCATCTGGTACACTTGTTACGTTACATATGCACATACTGTATTAAGTAGATTTTTCTAATTTACTTTTATCTCTAAAAATACTTAGTTAAGATCTATAGTTGTCAAGGTTAAAATCGGTACTTGTCAAAATTACAATATATATAATAAAATTAAAGTTTCTGTACTATCGAAAACTAAGGGCGATTTCTATATCCATGGAGCTGGTGTAGACTTCTTTTCCTTCATGGTCTGATTCCGTGGTTCCCGCTATTTCGCTGTTGTGTCTCTTACCCACGGTGATGGACATCAGACGACTGAACGGCTCGCGGCACAACAGCGAAATAGCGGGAACCATGGAAGCACACCATGGAGGAAAACAAGTCTACACCAGCGCCATGGATATAGAAATCGCCCTTTGTTTTCGATCGTACAAAAACGATATTTTTTGTGTATATGTGCATATGTATGGTAACAAATGTACCAAACGCCACCTATCGGTAAGAGTTTTATAATTAATATAAATGACGTGCATTCTACCAACCAATTTAATGTGCCGCAGCATGTGAAGGTTGCTGAGTGTGGACGGGTTACTCTTGTAACCGAAATTGCAGGTACATTATGGTACATATGATGTTGATCAGATAGGACGAAACAGGCTTGCATTTGTGAAATAGTAAATTAGTATCATTGTAATTACAGATCTGAAGATGGTTCTAGAGGAACCGAAACCGGTCATGTGAATAAACATTTTGCAATCAAGACGGATTATAAGTAACATTGCAACAGGATAAGTCTGAAGAAATGATCGACGGAAGGACTGAAGAAATCGAAAAGGAAATGATCGACGGAAGGACTGACACAGCACACAGAAAAGGCAAAACACTCTTCGGTTAAGCCAAAGCCAAGGGGCTAACATTAAGAGAGCAATGAGAATCGCAGCTCTAAACGCAGAGGAAAGAGCGGATATGGGAAAGAGTACACTGGAGGTCTCTATGAGGGAAGAGGGAGCTTGTCTGGGTTTGCCTGATGACGTGATAGAAATAAGAGGAGTCCACAGGGAATTCAAAAATCCGACGACGAATTAAAATAAAATAAGGCACAAAAGATGGATAACCTTCCGTCAGAATTTGTAAAATCATTGGGGGAAGTGACAGCAAAACGGCGATTCACAATCAAGGCTATTCACGCCACTATTGAAGTGTAGAATCTATGATACTTGCGACATACCATCAGACTTGCGGAAAAACATCATCCACACGTTTTTAAAGATTGCAAGAGCCGACAAGTACGCGAAATATCGCATAACCAGCTCAACACCCCATGCACCAAAAATTGCTGACAAGAATAATTCACAGAAAGGAATTGAGGGTATGTTATATGACGATCAGTTTGTCTTTAGGAATGGTAAAGGAACCAGACAAGCAATTCTGACGTTGCGGTTGATAATGGCAGCAAGACTGAAGAAAAATCAAGACACATTCGTAGGATTTATCGACCTGGAAAAAGCGTTTGACAGTGTGAAATAGTGCAAGACACAAGAATTTCTTAGGAAAATAGGAATAAAGTACTGGGAATGACGGGTGATATTCGAAATGTACAAGAAAGAGGTGGGAACAATAAGACACGAAGGCCAATAACGAAGTATATCTATTTATCGAAGAAGCCATGACGGAACTAAAAGAAAGGCTCAAGTGCCAGATTAAAATTCAGTGTGAAAGGATACCAATGACAAGATTCACTGATGTCATTACTATCTTCAGTGAAAGTGAAGAAGATTTACAAGATCTGTTGAATGGAATGAACACTCTAATAAATAAAGAATGTGGACTGAAAGTAAATCGGAAAAATACAAAAGTAATAAGGAGTGGCAGTAATGAGAACAGCGAGAAACTTAACATCAAAATTGGTGATCACGAAGGTTAGGAGTTCTGCTACCTGGTAAGCGAAATAATCAATGACGGACAAAGCAAGGTGGACATGAAAACCAGACTTGCACACAAAAAGCGGACATTTCTGGTTAAGAGAAAGAACCATATTAGTGTCAAACATCGGTCCTAATTTGATGAAGAAATTTCTCAGTACGCATCTTAGGCGAACAGCAATATATAGCTGTGATGATGATGTTTGGTTAGTGGGGCGGTCATCAGCGTCCGTACAAAGTCCCAATAAAATGGTGAGGACAAAAGAAACACACAGTCTCCGGACAGAGAAAATCCTCAACCCGACCGGTTATATGGCTTTGTGGTCTGATAAGATAAGGAAAGGGGAGGTTCTCCAAGGAATCGATGAAGAAAGGAACATAAGTGAAACATTGAAGAAGGGAGATGGAACATGTGGTAATGCATCAGGGATTAATCTCCTTGGTCCTAAAGGGAGCTGTAGAGGGTAAAAACAGTAGGGGAAGGCAGAGATTGGAATATATCTAGAAAATAATTGAGGATATAGAGTGCTATTGCTGCTGTGAAACGAAGAAAGTGGAGGAGGAGAGGAAATCGTGGTGGGCCGCATTAAAACAATCACAATACTCAAAATAAAAAGTAAAAAATGAACAATAAAAAGTAAAAATAAAAAAGACCATTCACTGGAGACTACATATTCCATATGCCAAAATCCTCAGAAAATTTCCCTGAACAGCCTCCGAACTTTTGTCGGTTAAGATAGTTTCATACGCCAGTGTGACAGTGAAGGCGAACGTACGTACAGGCTTGCAGTTACAGAAAAAACAAAAATGAAAATGTCCAATGAATACGAACTCATAAAAGATATTAGAACCTTAGTCTAGCAATACTAGTGCCACCGAAGAATTAGCATTAAATGAAGGCGAAACAACAATAGAGCAGCAATCACCAAGAAATTTCTCAAAAATACGTGTATGCACTTCTTTGTGAATCTGCGAAATTTACTAGCGAATTACATTCCTGTTTATTAGTATATAATTGTATATTTATATAACAGAACAGATACGCTATGGTTATTAGAAAAGGATTAAAAACGAGTAAAAAGATGGCATTCTACGAATTAGCACGTGGAATGTCAGAGTTCCAATTGTGGTAGCAAAACTAGAAAATCTGTGAAAGAAGAATGAATTTCAGTGGAAACAAAGTAAGGACATATGGCTCGATGGACTTAGGATAATATCAATAGCAGGAGAAAATTGTGTAATAGGTCATAATGAATAGGGCAGCAGGAAATATTTAACAAATTGAGAACATTTCAGCGATAGGATTATTCTCATCAGAATCGAAACCAAACGTAGATCCTCATGTATGGTTAAGTTATACTTCGTTACGTGATAAGCAGGATACTACGAGACAGGAACTGCATACGACGGAATTCAACGGTTAATTCTCAAGCAACAGGAAACGTAAATATGATAATTATGGATGGAGTGCTATAGGCATAGAAGGTGGAGTTAAAAGAAAACACATGCACTGAATATATGAGAGAAGAGAAAGATTTCTTGATTTTGGAAAATTATCTAAATAATACAAAGCATGCTTTTTTAAAGTAAGTATCGTTCTGAGATAAAACTGGAACAAGTAGCCTTTTCTGAGCAATTTCATTTTTGCATGAATGACTGTACCTGAATGTACTTTTCTAACCACCAATATTAAGACACTTATCGTTCATACAACCAGCTTTGAATACCATCCTCGTAGAAATCTGCCGCCTCAGCATAAGTATCGAAAATTTAAACGTTCTATAACCGCAAAAAGCACATTTCATGAGACTTGAGGAAATTCATCACTTAACATTAAAATAGTAACGCTTCTGTTCTCTTTGTTTCTCATCAACTTTATGCCCCAAATACTCAGTAATGATTGACGGTCACCCACTTCGTTGCTCATCATACACGAAGGAATCTTTAAAGATTCTCGCCTATTTCCGTACCATCCCATCGCTTGTAAGTGTCACGAAGTGTGCTTTTAAGGTATCGCTACAAAACATTTAATTTATCGAAAGTTATGCTCAGGGTGCAGATTCCTACAAAGATGGTAGTCAGAGCTTGTTGTGCGATACGATAACTGCCTTAATATTGGTGGGAATCTTCTCGCTTCCATGTAAAAATAAAATTGCTAAGAAGGATTTACTTCTTCTGCCTTTATTTTAGAACGCTATTTACAGATAAAAGACACGCCTCTTAATATCAAACACAATCGTGGATAGTTACAATAGGACGAGATATGCTTTGAAAATATCAGAAGACGTAAGAAGATATGTATTGGATTACATCATGATGAGAGAACGATTCTGGAATCGAATACCCAGACACAGATATAGACCCAGATCACAAGTAATGAAGAGAAGGTGGAACACACGAAGGCTACTGTATTTTTACCACCTCCGATGTGTCTAGAAATGTAAAACAATGAAAATGAAAAATGTTTTATTTCCAACATTTAGCTCTACCTTCCAGCTATTTCTGTACGTAGTCGCTTCTTCGACTCAGACATTTCTTGCAGCGTTGTACCAACTTCCAGTACCACCGCGAGAAAAGCTATTGTTCTAGGTATCTATACGTCCTTCAACGGACTTTCTCTGTGTTTTTAATTTCGCGAACGATCATAAAAAAATAGTCCTCAAAGACCAGGGGTCTCCAAACTACGGCCCGCGGGCCGAAACCGGCCCGCGAGAGCCGGCAAACCGGCCCGCGTTAGCTGGCCGGACATCCCCGGTATCCGGCCCGCCAAATAATTGAGGTAGTACCTATACCGACAAAAATTGAGTTTCGAGGCTTATCGCGACCAATACACCGCGATATTGGCTCTGCTACTCGCTACAAGACTACATAACTAAACTTATTGTTGCGCCGCTTGAAATAACAATGCGTTGACATACTCTACCTCTGTTACGTCTTGCAGTAATAGTGTTGCTAATAATGATTTTGAGTTTTCGTTAACTTTGCAGGA
Organism: Schistocerca cancellata; assembly: GCF_023864275.1. NCBI lineage: Eukaryota > Metazoa > Arthropoda > Insecta > Orthoptera > Acrididae > Schistocerca > Schistocerca cancellata. The sequence continues at coordinate 627,337,460 of NC_064626.1, read as the reverse complement.
CGCTTTCGTGAAGAATGTGCAATGACATACTTTTTTTGTCGGCGAAATTCGCCAGAATAAAAATACGCCAGAATTTCGGTCAAGTACATCCACCAATCAAAATTATGTAATTAAATAAAAATCGTAGTTCATTTCAGTGCTAGCTATTCCCACAACCTTAGATTTTTGCGATTTCATCTATCCATTGGCCTTACATTCCGGTGATCATGGAGTGCTAGGGTGCTTACTTCCCACTAGGAAGATCTTGGCCCTTGTGACTTCGTGGAGGCGTCAATGTGGCCCGTGGACTAAAAAGTTTGGAGACCCCTGTCATAGACGAACACATGTGAACTGTAACACCTGGTTTACATCGACACACCTGTACGTATTCTGCAAGTCGCTGTACAATGCATGACGGAGTGTATATTGTAGCAATATAATCATTCCTATTTCACTTGACTGTCTAAATGCCTCTGTACATGACCACATCTCCCTTATCATATTACCGAGCGAGGTGGCGCAGTGGCTAGTACACTGGACTCTCATTCAGGAGGACAACGGTTCAAACCCGTCTCCGGCCATCTTGATTTAGGTTTTCCGTGATTTCCCTACATCGTTACAGGCGTATGCCGGGATCGTTCCTTTGAAAGGGTACGGCCGATTTCCTTCCCAATCCTTCCCTAATCCTAGCTCGGCCTCCGTCTCTAATGATCTTGTTGTGTACATAGTTCCACGTAGTCAGCGCGTACACAACTTTCCCACTAGAGCGCGCCCCGCTAAGCACAACAGCGCAGGCGCAGCACTCGTCCGTCTCCGCACTATGAGATGGCGCTGTCTTAGAGACAGACCAAATTCTGCTTCCGCCGATCCGCGTATTAATATGTACGCAGCCAATGAGATTGCTGCTAACGTAGAACCTTTTCTCCTCGTGGATCACACTCGCGCAGTGATACCTGAACGCGCGAGATATTATAACGAGTGTACAGACCTCCGATTAGTCAGTCTGCATTAGTCTGCATTAGTCTGAATTTGTCTGTAGTCAAGTTTCAGTCTGTGCCTAATACGATTACCATATTCCTGCACATAGCCATGAAGATAAATGTATAGACACTTTTGTCAAGTATCAGATATATGTGAGAATAAGATTAACACACCAATACCAAAGGAACTTCAGATTGTCAATTGGAAACAGCATCCAGAATCAAGTTATGTAATGTCTATGATTTTTATTATTTTAATAAATTAATCAAGTTCTGTTTAAAGTTGGTCACCGTCAATCTGCTACTTTAAGTGTGCAAGTGGCATTTCTATCGTTTGATCTAACGGCAGAAGATAAACATGCCACAATAAGACCACGAGACATATTGCTGACACTCGCCTACTTCGTTAGAGCGACAAGTCAAATAATCTGATGGTGTGTGTACCTAAGGTCTTACAGTACGCACACCACAGACCTCGTTGTCGACGGGACGTTAAACACTAATCTCGTCCTCCGTTATCTTATTCACATGATTGTTAGGCATTCACACATCATGCAGGATGGAGATAGCAAAATTGTAGCTCATTTTTCCGTGAATACACGTTCATTGAATTTACGCAATGAGGTTTTGCGAGAGCTATGTCGTCTTTCTTCCAAGGGTTACCATGTGAGTTCTCCAATAATTATTTCCATACTTTTGTATGTGCTGTCCTTACCTGTTGTGATATTGGCAGTGCGTCCCTGAATTCGACTGTTGTCGTCCCTACTCGATAAGGGCTCGAAAGACTGAAACAGTGCTCTAGAACTGATAGCACACACTTATTTTGTGCGATTTATTACACAGCTGAAGTTGTCTTTAATAAAACCCTTTTAACTAAGCCCAGTGCTGCGTTCGCCTTTCGTACTAGTGATGTTACGTGATGCTCCTATTTCATATCGCTCAGTAGCATTACCCACAAATTGTTATTCGGTTGCAAATCGTCAAAATGTTGTTATAAAGGCCGGCCGCGGTGGCCGTGCGGTTCTGGCGCTGCAGTCCGGAACCGCGGGACTCCCACGGTTGCAGGTTCGAATCCTGCCTCGGGCATGGGTGTGTGCGATGTCCTTAGGTTAGTTAGGTTTAAGTAGTTCTAAGTTCTAGGGGATTTACGACCTAAGATGTTGAGTCCCAAAGTGCTCAGAGACATTTTTGTTGTTATAAGCATTAACTTACATTTAACCACATTTAAGGAGACCAGCCACACGTTGCACCCTTGCCAAATTTCTGATACAGAGAAGGAATTTTTAAGTATTGTAGAAGGCAAATGGCCCCAGATAATACTGGCAGCAGTCAGTAATAGTCCAACCCATCCTAAATGTCGAGAACGCGTCTTGACAGCCTGAATAACTTACTGCTTCTCGGGGTGCTGCTCTCCCGCAGTGCCATTTTTCTCTCGGGATTAAGAGGTCGCTTGGGGCGCTTTTAATAACGCAGTGCGGGCAGGTGCAGTAAATCAGAGCGTGTTTGCTAGCCGCCCAGCGTGGGACACTAAGGAATTAGCTGCCATCCGTCAAGGCGTACCTGCCTGCCAGCCGCCGCTGACTGGCAAGTGCGAGAGGAGCAACAGGTGCCCGCGGTTGACAGCGACAGCGCCGGAGCGTGGCGGAAGCAGCCAGCAGTTGCAGCCTGCGGGTCGCGGTCCCTCCTTTTACCCTTCCCGTCGCTCACAACGGGCCTGATACATCAGTTGCAGGCTGGTTATTCTCGGAGGTCTCCGAAACGAAAGCCATACTTAGGTCCCGGGGGAACCAGAATGCAAGCACAAACCCAGATGATCACCGATATTGCTTATATTGCGGTTGATTGTAGTACGTGCTGCGCTGCAAGAAATTCTGGCCTATAGTGAAGCGGTTTTCTTCTTCTTCTTCGCAACATGGCTTATATACTCTAGTCACCAGTTCCATCTTAATAGGTATTGCTCCTATCTTTTCTTTGGTCTTCCCACACTTCTTCTTCTTCTGGCTGACTTGTATCTCCTACTTACACTTCTACGTCCTAGATAGTCTTCCCATTTTCATAGGTGCTTCTCTTTTGTCGTTTAGGTTATACTACCTACAAGTCCCAGCATTACCCGGGTATTTAGCTACAATTGTGGCCGAAACTTCGTATGCGTGGAATGTATTTTTGACTCATGGACAACAACGTTTGAAACAGTATTAGTGGGAAAATTAACGAAGATCTTGTTCGCTTCAGTAACATGACAGAGAGCCATGTAGAGCTATCCAAGTGAAAAGCAATCGACACTGAGGTCCTCATGTGCAACATGCAGTGCCTAGTCTTGGGCCTTGTTAACGGTCATAGCATAACATAAGCTAGCTGGAAACTGTACACATTTTAAGCGAAATGGTAAATTGTTAGGAAGAAGCAGGATTCAAGGTGTAAAAACTTGCTCGATCGCGCCATTTCCAGCCAAAATTTCGTCTTCTATGATGTTGCGTTGGAGAGAAGTAACTTTAAGCGAGAGCCCGCTCGGTTAGTTGGTCTAACGCACTGGTTTCCGGGCGGGAAGGCGTGCCGGTCCCCGGCACGGATCCGCCCAAGGGATTAGTCTCGGGGTCCGGTATGCCGGCCAGTCTGTGGATGGTCTTTAAGACGGTTTTCCATCTGCCTCGGCGAATACAGGCTGGTGCCCCCATCACTCGGCGGTTGCTGGGCAAACACTATCTCCACGTACGCGTTCACTATAATTACTCTGCTACGCAAACATTTGCAGTTACAAACGTTTACCATAAGGGGGGAGGGGGGTCCATTGCGAGCCAAACCACACAATAACCCAGGTTCGGTGTGGGGCGGCGGTGGGGTGAGTGGACTGCTGTCTCCTGTTGTAGGGTTGTGAGCCACTGAGGGCTACAGCGGGGACGATCCTCCCCGTCGTTTCTAGGTCCCCAGTTCCATACAATACAATAGAACTTTAACCGTTGATTCTGAGGAGCGTGATAATGTATTATTCTCTCGATCTGAATTAAGCTGCACCTCGCTTTTAAAGGAAGGGGTGATTTCCAAAGATCAAGTTAAAACATGATATTCTCGAGGCACAGTATGTTTCGCTTCAGAGTCTTCATTGGATACTTGAGACCATACAGTTCTCAGTCCTCTAACTGTTCTGGTGTATTCAGAAAAACTTTACTGTTTTCTAGGAATTTTTGTTCGTAAAAAAACGAAGTCGAAATGTAATGAGTAGGCAAATGAAACTATATTGTCCTAGAGACCTTTTCAAGTCTCAAACATTTATTACGTCTATATGCAGACTGAAACAACGACTGAAATTTTTTTACCAAGGCGAAGGGTTCGTATTCCGGTCTTGGTAAACTTTTCTTTCATTACTTCCGTCCGCATATTCATACCATAATGAGTAGGGCCCCAACTTTATTAAATTCGTGTTTCCTAGCGAAGTACATAAATAAAACGTACCAAAAGAAGGGAAGCAATATCGTTAAGTTTTTAGTACACAAAGCACCATCAACAAGTACAAATATGGCAGTCAACTGAATTCCAACTCATAAAGATGAGAATGCAGCTCTTAGTTCTGTCATTGACGTAAACTTCTGAAAATATATCTGTCACAGAATTAAAAAGCTAACAGCACGATCTATGGTTCTTTGGTGTACTTCTCCGCGATCATTAAGCATCCGAACTCCTGACCTGAGCAGATAATTTTAAATGAACCTTAAATTACGATATTTTTTCCATGTTCCGTTTTTGGTGGAATAAAGCCTATATTTTGCCCCAAGCTACCGTCAAATTACCTGTTGAAACCCAACGAATATTCATCAAGTAGTTTTGAGGACCAGCGCGTTCAAACTGACAAACACACGCTAAGGTTTCTTTCTCTTCATCCACTTTTGATGAAATAAAACGTATACGTTACCCCAAGAAGTATTACCTGTGAAACCCCCACGAAAATTCTGGTAGCTTTGGAGATTAACTTGTTCAGACCGTGCAAGATCCCGTCGCTTGTAAACTGATACTGTTATTACTCAGCTTAGCCGCGAATCCGTAGAGGGTGGTATATGTGACGTACAGTATAACTGGCCAGCATTTCCACTCGGAATATGCGAGTGTAAGTCGGACCTTCCTTGATCCGCCTTGGTGGGTCGTGTCGTCGGATTTCCTCCTACATGAGCGCGGTGCAACTCTCGTAAATGTCGCCCCTTGCAGATTCTTCATTGGCGCATTTGATGTCTCTATCGGTGGAACCTAATTATCTAAAATTGCTGTCGATCGACTTTGGGATATCTATTTACTCGAAATTAACATTGAGAATGCCATAATATCACTTTTATACCTATTAGATTAATAATGAAACACTCATGTCACAAACTACTCGTAACCGAGAGCATGGCTACCATCGAACAAGACAGGAAGAGCTCTTAACGCCGACTGCCGACTTTGGTGCGCAGTCCGTACCTCTTACTAGTTTCGTCGCAGTTCGTGGATTTTTGATCATGTTCGTACTTACTAAGATATGCATTTGTTAATGAAGGGGTGTGAATTTTAACGAGGCAAAATTATGATAAATAATTTTAAACATCCAGAGGCTCCTCCTAGTATTCGTGTTGTCATAAATGACTTTAATTATTAAATATAAATAAAAAAAATCGGGGACTTTGGCGCCAAGATGGCGGTACTTCCGTCATGTATATTTCCCAGGCTGACGCTTGTTGCTACGGTCCAGCGCCGAGCCCCATCCCACTACGCGTGACATCTGGTCGCTTCGTCACCTAGCCAGCCAGCGTGGGAAATGCTCTCCCACTCATGGCCGGCTACCGACTACAGCACTTCCGAGCCACCGTGAATACATCAATAAGATACAATAATTTATTAAAACTGGTAAAAATGTCTTCCTCGCGGAAGAGGCACCTTACATAATCGCCCCGTTGTTTGTTTCCAAAATTATGCCTTTTTCGTGAGACAAAATCGCAAATTTGGAAATAGCAAAATCTCGGTATTGCAAAATTCTAGGAGTAGCCTTTACATTTTGGTCATTTGCCCTTCTATTGAGATCTTTAACTTTTCCTTTAACTCAGTATTTATTTTTTCTTTTAATTGGACATAAACAAAATCTTTTTTAAAATTTTCATAACAAAATTACTAATCGTTCTGTATCATTGCTCTTCTATGTCACCATATTATTAGAATATTAATTTGCATGCTCTCGTTATGAACACCTATACTTTCAGATAAAGCACAATATATAAATGAATAATTGAAATAGTGAAAGAGTATAAATATTTCCCCAAATATCACCAATACAAAATGAATAACAAAGATACAAGACAATTTGTTATACCATTCAGTTTACAAAACATTAGATATACATTTTATGAAGAGACTTTTTCAATAATTCGTGACGCCTGTCGAAGAATACGTCACCTCAGGGCTAAACAAGACGCTCCACATTCGTATTTGCTCTGTCGCCGTTTTTCAAAAAGTTACCAAGAGCGTTCTTTCTTTCATTCAAACAGACCACTTTATACATTGATGTTAAACTATATCTTCAGCACACTTAGAGACACAGCAAATTTATATGCCCTATTTTACAGCACCAGGCCGTCCACTACACCACTGAACACTGATGGCTCAAGAAAATTTTATTTATTTCTTTTTTTGTACGCCACTGACAACACTTTCTTTCGAACCAGTATTCACTCTATTCCCGAAGTTAGGGTTCATCGGTTCGCTGGTTCCACTGGGATCCGGAAGCAACAGCCATTATCAGTTCTTTCCTTTTAATTGATATTGCTTTGGATAGGTTTCCCAGATTCCTTGGCCAATTTACAAGGGTGTCCACATTACGTCTCATCGTCCAGCAGTTGAAATACAACGGTACATGAAACAGAAAAGGACTACTTTAGACAGAAGAATACAATAATATTTTACAACGGTTCCTGGGGAATCAAATAACAAAGCTATAAAGCAATAATAATACTAAGATTTATGTACCAAATTTCATTACAGTTTATTCTGCTAAACACCACTGTGTCAGTATGCAAGCCTTCGTTTGTAAACAAAGTCGTAGACACACGCTCATGACGTCACTCTCAGACGCTAGGGTACCGACCCGTCAGCTGGGCCGGTCAGAGAAAAGCTCTTTAAGACCAACCGGTACCGTGCGTGACGCAACACCCCACCTCTCATCCATCGACACTGGGCCATTCACCTACTGACATACTCTTAAAGTAAATATTATGATTTCCTCATTCAACTCACCCCCCCCCCTCCCCCCATGAAACATGGACCTTGCCGTTGGTGGGGAGACTTGCGTGCATCAGCGATACAGATAGCCGTACCGTAGGTGCAACCACAACGGAGGGGTATCTGTTGAGAGGCCAGACAAACGTGTGGTTCCTGAAGAGGGGCAGCAGCCTTTTCAGTAGTTGCATGATTATTATTATTATTATTATTATTATTATTAGTGTTTTAGGGCGCACAACAGCGAGGTTATCAGCGCCTTCAGTAGTTGCAGGGGCAACAGTCTGGATGATTGGCTGATATGGCCTTGGGACACTAACCAAATCGGCCTTGCTGTGCTGGTACTGCGAACGGCTGAAAGCAAGGGGAAACTACGGCCGTAATTTTTCCCGAGGGCATGCAGCTTTACTGTGTGGTTAAATGATGATGGCGTCCTCTTGGGTAAAAAGAGGAAGCCGCCTGGTATAATTTTGCACAGAGCGCAACTTAATCATAGCTAAAACTTGGTTCAAGAATCATAAAAGAAGGTTGTATACATGGAAGAACCCCGGAGATACTAAAAGGTATCAGATAGATTATATAATGGTAAGACAGAGATTTAGGACCAGGTTTTAAATTGTAAGACATTTCCAGGGGCAGATGTGGGTACTCGCCACAATCTATTGGTTATGAACTGTAGATTAAAACTGAAGAAACTGCAAAAAGGTGGGAATTTAAGGAGATGGGACCTGGATAAACTGAAAGAACCAGAGGTTGTACAGAGTTTCAAGGAGAGCATAAGGGAACAATTGACAGGAATGGGAGAAAGAAATACAGTAGAAGAAGAATGGGTAGCTTTGAAGGATGAAGTAGTGAAGGCAGCAGAGGATAAAGTAGATAAAAAGACGAGGGCTGCTAGGAATCCTTGGGTAACAGAAGAAATATTGAACTTAATTGATGAAAGGAGAAAATATAAAAATGCAATAAATGAAGCAGGGAAAAAGGAATACAAACTTCTCAAAAATGAGATCGACAGGAAGTGCAAAATGGCTAAGCAGGGATGGCTAGAGGACAAATGTAAGGACGTAGAGGCTTGTCTCACCAGGGGTAAGATAGATACTGCCAACAGGAAAATTAAAGAGACCTTTGGAGAAAAGAGAACCACTTGTATGAATATCAAGAGCTCAGATGGAAACCCAGTTCTAAGCAAAGAAGGAAAAGCAGAAAGTTGGAAGGAGTATATACAAGGTCTATACAAGGGCGATGTACTTGAGGACAATATTATAGAAATGGAAGAGGATGTAGATGAAGATGAAATGGGAGATACGATACTGCATGAAGAGTTTGACAGAGCACTGAAAGATCTGAGTCGAAAATAGGCTCCGGGAGTAGACAACATTCCGTTGGAACTAGTGACAGCCTTGGGAGAGCCAGTCCTGACAAAACACTACCATCTGGTGAGCAAGATATATGAGACAGGCGAAATACCCTCAGACTTCAAGAAGAATATAATAATTCCAATCCGAAAGAAAGCAGGTGTTGCATATGTGAAAATTACCGAACAATCACTTTAATAATTCACGGCTGCAATATACTAACGCGAATTCTTTACAGACGAATGGAAAAACTAGTAGAAGCCGACCTGAGAGAAGATCAGTTTGGATTCCGTAGAAGTATCGGAACACGTGTGGAAATACTGACCCTACGACTTATCTTAGAAGCTAGATTAAGGAAAGGCAAACCTAAGTTTCTAGAATTTGTGGACTTAGAGAAAGCTTTTGACAGTGTTGACTGGAATACTCTCTTTCAAATTCTGAAGGTGGCAGGGGTAAAATAAAGGGAGCGAAAGGCAGTTATTAGAGTTGAGGGGTATGAAAGAGAGCAGTGGTTGGGAAGGGAGTGAGACAGGCTTGTAGCCTATCCCCGATGTTATTCAATCTGTATATTGAGCAAGCAGTGAAGGGAACAAAAGAAAAATTCGGAATTGGTATTAAAATCCATGGAGAAGAAATAAAAAATTTGAGGTTTGCCGATGACATTGTAATTCTATCAGAGAGAGCAAAGGACTTGGAAGAGCAGTTGAACGGAATGGATAGTGTCTTGAAAGGAGGATATAAGATGCACATCAACAAAAGCAAAACGAGGATAATGGGATGTAGTCGAATTAAGTCGGGTGATGCTGAGGGAATTAGATTAGGAAATGAGACACTTAAAGTAGTAAACGAGTTTTGCTATTTGGGGAGCAAAATAACTGATGATGGTCGAAGTAGAGAGGACATAAAATGTAGACTGACAATGGCAAGGAAAGCATTTCTGAAGAAGAGAAATTTGTTAACATCCAGTGTAGATTTAAGTGTCAGGAAGTCGTTTATGAAAGTATATGTATGGAGTGTAGCCATGTATGGAAGTGAAACATGGACGATAAATAGTTTGGACAAGAAGAGAATAGAAGCTTTCGAAATGTGGTGCTACAGAAGAATGGTGAAGATTACATGGGTAGATCACGTAACTAATGAGGAGGTATTGAAGAGAATTGGGGAGAAGAGGAGCTTGTGGCACAACTTGACTAGAAGGAGGGATCGTTTGGTAGGACATGTTCTGAGACATCGAGGTATCACCAATTTAGTATTGGAGGGCAGCGTGGAGGGTAAAAATCGTAGAGGGAGACCAAGAGATGAATACACAAAGCAGATTCAGAAGGATGTAGGTTGCAGTAGAGCATGAATAGTAGCTGCCAGACAGATACCACAGTTCATCAAGAGTAGTGACTGGCGTATTGTGCCGAGCCAGTTGCTCGGCCACCATTGACCAGACGTTTTCAGTTGGTGAGACAACTGGAGAATGTGCTGGCCAGGGCAGCAGTCGAACATTTTCTGTATCCAGAAAGGCCTGTACAGAACCTGCAATATGCGGTCGTTTGCTATCCTGCTGAAATGTAGGGTTTTGCAGGGATCGAATGAAGGGTCGAGTCACTGGTCGTAACATATCTGAAATGTAACGTCCACTGTTCAAAGTGCCGTCAATGCGAACAAGAAATGACGGAGACGTGTAACCAACTTCACCCCATACCATCACGCCGGGTGATACGCCAGTATGGCGATGACAGTTTGCAATTAGTGGACCCAAGTTCGACGTTGAGTACACCATCGCAGGCGCTCCTGTCTGTGATGCAGCGTCAAGGGTAAATGCAGCCATGGTCTCCGAGCTGATAGTCCATGCTGCTGCAAACGTCGTCGAACTGTTCGTGCAGATGGTTGTTGTCTTGCAAACGTCCCCATCTGTTGACTCAGGGATCGAGATGTGACTGCACGATCCGTTACAGCCATGCGGATAAGATGCCTGTCATCTCGACTGCTAGTGATACGAGGCCGTTGGGATCCAGCACGGCGTTCCGTGTTACCCTCCTGAATCCACCGATTCCATATTCTGCTAACAGTCATTGGATCTCGACCAACGCGAGCAGCAATGTCGCTCTACGACAGACCGCATCCGCGATAGGCTACAATCGGACCTTTATCAAAGTCGGAAACGTGATTTCTGCTCCTTACACGAGGCATCGTAACAACGTTTCACCAGGCAACGCTGGTCAACTGCTGTTTGTGCATGAGAACTCGGTTTGAAACTTTCCTCATGTTAGCACGTTGTATGTGTCGCCACCGGCGCCATCGTTGTGTGAATGCGCTGAAAAGCTAATCATTTGCATATCACAGCATCTTCTTCCTGTCTGTTAAATTTCGCGTCTTTAGTATCTCATCTTCGTAGTGTAGCAATTCTAATGGCCGGTAGTGTAAGTTAGTAACGGACGTACACCCCATTCTAAACATATCAGAGACTTTGGATCACTTGGGACAGTGCCAGTACTTTTCTACGATGGAATTGACATGTGGTTATCGACAGTAAAAGGTGGCTCCAGAGGATCGTCCTAAAATTGCTTTCTCTTCTCCTGGAGGCCGTTACCAGTACATTAGAATGCCATTCGATTTGAAAAACCTCCGGCAACGTTTCTGAGGTTGTTAGACAGTGTCTTGAGGGATTTGAATCCACGGCAGTGTCTGGTCTATTTGGATGACATATAGTGTTTTCAAATGGTATGGAGCAACATAGACAGCGGGTATGGAATGTTTTTATGAGGTTAAGAGCAGCTCGTTTGACGTTGAGTCTGGATAAGTGTTATTTTGCATTAGAAGAAGTAAAATATTTAGGTCATATTATCAGCAAGGACGGAGTGCGAACCGATCCGAGGTTGGTACAAGCTGTAAGGGGTTTTCGGGAACCGAAAACAGTTACGGAAGTGCAGTCATTCATCGGAATTTGCAATTTCTGTCGAAAGTTCGTGAGGGGTTTTGCAGATTTATCACAATCGTTGACGCGATTGTTACGGAAGGGTGTGAAATTTGAGTGGACAGAAGAGTGTCAGAAAGCGTTTGACAAACTGAAAGAAGTGTTAACATCTTGTGTTAACATCTTGTGTTTCCAGATTTTGAAAAGGAGTTTATACAAGCATACAATGCATCGAATCAAACATTAGGGTGTGTTCCTAGTCAGGAAATTGATGGGAAGGAACATTCTGTAGCCTATGCGTCTAGGCAGTTGAACGCAGCAGAGAAGAATTACTCAACAACGGAGAGGGAGATGCTTAGCGTAATCTATTGAATCATATATTTTAAATGTTATTTATATGGGAGAAGATTTCGATTTGTCGCAGATCACTTTGCGTTGAAGTGCTTGTTGGGGTTGAATGATCCGTCCACTAGACTCCCTAGATGGGCTGTGAGGCTAAGTGAATTTGATTACGATTTGGTGCACAAACCTGGGAAAAAGCACAGTAATGCAGATGCACTAAGTAGGAAGGTGGCAAAAGTAGAAGTCATAGGTTATGACCTAGCGGTATGGAAAAAATTACAGGACGGAGGCAACGATTGTAAATTGTATCGGCTACAGTTTAATGTGTACGACGGTCTTCTGTGCAGGGAAACGAAGTTAGGGCCAAGGGTAGTAGTGTCAGTCAAGTTGAGTGATGAGGTTTGAAGGAAGCACATGATCACGTGTTATCTGCTCATGGAGGTGTAGAGGGACGAATAGGAGAGTGGCGGAGAGGTATTGGTGAAAAAGGTAGGAAAGGAGATATGGATCAGTACGTCAAAAATTGTATACCATTTGAGCAGAGAGCAGATTTGAGTCGGAAACAGATACAGCTACAACGATTACCAGAAGCAACTTGTCCATTCTCTTTCCTGGGGATTGATGTCTTAGGACCTTTTAGGCGAACACTATCGGGGAACAGATTGGTTCTGACAATAACAGACCATTTTTCTAGGTATGTGGAGATGCTGGCTATGTCTAATCAACAGGCAGAAATGGTCGCGCAAGCGTTTGTAAACAACTGGATTTTGAAGTTTGGGGTACCGGAGACAATAATTAATGACCAAGGGACCAACTTGTAGTGCTACAACGATGAAAATTAATATTACGACGATGTCAAACCTTATTTTCATGATTTAAAGAAGTTTTCATGATAGTAAAAATGTAATTATAATTTTATTATTTTCATTTTTGTGCTCAGTGTATCAAAGACTTTCTAGTGCACGGAATAAATTAGCATTGTTTGTACTACGAGGCTATATATGATTGTTAAGGGTTAAGCATGTAATAATTCGATGTAAGACACTTGGTTGAGTCTGAATTTTGTTCTCGTACTGGTCGGTAGAGAAGAAAAAGTTCCTTAATCGATGTGAAGGTATAAAGGCTGTAAAAAGTAGAGAGAGAGAAGGTAAATACAAGTTATTCAAAACAAATATCTCTAAAGTGTAACGTCTTGTGATTTCCTATAACTAAAAATTGCAAGGTCTAATCTGAGCCTGTCCTGAATAACAGCGAAGAACATTTATGTCATCATATATTTTCTTTGTTTGATCACGGTTGTGAATCGCATGTTTCTTTTTGTTACGCGACGTGTTATGAATATTTTCATTTTACGCACAAAAGTGCTCACAGCTTTAATCGAACCTGCGTCTTTCGGAAACGATAACTTTTAATCAGTACAATTACGCGAATACCGTCTAAATCGCAACCGTGAGCGCAAAAGTGTTTCCTGGACCAAATAATTCTTATAAAATGTGTATTCTCCAAAGCGAGCAGCATTGCGCTATCGCTGACTCGCAACAATCGAAAGAGTAAAAACAGTGCTTAAATAAAATTGCCACCTTTTAATAATTGTTATTATTCCATTAAATAAATAAATAGCAATTCAGTGGCTATCCAATCAATAAACAGAGAGGGCAATTCAAACTTCATGTCGGATTTAATGAAAGAACTGCGTAAATTATTGAACGTAAAGAAATGAGGACGAGTGCGTAGCATCTACAGGACAGAACGGGTACACAGAACAATCGGAAAAATGCTGAGTTTTTATGTGGATTCTCATCACCTTCAGTGGGACGAGTATTTGAAGCATATTGCGTGCGCATACAATGCAAAAGTCCATACAAATACCGGTTTGTATCTACATGAGGTAGTATACGGGCGAAAAATGCCGTCACCGTTTGATTTAGTGAAGCTACAGAAAGGAAGGACTGGTAAATCTGTATGTCAATTCGCGAGAACAATTCGGGATGTTTGGAAACAGGTACAAAAGGTGAATACAAAGGCTTTGGAAAGGCAGGAAGACTCAGTAAAGTGGAAAGGAAGTTTATGAAGTATAAAGTGGGGCAATGGGTAACGCTGTCCAGCCCCTATACGCGAAAAGGGAAAACGAAGAAGTTCCTCACCAGGTATCAAGGACCATACCAAGTTGTTAAAACCACTTCACCCATTAATGTTAATCTTCAGCTGCCAACTAGAACAACGATAGTAAACATTGGGCGGTTGCGGCAATTTAAGGGTTGCCCGGATGTGATTCCAGGTGTGTTACAGGAAGGAAAGAGGAAGAAAGAGAGAGCGAAGAGAGTTGGTAAGTGCAGAGAAGACAGAGTACAGCATGAAGTACCATATGCTTTGCGATCCAGAAAGCAGTAGAATACTTGTAGTTTTGTTTTGTTTTCGTGTAATGTATCATTGGGTTTGCATAGAGTAATTAGGCATTGTATTTTCGTATATGTGTTGTAGACACACGCCGGAGACTTCTGAGGCGAGGGCCGCAGAAATGGATACCGGATCTCAGCCATCCTGGCGAGCAGAAGGACGCAGCTGGCCGCCTGCAGCTCACACCGAGTGGCGCTGAGTCGGCACGGACGCAGACCACCGAGTCAACTGTGGCATCCTGACGATGTTGCACTCCGCTGGCGTACAAGCCTGGCACGTCACAGTGTTGCATTGCACAGGCCGCTGGGGTGCTACCTCAGCACTGCGGGGCCCTGAGACGCAGATAGAGCTGAACGCAGCACTGTAGTGGAAGCAAATAAATCATTTGGAAAGTTCTTGCCGAGTTTTAATACAGCAACTCCTGGCACCCACCCACTATATTTGGTGTTAATACGCCGCATTTGGCTTCTGATACCACAACAATACATATCAGCTCGTCGGTTCCACACAGTTGTCTCCCTGTACCAAAGCTTTTCTGCATACAATGGTCCATTGATCCTCGTCTTAATTACTCGTAATTTGTCCGTGCGGTACAAAAGTCAGATGCACATGATTTGTATTATAGTGGTGGAGTCTTTTCATTCTCCTAACATTTTCGGTATGGACGCATTCGAAGTGTCTGGTTTTTCTCTTATGGACGATGTGCTTCAAGTAGCTTTCCATGAACTCACATAGCAATTTCTGGAATAACTTGCAAAACCTTGTGACAAAAATTCCCACACTTTTCAAGAGGGTCTTGGTAAAGCTAAGGGGTTCGATGCCCATACCATTCTTAAACATGGTGCACAGCTTTAGTTTCACAGAGCCGGCCGGCCACACATATGCTCAGAGGCGCTGTTGCAGCTGAATTGCTTAGACTACAGAACATTAAAGTCATTTGGATTATTTTAGCACCTCAATGGGCGTCACCATTAGCGGTGATAAAAAAACTAACTGGAATCTTACGGTTTTTTGCTGATTTCAAGGCAACTTAATCGCAGACAGTTGTTGATTCCTTTCCAATCCCTAGACCTGAATATCTGATGGACTGCCTGAATGGAGGAAAGTGTTTTTCCAATGTACATCTCACCGAAGTGAACCTTCGGCAACTCTGGATGATGCTTCGAAACAGTTCATGGTTATCAGTACACACGTGGGGCTTCTTCAGTTTCAACGTTTTCCGTGTGGATCAGCATCTGCTCCGACTCTGTTTGAACGGTTTCTCCAGCAGCAGGTCACAAAGGCCCATCCTCCTTTATTTGGATGACATCGTTGTGTCTGGTAGAACTCCTGAGAACGGTTATTTCAGGCCATGTCCGACTCTGGTTTGCGTTGCAACAGAAGCAAGTGTAAGTTCCTTGCTACTGAAGTTGAGTGTCTCAGACATGTAATAAATGGACAAGGTATTCATCACAGCCGTCGTCATTTGGAAGCCGTACAGTGTAATCATCCCACACCTATGAATGTTACTGAGTTCCAGGCAGTTATGGGCAACCTGTTGAAAGGTCTCTGTTGGATTCCTTTCATGTTAATTTCTGAAATATGTTGCCATTTACGGCA
This sequence comes from Schistocerca cancellata, assembly GCF_023864275.1. NCBI lineage: Eukaryota > Metazoa > Arthropoda > Insecta > Orthoptera > Acrididae > Schistocerca > Schistocerca cancellata. The sequence continues at coordinate 627,321,672 of NC_064626.1, read as the reverse complement.
TAAATTCCTCTTCTAAATTTACTGTGGCGTTTCTGACACCCTCAGAAATGGACCAGTCCAGTCTGTCCGTGGAGAGCGTCTGAAGTGGTAAGATCTCTGGCTAAGCGCGTGTCTGCTAAGTCCGTAGGACAATGGATTTCTTAAGTTCAGCCTAACTGAAAATTTAATCACCTTTATTTCAGGTTTAGCTCTAAAATATTTAATGTTATCTTAAATTGCAACGCAGTGTAATTTGCGTGTAAAGTTCAGATTATTTTCCGGTAGTTGCTTTGTCACTACTTTGTGAGTAAAGTGGAACCACGTGTTGATCAGTAACTCTAACTAAGATCATCAATCTTAAATGCGAATGTGCGTGAGATTGTAACGTCTCGTCTTGACAGTATTTTTCAATATAGCAACTTTTCTTTATGTTCAACCCACGTGGGGTGCAGTTTGTGAGACCACTGTCACGTGCTTATATAATTGTTTGACCCATCAGGTTAATAGTAAGACGTTAGTAACCAGTTCGAGGTTTTTCTTTTGTAAATTGCTTTTCGATCTAATTTATTTTAATTATCAAAATTATTGTGGAGTTACACGCTTTGTGTAAACCAAGTTGACCACGTGAAGCTTGTGGTGTAATCATCAAAGTAGTCCTCAGCTATTCTTTTCGGGAAGATTTCACAGAGAGTTAGTATGAATTTAGTATACCAGTGTGTGGTAATTATATGATGGACAGGATTGTGCTACGAACGTAACTTCTTTGGGTGAAAATTGAATCGGTTGGTAGTGGTTAATTTTCTCTTGCATATGTTTCAACGTTCCGGTTGTCGTATGGCTATTAAAAGATTATAATTAATGTTAGTCTGGTTGGGAATTTGGTAAGCTAGACTGGATACCTGGTGAAACAGTTGCTCAGTAATGCAAGGTTAACTTCCCCAGACAGCTCACAGCTTTTAAACCGCTTTTATTGTCTATCAGTACCGATTTCAATGAAAATTAAAGCAACAACGTCACACTGTCTTACTACATCAAGTTTCTCACAGATGCCGCCCAAATCGCAACTCGGCATCACGGGCTTCGCCATAAAGGAGTACCATTCCAGTGGACTACCGAGAGCAACCAGGACCAGGCAATTCAGCGCCTTAAACGAACTCTTCTATCCGATAGGTGTCTTGTGCATTATGATCCGAAAAAGGCGCTTTTTTTGGCAACTGACGCCAGTTCTTATGGCATAGGTGTGGGCTTATTTCGCCGACTTGTTGGTGTAGAACGCCCCATCGCGTTCGCGTCTGTTCCTCACACCTACCCAATGAAACTATTCTCAGATAGAGAAAGAGGCCTTATCGATTATATATGTAGTTACTAAATTCCATCAATACCTGTACAGTAGAGAGTTCTACTTAGGCACCGACCACAATCCATTAACATCCTTGTTCAGTGCAACAAAAAGGGTACCTGTTCGGATCTCATCAAAGTTACAGCGATGGGCTCTCATTTTGTTTAACTATCAGTATGATATTATGTTTCAGGCTACCACGAAATACACCAATGCAGACACCCTCCCCAGGATGCAACCTTCGATTCCTCGGTTGCCATGTATTTCAAGATGAAGATGCCGAACAGTAAACCCTTCAAGCATTTCCACTGGACGCTAAACTTACTGCTCATGAGTAAGCCAACGATTCCGACCTCCCAGTGACTATCTATTATGTTCGGGATGGACGGCCGTCTTCGAAATCTTCGATTCGTCAGGCGGGCGTTCGCCGCTTCTTCGGCATCCGTTACTTCCTGTCAAGTCCTTTGGGGGTCCTCCTCCTGCACACAGAGTATGGTCAGATGCGTGTCATCATCCCTTAGACTTTGCGCCGAAGAGTTTTGTAGTTATTACATCAAGGATATTAGGATGTAGTGAGAACCAAGCAATTCGCCCGTCAGCATTGTTCTTGGACCGGCCTGGATCGAGACATTGAACACATGACTAGAGAGTACTGTGCCCATTCTGAGAACCAGGCAGCGTCCAAGCAGCAATTCTTCACCTGGGCGAAACCTTCAGCACTATGTCAATGGGTTCAAATTCAAATTGGACTTAACATCTTAGGTCATCAGCCGCCTAGAACTCAGAACTAATTAAACCTAACTAACCTAAAGACATCACACACATCCATGCCCGAGGCAGGACTCTAACCTGCGACCGTAGCAGTCCCGTCGTTCCGGACTGCAGCGCCTAGAACCGCAAGACCACCGCGGCCGGCTCAGTGGGTTCGCATCGATTTTCTGGGTTCCTTCTGAAACACCCGACAGCTTCTCCTCATCGACGCATTCAGTGGGCTTCCCTTCGTCCTTCCGATGTCAACAACAAGCTCAGAAACCAGCGGGGCCCTACAGAGTGTCTTCTGCATTGAAGGGCTTCTAGAAACTTTGGTCAGTGACAAGGCCAGCAGTTCACATCAGATAACGTTCGTCAGTCTTGTCAAGCCAACGGGGTTACATATAATCACTGCTTCTTTCTCTCCAAAGTCAGACGACACGGCCGAAAGACTTCATCAAGCGTTTAGGTCTCAGAGGACCACAGATGATCAAGCTCCGTTACACGACGTCCAAGCAGCAAGTGCCTCTCACATTCCTTGGCTCCTACCGTTCCCTTCCTGCCGCCGGAAAATCTGCGGTCGAATTACTCCAGGTGGCGTCACCACATGATACTTCATTTGCTGTCGCTGCATACCCTACAGTATGTTTCAGGCCACCGTTCGTGCACAGTACGTCGTTCACGGAGCCGACGACGACTTCCGCAATCATGTTAATCAGCTCCGACCCCGCTTCTGCCAGTATTTGGCTGTTGACTCCTTTTCCGCAGACTCACCGCGGTCCTGATCACGCAGATTTGTGGTACCACCCTTCCTCTCCTGCAGTCCTAGTCGCAGTTACAGTTCCAGATACCAGTGGGAAACCTTTGCAAGCCGTCTATGGAGCCAATGGATGTCTCCGACGATCCAACCGCTAAGGTCGTCATTCCTGCTGGTGGGCGCCCTGAATGTAGTTTTCGTACGGCTCCTTCCTCCAGCCATATCAGTGGACGCCCACATTCCACGGTGCGAAGAAGATTTTGCGAGGAGGGTTGTTGTGCCGTGGTTCACACAGGGCGGTCGCTGCACGTAAGACGCAGCTACCGCTTTCTCGAGCACCGTGTGCCAACGATCCGGTAGCAACAGCCCAGCATACTTCAAAGTGCTCACATTGGGTGCGCCACAAGAGATGTATCAGTCACATCGCTGGAATCGACGGAGCCAATCCGAGTGCAGTCCCACGTGATCAAGTCACTTTGTCACTGCCTGGAAGGGAGGTAGTCTGGGGGACCTCCTGGAGTACAGAGCAGGTTTCCTCTCACTCGCTACTCAGTTACTGTGATAGTGTTTATGGAAGATGAACTTTGCCTACGTATCTGGACACGAGTGATAACGCTGAGTTTTGTTTCACCATTTCAGTAGAAATCTTTTACAGGTAATTAATTCCGACTTCCCATTTTGTACTTTGTACCTGGGACACAACAGTCTTCAGCATACCATTTAATATACCGCAAGATTACATACAGCTCTGGTACTATAATGTGCTGTAAGTCTTCGTCTCAGATGTATTTTCAAATAAAACCTGTCTAGCGCTTGTAAAGAGCTTAGTAGCTCAATAGCGTCTTCTCATAATTAAATTCACAGTCTTCTCTGTTTCTCAGTACTACTGCACACTTCAGGCGACTCAATGTTATTTGCTATATGACCTTATACTTGATTGTAACTTTCTTTAATTTATTTTCCAAACTCGGTCAAGTATGTCTTCCACCGATTCAGTTCCATATAAAGAAAAAATCGCGATAGTTTGTCCTCACTAAGGTATCTTTCCACAATTCAAACACAATTTTCCAAACATACCTCTAACATTCCACAGTTCTTAGGAAGTTTTCTGCACATTCCTTCGATTGTTTGTCCACTTTTGACGACTCGGAAATCGCTTCAACATCATCTGCCTCGTGTAATATGTCGACTTCAGTACAATCATCACATGAAATAATTACATTGTCACTAATCACATCCCTTGTTCAGCACATCCTCCATTCTTCATAGCACTTTGTTCGTCTCGTCCTTTCATCTCGTTTGGTAATCGGATTGTCCACTTCTTGAATTTCAGTTGTGAGTGAATTATTATTTGTTTTGTTTTGTTCAGTGCTTGTAGGAATTCATCATTCTTCGATTGAGTGTATTACTAAGCTCTATTCTCATATGATAAATTTCATCACACAGTTTGTTGCAATCATTCTTCTTCGATTAACTGATTATAATTTTTAATCCATTGCTTTAAATTTTCCCACTTTTGATTAGTTTTTCTCTTTTCTGGTTAAAGTTTTCCATTTTCTGGTAACTTCTGGAAATTTTTGCAAAATCTGCTTCAGTAAATATACTGACAACAACTATTCTCATTTTGTAACTATCTGCCACTGTTAAACTATGCACTGTCGACTCTCAATTGCAAATGCTGCAATATTCTGGTACATAGCTCATGGTATTATCAATTTCAAAATTCGTTTCTACATTAACTGAATCTTCGAATTGTTCTTCCTCAATTATCACTATCTTATTGCTCTGTCAGTCACTGCAATAATGTTCAGAAGTCACAACTGATGCCCATGTGTAGTCTAAAAACTCTATTGCGAACTTAACAGTTATTAACACACTTCATGGTTTCTTCCAATTCCAATCGGAATTAATGTTCAAACTAGTATGATATGAAGTGCTGCTGTTGTACACAGCTAATGCACTTGTAGTGTTGCTATGCTGTCTCCTCTAATATATCAGAAGACTGCAATCAAATCATCGTCTGACACAGGTTTCGCCATGTATAACTTTTGTCCATGATGCACTAATAATCTTCATGTATGATGTGAACAGGTTTATATCTATGATAATTTAATATAATTTTAGCCAATTGTGATACCTAGCTTTGTTGAACAGTTGTCTTAATTATGATGAATGCAGTTATCTATCTATTCAAACCATTAAGTCCATAAAACTTAAACATGGTTTACTTATATACATTCACTTGAAGTAAACATAACAGCAAACATCACACCTCGGCTTGTGATACTGTTGACATGAATGAGAACCATATTGGGATGCACAGATAGCTCCTGCCTGCTCTTAGTCTCATCGTAGCTAACCTACATCTTTAAATGCGAACATTTTTAGGTTAGGCTTTACCGTGACTGTTACTGACATTAAATGAAACAACAAGTTTATTGTTACCGGTCACCATTTTATTTATTCATTTTCTTATTATTTTTTTTCCAAGACGCATTTTGAAGGTTTAAACCTCCATCATCGGGTGGATTTACATTAGTTAGTATTACATATGTGTGTGTGTTGTGTTACGATTTTTGGAGGAACTTGTGGCACTGCCTCCAGTGGTCACAGGTTCCTTTTGCTGTCGTAACACATCACATGTATACTGCCACATTTGTAAACAAATATGGCGTCTGCAAATGCCAAATCTAGACATACTAGATATCAGTGAAGTGAAATGGAAAGAAGACAAGGATTTCTGCTCAAATGAGTATAGTGTAATATCAACAGCAGCAGAAAATAGTATAATAAGAGTGGGATTCGTTATATATAGGAATATAGGTCAGAGAGTATGTTACTGTGAACAGTTCAGTGATAGGATTATTCTTACTAGAATCGACAGCAATCCAACACTGACAACGATAGTTCAGGTGTACAAGAAGACCTCGTAAGCTGAAGATAAAGTGATAGAGAAAGTGCATGAGATTATTTAATGGGTAATATGGTAAGTAAAGGGAGATGAAAACCTGATAGTTATAGAGGACTGGAGTGCAGCTGCAGGGGAAGGATCAAAAGAACAGGCTACAGGAATATGGGCTTGGGACAAGGAATCAGAAAAGAGAAAGACTAATTAAGGTCTGTAATAAATTTCAGATGGTAATAGTGAATTCTCTGTTCAAGAATCACAAGTGGAGGAGGAATACTTGGAAAACGCTGGGTGGTGCGTGAAGATTTTATTTGGATTACACCACAGTCAGGCAGAGATTTCGAAATGAGATAGTAGGTTGTAAGGCATATCCCGGAACAGATACAAATTCAGATCACTATGTAGTAGTGATGAAGAGTAGGCTGAAGCTTAAGACATTAGTGAAGAGGAACCAAAACACAGAGAAGTGTTGAAGTACTATGGACCGATGAGACATGTCTGAAGTTCTCTAACTCAGAACACAGACACAGAAATGAGGAATAGCTCATTAGGCATTACAGTTGGAGAAGAGTGGACATCTCAGCAAAGTACAATCACAGAAATTAGAACGGAGAACATGGGTACAAACAAGGTACTGTGAAGAATCCATGAGTAACAGAAGATATACTTCAGTTGATCAATGAAAGAAGAAAGAACAAAAACGTTCTGGGAAGTTCACTACTGCAGAAATACAAGTCACTGAGGAATGAAATAAAAGCTACGACGAAATCTCAGCTTGAAAAATGTGAAGAAATCGTAAGAGACATGATTGTTGGAAGGACTGACTCAGCATATAGGAAACTCAAGACCACCTTCGGTTAAATGAAAAGCAAGTGTAGTGACGTTAAGAGTACCACAGGGATTCCACTGTTAAAGGCAAAGAAGAGAGTGGATATATGGAAAGAGTACATTCCATCAAAATTTCTAAAATCACTGGTGGAAGGGGCAACAAGACTATTCACATTGATGTATAAAATGTATGAGTTCACGTGACATACCATCTGACTTTCAGAAAAATATCATCCGCACAGTTCTGAATACTATAAGATCTGACAGGTGCGAGAATTATCGCACAATGAACATAACAGCTCGAGCATCCAAGTTGTTTACAAGAATAATATACAGAAGAATGGAAATGAAAATTGGGAGTGTGTTAGATGACGATCAGTTTGGCTGTAAGAAAGGAAAAGACACCAGAGAGGCTGATCAGGTATTGCAGTGGATAACAAAAGCAAGCCTAAAGAAAAATCAAAATACGTTCATAGGATTTGACAACCTGAAAAAGCATTAGACTAAGTAAATTGGTAAAAGATATTTTAAATTCCGAGAAAAATAGGGATAATCTGTAGAGAGAGATGTGTAATATACAGAATGTATAACAGCCAAGAGGGAATAATGAAAGTGGACAGATAATAACGGAATGTCTGGATTAAAAATGGTATAAGATAGTAATATACAAGTTGTGCATCGAAGAAAGAATGAAGGAAATAAAAGACAGGTTCAGGAGTGGAATTAATATTCAAGGTGAATGGATATCAATGTTGCCATTCGTTGGTGATATTGCTATGCTGAATGAAAATGAAAAATTATATGATGTTCTGAAACAAATTAACAATTTAATAAGTACAGTAAATGGGCTGAGTGTAAATCAAAGAAAGATGAAAATAATGAGAAGTAACAGAAATGAGAACAGTGAGAAACTTAGATCAGGATTGATGGTTACGAAGTAGATGAAGTTAAGAAATTCTGCTACCTAGGCAGCATAATGACTGATGATGGATGGAAACAAGGAGGACGTCAAAAGCAGATTAACACTGGCAAAAAATAACATATCCCTGACCAACAGAAGTTAAGTAGTATAAAACATAGGCCTTACGTTGAGGAAGAAATTTATGAAAATGTACATCTGGACCAGAGCATTGTATGGATGTGAATCATGGACTTTTGGAAAACTAGAACATAAGAAAATCCAAGCAACTGAGATGTGGTGCTACAGATGAATGTTGAAAATTAGGTGGACTGATATGATAAGGAATGAGTTAGTTCTGTGCAAAATTGGAGAGGAAAGGAATATTTGGAAAACACTAACAAGGAGAAGGGACACAATGATAGGACATCTGCTTAGACATCAGGGAGTACCTTCCACGTTACGAGAGAGAGGTGTAGAGAGAAAAATTGTAGAGGAAGACTGGTATTTGAGTACAACCAGCAAGTAATTTGAGGATGTAGGCCGCAAGTGCTACTCTGATATGAAGAGGTTGGCACAGGAGAGAAATACATGTCTGATGACCTTAAACTATCTGGGAGACTGATGATTCAAAAGATAAAAGAAAAAAAAGGTATACCACTCCATTACAGGACGTCAGGATGTGATGGATGATGCAAAACAGCAGCAATTGCTTGGGGACTGTTGACTAAACGGCTGAGCGATAAGTGAGTGACATATGTAGTGACCCTGACTTCCTTCTTTCGCCATTAAGGTAACCTTCTCTGTGAGTAGAACAAAAATGTAAATGCAACCACAAACTTCCAAAATAAGCCACGTTTATAGAATTATATGCCAAATTTTACTTATTTTTAATCGAAATTAACATATTCTTTGAAACAGATCTGTAACTTGATTAAAAATAGCTATCAAATTTGAGGAATTTCATTTGGATACAGAATCAACATGTATTTAACTAATTAAAGAAGTAGTAAATATAATTAATAATATTAATAAATATGTTGTTTAATCATTATAAATGTATCAAATGGTATAAATAGGTAATGTGCAACAGAACTGAGATAGTTAGTATGTAACTCATAATTCAGATATGTAATGTTTATCTTACCACCTGATGATATATTTAGTTTCTTTAATGTCACCATTTTATTCTTAGTTATTATTTAATTATTATTTTGAATTCAAAATCGCTATTAAATTTTTTACTACACCTCATTTTCTATTTATAAATAAACGGTTGAAACATCACATAAATAATCGTTTTCAAACTGTTTTAACAATTCGTTATCATAATTAGTTATACTGCTATATTCGTTATTGTAAAATATATCATATTGGCATACAACATGAGTATGAGATATTTTTTTCAATAGTATATAATTACACGATATCATTATCAATAGTTTTTTATATTTTCTTACTAACTGTATGGATATAATTAATTAAATATATACAATCAATGATAATGGTCAATTAAATATCTATAACTATTCATAATGTTAAATGAAATATAAACAACTTATGAAACTGTTATCTACAGTAAATTATAATATGGTTTTGGTAATGTATTTTTCTCATCTTCTATATGGCATCTTTTATCACTATGTGCACCTAGTGCCATTTTATTTAATTTTATTGTATATATTTCAAATTTACAGCTTGTCATTAGATTAATGGATTATATGATTCTCTTTTATGGAAGAAGAATGGTTTGTAGTCTTCAAATAAGATCATTTTATTCACTGTCACTGTTTCAACATCTTTTATTTTTTAGAATCATGATTTCCAAAATTATATATATACATATATACATACATATATATATATATATATATATATATATATATATATATATATATATATATATATATATATATACACTTTTTAAATCTCAATTCACGGACTTCTGTTATTATTTTTCCATCATATTCATCTCTCATCTTCATGAACACTTCTTTACTAACTTATGTTATATTACATATATGGATAATCACTTGTGTCAGTTTCATCAAGCTGAATTTGCATATCGACATATATAACATCGCCATTAATGGTGTAACCATAACTATCTGTATCTTGATGACACACTTCAATATTCTTGTCATATTTAGTCATTTTCAGTAAATCTACATCTATGTCTAGATCTATCTGATTACTGTGCTATTCACATTCAAGGAGCCACCATCAAGCCATACCATTCTCAAACAGCATGAGTGAAAAGGGAGCACTTAAATATGTCTGTGCAAGCCCCGATTTCTCTTATTTTACTGTGACGATCATTTCTCCCTATGTAGGGTGCCAACAGAATGTTTTCGCAACCAGAGGAGGAAACTGGTGATTGAAATTCCATGAGAAGATCCTGTCACAAAGAAAAACGCCTTTGTTTTAGTGATTGCCACTCCAATTCATGTATCATGTTCTGACACCTATTTCACTATAATACAAACCGAGCTGTCCTCTTTGAACTTTTTAGATGTCACCCATCAGTCCCACCTGATGCAGATCCCACACCACACAACAGTATTCCAAAAGAGAGCAGACAAGAGTGATGTAAGCATTCTCTTTAGTAGACCTGTTGAACCTTCTAATTGTTCTGCCAATGAATAACAGTCTTTGGTTTGATCTACCCACAACATTATCTATGTCTTTGTCCTAATTTATGTTATTTGTCGTTGTAATCCTTAAGTATTTAGTTGAATTTACAGTTTTTAAATTTGCTTGACTAATCGCAAAATCGAAATTTAATGGGTTTCTTTCAGTACTCATGTGAATACCTTCACACTCTTATTTATTTTCAGTCAATCGACACTTTTTGTACCATACAGACATTGTATCTAAACCATTATGCAAATCGTTTTGGTCATATCATGACTTTACAAGATGGTAAATGACAGTATAATCTGTAAACGATGTAAGATGTCTGTTCAGATAGTCACCTGTGTCGTTAATACAGACCAGGAACAAAATAAGGCGTATAACACTTCTGTGGGGAACACCAGATATTATTTCTGTTTTACTGGGGTGATTTTCCACTGTAACTACGATCTGAGAGCTTTATGGCAGGAAATCATGAGTCCAGTTGCACAACTGAGGCGATATTCCACAGGCACACAGTTTGGTTACAAGACCTTGGTGAGGAACATCTCAAAAGCCTTCTGGAAATCTAAAAATATGGAGTCAATTTGACATCGCCTGTCGATAGCACACAATAATTTCATGAGTATAAATAGCTAGTTGTGTTTTGCAAGAATTGTATTTTCATTACATTCGAATGGAAAGCAGCCCTTAATATATCTGGTATGTCTAATACACTAATACCAATGAGTTCAAATTATTGAATTTAATACCCTTTCTTATATGAGCTGCTATTAGATTTTCACTAAACATTGTTCTATATTTGAAACTTTGCTTAGTTGTTAATTTGTCTCACTATTACTATCTGGCACAATCTTTATATTGATGCAGTTACATATGTTTTCCATCATTTTTTGAAATAGGCTATACTCTTCAGGAAATGGAAAATATTTTCAGATCCATTACTAGTTTAATTCTCATTTCCATATTTTATCTATAAATTTTTGTAACCAACTGGACTGAGTAAATCTTAATATTTTATATATTGTTGTTAATTTTAATTCCAGTTTAATACATTTTTTATGTTTCTGTAAGGTTTCACATCGTTTATTCATTGTTTATTGTAGTTAATAGTTTATCTCTATTTCCAAGAGCAAATGGTAGATCTTTATGATTATCAAGAAATTCCTTTGGATATACCAAATCAACTTCAGTTATGTATCTGATGCCTGAATTATCAGCAATTTTCATCATAGAAATTCTAAATTATCTACCCATCAAATTCACTATATGGTAAATATTGACCTACAGCCCAACCACACAAATTGTTTGCAGAAAAATATATCAGATAATTTTGTTTCTTACTTGCATTATAATCGTTCAACTACTTATTACTTCTTTTTCATTCCCCACTAAATTACCATCTTCATAGTCATTATCACTAATATTACACATGTTCAGCTATATATAAAATTCTTTTTGTGTGGTAAGTTCGTTCTGTCAAATTGTTTCCAATTATCCATATAATCATATGGATACACACCTTTTCTAATTGTTTAGAATTAGTCATTCATCTTTTTAATAGATTTGATACAAGTTTGTCTAATGATGGTGGCATGAATCTAAACATATTAGTAAATTTCATGTCGTTAGCCAAAACTTATATATTTTTTATCATTATTTTGAATAAAATCTGTTGGCTCTTCATCATTACCAAGTTTTGTCACAAAGGAGCATTAATCGTATCCATTGAGACTGAGAGAATGTAAGTAAAAATTACATTCATTACCCAAAGGTGCTACATAATTTCCAGTTAGGTGATCATGATGAAACCCTTTATTATTATTTGGTGAATACGGTGATTCAAATAATGAGAATTGTTTGGATTTGGAATGGGTTAATTGTTGTCACTTGTTTAATTTTTTTCATTGGCACCATTTGTTAATATATATTTCTTAATTCTTTTACTTTTTTCATGCATTAAATAACGTTTTAGCTGCATCTGGGCTCTCTGCATATTACTGTATTTTACTACTACATAATAACAGAAATCGCTTGTTTCACGTTTCTGATGGTTAATCATTTATGATGTTTCTGGACCACATTGCCAGTTTCCATTTTTAAAAGTAAATTTTAGAAGTCAGCATGAATAACAAATTGAACTGTAATTTTTTCTGGAATGTGTCTAAATCTCGTATTTTCACTTTTATTAAGTCTTGTCCTCTTAACTATTCCGTTTTCGAAAATCTTGTTTATGATTATTAATTTATTTTCTAAACTGTAATGGACATATTTTATGAGAATATAATTTTCAAGTATGTATTGTTTTATAAGATCACATTAAATGAGACCAGTTTTTAACCAACATTAGTGAGCCATCTTTCATACAGAGTAGATCTATGTATATTTTGTTTTTTAATATATTTTGCAATCTTTAATTGATAAAATTCATCCTTTTCATGTGCAAAAAATTATCGATATATGTAATTCATATTAAATTTTAGGAATGTCATTAATTATAACTGTATTCTCTATTTCATCAGCTTGTATGATAATTGTTCCATGCATTTTTGTCATAATTACAAGTTTCACTGAGGTTTTTGTGTGTAGATGCAACTGAACATAATGCTGATGCTACTGACTGAACATAATATTTTTCATTATTGTTTCTAATATTTAGAAATGTGTTCATATTTCTTATTTTAGCTGGTAACTTTTTCATGATAACCTATAAAGTGGTGAATATTTAATGAGATTTAATTGTAATCGTGATATTGTAGCCAACATTCATGTTGAGCATCTGTCTTGGAAATATTGTAGATATTTCAGAATTTGTTGTTTAGCATTACTATAAAGTTTGGGTATAAACTTTTCGTGTTATTGTTGTATAATTTGATGCTAAAATGCAAATTCTTTAATTTTTTTCTGTTTTGAAAGCAGAACATAATTTTGATTTCACATAAAATCCATTGGGTATATTAATTTTATCTTTTATTAACACAAATATTGTGGATCTGGCCAATATAATTATTTGTTGTAGATGTTCAATTTCGAGGTTATTTATGGTACTATTAATTTAGTTTTACTATCATAGTAAATCAATCTATGTTGTTTAGCATATTATCTAAGTTGTGCATATATTAGAATCCTCAAATTTAATTTTTCTATATAGTTTTTCTATCTTCTGTAGATTAGCTTATTAAAGGTGTAACTTCAACTTATATAAATTTTATTAAGAATACTATATATGCAAAACTGATGATATTACAAGTATATACAGGTATCTCTTTTACTACTATAAATATTATTAACAGTATTTTTTAGATGTGAGTCTATATAGATAAATAGATGCATCTTTTATATAGATAATAGTGAATAGGTATTATTTTACAGTTAGATACAATCAGCTAAAGAGCTTTTATTTCAGAATCTGAAGTATCTTTCTATATAGATAATATGTAATAGCTGTAATTAAATATATACTATCAGATGTATCTTCTTATATAGCAATAATTATTTACAATCTCCTGATATCTGTAATAAATTCACAGGTTCACAATAACATATCTTCTTTATACTGTTAATATTTGATAACTCCAACTAACAAGTCAATGAGTAATTTTGATTTCACTAGTGGATACAATCAAATATACCTTTTTATAGATATAATACCATTAATTATTTTGATAACTTAATAAGATGTATCTTTTTGTAGGTATAATAATTATTAAGAATTGGTAGTATCTATGAGACTGTAATGAATTAATATTTACCCATAAATTTGATTATACACCTGTAATAATATGGCTGAAATTTTACAACATAAAGGAAAACAATAAAGTATATGAATATATTATTTAAGTGAGAAAAAGTATTTGAAAATTTAAAGTTCTCTCTTCTGAAGTTGTTAAGGGAAATGAAAAGTTACATACATTAATCAACAAATGTGGATTACATTCTCTTTTCTTAATATCAGAAAAATGAAGCTCGAATTTAGAAATATGTAAATAGTGGTGCATTATCATCAGTTACAAAATAATGTTAACATGAACTTCAAAAATTTGTGGAAAAGTTAGAAAATAAACTAAAAGATAAAGATATACAATATTTACAACCTAAACTACATAAATCTACTGCTGTACATATGAAAAAAGGTCACATTATATACATTGCTACATCTGAAATATTTACTACAAATATTACATTAAAGTAGAGGGTAAAATATCGTCCTTGCACCTTGAAAGTAGATTTCCAGTATATAATAGTGATAGTCCCCATAACAATAATTTTTAAATTTCATATTTAAGACTTTTAAAATGACACATTTGTAGAATATTTGGTTTTACATTAAACAGATAAAAATAAAGAAATGTATGACATACACTGTAGTGAATTATGTTATATATGTTGGTAAAATGAATCCATATGGAAGTACACTATATGCAAATATTCTGTGTTGCCCATTGAATTTAATTTAATTGATATTGACCCAGAAAATATACTACACATAAGAAACAGAAAATAACATACATAAATTAAAACCAGGTGTGTTTCATTGAACCAGGTCTAATTATATTTGAAATATATGGTGCATATCATAATAAAGATAAAGCAAAATATCATTTCAACTGCTAACTGAATCAAAAGGGTGTAAATCAAAGAAAAGAAAGAAGGTATAGAATGAATCAATGAAACTTGTATGAGAAGTAAATCCAAATACAAGTTTCAAATACTAGTATTATCTTAGACATTGCAATATAATGATGAGAAAATATTTTTAGTTATTATCCTGTTTTTCTCGTATTTTTAAACAAGATGTGTTTGATCACTATTCATATCAAAAAGATAAATAATGTATCAGTTAATTGATTTATGAATATAGATACAATATGATTATCACCAGGATAACAAATGGACAGATGAAGTTGAAACACAAACTTTACATTTCCATGCTATTAAATGAAATTATCCTTTGTTACCCAGTTAGTATGTAAAACACTTGTTTCAATTGCTTAACACATAAATTGTCTCCTTTTTCCTCAAAACTTTATCACATGCCCATAAAAATTTCCTTTCATACCTTCAGTTTGTGTGTGATTGGATTTGAATATATAAAATCTTCTGTTTCAAATAATTCTGTAGCCCAATTAGCAGTGTATACTTTTTCTAATATACCTTTCAGTTTCTGTACTATAAGTTGACCATCAACAGAATAGTTAGCTTTAACTGGATATGTAAGTATTGTATTAGGCTCATAATTGTGATCATTAACACCTATTGGTTTGATGTTACAGATTAGTATATTGTGTAATTAAAAATAGCAACTAATTTTGAAGCAATGTCTATCCACTTATAATGACTATGGAAAGAAATTTTTTTTTACCTTTTTCCTAGTAATTTTCTGTTTTGGTATACAACAACAGATGATTTTGTTGCAGTATACATTCAACAATGATTAATATAATACTTTTCATCAACCATTTAAATCTTTGTTAAAAATTATTTTACATTATGAGTTTGCAAACTTTTGGTGATCCAAATTTGAAAATATTTTTAAATGTTTCAGATATATTGTTATCTGATTTATCTTTAATTGGAATAGAAAAAGAAAATTTCAAGAACACATTAATAACAGTTAAGAAATGCATACATCCTTTATATAGTTTTGTTATTTCTTTGTATTTTCTAGAATGAAATCAGTTTCGAAAGATCGTCTGTTCTAGATGTTCAAAATGGCTACTTAATTTTTGTTGAACGGTAATGTATAGTGATATTTACTGGTATTTTATCCATGTCATAAGATGAAGTTGAACAATTATAAATAACCCTTCAGGTTTCTGAAATGAGTAAATGCTATGCTTCTGCTATCTCCAAACTACTGCTGCTGCTACATCTACATCTACATCCATACTCCGCAAGCCACCTGACGGTGTGTGGCGGAGGGTACCTTCAGTACCTTTATTGGTTCTCCCTTCTATTCCCGTCTCGTATTGTTCGTGGAAAGAAGGATTGTCGGTATGCCTCTGTGTGGGCTCTAATCTCTCTGATTTTATCCTCATGGTCTCTTCGCGAGATATACGTAGGAGGGAGCAATATACTGCTTGACTCTTCGGTGAAGGTATGTTCTCGAAACTTCGACAAAAGCCCATACCGAGCTACTGAGCGTCTCTCCTGCAGAGTCTTCCACTGGAGTTTATCTATCATCACTGTAATGCTTTCGCGATTACTAAATGATCCTGTAAAGAAGCGTGCTGCTCTCCGTTGGATCTTCTCTATGTCTTGTGTCAACCCTATCTGGTACGGATCGCACACTGCTGAGCAGTATTCAAGCAGTGGGCGAACAAGCGTACTGTAACCTACTTCCTTTGTTTTCGGATTGCATTTCCTTAGGATTCTTCCAATGAATCTCAGTCTGGCATCTGCTTTACCGACAATCAACATTATATGATCATTCCATTTTAAATCACTCCTAATGCGTACTCCCAGATAATTTATGGTATTAACTGCTTCCAGTTGCTGACCTGCTATTTTGTAGCTAAATGATAAAGGATCTATCTTTCTGTGTATTCGCAGCACATTACACTTGTCTACATTGAGATTCAATTGCCATTCTCTGCACCATGCGTCAATTCGCTGCAGATCCTCCTGCATTTCAGTACAATTGTCCATTGTTACAACCTCTCGATACACCACAGCATCATCTGCAAAAAGCCTCAGTGAACTTCCGATGTCTTCCACCAGGTCATTTATGTATATTGTGAATAGCAATGGTCCTATGACACTCCCCTGCGGCACACCTGAAATCACTCTTACTTCGGAAGACTTCTCTCCATTGAGAATAACATGCTGCGTCCTGTTATCTAGGAACTCCTCAATCCAATCACACGATTGGTCTGATAGTCCATATGCTCTTTGTTCATTAAACGACTGTGGGGAACTGTATCGAACGCCTTGCGTAAGTCAAGAAACACGGCATCTACCTGTGAACCCGTGTCTATGGCCCTCTGAGTCTCGTGGACGAATAGCGCGAGCTGGGTTTCACATGACAGTCTTTTTCGAAACCCATGCTGATTCCTACAGAGTAGATTTCTCGTCTCCAGAAAAGTCATTATACTCGAACACGTGTCCCAAAATTCTACAACTGATCGACGTTAGAGATATAGGTCTATAGTTCTGCACATCTGTTCGACGTCCCTTCTTGAAAACGGGAATGACCTGTGCCCTTTTCGAATCCTTTGGAACGCTACGCTCTTCTAGAGACCTACAGTACACCGCTGCAAGAAGGGGGGCAAGTTCCTTCGCGTACTCTGTGTAAAATTGAACTGGTATCCCATCAGGTCCAGAAGCCTTTCCTCTTTTGAGCGATTTTAATTGTTTCTCTATCCCTCTGTCGTCTATTTCGATATCTACCATTTTGTCATCTGTGCGACAATCTAGAGAAGGAACTACAGTGCAATCTTCCTCTGTGAAACAGCTTTGGAAAAAGACATTTAGTATTTCGACCTTTAGTCTGTCATTCTCTGTTTCAGTACCATTTTGGTCACAGAGTGTCTGGACATTTTGTTTTGCTCCACCTACCGCTTTGACATAAGACCAAAATTTTTTAGGATTTTCTGCCAAGTCAGTACATAGAACTTTACTTTCGAATTCATTGAACGCCTCTAGCATAGCCCTCCTAACACTACATTTTGCTTCGCGTAATTTTTGTTTGTCTGCAAGGCTTTGGCTATGTTTATGTTTGCTGTGAAGTTTCCTTTGGTTCCGCAGCAGTTTTCTAACTCGGTTGTTGTACCACGGTGGCTCTTTTCCATCTCTTACGATCTTGCTTGGCATATACTCATTTAACGCATAATGTACGACGGTTTTGAACTTTGTCCACTGATCCTCAACACTATCTGTACTTGAGACAAAACTTTCGTGTTGAGCCAAAAGGTACTCTGAAATCTGCTTTTTGTCACTTTTTCTAAACAGAAAAATCTTCCGACCCTTTTTAATATTCCTATTTACGGCTGAAATCATCGATGCCGTAACCGCTTTATGATCGCTGATTCCCTGTTCAGCGTTAACTTTTTCAAATAGTTCGGGTCTGTTTGTCACCAGAAGGTCTAATATGTTATCGCCACGAGTCGGTTCTCTGTTTAACTGCTCAAGGTAGTTTTCAGATAAAGCACTTAAAAAAAATTTCACTGGATTATTTGTCCCTGCCACCCGTTATGAACGTTTGAGTCTCCCAGTCTATATCTGGCAAATTAAAATCTCCACCCAGAACTATAACATGGTGGGGAAATCTACTCGAAATATTTTCCAAATTATCCTTCAGGTGCTCAGCCACAACAGCTGCTGAGCCAGGGGGCCTATAGAGACATCCAATTACCATGTCTGAGCCTGCTTTAACCGCGATCTTCACCCAAATCATTTCACATTTCGGATCTCCATCAATTTCCTTCGATACTATTGCACTTCTTATCGCTATAAACACGCCTCCCCTTTCACTGTACAGCCTGTCTCTGCAGTATACATTCCAATCTGAGTTTAGGATTTCATTACTGTTTCCGTCTGGTTTCAGCCAACTTTCTGTCCCTAGTACTATATGGGCGTTGTGATCGTTTATTAATGAGAGCAGTTTTGGGACCTTTCTATAGACGCTCCTGCAGTTTACTATTAGCACATTAATATTGCATTTTGCCTACTCCTACCTTGCCACGTCTCAGGAGGCGTGTTGTCGGGCCTAGGGAGGCTGCAATGCCAGCAAAAAAATTAAAAATTATCAGTCTGATAGTAATGTGATGTGCAATGCATGTTTTAAATTATGGAAACATCGACAAAACTTCTCTGCTAATAAATCTCATTGCTGTAATGATAACTTTCAATTAAAGTGCTGTTATTGGAGAATGCTGGTGAGCAAAACTATATATGTGATAATGAAATAAAGAGACAAATATTGATTGATGGAAAAAAACAATAAAGTAAGTGTATTAACAAACTTTACATCACTAAGACAAAATATTTAAATACTTGAAAAATTAGAATTTAAATTTGCATTAATAGACGAAAAACCTGAACAAATTCTGTTTAATTTCCTACAAACATGAATGCTATCCATCTTTGAAGAAAAATTAGTAAATCAAACATTGTTTTATTAGCATAAGAATCTCCCATTACAAATCCCTGATGAAATGCTTGGATGTCTCGGCAAATGTGCTATTGCAACACCTTCTGAGGTCTTCCGAATGAATTGGCAAAATGTCTTTCCATAAATAAAAAATAATATAACAAGATAATTGCCAGCACACTGCAAAGCAAAAACACATCTTTCTCCATTACAAGATACAACTCTATTTCTTCTCTCTCTCTCCAAGACTGCATTCCACTCTCAAGCAAAAAATCCGCTAAAAGTATCTCACAGTGCAGTTGGCAGTGATGTTGCCTACTATTACTTAGATGGTATTGAGGATTTAGTTTTGCGCATGACATCCAAAATGTTACCAAAATTAAAATTTTCTTTGTAAACAAAACACTTACATTAACCCTTGGCCTCTTCAGAAAGAATTTTGCAGGACCATTTCTTTAGGTTACATAAATTAGACTGCAAAATGCTACACTGTTCATAAAAAAGGAAATATACAATCACAAATATTCAATTTACATTAACTTCAACTCAACAAAGACAAGGCAATAATTACCAATCAAACACAAACTCTGGCTTGTAATTTCCAACAAGTTTTATTTAATATTTGCATGACAACAGCAAACTACTCTTACCCCGAATAACATACATAATTGGTGTAGAATCTGAAACGTTACTAGACAGAGAAAATGTCTATGGGTGTCAAAGCCCACCCCAAAAACTAACTAATTTTAAAACCCACTTTACACAAATCTTAAGAACCATGGAAACAATAAATGGTTTATTATGAAAAACTCCCACAGATGCAGGACTCCTTTTCAGATATAACCGCAGAAATAACTTACAATTTCTCTTTCTGAATAAGGTATTAAAAGGCTAGTAGAATGAAAGGGCATCTTTCAGGTATTACAAAATTTCAGTACAACTAATGGCACATCAGAGGTGTGTGGAGACTGAATGAAAGCTGAAGGGAATGGTGAAGAAGGAAAGACAGACACCTTAGTATCAACAGGAACAAATAATAAAGTACACAACTTAAATTCGCCAAAAAACTGGAGTCTACTGATAAATGCAGAAACTGCATTAGCGGTTACAATTCGAACTGGTCGCTGCCAAGGCGTCGTCCCCCCACTTAAACGACCAGCTACAGTGGGGGACATACACCCCTGACTATACTACTGAAACAACAACACAGAACCTCACAGCATCTGGGCAGTATACAGATTAACATCATCTTTAAAGGATTTGAAGAATTTCAAAACAGGAATGTGGCCACAAGGGACCCACAAGATATTCACGTTCAGAATTAACCACTTCAAATGTTTACAGTACTTTGTCATTAATAATATGTCCAGACAGGCTGATTACTGCAGAACAGGAAGTGATAATATGCTCAAATATATAAGAAGCTCGTCATAGAGCTATGTCACACACTTGTAACTTAACTCATAACATAATCCCACAGTAAATTAATTGTATTATATATTTTCCATAAACACACACTCAGTAATGAAAATATGACAGGACTCTAGCACACAATAAATTTTTCTTCATTAAGCTCCTGCTTGTTTACCTCTGAGCAAATTGCCTAAATACCAGTGTAGAGCCAGAAAATCGAACTTGTGGATGTTTTGGAATGCACAGACACAATCTTAGATATACATTCCTTGCCCAGATCTCAAGTGCATCCAAAACAGGCAAACCTCATTCACACACATAACCACTGTCCAATACGTTGTGCACCAGTGGTCAATACGAAACAGAAACTAGGGATATAAGATGTGAAACTGATAGGGCGCCCAAACACTGGAAGAGCTATTATTAACTGTAAACATCACGAAATTCAGTATACATACATGCAGTAAGACTTCAAGAATCTGAATAATTCCCAACGTTTGGTTCTGTACCATGCCCAGTTGCAGAGTGACACTTTCCAAAGCCACTTTCACACGTTCACATGGTTTAGCAGCACAGACGAGACCACTGCCCTCTCACTAGATGCAGTACACAGTCGCTGACCACACACACATATCTGTCCACAGCCCCCTTGCCCACGTGACACAAAGAGGCAGAGCATGCACAAAGAGCGACTGCTGACAACCAGACTGCACACCAGAGCGCCAACCAAGCGACCGAAACCAGCCCACTCCCCACAGTGTTGTGCACTTAAACAGCCAAAAAGTCGCTACATAATACAGAGTGATTCCAGAGATCTTAAATGAATACAGGGAAGTGACTAGCACCAATGGAGCCATGAATCACATATGTCAGAAAACGAAAGTTGTAAAATTAAAGTTACTGGTTTGTATTATGTTCATATTCGAAGCTGTAAAGGATTCATGTAGATATCAATTCATGTAGTTACATATGTAACGACTACCTGAAAACCTTAAGCTAAAATTACTCTGTCCTTTAGTGAAGTATGTCACTACACTTATTCTCTGTTCATGCTACAAAAATGTGCTAATAGACTGTGCCAATCATCACTGTAGAATTTCGTTTGAAAATCATTGAATAGAAAAGAAATACTTCTTGCTGGGAAAATGCTGAATAGTACACGAATTGTAGTACACTTCTTTAATGGTATCAAATAGTTCTCAGTTGGAAAGCCTGCTTCCCACTGACTTTCCCCTATAGAAAATGTGCAATTGAAGATACTGAGGACAGATTCAGAACAGGGATTCAGCTGTTGTGTCCATGTTATCACAGTCTAAACTGACAGCCACTCAATAATGTTTCACATTTCACTGCAGTATCGGCAGAAAGTACCATCCAAATTTGTCATGCATGTAGTCACTTGGAGCCTCCTTTAGTTCAATCACAGATGGTAAAAATAGATGTCTGTACTCTTAAAAAAGTCTTCATCACAGTGCACCACTTCCTAATCACTTTGTTGCTCAATCATTAGAAGTCAATTAATGACACAAGTATTAACTGCCACTCAGTGTTCCTATTCACAACACTGTTAAGCCATAAGGAGTCCATCTAATATCTGCATCTCAGTGCAAAGAAGTACTTGTCAACTAACCAATATAACAAATTGTCCACAGTTAATTTGAGAAAAATTACTATGTGCAATGTGGCACACGTTATGTTGGCATTCAATTCATTCATAAAACAATAGTTCTAAACAAAAATGAGAAAGGAATGTTGCTTTAGATGTTAACCTATCGCTAAAAGTTTTTTACAGTAATTTAATGAAAAATAAGGTGGTAATATAACTTTGCAATAATCAGTATGCAGTTACACAAGATGTAGAAAATACATGGTAATACAAGAAATATGACTTGACATAAAAATGCTTGAATGTTGATAATAATACAAGAAATGAAATTGTATGGTAAAACAAGTAATGGAAAATAAATATTGGGCAAATGAGGAAAAAATTGTACTGGATAAGGAAAGGGAACAAAGGATTGCAATGTTGTAGTGTAAATCTGTAAGGAAATGAGTTGCCTCATGTGTAAGAATAAATACTAGCTGATCAGTGGACTGCATAATCAAATCTTATCTCTCTCTCCATCGAACCTTTGTAAAATGTCAATCTCCTATTTCAGTTACTTCAAGTCTGTCTGCCAAATTCTGGAATCCTTACTAGTATACGCTGTCATATGAACATTCACTTCACTAATAACTGTAGTTCATTAACAACTGTAATTTTTACTGTCATATTTTTAGCACTGCATGTAGTATATTTTATTTCTCTTAAAACTACAGTAACCTAGTTCAGCTCATCCATGCTAACTTAGTCCTAATTAAATAACCCCAAAGGAAAAGGAAACAGTAAAATGCAAGTCATAAAATGTGCACACAGCAGTTACAACAGGAAAAGTATTAATTCAAAAGGAAAGTAGTCATATATGAGAAGAAAATATATCTCAGGAATCGTTAAGGAAGAATGTAATGCACAGAAAGTAGCAGCGCAAAATTCAGTGTATGTAACATAACATGTAATAAGTAAAGTGTAGAAAAGTGCATCTTATCTAATGATTATCATGTAAAACTGCAATGTAAAATAATAACAGCAATTTACCAAGAAAAAATATGTGTACACATTGTAACTATCACATGTAGGAGCTATATCATGAAGAAAGAAAACAGATAATTATTGTAAAATATTAGTCATCAGTCAGTCATAACACAACAGCAGATAAAAAATGAAAAAACTTAATGTAGTATGTGTATAAATATTAAACAAACATATCAGGAAAACTAGCACATTAGACATAGACAAATGTAAAGAAAAAAATTCAATTGTAACTGAAAAAATGATGAGAAAAAATCACTTAAACAACCATGACTCAGTCTAATCCACATCGTATAAGCAACAGAATCACAAATCCATATAAAATCCCTAACACTTCTTTCACTTACTCAAAACTCTCCCAAGGTAAGCCATAAAGTCCTCTTAAATATCATGACCTCAGCCTCATACTATCATCCTCATAAGCACAATAAGCATCTCAAAATATTTGTAACATCATAATTATAAGCTTCATCTCAGAAACCTCTATAATAATTCACTTATGTCTTATGTATCGAATTTCTGAAATAAAAAGAAATCTTGTGACCATCTGCAAAGAATCATATAATGTCATCATCCTAGTTCAATTAATTATTTGAAAATAAAGACAATTTTATATCATTTTCATTATACTTCAATACAAAATTTGCGGAAATCCACTGTTACTCATCATCAACTGTGCTAAAAACATACCTTCAGTTAATCCTTTCTTCTTTATGATGTACACACATGGTACAAATTTTTCATTTTCTTCCATCCTTATACATGGCGCATATCTGTCAATTTTGTGTTACAGTGCTGCATCAGGAAAACTAAGTTCAGTGGCTTATTAAAAACGTCTGCGAAATCCGCAACAGTGAAGTTGTATTGTGTGAGTACAAGAAATAGTTTAAAAGACATATGGTTTTATTATTGAAAAAATACTTTGCAAATGACACATTGCGTTACAACCTTGTCACTAATACATCAAGACCAGCATATGAGAGAGAAAAAAAGTGGAAAATAACACAAGCAATATGCATAACATAAAGAAGTGGTAGAGGTCTTAATGGTAAAAAACACTAGAGAGAAAAAAAAAGTGTTGGTTATTGGATAGTGACTAAGCAAGAAATAAGTCATTCAATGGAATGTGGGATTTCATTGTGCATAAATTTCTATTTCTACTAAATTATAATGTGCAATATGGCGAATCCGAAAAGGGCCATTCCACAGTAAAAATGGGGAAAGAAGATGTGATCTTATGAGTAGTTCCTGACCTAGATTGAATTTTTTATTTTTGCAAGTTGTCTTCTGCACATGTTTCCTTTTTCAGTTGCCTGTTTGATATTTGCAAAGGTTATGTCAATAATTTGTTTGTGCCATAAATATGGCAATTTTGGAAAAAAATTGCCAATTGATGTGGCTGCTTGTCTTTCAGTGGTACATAGTGTGGAGAAAGTAATGTGGAATCATTCAATACCTTATTAATTTTCTTCTGAAAAATGTGGACATGTCTGTCGCATTCAGTGTGTTTGCTGTTGCAGTGTAGTTTGAATAATTTGCCTATTTCTTTCATGATCCGTTCTGCCAGATTCGAATCTTCATGATAGCATGAGATAAAAATAGGTTTGATGTTTCTTCTGTGTGATGTGCGAATCCAAAGAAAAGAGCGAAGCTCGGGTCTGTTGTTTGAAATTACTTTTTCTGCATGACCTACTTCTTTGAGAAAGTTTTTAACAAAATCTGCTGAAACTGTTCTGGCAGTAGCCTTGCGAAGAAGTGTAAAAAGGACAAATTTCGAAGTGAGCTCAACAGCCCCAAAACTGTGTGAAAAGAGATGTCTTATAGCTGTTATTGGTCCATATAAATTGACAGCTACTAAATGACGATGTTTCACGGGAATGATGCGAAAGAGTTGAGTATAATGGTAAGTAGTATCATATTTTGTTTTTCGGTAAAAGTTTACATTTGATCAAAATACAACAGATACACTTTTCCATGTTAAAAAAATAGATCTTGTGGCATGCAAACTTGCCAAGTATTACTCTCTGGTTTCTGTCATATAAACAAGATATTATTTCTCACAAGGAGATGGTGTCGGTTGGTGGTATTAGTTTTGTCACCCCATTTTTCTAAATATTCCTCCATATCTGCCTTTCTCTTGTTCTCTGCCAGTTTCGCATTAGGCTAAGGAAACACAGTTTTCGAAATCAACCTGTGCATGTACAGTTACTTGAAGTTAGACTGACAGAAATCTACAGATGACTCATTTTGAGAGCCTCCCGATGACTGTGAGAAAGCATTGGCTACAGTATTGTCTGTACCAAGAACACGTACAACTGTGAAACTGTATTCTTGCGAAAACAAAGCCCATCTGCCCAACCGATCATGTGATAATTTGGGCGACATCGTAAACTGTAATGCGCGATGGTCGGTGCAAGCCTTGGTATGTATTTCCAGTGAAAAGTACCGAAATTTGTCGAAAGCCCAAATGACTACTAATGCTTCCAGTTCTGTGATGGAACAGTTACATTCTAGTGGTGAAACAACGTGGCCGGCAAATGCAATGTTTTTAGTAACTTTAATATATTTTTCTTCAACTTCCTGGAAAAGATGTACACTAATAACTGTTTTTGTACTGTCTCTGGCGATTAAAAAATCACAGGAAAGGTCAGGGTGGGAAAGCAAAAAAACTTCTAAAGATGGTTGTTTAATTGTTTCGAATTCTTTATGTGTGTGCTCATTCCACCTCCAGTTTGTATTTTTACCAGTCAATGCACATAATTTTAGAGTGTACAATGCTTTGTAGTGAATAAAACGGAGTAAGAAATTAATTAGTTTAGGAAAACTAATAACTTGTCATTCCTAGAACGAGATTTTCACTCTGCACTGGAGTGTGCACTGATATGAAACTTCCTGGCAGATTAAAAGTGCCAGAAAATTTCAACTTGACCTTTATTTGTTGGTGCTTAATTTCGCGAATGGCTTGGAGTTTGTCTGATTCCGGCAGAATACCAGAAGTAGAGATAATGTGGCCTAAACATCTGATAGCTGATTTGCTGGACTCAATATTTCTATAGGTTGATGGTAATGCAAGTGTTCGCAAAAGTCTGAAGAGGCTGCCCAAAATGCTGTTAAGTTGTTGCTGCCAAATTTTCTCTGCAGTAAGAATGTCGTCAACATATGATATAATTCTACTGTTTAGGTCGTCCGATAAACTCTAATTTAAACCTCTAATGAAGGCTCACGAAGAAATCCTTAATCCAAATGGTGATTTGCAAAATTGGTAATTGGTACCGAAACAGAGGAAGGTGGTGTTCTGCGGTGATTGAGATGCAACTCAACCAGCCAAAAACCATATTCCAGATATAGTGTAGAAAGGACAGTAACGCCATGAAATTTCTGTAGTAATTCGTCCAATTAATGAGGTTGATCTGTTTCTGAAACAACGATGTCGTTAATGTGTCGCGAGTCACGTACAAGCAGAAGAGATCCGTCTTTTTGTGTGTGCAACATGACGTGGTCTGGTATAAGGACTGCTGGATGGTTCAATAATGCTTTCTTGCAGAATAGACTCAACAGATGAATTTGAATATGAACACATGAATATGAATATCAAGACGGATATTTTGTTTTCAGTGTTG
Source organism: Schistocerca cancellata (assembly GCF_023864275.1). Classification (NCBI taxonomy): domain Eukaryota; kingdom Metazoa; phylum Arthropoda; class Insecta; order Orthoptera; family Acrididae; genus Schistocerca; species Schistocerca cancellata. The sequence goes on along the minus strand of NC_064626.1, from coordinate 627,294,826 downwards.
TGGGTGAGAAACTGTTGCCAAAATTAGTTTGGTGAGGACACTTTCATCTTCTGCCGTGCTCTCAAAGTTGCACGTGGATGTTGCCAGTTTGAACACAGGCAACCTGTTTGATCTCCACTAGGCCGCCAGTCATCTAATCTTAGTTCCACAGGAAATGTTTGGAACTATTTGGAACAGCGTGTGAAATGCAGCAGTCAGCGTGTAAGCAGTTTGGGATTTAATCGTCAATGAGTGGCTTCTGCTCCATATGTTACAGCTGAAAAAACTTATGGATTGTCTTCCTCACCGAAATTAGGTCATTTTCGTTGGTAAAAGCGTGCTACACACTATTGGCATAATGTTGCCTGAGAGTGATTACCCGAGGATAAAGAACACTCCAAACAATAAAAACTACAATCTAATGCTAATTACAGAGAATTACACGCATTATGTGCCCATTACTCAAAACTAGAATGACATGGGTATTCGCTGCAGACAAGTCATCCATGTCACAGGGTTCGCTCAATTTACTGCACGCCAACAATTGGTGAGAGTCCTGCCTCGTCCCACGTTCACAACATTCTCATCGATAATATCTCCAAGTCTTCAAAGTACACTTGGACGTTGTTACGCCCGCTCTCAACCTGTTGAGGGTTTTCCAGGTCCCACATCGGAGATGGCAGCCTGATGGTAGCTTGTCTCTCAGTAATCCTCAAGGAGACGTTGTCTTCCACTTAACTTTGGATAAGTGCAGGTGTAAATAGGAAGCCATGTGACGCTGTGACTGAAAACTATTAGCAATATTAGAAGCCCCCGTTTCCTATTTACATGGTTATCTTCCCACTAACAACAGAAAAGAATGCCTAACGCTAGTAATTTATAAGTATTTTTCTTGATGCATGACATTTTCACTTCATATAGTTTTTGGCATCAGCCTTGTGAGTGAACTGGTTGGCCCACCATGAGTTGTTATGCAATGTCAACCACTTCATCTCTAGTAGCTCTATGTCTTCAGTTTTATATATATATATATATATATATATATATATATATATATATATATATACGAATCACTATCCATCACAGATTTTATTCTATAAAGCTCCCTACTAGTAACATGGGAGTTGTTCGCAGATATCTTTAAACACATACTACTATTCTGACTCGCCTCTTTGTCTGTTTTTCCCCTATTTTCCTTTCCTCACCGCCGGCCGCGGTGGCCGAACGGTTCTAGGCTCTTCAGACCGGAATTGCGAGACCGTTATGGTCGCAGGTTCGAATCCTGCCTCGGACATGGATGTGTGGGATGTCCTTAGGCTCAGAGCCATTTGAACCATTTGAACTTTCCTCACCAATTCTGCGGAGAGGTTCTGCGTTCCTTAAAAAAAAATGGCTCTGAGCACTATGGGACTTAACATCTATGGTCATAAGTCCCCTAGAACTTAGAACTACTTAAACCTAATTAACCTAAGGACATCACACAACACCCAGTCATCACGTCTGCGTTCCTTATCTTACTTCACCACGTTAGCTTTGTAACAATGTTTGATACCAGCAGCCTCTCTGGTCCAGAAATTTCCTCCTTACCCGCTCTTTTGTCCTTTCCTTCATTCATCATATATTGTTTTGTTTCCAAGGAAGCAGAATTCCTAAACTTCGTAAAATTTATCACTACTCTAATCCCTGCTGCTTTCCTTCGATTTACTCTCAATCTATGTTCGGCACTCCATTGAAATCGTCCTGTAATTCTTCTTCACTGTTACTGAGTGTAGTAGTGCCGTCAATAAATCTTATCATTGGTAACCTTACACCTTGAATTTTAATTCCAGTCTTGAACCATTCTCTGCAGATATAAAGCAGCCTCAAAGAGGATCCTGAACGAGTGACAGCTGCAAGATATCGACATCTGGCGTGATGCCGTTTAGCATGCTGGGAGGTTGATTCAACGCCGTAGGATGAGATGTGGACGGATTACGCCATAACGAGGTCCCGACCCTTTCTGAGCGGAAAAGAATTATCTCGATCTTTTCGGGTGTTTGGCAACGATCTCTCTGCTGATCCTTTTGTGCTGCAGCTCATTATAGAGAACGTTGGGAGGGGTACTAACGTTGTCCCAATTCCTGAGATTTCAATCGTTTGTTCACCATAACTGGAGGTGCGTCAGCCCTCGTAAACTAAGCGAAGTTTCAAAGTATAGGGGAGCGTGTATTGCACATTAGTGTGCAAAGTAGAAGACTTCTGTAATTTTTTGATTTTTACAACTTCATTACAGATGACGTATAGAAATCAGAAAAGAAGCAACATTAAATGTGCATTCAATGAATGAAGACGTTAGTGAGCAAGTCGTTTAGTACAGAAAATTTAAAAAAGTGGTATGAATTATACTCATATATGACAGTGACAACGGGATCATCTTGATGACAGAAAGCGCTTAGAAGAGACGGTAATGTAGCTTGAGAGAGGCTGAGAACATAGATCCAATGAGCAGAGCAATCTCTTAAGAACTATCCATGAAAGTGAAGTTAAACCTTCTGTACATTCATTGAGACGCAATAAATTTATAATGGACATATTGAAAGGAAGGATAATGATTGAACTGACAATCAAGTTGAAGCCAAGAAATGAACTGTAGAAGATATTTTGAAAGCAAAATAGTGAAAAGCGCAGATTGCACATATACTTCACTCTAAGGGAACAGTGAGTGAAGGGTTCGTTCTGCATTTTGAAACATAGGCTAAGGCTCTTGCCATAAAGTATTAATGGAAAGAAACTATGGATACGTGTAACTGAAAATTTCTTCTTCCCTTCGGTACTTTTTTGTTATGAATCTGTAAACGATTTTAACCTCTGTGGTAGTGAAATCTGTGTGTGACTGTTTTGTAAAAGGACACGCTCCCAAGCAGAAGTGTTTTTATACGCTGTAATTGCCTTAACACAGAAAAGGCAAATAACAGCAACGGAAAGGGCGGTACCGGGAAAACGAATGGGACTGCGAGAAGGGCTGTTTATTCAATAAAACCTAGCTCCTGTATTTATACGATATCACAGTTCAAGATATAAGTTAACTTTGTGCTACATTACTTGAACTAATGATCGGTTTTATAATCACACCACAGCGAACTATACCGTTTAACCTGGCCAATACCCAAAGTGTTAAGTGTTTGTAAAATGTAGTCGAGTGACGGTACTGGCGTAAAACATTCGTAAATATTGTGAGATGCAGAAAAATGTTCTCCAATCTTTCTAATTAATTTTAAAAATTTTCTTTGTGAATTATGTTGATTATAACGGCCACTGCTTGGCGATTGTATAGTTGATGAAAATGAGAGATGTAAGAAGTAATTCGAAGCAGATAACGTACTCTTCATTAATAGCATCGCAGAAACACCTAGCTCAACATTCCTCTCCAGTGGAAGGGGCAACATCAAACATGTAACATCATCTCATGGACTAAGGCACTGCCTCGAGGTTAGGAAATTAGTAGACAGACTCGTCGTCAGGGGATGAGGCACTTTACGCTGTCACCACTCTTCATAGCGCCTGAATACTGGCGACGCAAATGTTAAATCAACAGTATGACACAAAACGGCTTCTTTCAGATCGAGTACCACCGCAGCTACACTTGGTAAAAAATATCTTGATTGTGGAAGAATGCCTCCGGTGTGACGTAACGGAGAGAATAAATGTGATTGTAGTTTTTGCTTGTTAGCTGTTAACCCTAACCAGCACTGATGTAGTGATTTTTAATAATATTCTTAGTATATGCAAATGCAGACAATGGCTGAATTCACAAAGCATAGGGTGTCAAAAATGATATGTAGTTAAGGAATTTGAAAGGAAAATATTAGTGAAGTACGCACTGTCACATGAGATCGTCTACTTATGTAAACTGACAAACTTCTGGAAACAAATGAACATTGGGACATGCTTGAATGATAGTATGCTTACAGCTGGAGAGAGATCTATGGGACGTGTAAAAGCAAATGGAACATACAAACTGAGGGCCACACGAGTAGTTATCATTAAAATGGAGGAGAGTAGAAGCCTAACAAGTTAACTGTGGGGCAAAGCTGAGCACACCAGAGATAAATGGCTCGAAAATAGAACAGAATCTGGAAGACAAAGGAGGATGTGAGGTAGTGTGTGTAAAAGGTTTTAATTCGCCATGGAACCCAAATTTATTTGGTGGAAGAGCTGAAGAATTAAAAGAAATCTATACAGATTGAGGGAAGATTAATAACAGATTATTAGACTATGTCAAGCACAACTCAAAAGCGAAATGAGGTATCCAGAGATTTTGATGACTAAGGAAACCCATCATAATGTATGAAGTAAGAAGTGCAACAGAAGCAATGGAAAATAATGACAAGATGAGAATGCATTTTGTTTGCTAGACAAAAACTTATAAAATGAACCTTACTATGCAATAAAATATATGATACATATAAATGACCGACGACTTCCTAAAAATAATAGGTTGGAAACAAAAAGAGATAAACTAAAATGTAGTGTATGTGCTACCATTCGCTTTATTTTCCGTATTTTCCATGCTAAGGATCTTAAAAAAAAGAATGCAAAAGAAAATATTAATTCAGGTGAGAAGATCTTACTTGTTTATAAACCCAGAGAAGTCTTGCAATAATGTAGCAAAGGAGAAACTTTCATGCGTTATATGGAAAATAATAAGGGAAAGAAGAAAACCAACTACATGTTTACACAAATAAACGCAATGGTCCATATATAGGGCCAACGTTACAGCATAAGGACCCAACAAGAATACAGTCTCACTAGGGGTCCACAATCGATGGCGATCATCTACATGCTGTAATCAGAAATCAACAAGACTAAGGATGGTTTCTCGAGTGCTGCCAACCAGTACATTTAGTCGTAGTGTATGGCGTCCAGCGTTGATTGTGAGGGAACGTTGGAAAGGAAAGGATCATGAGGAGAACCATAACAAGAAGGGTGAGGATCATAGGACAATATAGTTAAAGCACGAGAGAATTATTTCTAAAGCAGTAGAGCGAGTTGTATAGTGGAAATATCTGTAGGAGAAGACGGAGATTGGAATGTAGGCATCAAATAGTTGAGACATAGGGTGAAAGTTCTCATCCGAGGCGAAAAGGATGGATCAGGAAAAGATGCGAATGCGGGTCGCATTAAACCAATCAGAAGGCTATTAACTAAAAAAAAACATCTTCCGTTTGAATTGTATTTTATTTCCAATCACAATGTTTTGAAATCTTTTATAAGTCTCGGTGGTCTAACAGACCGACGACGAAATCGATTCTCGTATTTCCATTTAACGATCCTCAGCATGGGGCATCTAAATCCGACTGAGTTGCTGACTGAATCGCATGTGGACACGGGGATATCGCTGCGCCCGAAACATATCCCAAAAGCGCGGTTTATATGATTATATGCCGCCCTCTATGCTACGGCTACCTTTTGCTAGTGGTTCTAAGCGTTCACTGATGAAGACAAAAAATTTGTCCCTCGAAGGAGCCACAGATAGCCTATACACATTATTTACCTACACCTGTTAATCACCACTTAGCGACATATCCCTCTCCGGTGTTCCTTGTGTCCTAGTTTACTTGTTAAATAATAGAATCTTCCATAAGCAACCATACACAGCTCGTAGTCGCTTATTAATCAGTAAGTCATCTTTATCTTATGCTTTCAAGAGGTAGACACTTTCCCTCGAAAGAACGAGTTGGCAGAACGATTACTTCTCATTTGTGGGACAATTCAGTGAAAGCATTATGCAAGACATCATCGTATGAGTCTTGTTTTTATAATATATTTCAAAATACGTTTCGGAGTTTACCTCAAAGCGCTTTTACAAAGGAAAAGAGAAAATTTCTGTATTTTTCGCAGAGATCGAACTAATGACGTATCGATTGTTTTTTTTTTCATTGGAATGTGCCTTGTACAATGACCTAAGTGAAGCATCATCTTGTAAGTGGCGGCCCTGTTTCTACGCCTTTTCGAAATACTTCTACTGGTCGAATGGAGAAACTGGAACGTCGTACGTTATTCAACCCTTTTCCTTGCAAACGGGCGCTGGTCTAAAGTTATTATTTTAAAGATTCTGCTCTACTTTCAACTGTTACGAAATCTTTGGAAGAATCTAAACACGGCCGCACTTTTGTTGAACGTTGTCTACATTAACAACGTTGCAGAAGTACAATAACAGATGAAAACATCGCCAACATCATGTTAAGCGATTAGGATAGACAGCATTAACGCAACAGCTGAATGACTGTGATACATTTGTATAAGGAGGAAATAAATGGGAACAAAACAGTTGGTAGAAGCCGGTGAATCTGAACCACAAAAGAGGAATCAGGTTCATATAGCGGAGAGGCGATGGTCATTGCACTTGGTATGCAGAATGGATTGTTTTTATTTTTTGCCTTACAAACTGATAACAGTATCCGGCTTGTAACATGCAAGTCTTCCGGATCACAAGAGAAACTTAATGTAAATATGTGAAAAGATGACTAGATTTCTTTTTGTAAAGAAATGGAAAATCTTTCATCGCGACAACGCACCTCCTTCCAATGGATCTTTTGCAATAGGGAAGTCGAGGATTCTGAAGTACGAAATTTTAACAAATTGACCCTACGCGCAATATTAATCACCATCACACAAAGAGAAAGCGTAGCTGCAAAAGCACAACGAAGACATTACGACATTTATTTTTTAGTACTTCATAGTGCAGCTAGAATCGTAGTGCAACAATGAAACCCCCTCACAGAAAACTGTCACCCAAAGCTATTTACGATTAATTACATCTACAAACAGAGTCTTACTTGCCGGGCATAGAAAATTTCTCTTCGAACTTTTGCTATAAAATCCACAATTTGTACCGAGAAAGCTACAAGGTCTTATGATACAAACTGCAACCCAAAATATATTATTGTATCTCTGATGGAAAATTACGTAAGCAATTATTAATAAAAAGCATTGCATCAGTAAGTGCTTCGAATTTTAATTCGTCGTAAAAAAAGAACATCCTAGCTGCAGTCTATATGTTACAGATCATTTACTTGGAAGACAGAATTAGAAAAGGATCATGTAAACTTGGAAGAAGTTCTTAAATAAAAATTTGGGGTATACGATGACATACAGTAAGAAAACACATCATTCAATCTGCAAAGAACAACTTCCCGAAGATTATGAAAGTCCACATAACTCAATAATTTTCCAGAACCCTATAAAACTGCTTTATGTACTTGTATTTCATCACCAGATCGGACTACGTATGTACCTGAAAAATATTTCGCAAAAAATGTAAGCTGGAAGAAGTATTTCGACCAAATATTACAATTGTTGTCTAATGTAGGCCTGTTTGTAAACTACATATTCTTGAAAATATTGACGTTAATATTTCCAAAAATGCATGATTACGGTTATGTCTACATATCAAGACCAGCTGGCTAGATCTCCTTGAAATGTTACAGTAAGTTTGCGTAGGCGATAGTACAAGAGCATATATTTATAAACGATTAGAATAGTCGCGTTAACAGTCACACAATGTTAAAAGTATACTTTGTGTATTGATGTCCTTCCTCCGACTGTCCTTTGACTGACAACACCCATTTTCACTGAAAAACTCTTCCTTTACTTACACTATTGTGCTGTGTATTTTAATTAGAAAAAATTTAGAAAAAGAAAGTGTCTCTGTCGTGTAGGCTTCGTATGTAGGTCACCTCCTGTATATACAGTATTTGTGCTCAGCGTGATGGTTTGTCTGGCTACTCTCTCAACCTGGTTCTCTCCGCCGCCTCTCCCCTGCCTTCCATATACCCATCTGCCCCCCCCTCTCTCACTCTCTCTCTCTCTCTCTCTCTCACACACACACACACACACACACACAAAACCTCGTGGCAGTGGCGCTTTTGCTTGTGTCCATGGAGACTGCGGTTACAGTTCATCACGCAGTCAGCCAGAGCAGTATAGTCCAGCTATCGACTTGTACATCATCCCACATATCGACTTGTACATCAGACCACGTATCGACTTCCATATCAGAGCGTTACTGCCTCACTTACCATCGACAGGATTTGACCGCTGGAACGGCTGGTCTCTGGCGGCTTTTGATAGCCATTTCGTTGCTTGGCGCTGTGAACAGCGGCTTAACCCACGTTTCCCGTGTGTGCCGTGGAAATTGAAGCACATCGCGTAATGATGTCTGAACTATAGCAGTAGTTTCAAGCGCCAAATAAAACTACTTAGAAACTTTTTTAGGGAATAGCCGTTACCAAAATGCCGTATTATTAACAAAGACATCGTCCTGTAGATACAATATTCAACTGTTTGGATATACAATACTTATTGCTTTCAAGCGTTGGTGTCCGGCTACAATTTTTATCTTCCACACTTCCCTCGGTTACCATATCGACGATTCCTTGTTTATCGTCAAGCTGTGCCATACTTTTATTTTTCCCTAATTCGATTCAGTATAAGAGATAATTAATTATTCCATCCAACAAGGTAAACTCCTGCATTCTACTGTAGCACAACATTTCAAAAGCTTCTATTCTCACGTTATCTGAACTGCTTAACATATGCACATAGCTATATTCTCCCCCCCCCCCCCCCCCCCCCCCAAAGAAAAAATGCTTCCTACTTCCTAACACTTACACTTTCAGTAATTTCTTCTTTTCAGAAATGCTTTTGTTGCTATTGACAACCAGCGTTTTATATCTCTTTATTTCTGACATCCTCAATAATTTTTCAGCTGAAACAGAAAATTCATCTATTACTTTTAGTGTCTCATACACTAATCTAATTCCCTCAGTATCGCCCTATTTACACGAGTACATTCAACTACCCTTGTTTAGTTTTATTGAGTTTCACCTTACAACCTCCTTTATAATCACTATACATTCCACTCAGTTGTTCTTCCAAGTCCTTTTTATCTTGGCGGAAATACAATGTTTTCGGCAAACCCCAAAGTTTTTATTTCTTCTCCCTGAACGTCAATTTCTTTTCCGAATTTCTCCTTTATATCATTTATTGCCCGCTCAACGTACAGAGTGAGTGACACATGGGATTCTGTCACTATCGTAAGCAACGTACACCACGTGGAATAGTTTCGTCAAGGCTTACTCTCCCAAGGATTTCAATAATAATGAGGGCATTTTATCCACTCCAACGGGATTTGTTTCGACTTAAGTCTCACTGAACTGTCAAATTCTGCTTGCAGTATTTCCCACCTCATTTCTCTTCCCTTTCTATAATAGTGTTTTCAATTTAATTTCCCTCTTGTAGTCCTATACCATTACTTTCACCTTTCAGCTTATGACGTGTCATCTGAGCTCTTGATATCATACAGCTGCTTCTCTTTTCTCCTAACAATTGTCTAGTTTTCCTACAGTCGGCATCCGTCGTCCCCTGGTCATGCATGCTGCTGCAGCCTTGATTTGTCCTCAACTCATACCAGGTTAGACTTCTACATTTTTTCTGCCAATCTCAGTTTTTAGGCGCCTGCACGCACTAGCATGCGAAGTTTAAACTGAGAAAGCGATATGAATTTTATGTATTGTTTGATTTTCGATTATTTAATTATTTTTCTATACCTGATAGTTTTCTCGCTATGTGAAGGTAACGTGCCGTATTTGATGACACTATTAATTCTGTAAGAATTAGCTGTCGCTTCAGAGAGCTATGAAAAATATGACGCTATTTTTTGAACTACTTAAAATAAAATAGCGGAATATGGCATATCAGGTTGTCGGTGTAGGAGCTCGTTACCATTTAGATGCCGGCCGATGTGGCCGAGCGGTTCTAGGCCCTTCAGTCTGGAACAGCGCGACCGTTACGGTCGCAGGTTCGAATCCGGCCTCGGGCATGGATGTGTGTGATGTCCTTGGGTTAGTTAAGTAAGTTTAAGTAGTTCTAAGTCCTAGGGGACTGTTGACCTCAAATGTTAAGTTCCATAGTTCTCAGAGCCATTTTTTGAACCATTTAGATATCTAGCTTCCGAATGCATTTTGAGTACAACGTAACATGCTTCACTGTTTATGAGCCAATTTGGAACTCTCTCTAGTGCGACAATCGATTGTGATCATCTCTGCACGTTATCGCCGGCCAACATGCGTCGCAGCGCTCGTCTAGATGGTGTGGCAAGGTCCCTGCTAAAATATCATGATGCCTTGTCACCGGTGGCGAGGCTCTCTCTAGTAATCTCGGTCTGTAGTCTGTCAGAAGCCTAAGTCCCAGTGACGTAAGGCGGTTATTCCGAGTGTCACCTTGTGTTTAGGTATGCCACAGCCAGTTCGTGTGTCTGCGTGTTGCGTGGTGACGATTTTGATAGAAGTTGCCTCAAGTCTGTCAGATGTGATGGTCAAGTTCTGCAGACGGCTACCTTCAGAGGGTTAATCGACAGTACCGACGCGTATGTCTGACGTCATTTGATGATTTATGTGATATGGCTGTGATCTAATGGAACAAAGAATGTTCCACTCGGCGCAGGATGTACCCGACTTCGTGTGCAGCGATTTTACGCCATGTATAGCCTGCAGTTATGTTGGCCGCTGACGACTGGTATGGGTTTTGTAACTAATGTAAGCGTGTTGGAGAAGTCACTCGGCTACACTCACAAAGTTGAGCTTCGCAAGTGTTCGATGCAATGGACTGTTAGCAGTACGAGCAGCGTTCAGTAAGTGCCTGCATAATTATACGAGGGACGTTCAGTAACTAATACATTTATTTCTGAAAGCAGGTAGGCTTTATTCAGATTCCAATACACTCGATTATTCCCCGTACTGCTGGCGGCAATACTCTGTTTTTCAACACTCTCCGTTCAGTTCTATGGCATTACGCCGCCTCACAGTGCGAGTCTGTATGCTCGCATGGCACCAGCCTACTGTTCGACGTCGGAGCCAACGTGTCGCTGCATCAGTAACCTCTCCATCATCCACGTGGAATTCATCCTACACTGAATCAAACAGATGCAAGTCGAGCGCTGCGAGATCCAGGCTATAGAGTGGACGGGGAAAAACAGTCCAGTGAAGCTTTGAAAAGGAATGAGTATTGATTCTCAGTTGAAGTGGTGTGAACACACAAAGGTACTTGCAAACAGAATGTCACCATCATGTTATGCCCTTAGAATTCTATCATCAGTGTGTAACATGCAGCGTCTTTTAGTGACATATTATTCATATGTACACTCAGTTATTAGCTATGGAATTATTTTGTGTGGAACAAATGCACAAAATATGAACACAATTTTCAAAATCCAGAAAAGAGCCATAAGAATAATAACCAGAAATACTACTCGAGCTCATTGTAAAGATCTGTTTAGAACTCTGGGGATCTAAACTGCTCCATGTAGATATATTTACCAGTCAGTTGTACACATCAAAAATAACATTCGTAATTACTACACAAACAGCTCTGTCCATGAACATGCAACAAGAGACAGACGCAACTTACATTTAGAAAGAAAAAAATAAACATAAAACTCGAAACACCATTTTCTACCGAGGAATAAAACTGTACAATAAATTACCAAAAGAGATTAAAGAAACTGTAAAAATACACTTATTTAAAAAGGCAGCTTAAGAGTACGTGTTATACAATACATTTTATACATTGAAGGATTACTTAGATAAATCAGAGTAGGGGTTTGATAAAAAATGTTCTACAAATAAATAATAATAATAATAATAATGATTATAAAATATCCAGCTTTCCTCATAACACCTTCAGTTTATGTATTTTTCCTTCTTTTTTTCCTTTCTAGAAGTACTTACCCGCAAGCTATGCATAACACAATACTAACACCTCTTCCTCTTTCTGAGCTCAACATTTCACTCATTATGGAGGGATGCTGACTCAGTTTTTTAGGATAGCAAATGGGAAGTTGCAGTACAGAAAATGACCCAGTGATCACCACTGTGTGTGTGTGTGTGTGTGTGTGTGTGTGTGTGTGTGTGAACGTGCGTGTGTGTGTGTGTGTGTATGTGTGTGTGTGTGTGTGTGTGTGTGTGTGTGTGTGTATGTGCGTATGTGTGTGAGTGTGTGTGTGTGTGTGAGAGAGAGAGTGTGTGTGTGTGTGTAGAGTGTGAAGTGTTACGAAACAATGTGTGTATAGTGTTTGCAGTGACTGATAGTAAGATATGAGTGAACAATGTGGCATTACATTATTTAATAAGTTATTTGTAAAAAATTAATGTATACCAAGAGTAAATCTAATGATTGTCTCTAACTAGATGTCTGAAAATATATGTGTATAGGAATTACCTTATTTTAAATTGATCTAAATTTGAAAATACACTCCTGGAAACTGAAATAAGAACACCGTCAATTCATTGTCCCAGGAAGGGGAAACTTTATTGACACATTCCTGGGGTCAGATACATCACATGATCACACTGACAGAACCACAGGCACATAGACACAGGCAACAGAGCATGCACCATAACGGCACTAGTACAGTGTATATCCACCTTTCGCAGCAATGCAGGCTGCTATTCTCCCATGGAGACGATCGTAGAGATGCTGGATGTAGTCTTGTGGAACGGCTTGCCATGCCATTTCCACCTGGCGCCTCAGTTGGACCAGCGTTCGTGCTGGACGTGCAGACCGCGTGAGACGACACTTCATCCAGTCCCAAACATGCTCAATGGGGGACAGATCCGGAGATCTTGCTGGCCAGGGTAGTTGACTTACACCTTCTAGAGCACGTTGGGTGGCACGGGATACATGCGGACGTGCATTGTCCTGTTGGAACAGCAAGTTCCCTTGCCGGTCTAGGAGTGGTAGAACGATGGGTTCGATGACGGTTTGGATGTACCGTGCACTATTCAGTGTCCCCTCGACGATCACCAGTGGTGTACGGCCAGTGTAGGAGATCGCTCCCCACACCATGATGCCGGGTGTTGGCCCTGTGTGCCTCGGTCGTATGCAGTCCTGATTGTGGCGCTCACCTGCACTGCGCCAAACACGCATACGACCATCATTGGCACCAAGGCAGAAGCGACTCTCATCGCTGAAGACGACACGTCTCCATTCGTCCCTCCATTCACGCCTGTCGCGACACCACTGGAGGTGGGCTGCACGATGTTGGGGCGTGAGCGGAAGACGGCCTAACGGTGTGCGGGACCGTAGCCCAGCTTCATGGAGACGGTTGCGAATGGTCCTCGCCGATACCCCAGGAGCAAAAGTGTCCCTAATTTGCTGGAAAATGGCGGTGCGGTCCCCTACGGCACTGCGTAGGATCCTACGGTCTTGGCGTGCATCCGTGCGTCGCTGCGGTCCGGTCCCAGGTCGACGGGCACGTGCACCTTCCGCCGACCACTGGCGACAACATCGATGTACTGTGGAGACCTCACGCCCCACGTGTTGAGCAATTCGGCGGTACGTCCACCCGGCCTCCCGCATGCCCACTATACGCCCTCGCTCAAAGTCCGTCAACTGCACATACGGTTCACGTCCACGCTGTCGCGGCATGCTACCAGTGTTAAAGACTGCGATGGAGCTCCGTATGCCACGGCAAACTGGCTGACACTGACGGCGGCGGTGCACAAATGCTGCGCAGCTAGCGCCATTCGACGGCCAACACCGCGGTTCCTGGTGTGTCCGCTGTGCCGTGCGTGTGATCATTGCTTGTACAGCCCTCTCGCAGTGTCCGGAGCAAGTATGGTGGGTCTGACACACCGGTGTCAATGTGTTCTTTTTTCCATTTCCAGGAGTGTACTTTCAGATGTCCTATATCTTTGTAAAAGGAGATCTACGGATGAATAAATCTACTGCTACTACTACTGCTACTACTACTACTACTACTTGTGAGTTCCTCTCGGGTGTGCAGACTTGCGTTGTCGTGGAGATGAAGAAGTTCGTTCGCATTTTTTGGCTGCGGTCACACTGACGTCGTTTCTTCAATTTTCTGGGCATAACACAATACACTTCAGAGTTGATCGTTGCACAATTAGGACGGACATCGAACACAATAACCCCTTCAGAATCCCAGAAGACCGTCGAATTGACCTTACCGGCTGTGGGTGCTGCTTTACCTTATTTTTCTCGGAAGAGAGGTGATTGGCGTCACTCCATGGATGCGATTTTGTTTCCAGTTAGAAGTGATGAACCCATGTTTCACTGCCTATGATGATGTTCGACAAAAATTATCATAAATATTTACTATCAAAAACAGTCTTGATCACAAATTATTTATTCCGGTGACCGGTTTCGACCATAACTGTGGTTATCTTCAGACCTACAAGTCATATATAAAGCTTTAATTAGAGGGCAACATTCATTAAAGAAAATACGTAAAGCTACAAAGCTATAAAACGATGAATTACCAATGAGTAAGAACCTCTTTCTGTTGGTAAATCACTACTCGAGAAACCAGTGCACGTCATACTATACATACTGGAGGCTCCGCCCACTTTTGACAGAATGATGTCATTGCTAAGCAATGGGTTGTAGGTCGAATAACAAGGTAAAATTTCTTAGTTAAAAGAACATGGACGAGAAAGGAAGATAAAACACAAATAAAACTTAGCTTGTTCAACAGCTACTGTCAATTAAGAAGCTTTAAAAATATTTAAACATGTAGGATAAATGAACATCGTTTTAACAGTATAGAGAATTAGAGTCCATAAGGGACTAGCAAAGTGTCAGTCCAGTACTAAGCAGGGCACAGCCAATGACAGGAAGGAATTAACCTAAATACAATATGAAGTAGTATGAGCCTCTAGAAAGGGAACACAGTTAGGAACGGTTACTAAGTACACAGAGCACTACCCTATAAAATGTTAAAGTCCAGACAAGACCGTCCCATGTTTACAAGTTCAGAACTCTGACTCAGTGTAAGGAAAGTCCGCATAGGACAGTCCAATATGAAAGTTCCAATATGATGAAAAAGTATTCGATTCCAGTGTGTAGCTAAGGAAAACAAAGCCCAGAATCATTACAGGTCCACTCGCAGAGGCACTAACAGGAAACACGACGACGTCGTTGCGGCGGCTCCAAAGTGGGTTCCTGATTGACGGAACGCGACTACATTTGACGCTTGACCCGGGACACCCACTCAGAATGCACTCTCGCCCAAGGGCAGAGCGCTGGCCTAAACACAATGCCAGCTGGTCCACTTTCCTGTCATGCGGCCGCACAGGAAAAAGATCCGTGGGTTGCCGTCTAGTGGCCATCAGCTTTCACGTGTCGCCTGTTAGGAAGCTGGCAACCCGCAAACCTGCGCCGTTATGTGGCTTGCTTGCAGGGCAGTTGCAGTCGCTCGATACAGAACTTTCAGCACTTTTAAGAATTTACGCTGCTGGTTTAAAGACTTACGGTCAGCTACACGCTGATTAGAGGAGATCCAATGAAATAGAATCACTTTTCTGCGTGGGTAATTACTCTATTCTCAAGTGTCTAATTTAGTGTCATGATTGCTTTGCTCTGTGTTCATTTGCATTAAAGAGTTTCATTTTGTGACTATTTTACAGTGTAATCTATTCTCTTTTTAGTTGTATTATCGAACAGTGTCTAAGCATTTGAAAACTTGTACCCAAGAACAGAGATGAAGAAAGAACTGGCTCCCGAACTTCTATGATGAAAGTCCTCTATAGTTGCTAAACACACTATTATGCAAGAATTGAAATGTCTTCCTTATTATGCTTATTGCTACCAACTTTTCAAGACAGATTTGTCAAAGTGGTTCAGCGTGTGTAAGTGATTTAAGTTTTGCTATTACTTGTGAAATTTGCTAAATTAAAAGTGAAGTGAAGGTTTGTGAAATTTGTTTTGAGTTCGGTTTTTGTGGCCTGGTACCATTCGCTCATTCAAATCCTTGCTAACAGTTTGATTTTACTATGTCAGTATAGCAGTTACAACTACAATAATTAACTAGTAGAATTACGAATTACTTCTTACTGGAATATCATACTTTTATCCTCATCTCAGTATCATGTGTGGTTAAGAAAGGTAAAATCCAGAATTCGCATCACAAGTTAACTCAGAGTATGTACAAGGTCTTAGTATGGAGTCCTGTACTCTCATGAGAAACAATTTCTCATCAGTCGCCATAAAACGTGAAATTGGAAACCCAAACCAATTTGAAATTTAAATAACGTTTTTCCATGTAGAGGTAATAATTGGCTGACTTCCCTAATTGAAATGGTGCAGTAAGACAATAAGAGGCTGGGTCTCACTTTCCTTATGTTGGCAATATACACTTGGAAAACCGAAATAAGATAAAGTCATGGAACGAAATACGTATTTCAACCGAATCATTCAGTACATTGCCTCTATCGAACTGGCTTGTGAATCGGTCTAGATTAGGACTAACCAAGGTCCATGCGTATTGGGATTGTAACCTCCATGTCAAGAAAATTAGTTGGAAAAATGTGTGAATACTTATCTCCAGTAAATATATCTCCATGGTGTACTGTTGTGGTGCATATATGTTTAAACAATAACAGAGCACAGAAACGAGTAGAAAATGGAATTGAAATGCGAAACCTCACAACTTTACAATTAATAGAGACCAAAAACTAATTCAGAAACTTCAGTAAAGAGTGAGTAAGTAAATTTGCATCACTGTTTTAAATGTAATTCGATGGCGTGCCCGAGCAGATGGGGGAAAAGCAGAGGCTTGAAGGAATTTTTGCCTCGTTTTACGAGTCAGTCATTAGCTGTTTGCATTAAAAAGTTACCAAGTTGGCGATATGCATTAAAATAAATGTTTGTACGAAATTGCACACTTTCTCGTATAGGAATAGGCCTGAACATTGGGTCTGAATTACAGAAATCAAAACATGATTTTCTTATAAGTGCACTCAGCCATGTATCGTATTGAACAACAGACGCCATGTTGTGGCTGTGTCCCTGAGTGCTGAAGTCACAGCACTGTGGGAAAGACTGACGGTTTTCGACCAACAAACCGTTTGAGCAACTTCTTTCCCATCCATCCCGACGACTCAGTTGACAAATGTGACGATGGTAACGAGAAATTACGACAGAAACCAAGCCTTGAACTATTCGTGATGTTGCTCGTGTGTCGTAACACCATTTGACTGAATTTCTCTTGTTCAACTTAATTATTCGATATATTTCAGCAATTATTGTGCAAGATCGTCTTCTGTTGATCGACCAGTGACTGCTTGTCTAATAACAGTAGATTTTGAATAGTTTAACCAAGTTTTGCCACTACCTTCAGTATTTCACGTTAATTCATTAAGTGAACTTCTTCTATTAGCAACTCAGGGCTTCATTTAATACAGTCAAAACAACAGGCACACCATCTCCGGGAAAATTATGATGAATTCCTCGACTTTCTAGAACACAGCACAACAATCTGCGTACAGCGGCACATGGGGACTTTGTAAAAACTGGAGCGCGCTATAAAGTCCAGTCGCCCAAGAATGTTGACAGACGGCATCACTGTGTTGCAGCATAATGTCCGCCCAAATGTAGCCGAGCTTGTCTCTACTACGCTGCAGAAGCTCCGCCGGAAAACAAATCCTCCTTACTGTCCCAATCTCTCCCCAGGCGATTTACAAGTTATTGTAACGCTGAAGAAAGACACCGGTAGCCGTCGATTTGCTTCGGACGGAGAGGTGCACGCATGGGTACAATCATAGTTCCGCCGGCAGCCGCAAACAATTTTCCATGAAGGCATTCACCATCTTATCTCACAATGGGATAAATGTACTAACAGTTACAGCGATTACGTTTGAAATAATAAGGAGTATACTTGCTCTTTTCCACCTGCCTCGTTTTCGTTTGACTACCTCTTACAATAGGTCAGTTAACTGATGTGACTTAAAAGCGCCGAGAGGCAGAGATTTATTCTGTCCGCGAAATGGTTCGATAGCAAAGAAAACTTCGAGTTACGTATGCACGAAATCGATATCCGAATGGATATTTGGGTAACTGGAGAAGCAAGAACAGCTGAAATCCACATTTTTGGTGTCTTGAAGGATCGTGATATTCTGAGTCAAACAGATGGAAAAGCAATACTAATCTCTCTTATAGTATATTTAATATCGGCTACTGTGAACTTTACTGTCGAAATAGATAGTGGTTCTAATGTATCTGTTCTCGTAACGCATACATTATGAAGTAACAGCCTACATCTACATCTACGTCTAAATCTACGTGATTACTCTGCTATTCACAATAAAGTGGCTGGCAGAGGGTTCAATGAACCACATTCAAGCGGTCTCCCTACCGTTCCACTCTAGAACGGCACGCGGGATAAACGAGCACTTAAATTTTTCTGTGCGAGTCCTGATTTCACTTATTTTATCAAAAAAAAGTGTTCAAATGTGTGTGAAATCTTATGGAAGTTAACTGCTAAGTTCATCAATCCCTAAGCTTACACACTTCTTAACCTAAATTATCCTAAGGACAAACACACACACCCATGCCCGAGGGAGGAATTGAACCTCCGCCGGGACCAGCCGCACAGTCCATGATTGCAGCCCCGTAGACCGCTCGGCTAATCCCGCGCGGCTCTTATTTTATCGTGATGATCATTTCTCCCTATGTAGGTGGGTGCCAACAGAATGTTTTCGCAATCGGAGAAAAAAACTGGTGATTGAAATTTCATGAGAAGATCCCGTCGCAACGAAAAACGCCTTTGTTTTAATGACTGCCACTCCAATTCACGTATCATGTCTGTGACACTATCTCCCCTATTTCGCGTCCCACCTGATGCGGATCCCACACCACACAGAAATACTTCAGAATAGGGCGGACAAGCGTGGTGTAAGCCGTCTCTTTAGTAGACCTGTGGCACCTTCTATGTGTTCTGCCAATGAATCGCAGTCTTTGGTTTGCTCTACCCACAATATTATCTATGTGATCGTTCCAATTTAGATTATTTGCAATTGCAATCCCTAAGTATTTAGTTGAATTTACAGCCTTCAGATTTGTGTGACTTATCGCGTAATCGAAATTTAGCTGATTTCTTTTAGTACTCATGTGAATAACTTCACACTTTTCCTTATTCAGGGTCAATTGCCACTTTTCGCACCACACAGATATCTTACCTAAATCATTTTGCAAGTCGTTTTGATCATCTGATGACTTTACAAGAAAGGTAAATGACATCATCATCTGGAAACAATCTAAGACGGCTACTCCGATTGTCTCCTATGTCGTTAATATAGCTCAGGAACAATGGAACGTAAGAACGATAATGGAAATTTGAGAGAAATAACATTTAGGAAAAATCTGGGGATTAGACTATACATGGTCCAATCACTTTAATTAGAACCACTGCCAATGTTCATCATCCACGTACTATAACAACTCGCCGACAGCAGGTGGCAGCACTGAAAGTGGAGGGTATACAGTATAAAGCGTGTCGGAAGTATGCGGTAAATAAGGTACTCGTGGTTGTAATGCTGGAACGATAATTTATCTGACGTCCAATGGGGCATCATCAATGCCTTTCGGGCAAGTGGTGGAAGCATTTCCCAAACGGCTAAGTTAAGCTGTTCTCGTGACGCCTTGGTTAAAGTATATCGTGCATGGCAAAATGGCGCTATCCAAAACCAGTGAGGGCAACTGTGGTGCACCGCGGGCCAGAGATGACAGGGATGAAATACGGTTCCGGAGGTGTGTACGGGCGGACAGACATGGAACTGATAATCAAGTGACCGCCCAGGTGAACCCAGGGCCTCTCAACAGTGTCTCCTCAACGACCGTTCAGCGAACTTTGCTGCTTATTGGCTTCCGCGACAGTCGCCTGGTTCGTGCATCCATGCTGACGGCTGTTCATGGACAACGAAGGCTCGAATTTGCACGTCAGTACCCCAACTGGAGTCCGCTGAGTGGCAACAGTCAGTAGGGTCCACGCCGAAGGAGGAAGCGTTATGGTCTGGGGAAAGTCTTTCTGACATTCCCTGGCTGATCTCGTCATTCTAAAAGGCAAAATGGATTGACGCAGATATGAATCTATCCTTGAGGACCGTGTCCACCGCTACAAACAGTACGTTATTTAAGAAGTTTTAGCATATTGCAGCCCCGTCAGCAACTGTGATAGACAAATATTTTGAAGAATCATCCTCAGTTGCCCAATTTTTCTGGTCATTACCAAATTTCGGCTAAATTAATCTAGCCTTCTTCAGAAGCATAAAATTCCTATAACTTGGCAGAGTAAGACACAGTCAACATTAAAATTAAAACCTATATATAGCGTGCAACGGTCACTGCCAACGTAGTTGCCGTTGCCAACCGACCGCGTGGTGAAGCGATGCCGGCTTCAAATGGTTCAAATGGCTCTGAGCACTACGGGACTTAACTTCTGAGGTCATCAGTCCCTTAGAACTCAGAACTACTTAAATCTGACTGACCTAAGGACATCAAACACACCCATGCCCGAGGCAGGATTCGAACCTACGACCGTAGCGGTCGCGCGGTTCCAGACTGTAGCGCCTAGAACCGCTCGGCCACTTCGGCCGGCAGAGATTCCGGGGCTGGACTTAAGTAGTTTGAATTCGACATGGTACCACGGTACTATAGGTATTAATTTTAATGTTGACTGTGCCTTACTCTGGAATGTTATAGTAATTTTATGCTTCTGAAGAAGTCTACGTTAGTTTAGCCGAAACCTGGTAAAGACCAGAAAATTTGAGCAATTGAGACTGATCCTTCAAAATATCAATATATTATTCCTCAGCATTATGTATCTACCAGCAGGACAATGCAACATGTCACACAGCTCGCAGTGTACGTGCGTATTTCGAAGAGCAGCATGATGAGTTTACCGTACTCCCCTGGCCACCAAACTCCCCAGATTTACCAGCTCAGTCGTTCGTATCAATTTAGAAAACTAGTGCAGCTGTCCACGGCAATGGAGTAGACGTGGCTCCACATCTCTGGCTGACTTCCTTCCTGCACAACTCGCAGCGGGCCGCACTGCAGAACATCGCTTCTGAGACGTGGTCACATTAATGTGACTCAACAGTAACTGTAGTAGTAATTAGGTTTGCTGTGTGGTTTGTGTTGAAAGAATGACCAGTAACAGATAGCCGAAAATAATGTGTAATTTCATGGTCATAGGGAAACTTAGCAGAGGAAGGAAATAATCGAAAGACCAAATTGGAGGTCCTTGTAGACGGAAGACTAATGCAATAAGTGGATAATGATAATGTTGTTTCAAAGCGAACTATGGGACGTGTGGAAGCAATGTAATAGTCAGAACGTTGAAAATGTTGCCGAGTGGAAGCAGCTTGAGAGAATGTACCCGGCACTGGCTGCTCAGTTTGATCGTTAAGCGCGGGGGATGGATGTCTGAGAGAGCGGGTGGAACGCGGGGTTCCTCCTACAGTTCTCTCGGTTTCTGTGCGAGTGCGCCGCCTCCGCCTATCGAGTGTGCAGTTCTTTTAACAGGCCTGGCGACGGCTGCAGCCGATATTGCAGGTGGCGAGTGCCGACCCAGCTTTAATATCCGGCCGCGCGGTAAAAGTGGTGGACGAGGGGAGGAGGAAAGAGGGAAGGGGCGAGTGCAGGCGCCTTTCGCCTCGTCTCGCCGCGACAAGGCCGTCAGTCGTATAGTCCAGGTACCGCCGCATGCGAAGCTTCGGCTTCAAACGGGCTACCGCGACCGCACAACACTTTGAAAACTGGGGCGAAATGGCGGTCTTAGCTCACACTGTGCTTCACATTCTGCAGTAAATAAATATTATTCGTACGAGAGTACAGTAAAGAAAAGTGTAGCGGAAGGAAACGAGTTTACAAGTGACGAAATACTGCAGTTTTCGCATCCTAATTGTTGTATGGCGTTATATCGCGATAACAATAGAAGTACAGTGTGTAGGGCGCGGTTCTCACTGAGGCGATACGATACGTGTTGCGACACATTGCAAGGGAGGTCGTGCGATGCGATAGTTATCCGTACGACACTCCTGTTCCCACAAGAGCAATACAAGCAAGAATGTACAGCAGCCTGCAATAGCCCCACATATCGTGCGTTATTGTCAGTTTCATCACGGTCAACTTACGGCTCCCTCACAAATTAATTCGAAACTGGAAAAGCTCCTTCCAGCCTTAAAAACAATTTAGATACGTTAGCTAAATTTGATACATGGCGTTGTATGACCTAAAATGTACCAAACATAAAGTCAAAATACGTAATACTTAATTTCCCGAGCGTCAAGGTGTGCCAGTCCCCCGCACAAAGCCGTCCGGCGTATTACTGTCGAGGTCCGGTGTGCCGGCCAACCTGTGGTTGGTTTTTAAGGCGGTTTCCATCTGCCTCGGCGAATGCAGGCTGGTTCCCCCTATTCCACCTCAGTTACACTATGTCGGCGATTGCTGTGCGGCCGGCCGGAGTGGCCATGCGGTTCTAGCTACAGTCTGGAGCCAAGCGACCGCTACTGTCGCAGGTTCGAATCCTACCTCCGGCATGGATGTGTGTGATGTCCTTAGGTTAGTTAGGTTTAATTAGTTCTACGTTCTAGGCGACTGATGACCTCAGAAGTTAAGTCGCATAGTGTTCAGAGCCATTTGAACCATTTAATTGCTGTGCAAACACTGTCTCCACGTACTAGTACACCATAATGACTCTACCAAGCAAACATCTGGGGTTACACTCGTG
Source organism: Schistocerca cancellata (assembly GCF_023864275.1). Lineage (NCBI taxonomy): Eukaryota > Metazoa > Arthropoda > Insecta > Orthoptera > Acrididae > Schistocerca > Schistocerca cancellata. The sequence goes on along the minus strand of NC_064626.1, from coordinate 627,272,277 downwards.
TCTGGTATGAGACGTTCCCTGGGGGGTGGGGGATCGGGGAGTTCAAATGGTTCAAATGGCTCTGAGCACTATGGGACTTAACTGCTGAGGTCATCAGTCCCCTAGAACTTAGAACTACTAACCTAACCCAACTAACCTAAGACATCACGCACATCCATGCCCGAGGCAGGATTCGAACCTGCGACCGTAGCGATCTCTCGGCTCGAGACTGTAGGCCCTAGAACCGCTCGGCCACTCCGGCAGGCTTGGGGAGTCCACTGGGGGCCGAACCGCACAATAAACCTGGATTCGGTGTGGGGCGGCGTTGGGGTGGGTGGACTGTTGTGGCCTGTTGTGGGCTTGTGAACTACCTCGGGGGCTACGGAGAAACGAAGCCTCACTGTCGTTCCTAGGTCCTCGGTTCAATACACAATACACACACACACACACACACACACACACACACACACAATATTTAATTTCTAAGTATCACAATAATTACGGCAATACGACTTCATCATCAAGCTATGATATCAGACTACAAGATAAAAAAAATACCGAATAGTTTCTTCAAAATCAAATGAGACAGTTTCCAAAGTGTATTGGCCTGTGCATGACATGTGCCTTTACATACTGAGAATCTTAAAAATACAATAACAGGTGCCTATGGCCAAAGAGTGGTATGTAAATTTTTACGTCAAAAGAAAAATTTTACTGTGAAACTAACTACAGAGAGAGATGTAGCAATGCTCCATCTACATAAAATAGTTATTTTTGAGGTAAATCAGATGATTTGAAATTTCTCTCCCTGTGTATTGCATGATACAGATGTGGTAGAGCAATCAGCTCTCTGTGTTTCACCGGGTGATAGAAAAGAGAACTGTATCGGTTTTCTGTCGCTGTCGTTCCAGTGTGACCCAGTTAATTCCCCTCAACTACATTTCTCCGTGACCGGACAATGAGTGCTGTTTCTGAGTCACATCGCTAGCCACATCGCCTATCGTATTGCACATCCTACCCACTCAATGACGGCCGTGCCCAAATTTCTCCGCCGATATGTGCAACGGCTTCCTGTTGAGGGTACGACGCGGAGCAGAACGTGAGAAGAGAGAGTGCCATTGGAAAAGGTGATGGAATGTGCTTCCAAAGACAAAGCTGTTTACTTATTTTATACGATCTGCTGGCTGCCACTAGCTTTTTTTCGATACTTTGAGCCAAACTTGTTTCTTGACATCTCTTCTCCCACAAAACAGGATTTTTAAGCGTAATGACGACAGGATCACAAAAACAAACTGTGATTAGGAAGTTTCGTTTAAACAATTCATAGCAGTTGTACAACGAAGATTAGGGGTATATTTGGGTAAGGCAATGATTCTCACAGGGCAAATGGAAAAATGTTCGCAAATTGACGTTGGACGACGTTATAGAAGAAACTATCGCCAGTCAATGTGCCTTTACCTGATTTAATTTTCTCACTTCGAACTTGCATTCAGGAAACGGACTATGTTTCTGTCTCTGCTTTTGGTGTGGTAGAAAATGTCGATTATCTTGGAAAAGTGTATTGGCCTGTGCATAACATGTGCCTTTACATACTGAGAATCTTAAAAATACAATAACATCAAACCGAAAGAGTAAAAGGCAAGAATATTCGATTCATTAGACAGAAGATACATAGGAACTTCAGAAAGTAGGGTTAAATATATCGTCCCACTCTGAAACCACTGCACAACAACAATGGTGTATATTCAGAAGAGAGTACATGTTTCGCGTTTCCTGGAGACTCCGCTTTACTGTGGTAAGAATAACAGGTGCAGCACAGTCTGCGATTGAAATGGCATGACAGCTGTAAAGCTGAAGTACGAGGGGCATTACGAGTCTTGCGCGCAAAACATCTAAACCGCTCTCGGATTCAGCGTGAAATTCTGGACGTGTATGGAACAAATGCCGTAATGAAATTGTGCCAAAAATTGGATCAAGGCTTCAAAAACCGGGCTGATTCCAAGCGGGAAGTCCATATCTTGCACTGTGCGATTACCATCTTTTCAGCAATCTGCGAAACATCGAGGGGAAAAGAGATTTTACGGTGACGAGGACGGTGAACGGCTGGAAGGACGTTTTAACTGTTGATCCCAATGTTGAAAAACGTGTCTTGTGTCTGTGCTACGTCGAAATTTCAAACACTTGGCCTTCCGCAATACACTCATACGTAAATCAATTGGGACAAAAGCAACTTTAGCATTATGTGTCATTGCCACGTAACATAGCACGATGGAACTTAGACAACACACAGACAGAACTGTTACAAAGCAGCACAGAATGGAATTGAAGGAAATACTTAATAAGACTAGCGTAAAAGAAACTTCAATCCAAAGACAATAATTACACTGAAGTCAGTGCGATTCATGATGGTCCCTTAGACATTACAACACGGCTCTTAACAGGGTGTGTGGTCACCACGGACGGAAATGCACGCTTCGCAACGCGATCTCATGCTGGTCACGAGACTGGTAAAAAGTTCTTGTGTACGGAGTTCAAGTCCTCCAACCAGCACCGTTGACAACTGCTCGGTGCTCGTTTGTGTGTGAGGACGCACTGATTTACGTCTGCCCAACCCATTCCACCTGCACTGGAAGGGACTGAAGTCGGGGAACTGCAGGTCAGTCCATTTACCGGATTTCTTATCGTTCCAGCTCCTCCACCTGTGCTGTTCAATGCGGTCGCACAGTCATCCGTAGAAAAAAAGTCAGTGGCCACCTGAAAAGGTGCAGATGGCGAAGGAATATAGTGCCACAATAACATTGACCATCAAGTGTACCATGTTCAAAGAAGAACATGCAACATCATGACTCTTCACACCATAACGTATAGACAACAAAAACGACCATGTTCGACAATGCTGAACGTATCCCTGACGTGGAGTAAGTGAGGGATGGCATACTCGACGTAAAGATTACGTCTTACCGTGGAACTGCCATCCCAGGTTTAGGCTGCCATTAGCACCAATCGTAAAAGGTTGCATATGGAATGATGGCGTGACCGTGAGACATGGACTGCTGATAATGAGCATTGCATTGTGTTGCTCAATAAATCACGGTTCTGCACTAACCCAAATGATCATGGTCAGCGCAAATGGGGGTTCTATTCATCCCATGTTTTGGAGAGGCAGAACGGTGTTATTCCCGGCCTGAAAGTGAGAGATATTACTTCTGGTCACGGTTGGTAGCAAGACCGATAACACTGATGACTCGATGATACATACCTCTCATTCAGCAGTATAGTGGTGCCATTTCTCAATAGGACAATGCTCGCCCACACATGGCACTTGTCTTATGAACTGTCTGCATGATGTTGAGGTACTTGCGTGACCCGCAAGTTCCGTAGATCTGCCCCCAATAGAACATGAATGAGACCAGCTCGAAGGTCATTTCCGTTACAGTGCCATTAGCCAGGATATCAAGGATCGGTTACAAAAGTTGAGGCCAGCTTGCGCCAGTGAAGGATACACTTGCTTTATGACACCATTTCCAACCTATTACTGTTGCTCAAAACAAAGCGAACTGTGGTTATCGAACGCGCAGTATGTGGGAATCAATGCCCCAAGGGGAAGAGATGGTTTCTTTGATTTTTACGCCACCTCCTGAAGGCTCTTTGTGTGGCATGTCTGAAACTTTTTTGTTGGATAACAATAAGAAAACCGTGTGATTTCAACATTGGGCGTTGCAGTTCTGACCTTCTTCTCGGGAGAGTCAAAAGAAGGCGTGAAATGTGTATGATACACACATCAAAAAACGTTTTGCATCGCCACGGTGCCCAGAACTCCTGAAGACAGACGTTGATTGTGGATACTGTATCACAGACACAGTCCCTTTGACTGTTCAGAGCTGTAACTAAACCCGCCCAAATATGTAAACAACCATCCATGAGCAGCGCCTATTAGACCCAGGGGGTCCGACAATCGATCAGTTCCAGTCATTCCACCAGGAAAAAGGTACACGGCTCGTGTTGCCTTCTGTTCAACCATGCCTAGACGGTCAATACCGCGGTTCGATGGCGTCCGCGTTCTTACTTTGTGCCAGGAAGGGCTCTCAACAAGGGAAGTGTCTAGGTGTCTTGGAGTGAACCAATGCGATGTTGTTCGAACATGGAGGAGATACAGAGAGATAGGAACTGTCGATGATGTGCCTTGCTCAGGCCGCCCAAGGGCTACTACTGCAGTGGGTGACCGCTATCTACGGATTATGGTTCGGAGGAACCCTGACACCAACGCCACCATTTTGAATAATGGTTTTCGTGCAGCCACAGGGCGTCGTGTTATGACTCAAATTGTGCGCAATATGCTGCATGATGCGCAACTTCACTCCCGACGTCCATGGTGAGGTCCATATTTGCAAACACGACCTCATGCAGCGCGGTACAGATGGGCCCAACAACATGGCGAATAGATCGCTCTCTCCACCGATGAGTGTCGCATATGCCTTCAACCAGACAATCTCAAAGACGTTTTTGGAGGCAACCTGGTCAGGGTAAACGTCTTAGACACACTGTCCAGCGAGTGCAGCAAGGTGGTGGTTCCCTGCTGTTTTGGGGTAGTATTACGGGGGGCCGACGTACGCCGCTGGTGGTCATAGAAGGCGTCGTAATGGCTGTACGATACGTGAATGCCATCCTCCGACCGATAGTGCAACTATATCGGCAGCATATTGGCGAGGCATTCGTCTTCATGAACGACAATTCGCGCCCCCGTCCTGCACATCTTGTGAATGACTTCCTTCAGGATAACGACATTGCTTGACTAGAGTGGCCAATGGTCAACATGTTCTCCAGACATGAATGCAACAGAACATGCTTGGGATAGATTGAAATGAGCTGTTAATGGACGACGTGACCCACCAACCACTCTGAGAGATCTACGCCGAATTGCTGTTGAGGAGTGGGTCAATCTGGACCAACAGTGCGTTGATGAACTTGTGGACAGTACGCCACGACGAATACAGGCATGCATCAGTGCAAGAGGAAGCGCTACCGGCTATTTGATATACCGGTGTGTGCAGCAATCTGGACCACCACCTCTGAAGGTCTCGCTGTGTTGTGGTACAACGTGGAATGTGTGGTTTTCATGAGCAATAGAAAGGGCGGAAATGATGTTTATGTTGATCTCTATTAGAATTTTCTGTACAGGTTCCGGAACTCGTGGAAGTGAGGTGATGTAAAACTGTTTTTTGATGTGTGTAGAAGGTTTGACGCCTTTCCATCGTGTAACACGCCCGCGGTGGCGTTGGGTATAATTGTGATTAAGTTTTATGCAAACATGACTTCGTTAACCCATGTTACACCTCATATGAACTTCTGTGCTCCGGTATTTTTTTTGCACGTGTCGGCATTTTTCTGTGTGAAGCGGCGCCGAGTCTAGGATGATGTCGCAACATGCCACGCTTTTATACCAACACAGAGGAAGCATGTGCCTCTATTTGAGCCAAAATTCAAACTTATACATCGCAATAGGAGACAGTATAAGAAAGTGACCCGTTTATTGTGTTTGACAGTGTAAAATATTCAACTTTCTCAGTAACTAATTATACAGGGTAAGTCACCTAACGTTACCGCTGGATATATTTCGTAAACCACATCAAATACTGACGAACCGATTCCACAGACCGAACGTGAGGAGAGGGGCTAGTATAATTGGTTAATACAAACCATAAAAAAATGCAACTAAGTCCATCCCGTTCCCTTTGGATCCCTACGTAATTCGGTGCTCTCCGATACACACGATCGAACAGCGGAGGAGTGGTACTCAAGCGTCAACTTTAGGTTACAATATCTCCGGATGTAATTAACATTTTACAATGCAACAAACGGTACTGATTACGTATTTGTTTATACGTTCAGATGTGCTAACAAAACTAACGTGGTTCCATTTAAAAAAAACGTAGGTTTGTGTTAAAAAACATACTTCCGTGCATTTTTGTATGGTTTGTATTAAACAATTACACTAGCCCCTCTCCTCAAGTTCGGTCTGTGGAATCGGTTCGTCAGTATTTGATGTGGTTTACGAAATATATCCAGCGGTTACGTTAGGTGACTCACCATGTATATCTAGCTCTGTCTGTCTACAGGGTGTTACAAAAAAGTACGGCCAAACTTTCAGGAATTATTCCACACACACAAATAAAGGAAAGATGTTATGTGGACATGTGTCCGGAAACGCTTAATTTCCATGTTAGAGCTCATTTTAGTTTCGTCAGTATGTACTGTACTTCCTCGATTCACCGCCAGTTGGCCCAGTTGAAGGAAGGTAATGTTGACTTCGGTGCTTGTGTTGACATGTGACTCATTGCTCTACAGTACTAGCATCAAGCACATCAGTACGTAGCATCAACAGGTTAGTGTTCATCACGAACGTGGTTTTGCAGTCAGTGCAATGTTTACAAATGCGGAGTTGGCAGATGCCCATTTGATGTATGGATTAGCACGGGGCAATAGCCGTGGCGCGGTACGTTTGTATCGAGACAGATTTCCAGAACGAAGGTGTCCCGACAGGAAGACGTTCGAAGCAATTGATCGGCGTCTTAGGGAGCACGGAACATTCCAGCTTATGCCTCGCGACTGGGGAAGAGCTAGAACGACGAGGACACCTGCAATGGACGAGGCAATTCTTCGTGCAGTTGACGATAACCCTAATGTCAGCGTCAGAGAAGTTGCTGCTGTACAAGGTAACGTTGACCACGTCACTGTATGTGGAGTGCTACGGGAGAACCAGTTGTTTGCGTACCATGTACAGCGTGTGCAGGCACTATCAGCAGCCGATTGGCCTCCACGGGTACACTTCTGCGAATGGTTCATCCAACAATTTGTCAATCCTCATTTCAGTGCAAATGTTATCTTTACGGATGAGGCTTCATTCCAACGTGACCAAATTGTAAATTTTCACAATCAACGTGTGTGGGGTGACGAGAATCCGCACGCAATTGTGCAATAACGTCATCCACACAGATTTTCTGTGAACGTTTGGGCAGGCATTGTTGGTGATGTCTTGATTGGGCCCCATGTTCTTCCACCTACGCTCAATGGGGCACGTTATCGTGATTTCATACGGGATACTCTACCTGTGCTGCTAGAACATGTGCCTTTACAAGTACGACACAACATGTGGTTCATGCACGATGGAGCTCCTGCACATTTCAGTCGAAGTGTTCGTACGCTTCTCAACAACACATTCGGTGACCGATGGATTGGGAGAGGCGGACCAATTCCATGGCCTCCACGCTCTCCTGGCCTCAACCCTCTTGACTTTCATTTATGGGGGCATTTGAAAGCTCTTGTCTACGCAACCCCGGAACCGAATGTAGAGACTCTTGGTGCTCGTATTGTGGCCATTCTCCAGGGCTGCATCAGCGCATCAGGGATCCCATGCGACGGAGGGTGGATGCATGTATCCTCGCTAACGGAGGACATTTTGAACATTTCCTGTAACAAAGTATTTGAAGTCACGCTGGTACGTTCTGTTGCTGTGTGTTTCCATTCCATGATTAATGTGATTTGAAGAGAAGTAATAAAATGAGCTCTAACATGGAAAGTAAGCGTTTCCGGACACATATCCACAGAACATATTTTCTTTCTTTGTGTGTGAGGAATGTTTCCTGAAAGTTTGGCCGTACCTTTTTGTAACACCCAGTATAACGTCTCGCTCGACCTCCTGATCCGCATGCTTGAGGTCAGGTGACATGAGAGTCCACATAGACATGAAAGATAGCAGCAAACTCTCTTCAACAGGGCACCTTGTTCAAATTCAAATACTCATCAGTGTATGTTTCAACGAACGCTCAAACTTCGACCTACAGCTTCTCCAACATAAACGTAACAACATCTATTTAAGCTTCTTCTTCTTTTTACACACTCACCATTATTAGGGCAATCCTTGAAGTCTTCTACTAAAAAGATTTCTACCAGAGGAGAGAAGGACTACCCATGGCAACAACATCAATTTGCTCACAGTATTCACTGTGGAATAAAAAGTACGCTGACGAAAGTGCAGAATGTAATAGCTCTTTTATGTTGGCTTCGAACTTACAGCTGATGAGTGATAATGAATGAATAAGAGGGATCATAGTGAAGAATATTGGAAATTTGTGGTAAGTTCTATTGGACCAAACTGCTAAAGTCATCAGTCCCTAGGCTTACACAGTACTTAACTAACTTACGCTAAGGGCAACACACACACCCATGCCCTAGGGTGGACTCGAACCTCCGATGGAGGGGGGGGGGGGGGGGAAGGGAGGGGTAGCCATGCGAACCGTGACAAGGCGCCACAGACCCCACGGCTACCCCGCGCGGCCATAGTGAAGAGTGAGACGACATAGAAGCTTACTAAAAGTGCAATTCATTGAGTCATATTAATTTCAATGCGTCATTATAAAGTATTCAGAGTCGCGATTCAACAAAACGTAATGTGATAGTCTTCTGGCAAAGCGTATATGATAATATTTTGCAACTAAATTTAAAACTTCAGTAGGTGGGGCATATGCAGGGAGACAAAATATACATTGTGTACACGGTCATGACAACACACATAACCGAAGATGATCAGCAGCCGGCCGCGGTGGTCTTGCGGTTCTAGGCGCTGCAGTCCGGAACCGCGGGACTGCTACGGTCGCAGGTTCGACTCCTGCCTTGGGCATGGATGTGTGTGATGTCCTTAGGTTAGTTAGGTTTAAGTAGTTCTAAGTTCTAGGGGACTGATGACCTAAGATGTTAAGTCCCATAGTGCTCAGAGCCATTTGAACCATTTGACGATCAGCATCAGAAATTATTAACAATGGGTATTTGATACAAACGTACGAGCAAATACGCTGATATTCTGTTATTTGAACACGGAGAGAACAAATTCCAAGCAAAATTTAAGCGAAAACATCTGTCTCTGTTTGTAAGGTCACTCGCCAGCTGAATATCAACTGCTTCCTTGATAGCATTATCCCACTAATTGAAAGTGCACGCCACAATCTCTGTGTTGTTATATTCCGCAGGATTCCCTGTACCTAGACAACATTCAGGAGTAGCTCAGATACGACGATGACATATGTACATGTCGGATGATTTCAATGTTTCACACGTACTGAAACATCGTGCAGTTGATGTATTTCTGCCATTTCATAACGTACAACAGTGTATATAGCTTGTTATTAACATTATATATGTACAGGCTAGTGACAGATATCCGCTACTCCAGAACGCCCCCATGAAAAATAAGAAACCGTAGTACAGTGAAACTTTGTGGAAAAACTTGTTAGGTTATGCAGAAGAGAAATAACGAATAAACCCTTGATAGAAACATATCATAGTTTCCACAATGGAGGGTAACATTTTTAACTGCATACGATGTTTACGTTACAGGTCACAAACGTTGCTGAATATAACGACCGTCTGCATCCACGGAAGCCTGGAACTGCACCATAGACTGCTCCATTGTTGCCCGAAACATTTCAGCTGCATTTTTGGCTACCTGCTTCACTATTCTTTTCTTCACTCTCCAACAAGTTCTAGTGTCCCATTAATAAAACCTGTCCTTCTGGTAACTACAGAGTCAAAAATCACGCGGTTTTAAATCTGGTGATTGTGGTGGCCACCAGTTTTGAACGACTGGCCAACGATTCGGATTTCTCCAGGTGTGTTACGGAGTAACCAAGTAACTTCACGTGTGAGGTGGAACAGCGTCATGCATCAAAACATTTGACTCCAGGGCACCTGTGTCTCGTAGAGCGGGGACCTCACGTTGGTTATGCAGATCAGAGTAACATGTGCCGTTTACGCTACATGTTCTTGGTCCTTGAAGCCCGAGTTCCTTGAAAATGGAAGTAATCATCAACTGCGCCGTGAAGCCACATCACACAGTGACGTGTTCACTATGCAGCAGAACTTCATGAACATCCAGATCTATGTTAACTGCAAATTTAATGCTCATTTAGGCTTGTGTTTCAACCCTACGTCGCCACACCAGTACCGGTGCCTAACGGCAAGTCACGAAAGTGACACAACCCAACACTGCCCCAGAGCTCAGAATGAATACTTGCACGTGAGCCCCTGTGTCAACAAGAAGTTTATGTCCCAGACGACTTACTTTACCCAGCAAAAAACACTCCGTCTCTTCGTTTGTTTCCGCAGTCTCGTGTTCTACTGGGAACGCCTGCCGACGGCTGAGTCGCCCCCGTTCCCGTTTGACGATGGATTGTTATGACGTTGTTTGTTCTTGCCCTCACATCTAAATCACTTCACTTTAGAAGAAGAAACACCGCAATCACTCTGCCTTCATATAGCAATATCGATCTCCTCCAACTGTGTATCAGTCTTCATGGCAGGAGATAAATCACTTGGGTTCTCCATTCCGACCTAGCCTTGACATACCAGCAGAAATAGCTCTTAGAAATAAGCACACACTGCCCTATTCTCTGCCTCAGAATCAGTCTATCGGCCTCCACATTCTGCGTTCATATCTTTTCCAGGTCAGTTTCCTAATCCTATGAGAGACGTTTCCAATGATTCACTGTGCTTCTGCAGTAGTCGACTGAGTTTTTCCCTAAAGAAACTCGCGCTGTTCTGCTTCCAGTGTGTTGTATTAGATCGTAATCCAGCTCATCAAACGCTTGGACCTTACTGACGTTGTCGTGCTACATAACGTACATCTTCGCGACATCCACTAATCTTAATGTAGCTTTAATCAAAGACTTTTCTTCCAACCATTTTCTAAATTTGCAGCCAGCCTTTATAACGCTAATAAAAACAGACACATCCGAGCTTGCTTTCCCCGAAAATGGCTCTATGAAGTAGGCTACCTTGGGATAGATGGAATGGACTTATACACTCAAAATGGATTTATTTTCCCCTGAATCAAGAAGACCTTCGTCCCCAGCGGCTTTCCTTTGCTCTATTCTCCTACGCAATGCATCACTGTCTAGTTCCTGTAGTTTATAGCAACACTGGTGTCTGCTCCTTCAAAGCTGCTACCGTTTCATTCAGAATCATTGTTGTGTTTCTGACATTAGCGTAAACTCCATCTTCCATCATACCAAGAAGGAAAGAAAATGCACATACAATGAGCAAAAAAGGAATCACACTACAATTAACCTGTACCTGTATCATAGCCCAAAGAGGTTCTGCACACTGATGTACTTCGTGACCAACTCTTCTACACGTACTACAGGCAGCTGACAGAGCTTAGCTGCATGCCCAGACAAATTACAGTATGGACACGTCAGAGGCTACAAGTAAACTTCTCTAATGTTCCCACGAAATTGACACACGTCTGTAGATTGTCTGATGCGGTGTAACAGACACTTTTAACAGAGAATTTTAATTTACTATGTAGTCAGACGAATCATAGTGAACTTAGTATGTCTCAGATGGTTAACTAATTTCTAATAATTAGATAGCTGATGTTGGAACAGTGAATGTTGTGGCATAATTTGAAAATCCCTCTTATATTGGATGAGTGTTTAAACGAGGGAGGTGTTTGCTAAAAGTATAATTGTTTTCGTTGGGGGGAGGGGGGGAGAGGGTACTTATTGTTAGTGGGGTTGGGTCTCAAGAAGTGAACTAGCACATAGTAACTTCCTGGCAGATTAAAACTGTGTGCCGAACCGAGACTCGAACTCGGGAGCTGTGCCTTTCGCTCTACTATCTGAGCTACCCAAGCACGACTCAAGACCCGTCCTCACAGCTACAATTCCTCCAGTGCTAGTTCTGCAAGGTTCGCAGGAGAGCTTCTCTGAAGTTTGGACGTTAGAAGGCGAGGTGCTGGCGGCATTGAAACTGTGAGGACAGGTCGTGAGTCGTGCTTGGGTAGCTCAGATGGTAGAGCATTTGCCTGCGAAAGGCAAAGGTCGCGAGTTCGAGTCTTGGTCCAGCACACAGTTTCAATCTCCAGGAAGTTTCACGTCAGCTGCAGAATGAAAATTATCTAGTAATCAACCTACCGCTGTTATTCACACTTGTGGACAGTGCTAAACAGGATGCCATTAAGAGATGATGAACAGTAATAATGAGTTTCATACGTTAAATTAGGTCTAACTGTTTTTTAACGCTTTGTTATTGACTTGATGCTACGTGGAGCCTGTTGCTATGCGGGGAAGTGGCCTATTGACTATTGTGCCGTATTGCAATCTAACAGATCCTTCACGTGTAAAGTAGCGCTTGTTCCGGCGTAGGCACTGAGTCTCTTTATCTGAATGCTTTAGAAGATGTTTTCCTGTGGAAGATGTTCGTATATGAGTGTAGTATGGTACGTGGCTTTTGGAAGCTTGTAAGAAAATTTCCTACAAGATTTTCTTAAACTAAATTGACATTGCATAATATTGTACTGTCACATTCGAGTGTTGAGAGCTTGTGAGAAATTTTTGAGAACTTATTAAAATCAGTATAAAACGTTGTAAACAATGCGAAGCTGCTTAAAGAGGAAAGAGATTGTGTCCCGAATTTTATTTGGCTGATGTTTTAAAATCGAAGGTTACTACATTAAATTATTTTAGGGAGAGTTTCCCAGAAAACTGTCAAATGACTTTACCTGATCTAGGTCTTTATGTTCATTTGAAGTTTTAAGTAAATGTAGTTATCTGTTAATCATTTTTCCAGCACCTCTCTACTCTACGAACTTAGCTCAACTTATAGAAGTTAATAAATGTTGTAGGCTTTCTTAGAAATTCTAACTTTAAGTCAGTATTGACGTCTAACAGACTATTTAGGCATGGAAATAACAAAGTGATATTTAATTTGTGATTCTCTTTCGCCTTCCTCCAACTTTATCGAACTTCAGCTGTCACCAAGTAGGGTACAGAGAACAAGATAGAATAAAATTGATAGGTTGCTTTGTCTCTGTTGCTGGTAAAATACTCAGATGTGATTAGGAGCGCAATTTCAATGCCTGCCAAGGTTGTGATTGTGAGATCTAATGTAAATGTAAATGTATGTGTGTGTGCGTGTGTGTGTGTGTGTGTGTGTGTGTTCCTTCTTGGTGGCTCTGGAATACGTACTGATTGGTTGTTTCGTTTTAATGGCAACTAAGTTTCTCTGTTGCTGATGGTATCTTGAATATGGGAGTCTGTTGGCGTAGAAGCTCTCTGATTGGCCTAGTTTCATCCAAGTGGTATGACTTACGGTAGACTTGTGATAGGGAATGTGAATGGGAGATCTAAATATATTTGTATGTTTTGACTTAGTATCTCTCTGTTAGTTTCCAACGAATGGGCTTGGCTTAAGAAGGAACTGAAAATCACTGCCTTGTGGCTGTAAATATCGATGTGTTGACTTAGAAGATGTTGGTTATTTCCGTGACTTAAAAGATGAAGTATGGTGATATACTGCCGCCAATCCGACTGCATCCACCATCGCCACCATCAACACATCTCTTTCCCTGCATGTAGTTAACGCAAATGGGATGGGTCAGGGTCATTTTTGGTCCAGAATATTGACTCAGTTCCTACTAACAATACATGTTTAAAAGAAGAAATTCGCAATCATATTGCAACATGGATTTATACGTTAGGCATCCTCAGGACCAGTAAAAATAAATGATAATGGAATGAGGATAAATTTAGATAACTAGAAAACTTGTCTCTTACCTAATGCAAAAAAGTATCGTTTCAAACCATCTATTACGAACTGAAACAAAACTTTTACTGCACACATTCGCAACAGAATGTTCTGACAGTTGTACGCTACATTATAACAGGAATTAACCAATGTGTTTTACGAAGGTGGTTCCCGACAGCTCTTAAATAATTAAGAAACGTCATAGTTTACCACCAAGAGTCCCTAATAAATTCTCCTTCATTCCACGCGGTTTCAGTCCGCGGATCACTATTAGGGATCCTGTATAGCAAGGGAGCCCGCATCTCGTGGTCGTGCGGTAGCGTTCTCGCTTCCCACGCCCGGGTTCCCGGGTTCGATTCCCGGCGGGGTCAGGGATTTTCTCTGCCTCGTGATGGCTGGGTGTTGTGTGCTGTCCTTAGGTTAGTTAGGTTTAAGTAGTTCTAAGTTCTAGGGGACTGATGACCATAGATGTTAAGTTCATAGTGCTCAGAGCCATTTGAGCCATATAGCAAGGGAAAGAACACATGAGATGCATTTTATATATGCAGTGTAAGTTACCTAAAACTTGCTCCGTAGATATTGCGGAAATGGGAAGTGTTGTTGAAGAGCGGTTTTCATACAATTGACTGGTAGTCAGAGGACTGAATTATTAGCCAGTCGCCGGCAAGTGTGGCCGAGCGGTTCTGGGCGCTTCAGTCTGGAACCGCGCGACCGCTGCGGTCGCAGGTTCGAACCTTACCTCGCGCATGGATGTGTGTGATGTCCTTATGTTAGTTAGGTTTAAGTAGTTATAAGTTCTAGGGGACTGATGACGTCAGATGTTGAGTCCCATAGTGCTCAGAACCATTTGAACCATTTTATTAGCCAGTCAACAGACTAATAATACTTAAAAAGTGTATTTTTGTGCAAAGACACAATTTTGAAATAGAACAACGTCTATTGACATAAAAAAAACTAAAGGTAGGATAAATTATAATATCAGTGGTGTTTGTTGCAGGATTTTAGCTCGAATCGATTACGAGACATCGTATTTTGAAACGTTTGCACACCGACACTTGTTTGTGCCATTCAACCTGCATATTTGCTAGGTACGATGTTCTTATGTTTGCTTAGACTGTGTGCTTGTCTGTTCCTTGAATGCACTGCGACTTTCTCGTATATGGCAACTGGTGTGTGGCAGTCCAAGCAGTAGATCGTGAGGACGCTGGAATTTACTAACGCAGAGAAAGGCCAGATCTCGCTGTGTGTAGAGTGTAGGAAGAATGCAATTCAATCTTGTACAGTGTATGCGCAATATATCCCAATAGACGTCAACCATCTCGGCAATTATTTATCAGCCTCTTCAAACAGTTACGTGGAAGTGGTAGTGTAACACCTAGACAACGTACTAGAAGGTAACAAGTCTTCACAGAAGAGGAGTAAATTAGTGTTCTTGCTACTGTTGCAGTTGATCTGCATGTTAGCTCCAGCACAACAGCACGAGAAAGCGGTATGAGCCATGAAAGTGCCTACGAATTCTCCATTACGTAGGTTCCACCCCTATCCCATCTCTCTCAATCAACAGTTGCATGGAAAGGATTATGACACAAGTGGAATGGCATTACCACAGGAGACTCCAGACGTACCACGTTAACCGTTGAAGCATGCACCATTCGTATGTTGACAATCCCCGTTGGCTTTGTCAGGTGGAATGTCAGCGTCAATGAAGTGTAAACGTGTGGTGTGAGATAGTGAACCATCAGCTCATTGCACGTCAACTCATACACCAGTTTTTCATAGAATGAACACTGAACGTGCACAAGTATCGCAAGCTCCAAACAGAACATCTTCAACGGACGACAGAAGACTTTCCTCTAGAGACTAGGAGAAATGTGTGCACCAACATGATAGCTGTCCAGTCCATTGCACACGAAGTAATACAGCATGTCTTCACGAATTGTTTCCAAATTATTGTACTGGACGCAGACGGCCGGTACCTTGGCCTACATAAAAGATATTCGCAGTTGCAAATATGGACAACCATTACATCTATAATAGAATCGAAAAGTAAAATTTCTGCCGATCTGGGAGTCGGACTTAAATTTTCCACTTGTAGTGAGCGGTCGCTTTACCACTTGGCTACCCGAACACGATTCACAAACAGACTCAAACTTTCATATGTCGTCATCCATGTGACTACAACCTGTTCTCGTACACCCATTATGTATATTCACGTACAGGGAAGACAATTAACTTGAAAGTCGCTTGACCGACGTCGACGGATGACTATGATATTGCAGTGCCTGTATGATTCAGAGTTACGATGCAGTGTTCCTTTGCACATGCATGCATGCATGTCCCAAGGAACATTGGTCGTAATTTAGAATAGCACAGACACTGCAGTTTTGTATTTACCTTGTCCAGCCTGTTCGGTCTTTCCATACCAGACTGGAAACTTGTACTGCCGCTGCCAGTGGTCATTTTGAACACAACCTGTGAAGTGCAGTTATCTCGTTACTAGTCAGCATCCACATAACTAGTGTATGCATTTGTGTTGTTCTTTAGTGTGTCTACCACAGGTATTGTACAAGTGTCGGTGTGGGAATTTTTCAAGATATGACATCTTGTAAACGTCTCCCGCTAGATTCCTGCAACAAACACTGGTGACACTGTAATTTACATTACTTTAGTTTGTCAGTATCAATAGGCATTTTTTTAAAAAAAAAGTTTGTGGGAGGAAGGCCCAATGAAAGCCCGTAAAAAATTGAATTGAATTGATCAAGGATGAAAACAGCAAGAAGGTGTACTGGACTGCAAAAAAAAAAAAAAAAAAAAAAAAAAAGTAAAATAGAACCAACAATCGGTCCAAGCACAAGAAGTGCAACATAGAGTAGTCTACAAGAGCCACGGTGTGGTGGTTAAGGGGTTATGGTTTTGTACTGCAAATCTGGCGAACTGGGCCTGAAACTACTACGTACCAATTTCTTTTGTCTGCTGTTCACTGTATTCATATTTATGTGTGTGTCGTGGTGTAGTGTCCGTTTGCAACAGCGAGATGTAAGGAAGGGACCTATAATGAAATTTGGTTCTACACAACTACTCTATTAGTCCTTGAGGGTATTTTTGGTCTGTCGTTGCAACTTCAAAAATGCGTGATTTTTTCACCAGACGCGTTTCGCTTTATTGAGGTAAAGCGTCATCAGACAATTGTAATTAAGTTATTTACATTTTGATTGGCTTTTTATATCGAAAAACAATTCGTAAAGAATAGGTTGATTTGTACTTACGGTGATTTTTCGGCTGATTTCTCGCTTACATTGGGAAATACGGTCTGCTAGCACATAGACGTTTTTCTGTTTTCCTGTTCTTTACTGCTGATGTTCTGCAGCACTATGCATTTCTCACACCACACTTTCACGCACACAATACTGCATTCTGTTTATTTTTGTACTTCACGTATGTGTTGTTGTTTTGTAGTGTTGCCAACATAACCTTTCCGTTACTTTGTATTTGATCAATAACATTTTTTCTAAAAATAGGTTGTTGTACGTATGCAATTACATTTAATTATGTTTCTGTGTATTTATGTACTGCGTAAGAGTAGAGCAGCAATAGCGATGTAGAGATTTTTTTATTATTTTTTATTTTTATTTTTATATAATAAAAAAATCTCTACATCGCTATTGCTTCTCTACTCTTACACAGTACATAAATCAAGAGAAACATAGTTAAATATATAGGTACGCAATGCAACAATCTAATTAAATAAAATATTAGAGGTCAAAGACAAAGTAGCGGAAAGGTTATGTTGACAACAGTACGAAACACAAACACATACTTGAAGTACAAAAAGAAACAGAATACAGTGATGTGCGTAAAAGTGTGGTGTTAGAAATGCATAGTGCTGCAGAACACATAAAAATTAGACAAAAGTTATCAGTATCAAAAACAGAAAAACATCGATTCTCTAGCAAACCGTATTATCCGATGTAAGCGAGAAATCAGCCGAAAAATCACCGTAAGAACAGATCAACCTATTAGTAACGAACTGTTTTTCGATCTAAAAAGCAAATCAAAATGTATATACCTTACTTACAGACCACTGATGATGCTTTACCTCAATAAAGCGAAACGCGTCTGGTGAAAAAAATTCACGCCTTTTTTGTAGTTGCAACGACAGACCAAAACTACCCTCAATACTTATAAAGCAACTACTTACACTATGGCCACACAAATGAAGAATTTACTCTATTAGTGGCCGAAAGGAAGTGGCTTTCGAATGGGAACCGCATACGTTTGATGACAAGACGGCAAGTCAACCGAATCCTCCATCGGGAAACAAGTCTGATTTGTCATACACGGTATTAGTGACAGTAAGTGTGTCATACGATAGGAATCTCTTATCAACGCACTTAATTTGTACTCCTAGTGAGTGAATGAGTTGTGCCTGCTTGTCCAACTTAGGTGTTCGTATGAATGTGAATGAGATCACGCCCAAGGAAATGATGAAAACATAATAGTTTGTCACATAAGCTGCAACAAATGAACAGTTTCACCATCACACAGTTTCTCTGTGCTTTGTCAAAACATATGTTTTTAATGTTTTTGATGTTGCGTTCTGTTTTGTAATTCCTTTGTTGTAAAATATTTCATACCCATTTATTTGTTGTTTTCATTTCTGTGAGACGTCTATGTGGTCTCTCGCCTGCTCTCGGTGTTCATCACATTTACTTGCATCGGTAATGTATTCTTACCTCATGAGTCATTATAACCAATGTACAGCATGACAACCGCCAAGATTATAGAAAGAGAATAAACATTTCAGTATCTGGACGGACAGTTCACACTGTTGTGAAAAGAATAGAAATAAAAACAAAAGGCACGTGGGTTTGTTCTCAACACGGTTCGTCTGCTTTGAAGTCTGACACCCTGACCACTTCACCACGACGCCGTGGCTATACAACTGCCCTCGACGTTGCACTTGTCAAACTTGTACCGTTCACTGATTTTTCACTGATTTTAATTTGCTTTTTTCCACAGTTCAGTACACCTTCTTTCTGTGTTCAGTTTTTGACAGGCTATCCACTAGGCCATTTTACAACAAATTTGAGGGGGGTGGGATGGGATGGGGAGTTTCCCTTTTAAGTATTGTTACAGTCTGTTGATTGGCTGACAATACGGTCCCCTCACTACCAATTCATTCTGTGAAAACTGAACATCAGTAGCATTTTCCATTTACGCAATATTTACGGTGCAAATTTCAGGTGATTCACCCTGTACAACTGTCAATATAACATTATCTGCTGTACACACGAAAACTTATGTAGATTATGTAAGACAAATAGCATAAAATCCATAATAAGCCTCTGAAAACAGAAGTACCCTACATAAATTTATGTGATTCACAGTATTCACACATATAACGAAATATTTAAAAGCAATGTGTTTGTACAGTATATCTTATTGTGAAGTAGTAAAATGTAGTACATTATCAGCAGTAAAATGTTCCAAACACCGTTTGCTTTCACTCTATATCTGGTTCCAACATTTCGCGTGAAGCATACTGCCCACTGATGACATACATTTGTTTTATGTTTTGCAAGTCAAACCACATAAGATATATAGGGTCTCGGAACAACGATATCCTTTAGATTCTTAAGGACGTTACTATTGCAATCCATAGGATTTATATCGCCATTTATATCGTTATTTGCTAATTTTTCAACACGTATTATATCATCTTTTTCGTTATTCTTGTCAGTGCTTTGTATATGTTCTTTCTTCACAGATTCTGCGGTGATCCACCTCGTTTTTAATTTATCAGTCCACCTAATTTTAAGCACTCTCCCGTTGCACCTCATCTCAGGCGCTTCGATTCTCTTTTGTCCCAGTTTACCCACTGCCCATGATTCACTACCATACAATGGTGTGCACTATGGAAATTTCTCCCTCACATTAAGGGTTGTGGTTGGTACCAGTAGACTTATTTTGGCCAAGAATGCCCTCTTCACCTGCCCCAGTCTGCTTTTTAAGTACTTCTTGCTTCGCCCATCATAGGCTATGTTGCCTTAAATTCGTCTAATTCGTGATTACCATGATTGATGTTAAGTTTCTCACTGTTCTCAATTCTCCTACTTCTCACTACGTTTTTTCTCGATTTACTATCAATCCATATTTTCTACTTATTAGATTGTTCATTCGGTTCAACAGTTCATGTACTTATTTTTCCCTTTCACTGAGGATAACAATATAATCAGGGAATCTTATCAGTGGTATGTTTCCACCCTGAATTTTAATCCCGCACTTGAACCTTTCCTTTATCTTTCTTCTACTTCTTCGATGTACAGATTGACCAAGAGAGATGAAAGACTACATATCTGTCTTACAACCTTTTTAATCCGAACAATTCGTTCTTGGTCTTCCGATATTATTGTCCTCTCTTGGTTTTTTGTACGTATTGTACATTACCTCTCTTTTCCTATGGCTCGCTCCTATTTTTCTCATAATTTCAAAGATCTTGCACCATACTACATTGTTGAACGATTTTTCCAGTCTACAAAGCCTACGAATGTGTGTTGATTCTTCTTCAGTCTTGCTACCACTGCTAACCACAACCACAGAACTGCCTCTCTTGTGCCTTTACCTTTCCTAAATACAGATAGATCGTGATGTAAGAGATCCTCAATTTTCTTTTCCATTCTTTTATATATTTTTGTTGTCAGTTATTTCGACGCATGAGCAGTTAAGCAGGTTGTGCGATAGTTCTCGAACTTAATCAGCTTTTGCCATCTTCAGAACTGTGTGGATCATATTTTTCCGAAAGTCCGATGGCATGTCGCGAGTTTCGTATTGACAAACTGTATCAAAAATGGTTCAAATGGCTCTGAGCACTATGGGACTCAACTGCTGTGATCATAAGTCCCCTAGAACTTAGAACGACTTAAACCTAACTAACCTAAGGACATCACACACATCCATGCACGAGGCAGGATTCGAACCTGCGACCGTAGCGGTCGTGCGGTTCCAGACTGTAGCGCCGTTAACCGCTCGGCCACTCCGGCCGGCGACAAACTGTATGGACAGTCATATATCAAATGCATGTCATGTACATTCTCTCTTGATATACTGGATCCCAGAGAATGGTTTGAGGACTGAAACCGGTTGTAGTGAAGAAGAGGATTTGGGCTATTATGGACATTGTGTTTCCCAACGACAAGTACGAATGGATAGAAGGTTGTTAATGAAACAGAATACGACTTCGGTCCTTACTAGTGACTCGGTATGTGGAATACCTCAGCGTTTGACTCCAGGACTATAAATGTTCAAAGCACAGCGTTAAAAGATTCACCGTGAAATTTTACTTCCCGACAGCACATCTTCAGTGTAGATCTGCATTAAGGACGTTGAAACGTAGTGGGCTATAGGGCCGTCGTGTAGCCCTGGGGACTGTAGCCGCCCGGCTGGGCAGGGCGAGTCGAGCGTCCGGTGTTGGCGGGCCGGCTAAGCCGCGGGCATTAGCAGCCGTGTCTTCCGCGGCCGGTGTTAGGCCCGGCCCGCCTCAGCCGCCGGAGTGTATGGAGCGATCCCACGTGAGCCGCGCCGCTGATTTAGAAGCGGCCTGTTAACAGGAGCTGCGGGGACTTAGCGCGGCCCATTAGCCGCCAGCGGAGAGCTGCGCGCATTACCCGGCCGTGCGGAGCTCTCCCAGCTGCGCCGGCCTCGTCTCCGCCAGCCGAGCGCTAACCTCAGGTAATTCGGAACCAGCACCGCCTGAGCCCGCTTTCCGACAAATTAGACCTCGTGTGTTTTCCACTGTGTCTGCGATGCGGAGAAGTGTGCCGGAAACTCCAGTCTACAACCTCGCCATTGCGCGTTTGATGTCGTCGTATGTCGAACATCGGACTTCGGCACTACGAGGCGTTGTTACAAGATTTAACAGAGTCCTTTATTAGGCTAGGCGCAAATTGAGACGCGTATAGCGCGTGTGGCGCGACGCAGCGCAGCGCGCGTTTGTGTAACATCACAGGTTCAAATGGGACCGCGCAAATTGCGACACGCGCCTGCGCCAGGTCGCGCGGCGTTGTGGTTCAAATGGCTCTGAGCACTATGGGACTTAACATCTTTGGTTATCAGTCCCCTAGAACTTAGAACTACTTAAACCTAACTAATCTAAGGACAGCACACAACACCCAGCCATCACGAGGCAGAGAAAATCCCTGACCCCGCCGGGAATCGAACCCGTGAACCCGGGCGTGGGAAGCGAGAGCGCTACCGCACGACCGCGAGATGCGGGCGTTGTGGTTGAGGCACAGTTTCTCGCGCCGCGCGTCGCGATTGCCTGGCTAGCACCGTGGGAATTTTGAGGCGGGGAGCGGAAAAGTAGCCCGGCCATATGCTCACATCGGAACGGAGCATATCAGCAGTGGTAGTATTGCCAATACGATAAATTTTGCCTTACTGTGTACTGAACTTTATTGCCTTTGGGTAGTGTTTCGTTTTTCGCCATTTAAACGCTCCAGCTTTCTTCGTTAGCACGTTTTACTTTTCTGTTATTTATAACTGCATAGTTTTGTTTTGTTTTTCTTCTGTCAAGAAAAATGTATACTTCAGTAACTATGAGCCATTGGCCGCTGGAATTGCACCATATGCCTCCGTGATGTTTTCATATCCCAAGAACGGACAGAGGGCAGTGAATAAAGAAGCAAGGAATATAAAATCATGTGATCAAGAATCAAGGCAGGAAAGTAAAGCAAGATTATATTCTCGCTGCCTAGTAAGCTAGCGTATCTGTACGATCTGTTACAAAAATTTAGAAAGGGATAATCTCCACATGTGTGATCCCTTTGTACTTGTGGTAAAAAGCGTCCAAGATCTGAAGTACAGAAGTTTCACTGTGATTACTCTGATATGGAAGTAATAATGTAATACGACACACTGTACTACATGCATGTGAACAACATATTTCCACTGCAAGTTAGAAACAGTCGAAAAGCAATCACAAATAACAACGTTTTAATTGGTTTGCCGTGATGAGAAAAAGCATTTCAATTGTTGCATGGACATTATCAACATTAATAAATTAATTATATAACAAGAGGCTACAGAAATGAAGAAAATGGTCAGTATTATTACGAAAGTAGGAAAAGAGTGTTATGATTAGATATATTTAATTTGGTGAAATGTGCTGCTGACAAAGGCAGATCTACTTTCATGACAATGTTTTTCGAACTCCATCTCACAAGGCACACATAGCTAGCTTGTGAATTCCTGTCGCGCGCATTATCCTTCGCTGCTGACAATACACTGACCATTGTGTTGTGCGACAGATCATTTGTTTATTTTTCTCAATAATAACTATTTTATTCGCGATCAGGCATTGTCAGTTTGGCAAGCCCTAGGTGAGTAAACAGTATCTGGCAAGTACCTATCATTCCGCCTGAAGGAACGCTCGTCATTATTTTAATACTTCTCAGATCAAGAGAAGGAATAAAATTCTTCGGTAAGTTTCCATTCCAGTCACTCAGTGTTAAAAATACGATGGGTTACGGGGATTCCACCAAAATAACAACATAATTGCCAATCTGTTTTTGTGTGAGTTGTTAACCTTTTCTCATTCGAAGAAGCATCACCATTTATGAGTAAAGGCCACATTTCTCTTGGTGAATGGTTTCATTGTACTTCCTTTGTCACAATATAATTTGCCAAACTCATGTCACAGCAGCTATTGAGACAGAATTCCGAAACGGAGGGCCTCATTAAACAAGTAATTGGTAATCACAGAGCTCAATAGCTTACGAAAAACCTCATAGTATCGGTTTGCAGTAACATAAAAGAAGAAATTTCGTGTTTATTTTCATACTAGGAAGCTCTTGTTTCGCTAGCAGTCGATAACTCTTAAAAAATTAGTCACTGGAGTGAAATAAATAAAAAAAGAAGTATAAGTCGTGATATATCGTCATAGATAAGGAAGTTCCGTTTGTTTAATAATTGGCAAAACACTCTCCTCATTGTGTGCCATCATTCGCCAAACTTTCGTTTCGATGTCTCGAGCGGTTTAGGAGATACGAGAGATGTTGCGAGAGTTTCATTCTCGCGGGCGTGAGACCGGAAGTGAGCGCACTACATGGGATCCATTTTCTCGAGATCGGAGGCAGATATAGATCTCCTCCCAACTCTAAACAAAAATTCAGCATGTTAGCTAAATTTCATACGCAGCAACGTATGGTGTAATACGCACGAAACGCAAAATCATAGCGACCCCTAATTTTCGTTGCAAACTTTTTGAGTTTTGCGTAGTGTCTTACTAAAATGTGTACATCACAATAAGAATGGTCATTAGCGAGGTGATGGGCACTTCGTCACGAAGCTGACATATAACGCTACTATTGAGGCAAAAATCACATATTTTCAGAGAATAGTTTCTGTAAAATCGTTTGAGAAAGATAAGAGTATGCGCGCGCTTCGGTTCAGTCAGCGCAGAGCGTCGCCAGTCGGCGCGTGCGAAGTATGGTGTACGCGTCGCAATATGCGCTGGACCCGAGTGACCCGTACGGCACGTGCGTGGCGCGCTATAGTGTCGTGTCACGTCACACGTGCTATACGCGTCTCAATTTGCGCCTAGCCTTACTGCGCGACTTGCTGATGGCGTTAGCTCGCCTCTACTTGTTCAACCTTCAACGCAACAAATTTTTCTCGGCGGTGGATGACTTGGCAGAGACCATAGTTACGGAAGTCTGCCCTTTCTCACTGTCTCGAAAAGTACCTCATCGTCATTCTGGAAATGTCCGTCCCTGGTAGCTGAGAGATCAGCGCAACGGAATGTCATACCTAAGGGCCCGAGTTCCATTCCCGGCTGGGTCGGGGATTTTCTCCTCTTAGGGACTGGGTGTTGTGTTGTCCTTATCATCCTCATTTCATCCCCATCGACACGCAAGTTGCCGAATTAGCGTCAACTCGGAAGACTTGCACCAGGCGAACGGTCTAAGCGACGGGAGGCACTAGCCACACGGCATTTCGATTTCCATTCTGGAAATGTCCATCACAGAATGGTTTCTTCTCTGAGAAAAGGGGTAGATGTTACTGTGTTCATTGTAAGGAGAATACAGAGGGTGAGACAAAACTGGATTGCCCAAAGCGGCATTACATACTAAAAGCGAGAAGTGAGAGTGCAGCACTTTCCACAGAATTACTCTCTCACAAGGAGAGGTCACGACGTTGGGATCACGGATTTACTTCAAACTTGCCACACCTTCAGTAGCCCATTAAAACATCGTAATGTGCTGGTAGTAACGTGCACTAGTTTGACAATCGCGAGAAAGTTGCAAGTGCAGCTTTATCCGTCTATTATGCAACTGCTCTACCTGTGCATAGGAGCCACATGTTAGAGATCAATGTGGTCAAGTGGTTAGCGTAGGAGGGATGTAAGGCTACCGTGTATGAGGAGACGATTTGACTCCTACTCGAACTTAATTATTAGTATATATTTTTCGTGACTGGTCATTTCCGCCCCGGGTAGCTGAGTAGTCAGCGCGACAGAATGTCAATCCTAAAGGCCCGGGTTCGACTGCCGGCTAGGTCGGAGATTTTATCCGCTAAGGGATTTGGTGTTGTGTTGTCTTAATCACCATCGTCTCGTCCACATCGACGCGCGGAGTCAAATCGAAAGACTTGCACCCGGTGAACGGTCTACCAGACGGGAGGCCCTAGTCACACGACAGTCAAGTGATCACTGGTTCAAAATGGCTCTGAGCACTATGGGAATTAACATCTGATGTCATCAGTCCCCTAGATTTTAGAACTACTTAAACATAACTAACCTAAGGACATCACACACATCCATGCCAGAGGCAGGATTCGAACCTGCGACTGTAGCGGCCGCGCGGTTCCAGACTGTAGCGCCTAGAACTGCTCGGCCAGCCCGGCCGGTTGATCACTAGTCATATTATTTAATCTATATACTTGGGAGACAATATAATTTAAAAATAACACCTGTATTTGCATGATATATTAGTGAATTTCATGTTATTTGACTACTTACAATTTTTAACTAAATTTAATTATTAGAACAAACATATTTATATCTACCAACAAGCAACGGAAGAAACGCATAGAGGTTTTCTGAAAATGCACTCCTGTCGTCATTTCCGTAATCCCTTATACATGCAATCTGGAAAGGAACCCGGATGCACTTCATAAAAATAAAATAAAATAAAAAAAAAGAAATTAGTTCAAATGTCTCTGAGCACTATGGGACTTAACATCTGTGGTCATCAGTCCTCTAGAACTTAGAACTACTTAAACCTAACTAACCTAAGGACATCACACACATCCACGCTCGAGGCAGGATTCGAACCTGCGACCGTAGTGGTCCGCGGTTCCAGACTGAAGCGCCTGGAACCGCACGGCCACACCGGCCGGCTGCACTTTGCAGCTCGATGCTTCGAGCTGCAGACAGTGGCAGGCCCCATTTGGCGGTTAAGCTCAGTAGCTGTGAGACGTTGCTAATGTAGCAAGAACGAATAGTGTAGGCGCGAATTACACTCCTGGAAATGGAAAAAAGAACACATTGACACCGGTGTGTCAGACCCACCATACTTGCTCCGGACACTGCGAGAGGGCTGTACAAGCAATGATCACACGCACGGCACAGCGGACACACCAGGAACCGCGGTGTTGGCCGTCGAATGGCGCTAGCTGCGCAGCATTTGTGCACCGCCGCCGTCAGTGTCAGCCAGTTTGCCGTGGCATACGGAGCTCCATCGCAGTCTTTAACACTGGTAGCATGCCGCGACAGCGTGGACGTGAACCGTATGTGCAGTTGACGGACTTTGAGCGAGGGCGTATAGTGGGCATGCGGGAGGCCGGGTGGACGTACCGCCGAATTGCTCAACACGTGGGGCGTGAGGTCTCGACAGTACATCGATGTTGTCGCCAGTGGTCGGCGGAAGGTGCACGTGCCCGTCGACCTGGGACCGGACCGCAGCGACGCACGGATGCACGCCAAGACCGTAGGATCCTATGCAGTGCCGTAGGGGACCGCACCGCCACTTCCCAGCAAATTAGGGACACTGTTGCTCCTGGGGTATCGGCGAGGACCATTCGCAACCGTCTCCATGAAGCTGGGCTACGGTCCCGCACACCGTTAGGCCGTCTTCCGCTCACGCCCCAACATCGTGCAGCCCGCCTCCAGTGGTGTCGCGACAGGCGTGAATGGAGGGACGAATGGAGACGTGTCGTCTTCAGCGATGAGAGTCGCTTCTGCCTTGGTGCCAATGATGGTCGTATGCGTGTTTGGCGCCGTGCAGGTGAGCGCCACAATCAGGACTGCATACGACCGAGGCACACAGGGCCAACACCCGGCATCATGGTGTGGGGAGCGATCTCCTACACTGGCCGTACACCACTGGTGATCGTCGAGGGGACACTGAATAGTGCACGGTACATCCAAACCGTCATCGAACCCATCGTTCTACCATTCCTAGACCGGCAAGGGAACTTGCTGTTCCAACAGGACAATGCACGTCCGTATGTATCTCGTGCCACCCAACGTGCTCTAGAAGGTGTAAGTCAACTACCCTGGCCAGCAAGATCTCCGGATCTGTCCCCCATTGAGCATGTTTGGGACTGGATGAAGCGTCGTCTCACGCGGTCTGCACGTCCAGCACGAACGCTGGTCCAACTGAGGCGCCAGGTGGAAATGGCATGGCAAGCCGTTCCACAGGACTACATCCAGCATCTCTACGATCGTCTCCATGGGAGAATAGCAGCCTGCATTGCTGCGAAAGATGAATATACACTGTACTAGTGCCGACATTGTGCATGCTCTGTTGCCTGTGTCTATGTGCCTGTGGTTCTGTCAGTGTGATCATGTGATGTATCTGACCCCAGGAATGTGTCAATAAAGTTTCCCCTTCCTGGGACAATGAATTCACGGTGTTCTTATTTCAATTTCCAGGAGTGTATTTTGTTTATCACAGAATTTACAGTTTAACTACAAAAATGAAGGTTTAACCGGTAATCGAACCGTCGTATCATACATGTTCCTCTTACGCAGCTCGAACGCTAACCACTTGACCACTTGAACTCTAACATTCCAGCATCTATGCACAAGTATATCAGTTACATAACAGACGCGTAAAACTTCTATTGCAATTTTCTCGGAATTGCCACAATAGTGCATTTTACTACTTGCACATTGTGCTTTTTTAATGGCCTACTAAAGGTGTACAAAGCTTGATGTAATTCCATGATCCAAACGTAGCGGCCTCCCCTTCTTGGATACAATGTATGAGGCAGGGATCGCCGGGAATTCGGCATACGAGCCATGCCGTGGCACGAATGCTGTTGCACTCAGTCCCAGTGCACACTTCCCACACCACCATACCACGCTGCCTGAGCACGACTAGGGGGAAGACTGGGAAATGCAAATGGTTTTAAATGGCAGTGCACTCGCACTAGTTACGACTTGGCTCCGTATTTCGCATTTCGCAAAAACGTCGATCACAAAAAACAAACATTCAGATTATTTAACAGATAAGATATTATTTATCTGATACACACTCTCGGCATATGGACACTCAGACAATTTTAACATTTTCAAATGGTTGAAATGGCTCTAAGCACTATGGGACTTGACATCTGAGGTCATCAGGTCCCTAGACTTGAACTACTTAAACCTATCTAACCTAAGGACATCACACACACCCATGCCCGAGTCAGGATTCGAACCTGCGATCGTAGCAGCAGCGCGGTTCCGGACTGAAGCGACTAGAACCGCTCAGCCACAGCGGCAGGCTACAGATTTTCGCACTCAGGTTGGCACATAATCGAGCCTCCTTTAATTTCATAATCGAAAATGACATATAAGATAATCTCTGTCTGATGCAAACTCTCGACATGTGGACAGACTCAGACGACTTCACAGATTTTCGCATTCAGGTTCCCAATTAATCATGACTTCTTTAATTTCATAATCTGAAATGGTCTTTCACCCACATACGTTGATCGAGAAATTGTAGTACTTCTTACAACTTCGTTCTGGTGACGTGGATACTGTACCTGAGGAAAGCAGTGTAGACGTCTTGGACGGTTTTAACGTAAAAGGAACTGTCACTCATTTGGTATTGTCGAAAGACTGCGCTGCCTCGCCACGGTTGACAAACTACGGCCATACCACCGACATTAGTTTTGCCTTGCTGCAATCCGCAATGGCTAGTGGTGTAAGTAGGCTGTTTATGTTTTCTTATTGGCAACGTTACGTAGCGCTCTGTATGAAAATCACTGGCTGTGCTGTGTGCAGTCTGTGGCTAGTTCGCATTGTTGTCTGCCACTGTAGCGTTCGGCAGCTGGATGTGAACAGCGCGTAGCGTTGCGCAGTTGGACGTGAGCCGCCAGCAGTGGTGGATGTGGGGAGAGAAATGGCGGAGTTTTGAAATTTGTAAGACTGGATGTCATGAACTGCTATGTATATAATGATTTTTTAACACTATTAAGGTAAATACATTGTTTGTTCTCCATCAAAATCTTTCATTTGCTAACTATGCCTATCAGTAGTTAGTGCCTTCAGTAGTTTGAATCTTTTATTTAGCTGGCAGTAGTAGCGCTCGCTGTATTGCAGTAGTTTGAGTAACAAAGATTTTTGTGAGGTAAGTGATTTGTGAATGGTATAGGTTAATGTTAGTCAGGGCCATTCTTTTGTAGGGATTTTGGAAAGTCAGATTGCGTTGCGCTAAAAATATTGTGTGTCAGTTTAAGCACAGTATTGTACAATTTTTCTAAGGGGACGTTTCATATGTCTACCCTTAGCCGAGGATACCTCACTGGAATCTTCTGATTTTTTCTTGTAGTTTGTGTAATTAGTGTAGCTTTTGTTTATTGCTAGCGCGTAATTATAGAGAGAATTTCCTTTGTAGTTGTAGTTTTTCATTGTTGTACAGTAAAACACTTGTGGCATGCATGTAGATTTGCACCAAGTATTTCGCAGCTGCGCTTGCAATTAACTAGACATTATTTTCAGTGCTATGTTAATGTGTTTTCTTATTTTTGCTCTTCAAATTGTGCTTTTCTGTGTTATCGTGTGAAATATTGTGACAATAATGGCGTGTGAAAAACGTAACACTAGGCTCCAAAGTAAACTGAGAAATAATAGTGATGACGAGCGTAGCTTACCAGCACCACTGTGTAATGAATTAACAGACATTCGAAGTAGTAATTTGGTAACTGTGCATAGGGAAATGGAGCGGGCGGCAAATAATGGCCTAGACAGTGAAACAATTAGTGAACAGGGAAGCATTATCGATCGATCGTTCGGCAACAGCTCGCCTCATTAATCCGAAATGACATGACACAGTCTTGCAAATACTGTAGATTCAGGTTTTGGGGCCTCACCGTTTTCTCAAATAAGTCAAAACAAATTTTCTGCTTGTCAAAATGTGAATGCTGCCGGTGCAAATGCACTGCCGAAATGCATAGAGGAACAGATTCCAGACACTAATACATTATTACTGCAATTAATGCAGCAAATGAAACAAAATCAGAGACAAACACAGCAACAGTTAGACACAATGGAACATAATCTTCAAAAGTTGGATACGATGGAAGAAAATCTTCAAAAGTTATACACAATGGAACAAAACCTTCAAAAGTTAGACACGATGGAAGAAAATCTTCAAAAGTTAGACACAATGGAACAACACCAGAGGCAAACACAGCAACAGTTAGACGCAATGGAACAAAAGCTTCAAAAGTTAGACTCAGTGGAACATAAATTTGAACAAACACGTGAAGATTTAACTACTGAGTTACATAACATTGAATCGAAATGTCAAAAAGTCTGTAATGACGTAAAAACACAAATTTGTGAGCATTTTCAACCTATTTTTTCGCGGCATGAAAATGCATTACAGAATCACGAAGCAGCCATAAAAGAACTGCAAACTATTGTTCATGAAAATCATGAGACCTTGCAAGCTAAAATCGACTCAGTTGCATCTACCGATTCGGTTACACAACTTGCAAAACTCAGGAAAACTTAAAGGACACAGTAGATACTCTGAAAATTGGTTCAGAAAGACACATGGAGTAAATTAGTTCATTATCAGAGAAAGTAGTAGAACTTTCGGATCAGCTAAATAATTTATCTACGAAGGTAGATGATAATCTGAATGACACAAAACCGATAGTCTTTAATGACACAGAAGAGTGCGAACAAACTAGGAAATTCAAACAAAATCAGAATCAAATAAATACGCAACACCAAAGAGAAATCCGGGAAGTACAAGATCAGCTGACACAGGTAATACAAGAATTACGTATTTCAGAGGACACTCGCGCCCCAATACGGGAAGAGGGACATAGAAATAAGGAAAAGCCACAAAATAATAACACAGGGCATTTCGGAAATTATGAAAGAAATTGGCAAGGTGCACCGAATTTTGAAATGGAGCCGCCGAAACGACGTAACAATGACCGATATGCGACTCGCCGACATGATGATTTTGACTATAAGCTGTTCATTACTACACGTAAATTTAAAACATTTAAGAATTCTGGGAACGACATTCATCCACAAGCGTGGGTCCATCAATTCTCTCATTGTTTTCCTCCCAGCTGGCCATTAGAGCACAGATTAGAATTTATGTGTGGCTATTTAGAGAATGAACCAGCTGTAAGGATGCAATCTGTCATTCACGATTGTCACAGTGAAGGAGAATTTTACCATGCCTTCCTCTCAGCATATTGGTCTCAAACTACACAAGACCGAGTAAAACATAGCATCATAATGATGAAACATTTCGAACAATCTGAATTTTCCAGTCTTGTGAAATATTTTGA
The DNA here is from genome assembly GCF_023864275.1 of Schistocerca cancellata. Classification (NCBI taxonomy): domain Eukaryota; kingdom Metazoa; phylum Arthropoda; class Insecta; order Orthoptera; family Acrididae; genus Schistocerca; species Schistocerca cancellata. The sequence goes on along the minus strand of NC_064626.1, from coordinate 627,240,909 downwards.
AGACATGTTGCACAAGAATCAGTTCCTGTCAAACCCATACAGCCCCTCAGAACTCATCCGCATTTGCTTAATCAAATTACCTGAACATTTACGACATATTATTTTGGCAGGACGTTGCAAAGACGACATTGAAGCTTTTCAGGGACTCTTACAAGAATTAGAAATTGACACTGACAATCGCGGAACGTGAAAACAGGAACACAACAATTACAGGTCACATCTGTCGCAATTCCGCGATGAAAGAAATAATAACTGGATACGACAAGACTATTCTTACAACACAAATTGTAACCAAAACAGACACCACACATATGACAACCGTTGGCAGAGTAGTAATAATTACAGGGAAAGATCACCTCTCTGGGGTAGTGACTATCACAGAGACAATCAGAGAAACAGACAATATGGGAACCAAAATAATTATTATCAAAGGAGACAGAATAACGTCAGACGCAACGGTCCAGCGCCCAGTTACAATTCAGGGAGAAATTCTCCACCACGTGACCGACAAGAAAGAAACTATGGAATCTACCGACATGACGACAGACGATATGATCGTAACGACAGAGCTGAGTTGCATCAGAACTGGCGGGATTCAAACAGAGCAGGGCCCTCTCGACTAGGCGAATTTGTAGAAGTTAGGTCTCCAAATCCCAATAACGATGCGCGCCAACAAAGACACAATAGGCATGACTCATACTGCTGGCAGCCACAAAACGTACTTATGAAACTGACGACGCAGCTGCCGTAGCTAGTAAGTACGTAAAAATGGAAGACATTAGGGACATCTTACTCCAGGAGCACGACGTAAAACTTAACAACATTGCATATCCTGTGATTCACATTACAGTAAATGATGTAAAATTTACGGCAGTACTTGACTCTGGCTGTCCCATTTCAGTAATTAGTGAAACAGCCTTTAGCAAATGCAACAAATCAAACGATTGTCCCACACTTCCGTTACGAAAGATTAAATTACAAGGTGCAATCTTTGGAAAAAGTGTAGATGTACGCCAACAAACCAACTTAGAATTCTTTTGTCAAAGCCACAGTTTCTCTATGAACTTTCTTATTGTTCCATTATTATCGACGGAAATTATATTGGGAGTAGACTTTTTGAATGAATACAAAGTAATCTTAAACTTTCACGATGCAGAAAAAAGTTTAGAGAAAGAAGGTAGGTCAATAGCTTTGAAATTTGAAGATTGGCTCTCAAACCATGACGAAGAAATTAACCGGCTTTACCTCCTGTTAGACAACAGTTCGGAAATTTCGACGGAACTTGACACTAACAATCACTCTGCAAGTACTGACAGGGATGATATCGACAGCACATTTGATACTAATGAGTTAATTCAGAATAAAATTCAAACAATTGAGAATTGTAATGACAGTGATAAGCAAGACCTTTTTGAGATTTTACAAGCATATTCCACAGTTTTTACTCACAAAACGGGAACAATCAAGGGATTTCAATACCAATTTCGTGTTCGTGAGCATACTAAATTTCGTATTAGACCATACGTAATTCCAGCACATTATAGGGGCCGTGTTAGAACAGAAACACAATCTATACTTGACGAGGGCATTACTGAGCCTGCAGTAAGCTCATACAACAATCCATTACATGTTGTTGAGAAGAAAAATGGATCGATCAGGCTTGTCTTAGATTCGAGACAAATCAATACTATCATCATTCCTGAAACAGACAGGCCGCAAACGTTAGAAGAACTTCTTCAAAATTTTAATGGTGTAAAAGTGTTATCTTCTATTGATCTCAGATCCAGCTTTTATCAGATCGAACTTCATCCAGAATGTAGAAAATACACAGCTTTCCTTTGTTTCGGCGTTTGTTATCAGTTTCGGAAACTTCCTTTTGGTTTGAACATTTCTTCGGCCGCATTCATTCATGGGCTAAATTCCATATTACCTAAGTTCTTAAAACGTCACATCACCTTATATGTGGACGATATTCTGATAGCAGAAGCCTCATGTGAACAACACAATCGCATCGTCAACAGCGTGTTACATATTTTTGCAGAATCTGGAATTACAGTTAACTTGGAAAAGTCTGAATTCGGTAGGTCAAAGGTGAAGTTTTTGGGAGATGTTATTTCTTCTCAAGGCATTCAGTCGGATCCTGAAAAGTTAGAAGCAATCAGAGCCATTCCAGTTCCATCCACAAAAAAACAAGTCCGCAGTTTTCTAGGTCTCATAAATTTTTACCGCCGTTTTCTGAATATGCAAATTCCAGTTACACCAAAACTTTGTTCTCTCACTGGAAAAAATACTATTTGGAACTGGGACGAACAAGCACAGTTGGAATTCAATTCTTTGAAAGAATCGCTACTTAACGCGCCAATACTAGCTCATCCAGATCTGTCACAAGATTTCTGCCTTAGCACGGATTCTTCTAAAGTCGCTCTTGGTGCCCATTTATTTCAAGAAGCCACAGAAAATGACACTATTGTTCAGAAAACCATTGCTTTTGCTAGCCGAGTGCTAACAAAATCTGAAAAAAAAAATATTCCGTTACTGAATTAGAAGCTTTAGCTATCGTTTGGGCATTTAACAAATTCCGTTTCTTTCTTTCTGGTAAGCACGTAAAAGTATACAGCGATCATCGTGCATTACAATTTCTTATGTCTTCAAAATTAAATCATGACAGGTTAAAACGTTGGGCATTGTTTCTGCAAGAATTCCACTTCACAGTAGTCTACATTCCCGGCAAGGACAACATTGTTGCGGACGCACTGTCACGCGCACCGGCTGGGCTTGAGAAAAGTAACAGAAGGCAACCTCGAGAAAAATTTCAGGATTTTTTACATTCAGAAAGTCGCCTTTGAAAACTTCATCGCCACATCTTTAAAGGACATTGCTCATGAACAAAATAAAGATCCGATTTGGAAAGACATCAAAAGTAAATGGCATGAAATAACACACACTCAGATTCGGCATTATTACCTGGTCAGAAACAACATACTCTTCAAACGCTGCACTGTTGATGACAAGCTATGGGTACTTTGCATTCCAGACGATTTTGTTAATAAGCTCATTTGGTACATTCATTTCAGCTACGCACATTTTGGTCCTCGAAAATGTTATCATATTCTTCGAACGACTTGTTATTTTAACAATATAGAAAAGAGAATTCAAAGAGTCTTGTCTATTTGTAAACTTTGTCAAAAGGCGAAACCATCTACTATCTCACATCGTGCTCCGTTGTTTCCTACCATTCCTTCTAAATTAAAAGAATTTGCTGCTGTTGATCTCTTGGGACCCCTTCTCAGAACATCGAATGGATTTTCGTACGTTCTAGTCGCTGTTGAACTTTAACTTCAAAATTTGTTTCTTTCACTCCGTTACGTAAAGCCACTGGACGGTCTGTATCCAACACCTTTGTTAAAAATTTCTTACGTGAAGTTGGCCACGTTGCTAAAGTCATTTCAGATAACGGACCGCAATTCAGATCTGCTGTTTGGTCACGCATGCTTCGGAATCATAAAATGAAAACCTGTTTTTATTTCATTGTACTCACCACATTGTAACCCGTCTGAACGGATTATGAAAGAAATCAATAAGCTTTGCAGACTTTATTGTCACAGAAAGCATCAGCATTGGGACAGATATTTAAACTTATTTCAAAATGTGCTGAATGAAATGCCTCATGATTCCACTGCTTTACCACCTACTCTTGTACTAAAGAATGAAGAACCACCGAACAGAATCAGAGATCTTGTACCTTTCCCGAATACACGTAAACTTCGACACAAAGACGTAATTGATTTGGCTCTTAAAAATATAAAATCTGCAGCAGACAAAAGGAGAAAACTACACAGTAAAGCAAATGCAAAGAAATTATATATTGGTCAGAAAGTTCTCATTAAAGCTCATTCATTGTCACATAAGAAGAAACACTTGAGTCGCAAATTCGTTCTAGTTTACAATGGACCTTACAGAATCCGACGTATACCACATGATAATTGCGTTGAAGTTGAAACTCTGCGTACTAGGAAGAGTAAAGGTTTACACCACATTTCACATGTAAAACTGTTTATTGAAAGATAACCTACTTTTTAACTTTGTCTTTGCCATAAAACGTTTCACTTCACATTTCTAGTATGCATTGTCAGACTTAGAAACTGTTACCATGCAACAATGTTTGAAGTTATATATCCAGTCAAGAACCAAGAGAACTTATTTAAACAGAAATTACGAAAGCATTGTTATAGTGAACAGACGACACACTGTTGTTATTTGTACATTCTTGCTTGTTAGTTGCACAATTACGTAACGACTATAAGGCTCACATACTTAGAACATTAACCAGTACTGCTAATGAGATTTTAATGCAACATTTCGGTTTACTTGAAAATACATTCTGGATTCAAAGTGAGATACCAGATGACACAGTGGTTAGTTTATGTGACAGCTACACGATTTTATCACGACACTACTAATGAGTGACAATTTACAATGTTGCTTTTGCGGAGTATCTGTTTTATATCTGCACAATTTTTCTGAATTATTCTGGAAAGTAAAACATGTTTTAGCAGTAACTTTTGTGGTATAGCTACAATGAGACAGCCTCTTTCATAGCACAACAATACGTTACATTGTAGTAATTTCTTGATCACGGTAATGTACATAATAACTACGATATCTATACACAAAGCATTTCACTATCGTTTATGATGAGGTAAGTACATTGGCTTCTGCAGAACTTAGCTTTCGGAGGACGATAACTACGACACTTCCACAGAGATTATCTTACAACAATCCGCACAGTTTAGCGCTACAATACACGTATTTGAGTGATTAATTTTGTACTTAAATCATTTATTTTTTAAAGATATTTGAAGTACAACGATGTAATCTGTAACATCTGAGGGTATAATTACATTAATCCTCAGGGGGTACACGCCTACTTTGTGTACCGTGTGTTTGGCAAGCACAAGGAGCCCTAGCTAATATGGTATTTGCTTATACAACTTTACACATCGGTACCATATTTCTCTAACACATAAATTACACAGCTATCTGATTATTTATAAGAGAAACAAACATTTTTTTTACTACATCAATGACACATGTTTATGCAATTACACAGTTGGATAACTTCACACTTATGCAATTGTATTTTATCTGTACTTTGTGAACTGTTCATATATGTTTTCAGAACCATTGTGATACTATGAGAGCTTTGAATGATGTATTTGGTATGAGATCATGATTTTTAAAGTACGTTTGAGGTAGATGACACTATTGAAATGAGCAGAGAATTTTCATTAGGTTTTGAAATTATTGCAGAAAGCTACGACGTTTTTGATGTTTGACTGAGGTGTTACGATGTTATTATTATGACGACGATGTGTATTATGCTGCTGAGGTATGTTTATGATCAATAAGCTGATGCTATATGAGTTATCTGATTATGCTACATATCTGTTATGATGAAATATTGAAGAAGTGTCGACGAATAAGGTAAGGAATAATGCGTAGTGAGTAGGGACTCTGGTTTGTGAAAAAGGTTGTTGGAAAGCAAGAATTGTACTTTAAGAATTATGAAATGTATGTAAATGCGTGAATGTATTACAATGACAATGAAAATTTTTTGGACACTGTTATATAAATAGGATTTTGTTTCTACAGATTTGTAATGCAAATTCTTGACGTCTGAAATATTTTTATATGAGACTGTCACTGTAGCGGAAACTGCTGTCGTAAATATTTCGGTAAGAAAGTTAAGTGACCACCTTCGCGTAATGCGTCGTGGTCACCCAACTGCGCGACAGACGCCTGGAAAAAAGCCATTAGTGTGTGCCTTTCAGAGGCACAGGTGGAGAAGAAAAAAAAAAGAGGCCATTATTCTCGCTATTGACATTTCTTTGTAGAAAGCATCATAAATACGACACCCTCAAACTTGAAAACATGATAACACTGTGGAGCTCTTATTTTATGATATTTACTGCAATGTCTAATGAAATGACGAGAAATATTTTTATGTCTATACACCTGATTATGACTACTGTCTTTCTAGTTGAGAGATTTTTTTACTACCTTATGAAATGCCATATGGCTAATGAATGATGTTTAATGCCTTCCTTTGTACATATTTGCTCATTTTCTTTAATATCTAGTATCTAGCTCCATTGCAGCATTGGTTAAATAACATTTTATAGATGTGCTAATATAAATATTTTATGCCTACAGATCCAGTAAATAATTTTATGATCTATTTTAAAAAACGAAGGAGCATAAAAAGACATTTCCCTTCACAGGAATTGCATACGGAATTTTCTTTTCAACTACTTGGTAATTTTTTTGATAGAATAACTTCTTGTGGTGCACAATTTTAATTACATAGACATTAAGATGTGAATATACATTTCCCTTGTCTGCATTGTTATCTTTAGTGTAATATTTTTTTGCTTGAGCTTTGTCATGTTTAGATATAAGTTATTGCATTTGCTGCTGCTGCTTGCCAGGCATAGTGCTACTAAATTTCACTTTGTATTACCCTGTGAAGCCAGTTTTACTACTGATTTATTTTTCTTTTTGTTGCACATTGGCTCATATTAGTGATAATGTTGTATTTGCTCTGCAAATTTAGATTTAATGCTGATAGCTTTGCCAATTTGAATTTTTTGTCATTGATGTTTGTGTTAATTGTTTTGTGCTGCTGCATTGCCTCGTCCCTTAGTTTAGCATCTGAGCTCAGTAGATTTAAGTTAGCTTAAAAGGGGTTGGCTATATCTACATCTACATCTACATTTATACTCCGCAAGCCACCCAACGGTGTGTGGCGGAGGGCACTTTATGTGCCACTGTCATTACCTCCCTTTCCTGTTCCAGTCGCGTATGGTTTGTGGGAAGAACGACTGTCTGAAAGCCTCCGTGTGCACTCTAATCTCTCTAATATTACATTCGTGATCTCCTCGTGAGATAAAAGTAGGGGGAAGCAATATATTCGTTACCTCATCCAGAAACGCACCCTCTCGAAACCTGGCGAGCAAACTACACCGCGATGCAGAGCGCCTCTCTTGCAGAGTCTGCCACTTGAGTTTGTTAAACATCTCCGTAACGCTATCACGGTTACCAAATAACCCTGAAACGAAACGCGCCGCTCTTCTTTGGATCTCCTCTATCTCCTCCGTCAACCCGATCTGGTACAGATCCCACACTGATGAGCAATACTCAAGTATAGGTCGAACGAGTGTTTTGTAAGCCACTTCCTTTGTTGATGGACTACATTTTCTAAGGACTCTCCCAATGAATCTCAACATCGTACCCGCCTTACCAACAATTAGTTTTATATGATCATTCCACTTCAAATCGTTCCGCACGCATACTCCCAGATATTTTACAGAAGTAACTGCTACCAGTGTTTGTTCTGCTATCATATAATCATACAATAAAGGATCCTTCTTTCTATGTATTCGCAATACATTACATTTGTCTATGTTAAGGGTCAGTTGCCACTCCCTGCACCAAGTGCCTATCCGCTGCAGATCTTCCTGCATTTCGCTACAATCTTCTAATGCTGCAACTTCTCTGTATACTACAGCATCATCCGCGAAAAGCCGCATGGAACTTCCGACACTATCTACTAGGTCATTTATATATATTGTGAAAAGCAATGGTCCCATAACACTCCCCTGTGGCACGCCAGAGGTTACCTTAACGTCTGTAGACGTCTCACCATTGAGAACAACATGCTGTGTTGTTTGCTAAAAACTCTTCAATCCAGCCACACAACTGGTCTGATGTTCCGTAGGCTCTTACTTTGTTTATCAGGCGACAGCGCGGAACTGTATCGAATGCCTTCCGGAAGTCAAGGAAAATAGCATCTACCTGGGAGCCTGTATCTAATATTTTCTGGGTCTCATGAACAAATAAAGCGAGTTGGGTCTCACACGATCGCTTTTCCGGAATCCATGTTGATTCCTACATAGTAGATTCTGGGTTCCCAAAAACGACATGATACTCGAGCAAAAAACATGTTCTAAAATTCTACAACAGATAGACGTCAGAGATATAGGTCTATATTTTTGCGCATCTGCTCGACGACCCTTTTTGAAGACTGGGACTACCTGTGCTCTTTTCCAATCATTTGGAACCTTCCGTTCCTCTAGAGACTTGCGGTACACGGCTGTTAGAAGGGGGGCAAGTTCTTTCGCGTACTCTGTGTAGAATCGAATTGGTATCCCGTCAGGTCCAGTGGACTTTCCTCTGTTGAGTGATTCCAGTTGCTTTTCTATTCCTTGGACACTTATTTCGATGTCAGCCATTTTTTCGTTTGTGCGAGGATTTAGAGAAGGAACTGCAGTGCGGTCTTCCTCTGTGAAACAGCTTTGGAAAAAGGTGTTTAGTATTTCAGCTTTACGCGTGTCATCCTCTGTTTCAATGCCTTCATCATCCCGGAGTGTCTGGATATGCTGTTTCGAGCCACTTACTGATTCAACGTAAGACCAGAACTTCCTAGGATTTTCTGTCAAGTCGGTACATAGAATTTTACTTTCGAATTCACTGAACGCTTCACGCATAGCCCTCCTTACGCTAACTTTGACATCGTTTAGCTTCTGTTTGTCTGAGAGGTTTTGGCTGCGTTTAAACTTGGAGTGAAGCACTCTTTGCTTTCGCAGTAGTTTCCTAACTTTGTTGTTGTACCACGGTGGGTTTTTCCCGCCCCTCACAGTTTTACTCGGCACGTACCTGTCTAAAACGCATTTTACGACTGCCTTGAACTTTTTCCATAAACACTCAACATTGTCAGTGTCAGAACAGAAATTTTCGTTTTGATCTGTTAGGTAGTCTGAAATCTGCCTTCTATTACTCTTGCTAAACAGATAAACCTTCCTCCCTTTTTTTATATTCCTATTAACTTCCATATTCAGGGATGCTGCAACGGCCTTATGATCACTGATTCCCTGTTCTGCACATATAGAGTCGAAAAGAAACTAACTATGATGGATTCGAAGAAATGCATTGAGAAGCTATAAGAAAATGGTTTGGCCAAAAATGTAGTGTACAGTGGAGAAAAACTATTTTTGAAAGAGGATATGAACAGAATACAGAAAGCATGCTTGGATAGGATTTTTTTGGTGGAAACAAATGTTGAAATAAGAAAAAAATGATCTATGGAATGAAGTTTTGGGTTGGACTGCAGTACCAAATGTTACACTGAAAACGAACCCTGTCCTTTCCTTTTGTGTTATCCCACTATGTGTTTGTGTACCCTTGTGTATTTGTTTTCTTCCTGTCTCTGTGTACTGTTTCATAGAATTTTTTTTCTCTTCTAATACTAAGCTACATTCACTATGATGAGGAATACTGTTGTCCTCAAATATAACTGGCATTGATAATATGTTATTTACTTTGTAAAGATGTTTAGACATTATTTACTCTGTTCTGTTTTAATGCACATGTGTGAAGTTGATGTTTCGAAAGTTATTCTGATCTTTTATGTATTTACTTATGTCATAATTCCTGTAACACTGATGTATATGTTATTTCGATTCTTTTGTAAAGCCTGTAGTACAAAAGTTATCTGTATTATTATGTTTTAATGATGTATTTTGTACCTTTGTTATTGTATTCTTATGTTATAAAATTGTAATTGACACCAGTTCATCAAATTAAGTAACTTGTAAGTTCCATTTCACTGCACACGTTTCTGTTGGTCATACTATATGGACAATATGTGAGAACTAGGGACTGTTAGTGTTTGCACGTGTGTTAATAATTCAGCAAGGAACTGGATAACAGCATTGCTGGTTCTAAGGACGATTCCAAAAACTTTGTGAGTGCACAAGTGGTGGTTATGGACTTGCTATATTATCTGCAAGACTATTCAATGGTGATTGTGCACCCGCACGGTCACAACAGATGGCTGCTGGCCATCTCTACCAGGACTACAGTGGTCTGCTCTGTGATGACCTACCTACCAATATTCTTCAAAACTTCGAATGAATCTGCTGTGGGTTTACTCTGTTGTGGCCCATTACCTGTCTGCATGTCGAGAGTCAGCACTGTCTTTCTGTTGGAAGGACAACACTACTTCGTCAAGAGTGCATGGAAATCCACTACTTCCGTGTGCATTGTCTTTTACTGCTCAGACTTTGAGAAAAGAAACGGCAGTTTTACTGTGATGAATGATCAGGACTGTCTTTATGGACTGTGAGAAAATTTTAGCTTCTGACCAACATTGCATTAAGAAGTGTGTGCATTTGATATCTTTGTTATTGTAATTATGAAAAATTTTATCAAATCATTATTGGCCACTGCCCAAAACAATTTGTAAAATTTTTTGTGGGGAGCATGGGGGCTATGTAAGTAGACTGTTTATGTTTTCTTATTGGCAACGTTACGTAGAGCTCTGTATGAAAATCACTGGCTGTGCTGTGTGCAGTCTGTGGCTAGTTCGCATTGTTGTCTGCCATCGTAGTGTTGGGCAGCTGGATGTGAACAGCGCGCAGCGTTGCGCAGTTGGAAGTGAGCCGCCAGCAGTGGTGGATGTGGAGAGAGAAATGGCGGAGTTTTGAAATTTGTAAGACTGGATGTCATGAACTGCTATGTATATAATGATTTTTCAACACTATTAAGGTAAATACATTGTTTGTTCTCCATCAAAATCTTTCATTTGCTAACTGTGCCTATCAGTAGTTAGTGCCTTCAGTAGTTTGAATCTTTTATTTAGCTGGCAGTAGTAGCGCTCGCTGTATTGCAGTAGTTTGAGTAACAAAGATTTTTGTGAGATAAGTGATTTGTGAATGGTATAGGTTAATGTTAGTCAGGGCCATTCTTTTGTAGGGATTTTGGAAAGTCAGATTGCGTTGCGCTAAAAATATTGTGTGTCAGTTTAAGCACAGGCTTGTACAATTTTTCTAAGGGGACGTTTCAGTGGGAGCAGCTAAAGATGACGCGCCCTCTCTCTCTGCACAGCAACGCCCACATGCACAAGTCAGTAAAGAGCCGAACATGGAAACGTTCTGTCCCAGTTCGTGTCCTCAGCTAAAGCAATCATTGTCATTGAGTTGGATTAAAGACTTTCTCAACTCACAGATGGAAATGTACTGAAAGTTGAACACTTTATTTCAAGAAAACAGTTTGTTAAATAGTGCATCAAGTGATGCTTAAGTAGTCAATGACAGATGTGAATTAATAATCACTGCTGTGGCGAAGGACTGTATTAAGTTAAGTAAATCTTTTTATCATTCACGTAATTAAGTGAACTAACACTGCATGTTTATTAATTACACCGAGCCATCTCCCAGAGCAATCAAAGCAACTGCAATTATGCCCAGCGATTGTACTTTTGTCTTGTCTTAACAATTAGAACGGGAATTCCCTTGCAGGTCACTGAGTTACATCTGCACATGCGTCGGGGTGCTTTCAGCTGAAATGGCAAACGGTCTCGAAATCTGATGTAATTTTTGGAAGAGTCCTCAAAACGTTTAAGAAACTACCGTTGCAGTTCTTTCAAGGCCACAATGAATTCTTCATAATTCGCTTCTTCTTCAATGGTAGTGAACTTAGGGAACTGAACTGTATTTGTCAGAATGTGTCCCTATAACACGATTGTCTTTTTAAATGCATCTCAGTGAAATCACAATGAAGTTGTTTCTCACTTTGTAAGTCTTAGTGTGGTAACTGTGTAGTAACGTCTGCTATCCAATTCGGATGTTCTAATTTTCGTCCCTGTACTCTTTTTTCTTTGATAAATTCAATAATAGCGAGTTTTAAATCGAAAAATCGTTTTAGGCAGGCCCTTTGACTTAACAGATTTACTACGTCGTAATAAATTTAGTCTCTATACTGTTAGTTCGGTTCCATTGGAAACTTTTGCAACTGACAGTGGAATAATACGCGCAGATTCAGAAGTCTCCCTATTCATACCACAAGTTTCTTTACGTCGGTATGCCTGAGAATGAAGCACGAAGTGCTTCTCAATGTACAGCAAATGAATTCTGTGAGTCGATCGTTGTAATTTTTTGCTGTTTCATTGTCAACTACATATTTAAATTCTTTCTGCATTGTATTGTGATATCGTGTCATTGCCACTCTGCTGTACCTATCGTGTATGAGACTGCATAATATGAATGCAGAACTTTCATGCTTCTCTTCTGTCATTCTCGTTCACTGTAAAAGACTTTCGACGTTACATCGGTAGACTGCTTCTTTTTGGCGGGATACATAAAAAACAATTTCGGTGCACTAGCGCTAAAGGTCTGATACATTTTTCCGTTTCTATGTTCGATATCTTTAGTAAATATACATGTCGTATTGTTGGCTAAAATATCAAAAGGGGGAGGGAATCTCCACCGACTGTCGGAAAAAGCACATTTGCCCCTTTCCTTGAAGATACGTGAGATCTGCATTGTATGTGTATTTGCAGTGTGTAGATGGGTGTGATGGATGCATTTAGAGTGTAGTGTTATGTCTGTGTTATACGGCACGACAATGAGAGAAGGAAGGTCAGCACCTATGAACAAAACCCAATTCATGTCGCAATACAGTACACGATAAAACTGAGCTCCAAATAAAAGTCCAGCTCCAATACAGCGAGGGAACAATTGTATTCTAGAATTGGTATAACGAAGGTGTAACTGCCGACTCTTCCGCTGAGCCATGTATTTATTTCTTGCGGAGGGCAAAAGGCCGTATCCTTTCGACATGCCTGGTGTGACCACTGAAGTTTCGGGTGCCGACGTGAGGATTTTATACTGCACCAATTACTTCTTCCCTGCCACTCTGCGAGACTACCTATACATCGCTCGAATGGCGGGTTATTAAACTTCAAGTGCACGTGTTACTGAATACTGTGTACGTGATTTCAGGAAGCACAACCCTTTGTGTATAAAGGGGCATTACAGTATTTTTAATACGTAGGAACTGAAGTCATTAGCATGAAACAGCAACTGTGGAATGGCGTTGAATATCAGCGCACACTCCGCTGCTGAGTGAAAATCTCATTCTGGGCGTTGAGTTTGTTGCAAGAGAACGTTGGATGACAGCCGCAGCCGCACATCTAACGAATGCCTTGACAGACATGGATCTAAAGACAATAATGGAACAGACCTTTTGTGCTCCTGCAAACAAATGACAAAAGCGTGGTGCAAAACACAATGGCATAGAAACGCAGCGTGCTGCTTATCGCCAAGGTGTTAAAACGAGAGCTTCACACCAGTTCTGGTTATCATTTCGTTGAGCCACTTATCATGGTCAAGGGTGTAATAATAAGTAGTTTACAGAACCAGTTACTGATGAAAATTGATGTACAGTGTGATTCCTTTTTGATATTACCAACTTTCAAGGACGATGAAGAAGTGTAAATGTATCAATTTGAGGTAAGGGACCTTAGTCCGGAAACGACAAAGTGGAAAGGTACGAGCTATATTCTATTTTCAACCTCCGATTTGTCACGATATTAAAACCTCAGCGAAAATCCTGTGAAGCCTTGCGAAGATGTGTTATGCAGTCTCTCTTGCATGCACGTCTGTCGCATCACGTCGCACATTCGATTTGTGAGCGCACAGTGAACACACAAAGAATTCTGGAAAGTAGTGTCTCCCACCAGGTGTGACGTCTTACTGAGGTGTATCGCCCGATTTCTTGCAACCCATATAATGTAACTGTCATGCGTTTTTCGGCCACCTACTGCTTGTGCAACGGCGTTCTTGATGGGAATTCTTTGATCCATCACATAGCACGAACTTTTCTCCCGCTGATTTTCGTTTCTTCGCTCACATGAACCGCTGGCTGTGAGGACAACATTTTGGTACAGACAGTGAGCTGCAGGGTAGTGTATGTAACTGGCGGAATTCGCTCTAAAGACATCGAAGCAATTCAGTGACATGCTGTTAGATTTGTTTCTGTTACGCCCGATAGGAACGCAAGTATTACGGAGATGCTTAGTTATCTCAAATGGAACCCTTGGAAGGAAGACAACGCTCTTTACGCAAGGTAGTATTGTGGAAATTTAGAGAACCGGCATTTGAAGCCGACAGCAAAATGATTCTTCTGCTGCCAACTTACATTCCTCGTTCGAAACACGAAGATGAGATGAGAGGAATTAGGGGTGGCAGAGAGACTTTCTCCCTTGATCTACTTGCTAGGGGAACAAGAAATGGCTAGTAGTGATACAAGGTACCCTCCGCCTCGCGCCGGACAGTGGTTTGCGGTGTATGTTTGTAGATACAGTCGTCTAGGATGTAGGAAAAATGGTACCACGCTACGGCAAATCTAAAGAAGTCGGAGCTGTCACCATTTAGAAAAGTAGCTTGAGGTTCTATCTAAGTATTACAAGTAAACATTTCTAATATTCATTGCTGTTTCCATTTCGCGACCAATCGGAGATGGAAAAAAAGGAAGAACAGATAGGCTTCGTATAAGTGAAAGTCTAGTGAAGTCCGCTTCAGCCTCACGCAACGCTGGAACACTGGGCCTCAAACCCCCGACCACTGATCATAGGGAACTGATGACCTCAAATGTTAAGTCCCATAGTGCTCAGAGCCATTTGAACTGATCTTAACGTGCACAATTGCCGCTGAATTCTCCACAGTATCTTCAGATAAATTTCTCTTTTGATGGACTAGTAAAGGCGCTCCTAACTGATTCGAAGAGAGACCGAAAATCCCAAGGGTCTGTGGCACATTAATAATGAATTCCATTTACTTGCACAAGTCACACAAGCTGCTACATTTACAACAGCTGTCAGAACGGTGTGCCCCAGCGTCAATGAGAGCATGGCAGCGTCGTACAAAATTCTGTTGTACCCGTTGTATTTTGGCCATTTGTGCTACATGAAAATGTCTCAACGCAGCAGCAAAAAAAGGTGTGTTCCAACAGAACTTAAGAGGTAGAGGTGTGTGTGCGTGTGTGTGTATGTGCGTTGTTGTTGTTGTTGTTCTGACATAGGAATTTGGAAGTATTCTGACTGTTATGACTTGAACTTCTGTTAATAACTAATTCTTTTTCTTTTTCCGTTTGGTTTATAAATTATACAGAGAAATCTGCTACTGGTCTCTTGTTTGTTCGTAATCGTCGACCTGATTTATGCGGTGTTAATCTTATGAAGCCGGAAAATTGGTTATCATCCTAACAATAGAGGTTTCTGGATAATAAATGTGTGGAGAAGTGAAATCAAGATGGAGGTGTTGTGTACATTACTGAGCAAACTCCATCCGGTATGCAACAAGATTTTGCCCTTCAAGACGATAGACTGACGTGCTTCGGAAGATTCGTCAGAGAAGAGAATACGAAAGTCGGGATGGGAACTGAAAATGTGGAACACAATTGTAGGCATACTCGTACAGGTATCACGCTTCCCAATGCAAGTAACTCTGGCACAATAACACTGCGGGGAAGAGGCTGTGTTAGGGTCAACTCATGGAGGTGGACTTCCTTTGTTATAACAAGGTCTAGTAGTAGCAACTTGATTAGTAACCGAAACGTCCTCGGTCCCAGCTTCGATACCCGCTACCGCTTAAATATTGATTAATAATCAGCGTCGGATGCCGAGGACTTCCGGCATAAGAAGTAACCGTAATTCTGCCAACGGAACTGTCAAAGAATGTGGAGGAGCAGACAGAGGTTCAAGGCATTCACTTGTCTTTGGGGTCGGGAAACTGCCCCTAAAGGCGGAAGAATCAGCAATGATCAACGGCTTGAGGAAGCAGAAGGCAATGGAAACCACTGCATTAAAGACACGTCCACTGGACATGTGGCCTGTAATTGAAAAAGTATTATGATGATCTCTCCATTGACAAAAGATTCCGGAATAGTCCCCCATTAGGATCAGATGAGCATTGGGTGATATCAACAGCAGCGGAAAATGGTGTAACGGGAGTAGGATTCGTTACAGAATAGGAAGGTAGGGCAGAGAGTGTGTTACTGAGAACAGTTGAGTGATAGGGTTGTTCTTCTCAGAATCGACTGGAAACAAACACCGACAACGATAGTTTAGGTATACATGCCGATGTCGCAACCTGAAGATGACGAGATAGACGAAGTGAATGAGGACACTGAAAGGGTAATACAGCATGTAAAGGGAGATGAAAATCTAATAGTCATGGGCGACTGAAATGTAGGGGGCGGTGTAGCTGCAGTTTGTGGCGGGTCATGGCCCATCGAACATAGGCCGGTGTGAGGTGGAGGTTACACCATTAAGTTAAGTAACGGTTTAGACTTTGTACACATGTACTGTTTGTGTTCCCCTTTTTTTCGTTTATAAATGTATAGCTATGGTGTTCTTTCAATCATTGACAAGGGTCTTCTTAGGCACTTGTGGGTTTTATTGTTCTGAAGAAGGTGTAGTTATCTACGCCGAAACCTAGGTTAACACTAGGTGCTTTTTTCGCCATCGAGGCGGGTTTCTAGTTTTTTAATATATTAACCAACGATTGCTGACGCGCTACGATGTCTAAAGTTCTTAGTTTCAGGAGAATATGGGCTTCGGACAAGAAATGAGAGAGAGGAAAGACCAACTGTGTTCTGTAATAAACTCCTATTAGTAATAGCGAATACTCTGTTCAAGAATCAGAAAAGGAGGAGATATACTTGGAAAAGATCGGATGATACGGGAAAATTTAAGTTAGATTACATCATCGTCAGTCCGAAATCAGATACTGGATTGTAAGGCGCACTTAGGAGCAGATTTAGACTCAGATCACAATATTGTAGTGATGAAGAGTAGACTGAATTTTAAGAGTACACAAAGGTTCAGGAAAATTCAGGAATAAAGAAATACAAGTCGCTGAGGAATTAAATAGACAGGAAGTGCAGGAAAACTAATACGAAGTGGCTGTATGAAAAATGTGATGAAATCGAAAAAGAAATGTTTGTTGGAAGGACTGACTTAGCATATAGGAAACTCATAACAGCTTTCTGTGAAATTAAAAACAAGGAGGGAACATTAAGAGTGCAACGGGAATTCCACTGTTAAATGCAGAGGAGAGAGCGGATAGGTGGAAAGAGTACATTGAAGGCCTCTATGAAGGGGACTATTTGTCTGGTGTGATAGAAGAAGAAACTGGGGTCAATTTAGAGCAGGTAGGGGATCCAGTATTAGAACCAGAATTTAAGGGAGCTTTGGATGACTTAAGATCAAATAAGACAGAAGGGATAGATAACATTCCATCAGAATTTCAAAAATCACTAGAGAAAATGGCTAAAAACGACTACTCACGTTGGTGTGTAGAATGTATGAGTCTGGCGACATATTATCTGACTTATGAGAAAATATCATCCACACAGTTCCGAAGACTTCAATAGCTGACAAATACGTGAATTATCACACCATCAGCTTAACGGCTGATGCATCCAAGTTGCTTACAAGAGTTGTTGTTGTTGTTGTTGTGGTCTTCAGTCCAGAGACTGGTTTGATACAGCTCTCCATGCTACTCTATCTTGTGCTAGCTTCTTCATCTCCCAGTACCTACTGCAACCTACATCCTCCTGAATCTGCTTAGTGTATTCATCTCTTGGTCTCCCTCTACGATTTTTACCCTCCACGCTGTCCTCCAATACGAAATTGGTGATCCCTTGATGCCTCAGAACATGTCCTACCAATCGACCCCTTCTTCTAGTCATGGTGTGCCACAGATTTGTATTCTCCTTAATTCTATTCAATACCTCCTCATTAGTTATGTGATCTACCCATCTAATCTTCAGCATTCTTCTGTAGCACCACATTTCGAAAACTTCTATTCTCTTCTTATCCAAATTATTTATCGTCCACGTTTCACTTCCATACATGGCCACACTCCATACAAATACTCTCAGAAACGACGTCCTGACACTTAAATCTATATGTTAACGAATATCTCTTCTTCAGAACGGCTTTCCTTGCCATTGCCAGTCTACATTTTATATCCTCTATACTTCGACCATTATCAGTTATTTTGCTCCCCAAATAGAAAAACTCCCTTACTACTTTAAGTGTCTCATTTCCTAATCTAATACACTCAACATCACCCGACTTAATTCAACTACATTCCATTATCCTGGTTTTGCTTTTGTTGATGTTCATCTTATATCCTCCTTTCAAAACATTGTCCATTCCGTTTAGCTGCTCTTCCAGGTTCTTGCTGTCTCTGACAGAATTACAATGCCATCAGCGAACCTCAAAGTTTTTATTTCTTCTCCATGGATTTTAATTCCTTCTCCGAATTTTTCCTTTGTTTCTTTTACTGCTTGCTCAATATACAGATTTAATAACATCGGGCATAGGCTACAACTCTGTCTCACTCCCTTCCCAATCACTGCTTTCCTTTCATGCCCCTCGACTCTTATAGCTGCCATCTGGTTTCTGCACAAATTGTAAATAGCGTTTCGCTCCCTGTATTTTACCCCTGCAAACTTCAGAATTTGAAAGAGAGTATTACAGTCAACCATTACAAGAGTACAGAAAAATGAAAAAGAAAATTGAGGATGCGTGAGATGATGTTTGGTTTGACTCTAGGAAAGGTAAAGACACTAGAGAGGCAATTCTGACGTTGTGGTTGATAATGGAAGCAAGATTAAAGAAATATCAAGACACGTTCATACAATTTTTCGACCTGGAAAAAACCTTCGATGATGTACATTGATGCACTATGTTCGAAATTCTGAGAAAATAGGGTAAGCTTTAGGGAGAGACGCGTAATACATGTTATGTTAAAGAGCCAAGAGGGAATAATAAGATAGGACGACCAAGAACGAAGTGCTCGGATTAAAAAGGGTGTAAGACATGTAGTCTTTCCCCCATACTGTTCAGTCTGTACATAGGAGAAGCAATGATGGAAGTAAAACAAAGGTTCACGGGTGGAATTAAAATTCAAGGTGAAAGGATATCAATGATACTATTCGCTGATGACATAGCTATTCTCAGTGGAAGTGAAGAAGAAGTACGTGATCTGCTGGATGGAATGAACAATCTAATGAGTACAGAATATGGTTTGCGAGTAAGTACAAGAAAGGAAAAAAGTAATGAGTAGTTGTAGGAATGATAAATGGGAGAAACTTAACATTAGGACTAATGGTCGCGAATTACATGAAGTTAAGGAATTCTGCTATCTAGATAGCTAAATAACCAGTGCCGGATGGAGCTAGGATGACATCAAAAGCAAACTAGCACTGTAAAAAAGGGCATTCCTGGCCAAGAGAAGTCTATTAGTTTCAAACATAGGCCTTAATTTAAGGAATAAATTTCTGAGAATGTACGTTTGGACCACAGCAGTGTATGGCAGTGTAACATGGACTGTGGAACAACCGGAACAGAAGAGAATCGAAGCATGTGAGTTGTGGTGCTATGGACAAATGTTTAAATTCAGGTAGTCTGATAAAGTGAGGAATCACAAAGTTCTGCTCAGGATGGGAAAGGAAAGGAATATGTTGAAAACACTGACAAGGAGAACGGACAGGATGGTAGCACACCTGTTAAGACAGGAGGGAATAACTTCCATTATACTAGAGGGAGCTGTAGAGGGTAAAAACTGTAGAGGAAGACAGGGATTGGAATACATATAGCAAATAATTGAGGACGTAGGGTGCAAGTGCTACTGTGGAATGAAGACGTTGGCACAGGAGAGGAATTCGTGGCGGGCCGCATCAAACCAGTCACAAAACTGATGACTCAAAAACAAGTTTAAACGTAAGGATAGTTTGAAATATTAATGAAAATACTTAAGAAGGTGACTTTTGAAAGACTATACCACCGGGAATTGTGAGAGAGCTGGAACAGAAGTTGCTAGGGAAGTATTGAGTTCAGTTAGCTGCTAGAATTCCCTTTAATATGAGAGTGAAGAATTATCACAGTAGTAAGTGAGCTAGAAAGAGCTAACTACAGTCTGTGTATATGTGTCAAAAATGAGCGGAATTAGATATGAGATGAGATCCTTGACTAAAGATGATAATTGATTCGCTAATCAGGAGCTAAATCTTCGTATATACATTTTTTTTTTGTATCTGAAACCAAGGTTTATTAGGCGGTACATTAAAATAGTGCAATGCTTTCACAATGCCGTTAATGTTTTGAATAATTTTGTAGACCCAACATCATTATTAATTTTTTAAACCCTTTCTAGCCGCTAAATGTTAATCAAAGTCAATAAGTAGTTTACAAAATAAGGTAAACGCTAATTTCGAGTCATATGACGTACAAGTGTAATCGTTTCCTCTTTATTTCAACAAATGAATTTTCTCAATGTCATTTGTAAATATCGTTTGCTAACGACGAAAAAAATAAGAAAATGTGAGCTCTTCAAACGCTGTAATGTCTTGCTTGCTTGACATCTTTATGTCATCAGTAGGAATAAGACAAAATGGAAAAATAAGAAATAACTGTACTGTTCTTTTGGCCTCCTACATGTGCAGTAAATTGTAAAAAAAGTTACATTTAATTGGCAAAGCACCTTAAGTGGCGATATGTGAGCACTTACATACCTAATATTTCTTGATATTCCGATTGATTTTGTTATGCAACAACCCTACGAAAACAGCATGCATGACTCGTGGTCAGGCCGAGCCAGACCGCTGCGACCGCATCCGCGTACCAACAACTGGAAACATGCTGAGCTGACATTACGAAACCCTGCGCTTGGGTACTGCACCGAGTCCGTTATATCACGTCTAGTCGTGCCACGGCCGCTGGGGCACAAGAGATTTCGAGAAACAGTCCGCCACAGCAGTGTCCTGGATTACGACATGCTCAGCCCTGAGCAGAGCCGCTTCTGTGGTCTATACGATCAAAAGCGACGTACCGTCATAACAAGGCCAGGTCGAGAGGCCATAAATACCGGCCTCTCTGGCCACGCTATGTCTATCGTTGACCGCAGCGTATACTGAGAAGTACTACACGCCAGTCGTCGCCTTGGTGAGGGTCATCAGCCTCAACTACTACTACACGCTGCCTCCAATACTCAAAGGTCCATGGGCTGCGTCAGGCCATTGAGATCTGAACTGGTGCCTTCCCGCCGGGGACCTACTCTTAGCTAGTTTCAGCGACTCTATAACGCTAGCCAAGCGTCCTTGCTTCATCGACCTGAGTGCGTCTCGCTTGCTGCCACTGGCTGTTGGCTTTCTTGCCTTTGTTGGTGAGCCGATGACGCACGCGACTCCGTCCTCTTGGCGTCCGTGGGCAGCTAGCGCGCTACCGGTGCAGTGCTGATGCGGACTCGGCTGTCTGAGGACATTGCGCACCACCGGCATAAGGCTTTCTGTTAAATAAAGTTTTTGTTATTACCGCTGCCTGTACGTTTCTTTATCAGCCAAGGACCTGGTTCATCGTTCCTGCTACCATATCTTCGATCTTGCACAGACGTACTGACCTGTAACAAGGTACACCACACTCGAGACTACCATATTCCCACCACACTATGAAGATTTGTGCCTCAATGAATTTTTTCCAAGTTTCTTACAGGGTTTCCCCTTTCTTACGCATGTTATGACTACATTTGGTTTTCATTTTCATTTCAAGCTGTAGCTGAAAACAAATGTGTTTTGGCTGTTAAAACTCCACTTTCTCTTGTTTCACATTTGATTTCCAACTGCCAATTGTGTTACATATAACTTCACACAAAATTCTACTGTGAATGGACATGGTCTGTACTCGCATCTGTATTTTCTGGGTGGATTCATTTTTCATGTCACTGTAGAGAATTATACTGCGAGCAGTGCACTGTTATTCTGGATAACTGTGGGGTCACAAACAGCTAACAAAAGACCCCATGGACACAGCTGTTAGATAAATGCAGTGACACTTTTACGAGGATGCCTTTGTAAAAAACGCCGGACATTTTAACCAAATTCTTTCCACCTGATATTGTAAAATCGTTCCACCGTACTTTAAGTGCAACGTATATGTCTACGTCGTCAGCTTCGTTA
The DNA here is from genome assembly GCF_023864275.1 of Schistocerca cancellata. NCBI lineage: Eukaryota > Metazoa > Arthropoda > Insecta > Orthoptera > Acrididae > Schistocerca > Schistocerca cancellata. The sequence goes on along the minus strand of NC_064626.1, from coordinate 627,219,045 downwards.
TTGAGATTCCAGAAAAAAGTCTTAAATTGTGCTACTGTTCACTTCTCTCGTTTTTCCACTATATTGATGATTCATCCTTGATACGGCCTCAAGGTAAATGAGGTAGTGATTGTACGAGAATCATTCAGTAAGTAATGAGTCAAATTGGTCTGGAGAAAAAAGCGTTTATTTTTACTAAACAATACGTTTTCTACTTTTCAACATAATCCCCTTGAACATTTATGCGCTTGTTCCAACGGGCTACAAGCTTTTTTCATTCCGACTGCAAAGAACTCTTTATCTTGATGTTTGAACCAATTTCAAACAAAAATTTTCACATCCTCTTTGTCCTGGAACCTCTTTCCACGTAATGCCTTCCTCACTGCACCGAACAAATGGAAATCACTTCGTGCTAAATAAGGACTATAAAGGGGATGAGGCAGTACTTCCCAGCCTATTTTGTCGGTGGTTTCACGGGTTAGTTGTGCAGTGTGAGGACGAGCGTTGTGTTGCTGGAGAATCACACCTCTCCTCTGAGATCCACGATCCATACAGGGGAGACATTTCACTTGTGAGCCGGATAAGTACGATGTTGCAGTGCCTGTATTAATCCGAATTATGATTCACGCACTGTACCAGGACAGGTTGTCGACACCTGGCTGACGATGTATGGAAGTGTGGATCTGGCAGTGAGTCGTTCTCGGATAGCTGAATGGTGAGGGGGCAGCTCGCGATAAGCGGGAAATCTTGGTTCGAGTCCCGGTCTGACACTAATTTTCACTGTCGGCATTCAATTACACAACTGATGGTTGCCCATATTCGCAAGTGCAGTACATTTCTTGGGTTTTTCAACATGTGTCAGGCATTCCATCAATTCATAGTTAGTGTGAATGGGACAGAGTTTTGTGTAATTTTGTCTAACATGTCATTGTTTGTTAACTTCCCCTGGTACCTCCTAGTTTGAGTGGTTTTGTCTTTGTAATTTTTCTCTTTGTCCTGAAACCTTGTATCTTTCCAGTGTAACGAAAAAAATGGCTCTGAGCACTATGGGACTTAACTTCTGAGGTCATCAGTCCCCTAGAACTTAGAACTACTTAAACCTAACTAACCTAAGGACATCACACATATCCATGCCCGAGGCAGGATTCGAACCTGCGACCGTTGCGGTCGCGCGGTTCCAGACTGTAGCGCCTAGAACCGCTCGGCCACCCCGGTTGGCCCAGAATAACGATCTTTATGCATAAGTACCAGAGTATTTTCACTGTGTGCTTTTGTTCTGGTGATGTGGTTTTCTGTCATTTCGCTATGGTATTTCAAGTGTTGTAAAGACTGTATTGCTTCTATATTCACATTGTTGCTTCATCTGTGGTATTATCTTTCTGATTTAGTTACTCAGTAGATCCCTTCGTTAAATTTGTATTTACCTTGTTCTTCTTTCTTTTCATTTTTTCCTTCTATAGGGCTGCTTTAAGGTTTACCTATGAGATTTGTTGAGTGATCTTCAGCTGCGCATATACATTATACGAGAGTCTGTTTTCAAGCGATTTTTTGTTATCCTTGGGAGATCTGGCAGCAAGGAAGCAATCTGCTGTTGACTGTCAGTACAGTGGTAGAGGACCCGCAATAGTTTACACTCGATAAAAGGGGCCGAACTGTTTGCACATGTGTAAGAGAGCACAACGCCTCGGACAGCATAATAAATCGGCGTTGGCAGGACACAAAATTATGTGTAGTAGGCCAATACATCTCAAGGAAGCTTATGTTCTGATTAGAGAGCCATTTATCTTCAGAATGACCATAGTTTATTCAGTTTTTAAATAAATAGAAAAATGTGATTTTTGTATGTCTTAAAGACGTTTGCGAAATATTTTGTGTAGTGAGGTTACCAGGCACTTTTTGTATACTGACGAAGTAATAAACAGAAGAAAAGTTATGTACAATGCCGTGATAAGTCTCTGGACTCACAGTGCTGTTCGTTCGCAATGACCATCCGTGTGCGTGTTACGCTACAATTTTGTTTCTGTAACAGCCTTTAATTATCAGGGACTACGTTGACAATCAAATTAGTTACCATATTGAAAAATAGTTCCTGTCTATTTGTATGTAGTGAGATAAGCGACACTGCAGTCCGTCTCGAAGACATTCAGAGTGGTTGAAGGGGGACATTTCAGCAGCTACTCCGGCAGTTCCCTACGAAATTCCTAAAAGGATGATGGAATGATTTGTTCCCTTCAGACCGAAAAATTATAGTACTTCCAAAAAGATTTCCCATTACAAATAGTGACGACTGTGTGGTAAATGTCTAAAATATTACTGTTCGCCGTCAGTCAAAGCAAGTGACAAGATTGAAAATCGTCTTTTAATCATCACAACCCAATTATACTGTTTGCACAATACACTTAGGTAAGAACTGCCTATCAAGCTTCTTCCAGAATCGTATAAAGCATTCTGAGTGAAGAATGGTGCACCGTCCCATCTGTGCAGAAGTTCGTTCCTTGATAAAGAATTATTTCTAGAAACGATTTGCTGTGCAACGCACTTGGGCATTCAGTGTCATACAAGGGCTGTTACATTACACAGAAGAAAAGTCCAGGAGATTGCAAATGGGTAAGTAACTGATATGTACTCAAATATAAAATCCAGCAGATGAGAAGTTTGGTTTCGCAGAGTGTGACGTCATCCATAATACACGAGCAATTAGTATAAATGTTGTACAGATTTTAAGCTGTTCGTATGGCACATAGCGAAAAATTTTAGAAACAAGTAGACAGAACTGTGCTGTTAATGAAAAAATAAAAGAGCATTGAATGTGGCAGACCGAGTAGACAAAGTAACAGAACACTAGAAAAAAAATTATTAAATGATGCAAATAATGAAAAGAATACCATATCGAAAAATGATAGCAAATTATTATTTAAATGCAGATGTACCACAATACGAAAACTGGACATCCTATGGATGATATAACAGCGGATAGGAAGAATTAGCCTGAGATGGGAACAAGGAAAGATAGGGGTTGCAAAAAAAAAAAAAAAAAAAAAGAAAAAGTAGATTATGAATTAGAAAACGAAAATAAATATTTACAATGCGTCACATTCTTTGATAGGGTTCAGTATTAGTTTAATCTCAAGTCGCATTACGATCATTTTGACTGTTTATAATGTAGATAACTATTAAAAATGGATTACAATTTCATAATTGTTCTGCCTCTGTGTAGTATCCGCTGAATGATTCCACGTGACTAAAATATAACATCCTGTTCTTATTTTTTTTTTTGCTGCTTGCATGAGAAATGGTAAGACTAGAAATTAAACGTGATGCATTTTTAAGGCCAGAAACGTGGTCATAACTAGTTGTGGTGATACACATTACTACTGCGACAAATTTTTCAAATTACAATCATCTGTACTTTGTTATCATTATTGTGTCTCTGTAAATACGTACAATGTAATGCATACTGTAATTTCTCAGTAAATCTTCATGCAGAAAATTGCGCAAAACATAAAAATTGTCAAAAAATGGTTCAAATGACTCTGAGGACTATGGGACTTAACTTCTAAGGTCATCAGTCCCCTAGAACTTATAACTTCTTAAACCAAACTTACCTAAGGACGTAACACACATACATGCCTGAGGCAGGATTCGAACCTGCAACCGTAGCGGTCGCGTGGTTCCAGACTGTAGCTCCTAGAACCGCTCGGCCACCCCGGCCGGCGAAAAATATTGCCATAAATGAGAGATAGCACAGCATAGGAAAAAAAAACGAAGAACGCGCGCGTGTGTGTGTGTGTGTGTGAGAGAGAGAGAGTTTGCCGTGAATGAGAGATAGCACAGCATAAAAAAAAAACACGACGAGCATAAAAAAAGAGTGTGTGTGTGTGAAAGAGAAAGAGAGGGAGAGAGAAAGAGAGAGAGAGAGAGAGAGATGAGCAGATCATCCGCACGAGTGCAGCAGGAGAAAGGTTTTGAAAAATACTTTTTCAAAAGTGTGGCAGAAGTGGCAAAGAGTATGTGTGTGTGTGTGTGTGTGAGTGTGCGTGTGTATGTGTGTGTGTGTGTGAGAGAGAGAGAGAGAGAGAGAGGGAGAGAGAGAGAGACGAAGAGAGGGAGGTGACATGTGCCCCACAGGCAGGCCTTGGCCACTGGGAGTTTTAGCGCTTGTTTTTCATTCTCAGGACATAACCAAAGCTGAGTCACGACTGTTTGTCTTACAGGCAATGACGTCATTTCGGAAACCACGAGCATGTCGCACACTCTACATTCCTGTTCCGCTTCACAGGTTGCGATTCAAAGAGTATCATCAATGACAATTTCATACATCAGTCAGGTATCGATAACTATCTGCTTTGAATGAAGTGCTCTGGATTGTAATTAACAGGCCAATTTTGGACTGTGTGATTGAGCCTCGATTTTGAGCAGGCCCTAGTTTTTATAGTCTTAAACACCATATTTTAGTCACTGGATTTCATTGCCACGTGTTTAAAACGAAGCCTATAAATACATGATCTAAATCTTCAACGTCTATCTTTGGTTCATGTTGTACCTGCTGTTGTTTCAACAGCTACTGTATATGCCTCAGTAGCACCTTTGCAAAATGTCTGTTCTAAAATATTCTGTCACTGATTTTCAGTGAGTATGACGTAAAGACGGACTATATCATAAAATAGATTTTGCTTGATTTATATGGTTTTGCGGCAGTTACAGGAAATATTTGTTTAAATGGCTTGCCTGAATTAGACGATTAAAGTACTTAACGTAATTACATAAAGTCAATCAAGAGGTACCTGCTAATCTTAGATAACGTCGATATTATCTGAAGTAAATTACGTTGTTACACACTTTCTCAATGATCGGAAGTCCTGTAGTTTTATCAGCATATGCGAAAATTTTACAATTAATAATTTTTCACAACACGCAAAGGAGCATAAGTGATTCATGATGTTAAATATGATACTGTGGTACATCAGTTTCATGTAATGCTAAATTTCGCTATTGTAAAATAAACGACCGCAATTATAAAGTAGTGAGTTTGAGCTGATGCTTTCTTGTCCATATTTGGTAGAATTAGCTGCTGGGTGGCAGGTGAAAATAACAAAACTATCAATCACGTTGAAACTGTGCTGCTGCAAGGTACCTGTCATGGTGGTCTGATCATTTTGCTTTGAACAAATGTTTCTCCCCACGATTTGTCTTACTCACAACTCATTAAAGAAGACGTTTACTCAGTTTTGTCTGCCTGTCATGAGAGAAGGTAGCACAATTGACGATGTATTCTTCCGTAGTCAAAGTTAAGCTGAACAATTTATGCATAATTCACATCGTTATCTCGTTACGCTACTGTAGAAACTGAGATTTATATGATCCTCCGGAATGAAAGTGGATCCTAACAGATGCCCGCAATTGACCTAGACACACCGAGCGAGGTTATGGAGTGGATAATACACTGAACATAGATTAAAATCCTCTGTCCAGCCATCAAGATTTACGTTTTCCGTGGACACTATGAAACAAAGTTCAATGAAATGAGCGCTTTAGCAAAGAAAATGTGTCACCCTGGGTGCATTTAGACAGTCCACAGAGATTCATAAACATCACTATAATTTTATCACGTGAATATATGGAGGGAGACCACAATTTTAACGGAAAAGAAGACGTTATTTAGTTCGGTAAGTTAACAATATAAATTTTGCACCAAAGGAATAACGACCTATTTAATCGAGAACGATGCTGCCATCCAATCGGCATCATTTGACTGATGGTGGTACCCTCAATGCGTATCTATAAATGAAAGGCTCCTCTAAGCCCTTGATGCAATGGCATTTGTACTACCGAGGACGTTTCCCGCTGTCTGAAACAAAACGTCAAGGACTTCGTACTAATACTATAAATCCGAAAGTACATCGGTTCAACATCACTTGAATGGAAACGTCAAACAATTTTGACAATTATAACTGGCGAAAGTTAAAAGCTGTCTTGTGTTGTACGTCGGGCACAAAAACCGTTGTGATTTTTTCAGTACTGTGTGTATTGTGTTACTAAGTTGTGTTTGTATGAGTTATCGCAACACAATGTGTGTTTATGCTGTTTCATCGCTATTATGAAGTGTTGCGTGCCAGAAGCTAATCTAAGCTACACAGAGCAGGAAACAAAGGTCATGTTTTCAAGTTTCCTAAAGAAGGTGTAATGAAACAGAAGTAGCTCCACTCAGTCACAAGGCAGGATGTCGCAGATGCTAAATACTAAGCGGCAAGTTTTATTTTGAATGTAACTTAGTGACACACGTATTAGATTATGATTCATTACTGTTTGCCGGATCACTTGAATACGTATATTACGATTAATGTACCTCACTGCTCACTCTTCAGGCGTGTCCAAGCTAGCTACATTACATAGGAAGTATCAGCCGCAGACGGAAAAATCATAACTGCACTACTTTAAGAACCATGATTTCAGTCAAAGCCTTGCCAGTCATTTTTCCGGGACAATGCACAGAGGAGCCTGAAGAAAAAAACACATTAGAGGCAGCAGTATTACTGGAAAGCATCAAGATTAGTGCAGCCAGCCACAATTAGCTTTTAAAAAGAATTTCGTATAACAGCATTCAGGAACTGGATGACAAAGTTAATGTAGTAGTTTTACAGAAGAAATTGATGAGAATATTTAAAGAAGAATGTATTATTTTTATGTGTATTGATATATGTGTGCGGTCGCATTAGTTACTAATATTGTGACTGACAGTTATTTGAAAGTGGAGGTATGATCAAAAGAAGTTTCATGAAACAAAATTCTAGTCACCGAATATGTTCCTGACGATGATCTGCAAGAGATATCTATGTGAATAAAACCGATTGCGATGTACGTGCCCCAGTCCTATTATATGAAAATATTACTAGGAAATGTGTGTATGTTTTGCTAAACACTTACTGCAGACTACATTAAATTAATTCCCAGATGCTCCGAACTGTTCACACGCATGAAATTAGCGCAGTTTTTCGAGGACGTCAGCAGCTTTGTTTACAATGGTGCTAGTCATGTTGTGTATCCTATGCACGAAAGTAATGGAAGTTATGCGTCCTCAAATTGATTTTACCTCCTTTCCCACACAAACAGATATATGTTTCTCTGTTAACTAAGCTCTTTCAAATATCAACTCAAGGCTCCCTAATTTTAAGAGCCATATTATTCTTTTGGTAGTCTACGCTAGAGAGTGTGCGAGGCGAGAGACGTAGATCTGAAGAATATTATGCAAATTATGGAAAAATGTCTACTTTTAAAGAAAGCTATTTACTTTTTGACTTTTGAACTCTATCGTTTGCGAAAATACTTTTATTGGTTGTTACATGCTGCATAATACAATTCAAATTAATGATTACAATGCTGATACAAACACCATACTTCCATACTAATATTGTAAATATGAAAGTAAATCTGTCTCTAACGTTTTGACGACTAAAGTGGTAAACCGCCTTGGATAAAACCTGGTATGGAGACAGCATGAAAAAATATAAAAATAAAAATTAAAGATGAAATGAAATTTGACGTCTTAGAGTTATCAAGAGGGTGAAGTTGGGAACTGCAAGAATACTTTCTTACATCACTGTACATAAACCATGTTAACAATCTATTAGATTTGTTGCATAATTTCCACGTTGGATAAAGTATGCTACTTCAATAGCATGATAAATAGGTGCCCGCACCTACCCGCACCCATCGGCACGCCCCGCTCGGCAACTATGCAGCGCCTGCCCCGTCACTGTGCATTGTTACAGTCTGGTTGCGGGGAGGGGAGAAGGAAGGGGGCCATCAAGAGCTTTTGTTACCTGATCAGGCAGACACATGAGAGCAGCTGACATTATTGTGTGTACAGTAGCTTACTTACTATCACTCATCATAACAAAACTACTGATTTACGAGAGCAGCTGTGGGTAATAGCTATTACTTTTGTATGTCGGCCATGGCCTCTCAACCCAGAAGTTTCAACTGTCGAAATTAATAAGTGTGGTATAACGGCAAGAGTTCCAAGTATGACTGAGTAGACAACAGATTCTGCATTCACAGAAAGTAATTCCACTGGTCATACGTCGAAATCAACAGTGCATATGCAGGCAGTAATGAACACTCCATAGGTAAGAAACTGCAGTGCAAATCAGTATTTGCTGTACGGTCTGACAAGCCATTGCATGCTGTGAGTATGTACGTTAACCCACACTCTCTTATAAGCAGTTTTTGCTTGGGATAGATGTACTATCCTGCAAGAATGTTGGCTCATCTCTCAAACATGAAGGGTGATCGTACCTCCTTAAAATTAGGACTTTAAAATTGTATGCAGTTTTATGGTTTGCTACTGAAGCTGAATAAAATTTGCATCATTACATCAAATTAAACGAATAAGTGTGTACACACCTATCAGCTGAAATGGATTGTAAGAAATGAATTATTTATTCATTAGTGTTCAATCCACTTAATACCCAGAATTTTGGCCTCCAATGTTTGCAACAGTCAGTTAATCAGGATGATAAACCCTTGCAGTACCAATGAGGAGGTACTTCAAGTCCACCTTTTGCAAATACTGTAATCTTTAAAATAGTAAAATTTTGAAAAAATGTTTATCGTTTTAAATTGATTCTTCTACGAATATCAATGAACGTTTAAAATTTTTCGGTTAAACTTAACCCAAAACTTGAAGTCTTAGTAGTGGTTGAATATTCAATATTGTCTGGTGTAGAACCTTACATACAGATCGGTATTAAAAAGTATGTAGAGAGTAAAATGACGACAAGAATTAATGATATTTCCATTCTTAAAATTGTGGTGTTGCTCATAAACTACCACTAGCTCGGTACTTCACGTTACTGAAAATGCGTTGACACTGCTACGAGTGTGCTAAAATATATTTTCGGGTTCAGGAGATGCTTACACAACAGTAATTTCTTAAAATATTGTTAATATAACTCAACAATAATTAACAAAATCTGTTTTTAACATCTTTTAGGGTGGGCATAAAGCATCCCTCTCCATTCTTGGTAATGCGCGTTATAAAAAATGCGTTGGCATTGCTAGGGTTTGTAAAATTAATACTCAACTCTCGTGTATTAATGGTTAATGTTCTCGTGCAGGTTACGTCGCCCAAAGCAGTTATAACGCAACTTCCGCCACATCCTTAAGGCAGTGTGCCTGCCTCATTCTACTTCGTTTCTTACTTGGGCGTAGCCTAAGCTTCAGTCTTCAGCGTAAACCACGATACCCCGAATTGCACACCGCTATCTCCACTGTACGGCGCATTTGGCCTTATTGTCAAGACGTTACTAGCTATCAAAGATGTAAGAAAATTAACAGAATACCAGTCATGGATATTTTTAGACATTAGTTTTTCTGTGAGAGAAGAAATGATAAGAATAGACAAGAAGCGACTAATTAAGATTGGTGAGTACTGAATCGATGAGAACGACATGTAAAGAAACTGAGGAAGAGATGATCGTGGGAAAAAATTGGTTTAGTGTACTAGAAAACTGAACACTATTTCGGAGAAGTAAAGACTTGAAAAGTTAATATCGAGGGTCACGTTGGTAACTTCTGTTCAGTATAATGTTTGAAAAGACTGAGTGGTGGAAACGAACTACGGGAAGTTGACGTGAAACACTCAGTAATACAACAAGAACACGGAAGAGTACCGAACATCTGTGCCCACAGAATTCAGATTAAACAGATGATATCTTTTCACGCCTAGCCGAGAGATATGTCAGATATCAGAATCCGTAATTCATATTTGTGATGTCTAAAGTCTGCGAAACAGATAACTTAGGTCTACATTTACAACTAATTGGTGTTTTCAGATTAATAATGAAGACGAAGTACAATAAAATGCAGTAACTCATCAAACTGATATTACATGACTGACGGAACGAATAGGCTTTATAAGAATGTCTATGGTTTTCAGTCCTCTTGGCATCAATCATTAGAAGCGAAATTACAAACTCTAAATACATACAGAAGGACTGGTCATTGCTTGCACCCATTTAGAAGGAGCGATCCCATTGAACACTCCTGAAGTGGTTTAGGAAATCAGTGAAAAGCTAAATCAGAATCGCTGTACGGAGTTTTAAATCATTTTCCTGCAGATTACTGGCGTACTCTCTTAAACACTCGCAAGGAGATACTATAGACACTGCGGGATAGAAGCCGGATACAATGTAACGATAACTGTGTGTGATCCGTTTTGGTACGGGTGTATTGGTACGACGTCCCTATACTCTCAGATACTGAGGTAAATGTAGCAGCGTGTGGTGCGGTGTGTGCACAACATCCCATTTTAAGTGGGTTAGCGTGTGTACTGCGTGCCCGTCGTTGTGTAGGCGGCACTACTCTTTGTTTCTTTTCGTGGATGCTCTCATTCCAGATATTCTGCATTAGCCACCACCTCGCACAGCTAGCTCTGGTTTAATTGCATTTGTAACTGAAATCCCGACACAGCGTAGTGTAACCAATTTTCTGACATATTTATTCGTTTAATGTAGTCTATGTTTCCAGTAGAGATTTACATTCCACAATTTTTCAAGGAACATAAGTTCATTATTATTCCCTCTTGGGGATTACAGCCATGTAGAACTACCTGAAAGGAATTTCCACTATTTAACTGAAAATTACTATTCACTTGTTTCACACAATCATGATTCCGCTTTATACCATTTCACAAGCGCAAATTGAAAAATCCCAGATATATGTTACTGCCAAGATGACGTGTCATTTAGGTAGATCAAACATTTTGTGACATTTCAACATGCCATTGAGACTGACTGTAAAGCCAATATAATGAGCATGTGAAAAGAATGAATAGTAATTCACTGACATATGGGGGAAATTTCTTTCAAAGCTTAAGATAATTAAGCTAATGACAACTCACGATTATGTTTTATGGTATCTGGTAGACAGTAACAGAACCGATCATCAAATTTCACCATATGCGCAACCAGTGACGAGGAATCTGCGCATATTCAGTTCTTTTTCGAATCAACGTCATTACATCTTCTCCTAAATTCGAGTTCCAAGATTGTTTTAGCTGGGCAGACTAACTAATTAATATTTTTATACCATCAATACGTCCACATTTGCCTGTGAATAGCAACATCATGTATGTTTTCACGATATCCTACTATTAAAATACGTTTTAATGATACAAAACAGGTTCGACAAGCCGGTTCTTCCTAAGGTAGGTCCTATATATCAAAAATGGTTCAAATGGTTCTGAACACTATGGGACTTAACTTCTGAGGTCATCAGTCCCCTAGAACTTAGAACTGCTTAAACCTAACTTACCTAAGGACATCACACACACCCATGCCCGAGGCAGGATTCGAACCTGCGACCGTAGTGGTCGCGCGGTTCCAGACTGTAGCGCCTAGAGCCGCTCGGCCACCTCGGCCGGCAGGTCGTATATATCAGCATAAAGTAAATGACAAATTCGTTTTAGAACTATTCAGAAGTCTGCACCTTATTCCAAAGACAGCAAACGAGTTGACCTGAGGAAAATCGTTATATTATCCATTTAGAAAAGCGATACTCGCCTAAGTCTCTTTGTGACAGCAGTATTTAGATTATTCTTGTGACATCCGTGTTCGTAATTATTTAGTATCCTTCCCGTTTCCCCATAGCTGATATCTGACTTGCATCAATGCTACAATACAGATCTTTACTACCAAAAATTTTATGAATAAGACATATTTTCTGTTCGCCAGTAGTGTGGCCGAAAAATTTCTGGAACTGATTTCCAGTATTAGTTACTAAGTGTTTTTACAAACTCAACCCTCGAAATCCTACAAGCTTTGTAGTAATCACACAGTTACCCCAAGATGTAATATGTGCTCCTTCATCAGTGGCGTAGATTGTCTGTTAGATCCTGGGGAGACTAGGCAGAGACGCATTATCACAAATCAGAGGAACATTTTGGCATATTGAAATCCAAAATGGGAAATGAACATTAATTCAGTCCTGAAGCCAGGAACTCAACATACATCACGAGAAACATAGCAAAAAAATTGAAATTTTAGTCGTACACGGAATAATATTGGCGAATGACAACACCATCGCTGTCTGAAAATATAGTCTACGCAGAGGTAAAACAAACAAAAGAATCCTTGTAAAGTATACTCTATCTGCGTGTTGCATATGCAGTTTCACGAAGTATGTTTAGTTCTACAGTGAAGGTAGAACCAGTGAACATCATTTAATGCTAATGTCCTGGAAATGTGAAAATATAATCTGTACGTTAATTAGTGAGCAATGGCCAAACAACCAATGGGAAAACAACAGGAAAAGTAAATCATTCATGAGAAGTGGTAGAAACGATAATCTCAAAAATCGCCCAAAATCATATGAAAATTCTTGTTGTCGATTTTAATGGACAGCTGGGAAAATTAAGTAAATTCGGGCAAGTAATTGTTGAATCCCCTATGGTCAAATGGACCTATAAAACAGAGACTGGTGGAATTGTATAAAAATTTCATATCCTAAGTAATGTGAAAGAAATTTTTAACAAAAATGTAGCAACATAGCCGTAACCAAACAACAATATTCATCGGCATGGACATCTACGTGGCTACTCTACAAATCCCACGTAAGTGCCTGGCAGACGGTTCATCGAATCTACTTTACGATAATTTTCTGTTATTCCGCTCTTGAAGAGCGCGTAAAAAACGAACACCTACAAATTTCCGTGAGAGTTGTGATTTCCCTTATTTTATGATAATGATCGTTCCTGTCTATGTAGCTCGTCGTGCTTCAACAATGTACGACAAATGATGTGTTACGAGACACTTGTGCATGCACCAGTATTGTGCTCCTTCAGCAGAGATGCCACAGATCTCCATCCATTCTTATTTACAGAGCAGACAAGCCTCCGAACCCCCTGTTCTGTGAAGAGTCGTTTAGCACCTACAGTAGTTTCACTGTCCTTCAACCTCCTTCCGTAGATGCTAACGACAGTAGCACGTGAACATTCCACCTCCGAGATACTCGTTGACACTCTCTTTGCAATAATAATCTGCTCTTTGTCAAAATCGCTTATCTCAATGGATTTCTCCATTTGCCGCCCTTGTCTTCGCTGGGATGACTCCCCGTCCGTGTGTACTCCTCTGAAATACTTTTATTACCCCATCAAGTGCCCCCAACACCACCAGGAGGCATCGAAAGTCGCAGTGGGTAATTGTTATAATTTTTTGGCTTATCAGTGTATCTATTGTACCTCCGGAAGAGACCTGGAGACACCGCAACTTTCATATTGATTACACCGGGTGATAAAAAAGTCAGTACAAATTTGAAAACTGAATAAATCACGGAATAATGTAGATAGACAGGTACAAATTGACACACATGCTTAATATGACATGGGGTTTTATTAGAACAAAAAACAAAATACCGAGGTTCAAAAAATGTCCGACAGATGGCGCTTCATCTGATCAGAATAGCAATAATTAGCATAACAAAGTAAGACAAAGCAAAAAGATGACGTTGTTTACAGGAAATGCTCAATATGTCCACCATCATTCCTCAACAATAGCTGTAATCGAGGAATAATGTTGTGAACAGCACTGTAAAGCATGCCCGGAGTTACGGTGTGGCATTGGCGACGGATGTTGTCTTTCAGCGTCCCTAGAGATGTCGGTCGATCTCGATACACTTGCGACTTCAGGTAACCCCAAAGCCAATAATCGCGCGGACTGAGGTCTGGGGACCTGGGAGGCCAAGCATGACGAAAGTGGCGGCTGAGCACACGATCATCACCAAACGACGCGCGCAAGAGATCTTTCACGCGTCTAGCAATATGGGGTGGAGCGCAATCCTGCAGAAAAGTTGTACGTTCCAGCAAGTGTTTATCAGCCAGGCTGGTGATGATGCGATTCTGTAACATATCGGCGTACCTCTCACCCGTCACGGTAGCAGTTACAAAACCAGAATCGCGGACTTCCTCGAAGAAAAAAGGCCCGATAACGGCAGATGTGGTAAATCCAACCCATACCGTGACTTTCTCGTCGTGCAATGGAGTTTCCACGTCAATTCTAGGATTTTCGGTAGCCCACATTCTACAGTCGTGGGCGTTGACATACCCTCGGAGCGTGAAACGAGCTTCGTCGGTCCACAACATGTTACTCAACCAATCCTCATCTTCCGCCCGTTCCGCAAATACCCTCCACTTCACCAAATCGCCAGGTAACAATTCATGATGCCGATGGATTTTGTACGGATAGCATCGGAGGGTACGCCTAAGTGCCAACCAAAAAGTAGTGTATGGAATGCCGGTGCGACGTGCGACTGCACGAGTGCTGACTTCCCCGTGCATAGACGAACCCGCTACAGTCTCCATTTCTTCCTGAACTGTCTCAGCAACATTACACTATGTACTCGGTCGGCCTCTACGGGGTCTATCGTCTAAACAACCCGTGGTTTCGAACTTCGAAATCATTCTCGCCACAGCTGCATTTTTCAGCGGACCTTTACCCGTTCAAATCCCCTTCCTATGGCGATAGGATCGTAACGCTGAACTAGCGCATTCCACATTCTGATAATACAGCTTCACTAAAAGCGCCTTTTCAGGTAACGTCAATATGCTGCGACTGCTGGCGCATCTGATTCTATTTCTTATTACAGCTCCTTTTATACACGATTGTCATGGGCAGTAACAACTCTTCTACCCTTAATAAAGTGGTCCACAAACTTTCTCTTTTATCTTTTACAAAAATGCAAATAGCCGTGTTTTATAGGTTTAGATGCGCTAAACACAAATATCAAGGTTGAAGTAGTCTCGTAACTCAGAATTACAAGTACATAATGTGTTTACGTTTCACAGTCATACTTTTGGGACTGTATAACAGCTACATGTAAAGGCGCCGCGCAGGGTAGCCTTGTGGTCTGAGGCGCCTTGCCACGTTTCGCCTGGCTACTGGCTACCCCCCCCCACCCCCCCACCACCACCAGCGGTGGTTCGAGTCCTCCCCCGGGGGCATGGGTGTGTGATGGGTGTATGTGGTGTCTTAGCATGAGATAGTTTAAATTAAATAGTGTGTAAGCCTAGGGACCGATGACCTCAGCAGTTTGGCCCCTTGGTAACTTACCACCTACCATATAAAGGCATTGTAACAATGACTCCCAGCGGCGCGCCTTGAAGCTGCGGCGCGTCCTGAAGCTGCAGAGCAGAAGGGCTGCGCCGTGCAGTAGAGGAGGACGCTGTACGGTAGCCGATTGCCGCCGCTCTGCACCAGCCTGATGAAGCTGCACCAAGTCACTGACGACAAGGCGCAGCAGAGGGCCTAACAGCAGCGCATGCGTTGCCGCGCCGAACTTCTATGTTACAGGGAGGAAGCCACTGCGGCCGGCCCAGGAGACTACAAGCGAGCCCAGCCGCAGCAACCGGACTCCCCCAGCTAACGACCACGCAGTACATAGGTAACGTTGCACGATACCTCACGCTAACCTTCCCTCACCTCGCATGCTCTGTCGCAGCTAGCAAGCCGCTACTGCCCTTACTACCCGTCCTACTGTCGCAGAGGTTTTTTTCCCTTGGCGCTGGCCTTGGCACTTTTTTTCCTCTGCTCTTACAACCGCTACCCTTCGATCGTTTTCGACCACTATCTATCTCCGATGGACCATGTTAATGAGTAGTCTTACCCAGACGCATGGATAACATCACAGCCTGCATCCTGTGACGCCTGATTCAAATACTAACATGCTTACGGAGGTGACAGTAGAACTTTTGGTTTGGTCACCACGTTGGTGCGGGCGTGGAGGGGCCCCATCCTATATGACTCCCTGCTGAATGTGAGTGAGGTGGACGTTTACAACACAATTTGGCAGCTCTGCTTAACACCATGACACATGTGAAATTATCTGGCAGTGGCGCCCACGCATTTACAGGAACATTGTCATCTGGAGAACCACACGAAATTACGCAATGTGTACTCAGTGATCTGATTAGAAATTTAGATCTTCTAAAGTGTAGAGCCGAACTCTTGGCCTCACCACTCCAGCAGCGGAATCTCTTCACTGATTCACTGATACAGCCAGTGGGTTTATGTTTCAGGAATGTCTGAAAAAACTTGAGCTTCATGCAGTTCTGAAGGCGACATTGTATTCTGCAATGACAATGAGTGTTTGTAAGAAGAGCTGAACATTATATACAAACCAGACGAGTCTTTATACATGGCTTAGAAAGAGCCTGAAGGAAGTGTTGTTACAGAATCCTGTCGCATATGCTGCCTTAGCTCAGAAAGCAATGTGTTGAAATCCACTGTGAACTGTGTTAATTACAATAAACATGAATGGCTGGAAGGTGAAGATTTCAATTTTATTGCGATGCAGATGGATTTGCAAGGGTATTACATTTTGTGTTGGTACTACTTTCGTGAGTGGGATGCCACGTAAGCGAAAACCACTGTAAGGAGAGGGAACGGTCTCCACGAATGGCTCTGATACTGGACAAAAAAATAATGCCGAATAACCTCTAGAGAATCGAAAGAAAATTGTGCTCTCACCACAGCCCATTAAATTGAGACTCATGACAGCAGTTGTTAAGACTGTGCACAGGAATGAAGCATCATTTCAGTATTTGCATAAGAAGTTGCCACGAATCAGTGCAGTGAAGACCACAAAAGATATATTCATTGTTGCACAGATCTGCCAAGTTTTGGGGAATACTCACTTTGAATCCTCTCTAACAATTGATTAACTGCATGCATGGCATTATTTTCGTAATGTGACAACATCGTTCTTGGGAAATAGGGGAATAGGAGAGCTGAGATGACAGGGACATTGAGACCCACTAATTCATGCTTATAAGATCATATGGTGCGGTATGACCCTCAAGATGCGTTTCTTTACTCACTGTGTTCCCACAGAACCATGGTGTGCGCTGTAATGAGCATGGCCAACTGTTCCCACAGGACATTTCTCTCTTTGAACAGCGATTCACAGGACGGTGGGCTATTGCTATGTTGGATGATTTCTGCTGAACGCTACAGAGAAATGCCACCCACAAAAAAAGGCAAAGAAACATATGAATAAACAAGGTAAATTCATTTAATGTGTATATCCTATTGACAGCCATAGCAATATACATGAACATAAACTCCAAACCTACTTATAACTCTAAGCTAGGAGGCAATTTTAACAGTGATATTCGTGTTCATCTCATCGAAATCTATAAAGACCGCCTACAATGGTTTCTGCAAAAAGTCCACTGTGGACCAGAATAATGACCTTATTTCGGTGAGAAAATGAGTCAACAAGTTTTTTCAGAAACTTCATATCCAGTTGAAGCCAGTTATTGATAGGTATGTCCCGTAGAGCTACCAGGCTGTGTGGATGTTGATTTCTACGTTTCACTCACTGAGCAGTATACTTGCAGGCCTTTTTATGGGATTAAGGAAGGGTAATTTATCTGCCCAGTCGTGGTGCAATAGGATCCCTGAGTGATGGTCTAACTAAGAGGTTAGGATGAAAGGACAACATTTGACTACTGATAATATCGAAATAAACGCCACAGCTAACGTTCACAATAATAGAAATGAGTGGGCGCCAGTCACGACATGAGGAACATCCTGCCAGTAACATATAATTACCTCCAATATAAGGCGCATCATCAGAACTCGCACTTCAGATTAAGTGGCTTTTTGCACGCAATGCACTGCATCATTTTGAAGCAGGCCAGATAAAGAGCAAACATCACGTTACAGCAAAGCACTGTGTCTCAACGATATTAGAGGTGAGATCATATGTCAGAGTACTAGAATTATCCATGAAATATTTGAACTTTCTTTATTAAAAATTCAGTGTCTTTCTTCTCCTTATTCTTCTTCTTCGAGTCTCGTTTCTAGAAGTTAGTATCGTTTCTGTATCATGAATTCTGTTATGAAATAACAACTTCTTTAAAGTTCAAATAAACAGATATTATGTCACAACAGATTTCATGATACAAGAATGATACAACCTCCTAGTAGTGACGGCCGTCGAAGAAGAAGCAGGACTTAACGTCAGTTCTCTTAGTTTGATAGCTCAGGCTGCAACCAGCTGAAAGTAGCCAGTTTGGTGACGCAATGATCGTGCTCCATAGGCGCACTATCGTTTTCGCATTTCATTGTAAGGCGAACCTGCAGCCCATTTTTAAGCAATATCCGATTGTAATTATTATTATTTTGCAGACTATTCTTTGTTGCTTTGCCCGCATCTCGTGGTCGTGCGGTAGCGTTCTCGCTTCCCACGCCCGGATTCCCGGGTTCGATTCCCGGCGGGGTCAGGGATTTTCTCTGCCTCGTGATGGCTGGGTGTTGTGTGCTGTCCTTAGGTTAGTTAGGTTTAAGTAGTTCTAAGTTCTAGGGGACTGATGACCACAGCAGTTGTGTCCCATAGTGGTCAGAGCCATTTGAATCATTTTTTTGTTGCTTTCCAGCGACGACATCTGGGCCTGTAGCAAAACTTGCGTGAGTAAAGATATAATCTCTAACAGCATCACTTTCTGCCACAAGATGAGTGCAAGGTTCCATGCCTTCTTGCTAATTTTCATAATATTTTCGTTTCTTTATGGGAAAGTGATGTGTGTTCTTCGTTAGTATTTTACTTTCTTATTTAAATTTAAAACACAAAAATGCACACCAGAGGGAAGGGAGGCGTCACACTGTCGACCATCGTGCAGGTCGTTTTGCAAATATTCTGTGTAAGAAATTTTACAGTCATTACATTATTATAAATTACTTTTCTCTGCTTCATGTACTAAATAAAAATCGCTAATATACTGAAAACAAGTAACTGAAGCCTAAGAAAAGTAAATCAGAGTAAAGGAAATAATTTTAACATAAGCAGGTATTAGCAAGTTATGAAACAGGAAGGATGAAAAAATTTTTCTAAATTAAGTATTAACGATCTATATTAGGATGTAACGTTGCCTATAAATATCATAATTGTTGGTGGTCGAATTAACCGTTCAGAGTCCCTTTTTGTTCAAATTTGGTTACTAAAGTTTTCGTAATCATTTCGAATGATTACGAAGTTAAATTGCACAAGACGGCTGACTTCGCATCGTATGTGCGCGACATGGCGCATCTGAATTACATTGGCTCAAATGATTGATATTTTCTTCCTAAAAAGTTCATGTTCAGTCTTATTAATATTTAAATACTATTATTAAACTAAAATACGTAATTTTGCTCAAATAATTTGAGCCATCTTTGTGTTATGGTAAAGGCAGGAAGATCTATAAAAATGGAGTGATGCACAACCATAGGAAAAAGCTAGCAAATTCGCTAACACAGCTATCCAAAATACTGAGCAGGAGTCGTTGGCTGAGAGCGTAGAAATTATTCCACCGGCTAGTTCTACTGAAAACACATTTACCGCATTGTATCGAAGTTTAGAGGCAATGCTGAATACGAATTTTGAATAAGCATCATTAAAGCAAAGTACAACGTTGTCTAAGCTGACAAACCTGTCAACAGCTATAAAAATGTATAAATAAAACAACGTACAATGTCATTTGGTAGTTGATGCTCGGAGAGACAACATAGTTGTTACAGTCTACGGAAACCAGTAGCCCATTGATGGAATCGTGTATACGACTGGAGTTAACCCCATCATCGTCAGTTAAGGAATGAAGATGGTGCGCTGAATCTCCGTAAATGGTACCCGTATAATGAATAATAACGAAAGGATGGCTGTTACTGTTCCATTTTATTTTACGACTACGTATAATGCTTTCTAAACTGACAAATCTATCATCGCTGTCCCTCGTCGGAGGTTCGAGTTCTCCCTCGGGCATGGGTGTGTGTGTTGTCCTTAGCGTAAGTTAGTTTAAGTTAGATTAAGTAGTGCGTAAGCCTAGGGACCGATGACCTCAGGAGTTTGATTCCATAGTCCTTACCACAAATTTCCAAAATATCATTGTTGCAGGATACCATAACAATCGAAATTTTGGATCTGAGAACTGCATACCAGTGCATTTCTGACACAAAACTAATATTAATCCACGGAAGATGCTAATGCAGTAGAATCTGTTCAGAAGCTAAATACAAAAGTAGATAATTCTACCATTGAAGTTAAAAGAATTATTTGATGCAAAGAGGCAAAGCTTCTGAGAGGTCTTTTCAAAGTGGATTTTGGATAAGGATACTAAAATGAATTAAAAAGTAGATTCAGAATTACAGCTTGGTATAAATCAGTCTGTTACTCAAGTGTTATCTGAGAGAAGTACATCAGAGAAGGGAATTAAAACAGAGTTAAATCAAATCAAAATTACTGTAAATAAATATTTGCATGAATGGAGTGATAGTGTCACATCTCGGATTAGTAATTTACTATAACACTTTTGACACTAAATGTAACTGAGTTTTCTATTTTGAAGCTAGTCAATTGTCAGGATGAGCATTACTGCAAAGGGCATTTGATTCTAAAGCATTATGTCAGGGTGGAAAACACTAAAAAAACTCTCTTAACAACATGTGGGCAGGTGGGTTCTTCCTTGGCTCGGGTATGAGGTAGAATGAAACAGCATTTTTACATAAGATAACTTTTATTGAAAGTGTTGTACAACGGTTTCCTTACTGGACTGTTCTGGCTGGGAGAGCGGCAGCTGTGTCATCTGCGAAGCCCTCTGCTGCGGCAGTGGCGGCGTCTGATTACGCCTGGCGGTCTGTATCTCGTGTCGCCGTGTCGCCCAGCTGACTGGAGACGCGCCTCGTGCGGTGGCCCGTTTAATTATTGAGAACGGATTCGTGAATCGGACGGTGATACCTTGGATGTGGCGTCCCACTGTTTCTCTCTTCTAGCGGCCGCGTGTGTCATGCATCGACCAGCGGAGCGGTGCGGCGGGGGAAGGCCAGTGTCCCGGACTCGAACAACGGACACCAGCTTGTCAGTCTTCGGCTGTCAGACCTTCATCGCAGCTCACAGGTGACTGCAGATGTGAGGCCGTCTCCTTCCTGTCCTCAAGAGTCACCCGGGTACGTAAAAATCAGCCTTCAAATACCTTTTAACTTCCGTCTTCTGGCGGCGAGGCTGCGGCTTGCTATTCCATCACAGCGGCGGATTTGGTGTTTCTGTGTACGATGTAGTCTCTTCCTGCATGACGGTCTTCAGCTCCAAAAATGAACTGAAAACTACTCTTCTCTGGCCCACTGCGTCTCGCGTATTCATTCACTTCAGTTCACTGGAGGTGAACGACTTCACGATCATTGCCTCTTCTGTCACGTTGAAAAGCTTCTCGAAGAATCTCCTTAACGTCGGTCATTGGCTCTTGGAATGTAGGCAAGGGCCTTTGATCACATGTGACAACTGAGAAACACGTGAGCCGGTCGGGCGATGCCCTGACGGCTGAATCGACAGCGTCTGCTTATGTGGGGAGGGCGATGGCTTCTCCTAAACGTGCTGACTTCACGGTCATTGGCTCTTCTGTCACTGCTGCTCTGCCCGCTCTTTGTCAGTGTGTAATTCTTCTAAACTAAACTAAGTTTTTCATTTATTTTCCACTTTCTTCTTCACTTCACACTGATTTCCCTAATTTATTTACCTATGTTAAGTACCACTCAACAATACAGCTGGAATTGTCTGATGTCATACAAATAGCACACAGCATGCTGTCCTGTATTACTAGGACAAGTGATGATTATATAAGACGCAAACCATATGACACAAAATGTAGAAATGAATTAACTCGTGCTGGTCTAACCTTATGTCATGTAGGGTGCTTGCATCCACTTCTGTATCATCCGTTTTGATAGAAGAAAGGGTACTGAAATAGTGACATTTTCAGGTTGTCTCACCTGATAAGAAAAATATTCATCGTGGCGAATTCATAAAATCTTTTGATGGAGTGTTACCTTAAACTTCGTCAGATTAACAAGAAATACGTTTCACTACATGTATCATCCAAGGGGAAGCAGTTCTTTCGGAAGTGAAATGGCTGAAAACTGCCAAGCTTATAAACAGTTTGATAAAGTGTTCTTTCCAATATACTAGGCAATCTTCATATAGGAAAGACTCCTCAAGTAAGTGTTCAGCCCAGAGCCGTTCCATACTAAGCAAGGTAGTCTATAAAAATATTTTTATAAGCGTTTCAATAACCCTAGAAATTAGAATGTACCTATTTCTCGCAGGAAACTATTATGAATAGTCTCGTATGAAAAACAGCCCAGAGTTGCACTAAATTATGTTTATTTTAAACCTGCTGTAATAATATAGCCTTCTTCAAAAGTCATACACACTA
Source organism: Schistocerca cancellata (assembly GCF_023864275.1). NCBI lineage: Eukaryota > Metazoa > Arthropoda > Insecta > Orthoptera > Acrididae > Schistocerca > Schistocerca cancellata. Next base: position 627,196,829 of record NC_064626.1, on the reverse strand, counting down.
ATAAATGAAAAATGTCTTAGCCTAGTGGCTGCGTCAAGACCAATAAAACAACATCAACAGACATAAGCCTGTTTCGAACATAAGTAAAATTATATGTGGCACAGTATGTCCTCAGCCACTACCAGAGAGGTAACAAAGTAAAATAAAAGATGGCACAGTATGTCCTCAGCCACTGCCCACAGAGGTAACAAAGTAAGAAGAGCAGATAATAGGTAGCTCCCCAGGTGCTATAGTAATGGAGTAGACCAGTGGAATCAAAGGAATAATAATCAGTGCAATTCCAATACGAGAAACAGCATCCAATTAAATGTAAACGATACTCACCAGAAAGTGGTCCAGTGCAAAAATGCCGTTGACACCAATTGGTGGACGCGAAATCCAACAATAAATGTTACTGAGGTGACTGAAGAATCCTGCCCAAATATGACTCCATCAACAAACTCCACAGGCTGCATTCCGCCATTAGTGATAGTCATGGGATGGAGTGGGAACAGAGAACTTAATTAGTGAACCTATTAAGATGCAGTGAAGACACAGACTTTAGAGATTGTAAGAACATAGTTCAGGCCACTATTAATGATGCTGTTGCAAAAGTTCCGATTGCAGTTGTTATTGACGCAGGTGCTCTTGTGAATTTGATACCAGCTGATATACACTCCTGAAAATTGAAATAAGAACACCGTGAATTCATTGTCCCAGGAAGTGGAAACTTTATTGACACAATCCTGGGGTCAGATACATCACATGATCACACTGACAGAACCACAGGCACATAGACATAGGCAACAGAGCATGCACAATGTCGGCACTAGTACAGTGTATATCCACCTTTCGCAGCAATGCAGGCTGCTATTCTCCCATGGAGACGATCGTAGAGATGCTGGATGTAGTCCTGTGGAACGGCTTGCCATGCCATTTCCACCTGGCGCCTCAGTTGGACCAGCGTTCGTGCTGGACGTGCAGACCGCGTGAGACGACGCTTCATCCAGTCCCAAACATGCTCAATGGGGGACAGATCCGGAGATCTTGCTGGCCAGGGTAGTTGACTTACACCTTCTAGAGCACGTTGGGTGGCACGGGATGCATGCGGACGTGCATTGTCCTGTTGGAACAGCAAGTTCCCTTGCCGGTCTAGGAATGGTAGAACGATGGGTTCGATGACGGTTTGGATGTACCGTGCACTATTCAGTGTCCCCTCGACGATCACCAGTGGTGTACGGCCAGTGTAGGAGATCGCTCCCCACACCATGATGCCGGGTGTTGGCCCTGTGTGCCTCGGTCGTATGCAGTCCTGATTGTGGCGCTCACCTGCACGGCGCCAAACACGCATACGACCATCATTGGCACCAAGGCAGAAGCGACTCTCATCGCTGAAGACGACACGTCTCCATTCGTCCCTCCATTCACGCCTGTCGCGACACCACTGGAGGCGGGCTGCACGATGTTGGGGCGTGAGCGGAAGACGGCCTAACGGTGTGCGGGACCGTAGCCCAGCTTCATGGAGACGGTTGCGAATGGTCCTCGCCGATACCCTAGGAGCAACAGTGTCCCTAATTTGCTGGGAAGTGGCGGTGCGGTTCCCTACGGCACTGTGTAGGATCCTACGGTCTTGGCATGCATCCGTGTGTCGCTGCGGTCCGGTCCCAGGTCGACGGGCACGTGCACCTTCCGCCGACCACTGGCGACAACATCGATGTACTGTGGAGACCTCACGCCCCACGTGTTGAGCAATTCGGCGGTACGTCCACCCGGCCTCCCGCATGCCCACTATACGCCCTCGCTCAAAGTCCGTCAACTGCACATACGGTTCACGTCCACGCTGTCGCGGCATGCTACCAGTGTTAAAGACTGCGATGGAGCTCCGTATGCCACGGCAAACTGGCTGACACTGACGGCGGCGGTGCACAAATGCTGCGCAGCTAGCGCCATTCGACGGCCAACGCCGCGGTTCCTGGTGTGTCCGCTGTGCCGTGCGTGTGATCATTGCTTGTACAGCCCTCTCGCAGTGTCCGGAGCAAGTATGGTGGGTCTGACACACCGGTGTCAATGTGTTCTTTTTTCCATTTCCAGAAGTGTATTTAACAGGAAACTATAAGTTTATTGAAGCCATTGCGTTCTGCTCAAAGTGCAGAAGGAGGTTGAGATAATTGTAGGAAATGATCCATAACTTTCCTGTTTCTTATTGTAAATGGGTTAATGGTCAAATGCATTTTGGCAATGGAATTTCTTAGGGAGAGTGATTTAAAAATATTCTCCTCAGGAAAACATGATAAATACTGCCAAGGTACAAGAAATGATTTTATTGAGACACTAGCTGTCCAAATCAGTGTCAACCTCCTCACTGTAGTACTGTGGGAAACGACGAAGACCACATAAATGATGAAGTGACAGAATCTTCAACTAGTAACTCCCAACAGCAGGATAACTAGTGTATATACACGTCTGTAATAAGGAGCCACACCTATCACATACTTATCAGTATCATATGGAAGTACTTCCACATGCTCAATATGATACTGCTTCTCTGGACAACACAAGAGACTGTTACCAAAGACAAGCGACAGGTGTTAGAATGGAAAATTATAGAGCCACCCTGTCACCTAACAGCTGCCCTTTATTAGCAGTATGTAAACCCAGTGTTAATGGCGTTCTTCTACTAGATTCACTGGATATTAAATACAACCCGCCATGGACTAATATATATCTACACTAATGATTAATCTTGTTTATCTTTTACTAATGGTTATGAATACATGAGTAACTATTTGTAAAACAGTAACTGACATTTCGTAAAACGAGGAAATTTTAGAATGATCCTGCGCAAGGTCTACGTAGAGAGCCATTACTTGAACAAATTATTTTCACTACCTTTGTTACTTTAGTAGAATTATCATAATGGTATCTCACTGTAAAATGTAAACATTCACTGCCGGAAATTTCACGATCAATAAAATGTTTCGGGCTATTATTCCGTGGTCGAATTTATTTCACCTTAAAACCCGACGTTTCGTCCCCATCTGCGGAGGACATTTTCAAAGAGAATCGTAGCTTTGTTGAATTTGCGAATCACGCTCTGGCTGGCTACGGACTATAGAAAAATTACGCTTCCGCGAATTGGCGTGACGTCACATGTTTTGAATACGCGTACGCAATTGACCGTTGTCGACTGCCGTCACCCGCTGTTGTTATCATCCCATTGCGGAAGCTGGGTCCACATCTTCTTCAGCAGCGGATCCAAACGTCATTCAACTTCGAATGACATTTTGGTTTGGTTTGATGCAGCCTGCCACCAGCCTCTCCTGCGCCAACTTCTTCATCTCAGAGTAACACTTGCAACCTGTGTCCTCAGTTATTTGCTGGATGTATTCCACTCTGTCTTCCTCTACATTTTTCCCCGCTGCAAAAAAATGGCTCTGAGTACTATGGGACTTGACATCTGAGGATATCAGTCCCCTAGAACTTAGAACTACTTAAACCTAACTAACATAAGGACGTCACACACATCCATGCCCGAGGCAGGATTCAAACCTGCGACCGTAGCGGTCGCGCTGTTCCAGCCTGAAGCGCCTAGAATCGCTCTGCCACCCCGGCCGGCTCCGCGCTACAGTTCCTCTAGTACCATGGAAGTCATTCCATGAAGTCTTAACAGATGTCCTATCGTCGTATCTCTTCTATTTGTCAGTGTTTTCCACATATTCATTTCCTCTCCGATTCTGCACAGATCCTTATCATTCCTCACCTTATCAGCCCATCTAATTTTCAACATTCATCTGTAGCACCACATCTCAATTGCTTCGATTACCTTCTTTTCCAGTTTACCCACAGTCCATGTTTCACTACCGCGCATTGCTGTGCTCCAGATACACTCTCAGAAATTTCTTCCTCAGAGTAAGTCCAATGTTTGATACCAGAAGACTTCTCTTTGCCACGGATGCCCTTGTTGCCAGTGTTGGTCTGCTTTTGATATCCTTGTTATGTCCGGCATCGGTTATTTTGATGCCTAGGTAGCAGAATTCATTAACTTCATCTACTTCGTGGCCATCAATCCTGATGTTAACTTTCTCGCTGTTCTCATTTCTCCTACTTTTCATTACTTTCGTCTTTCTTCGATTTACTCTCAATCCGTATTCTGTACTCATTAGATCGTTCATTCCATCCAGCAGATCATATAATTCTTTCGCTGAGGATAGCAATGACATCAGCTAATCGTATCATTGATATCTTTTCACCTTGAATTTTAATTCCACTACTGAACCTTCCTTTTATTTCCATAATTGCTTCTTTGATGTACAGATTGAAGAGCAGGGGCGAAAGACTACATTCATGTCTTCCACCTTTTTTAATCCGAGCACTTGGTTCTTGGTCGTCCTCTCTTATTATTCCATCTTGGTCCTTGTACATATTGTTTTACCCGTTTCTATTACAGGTTACTCCTATTTTTCTTAGAATTTCGAACACCTTTCACCATTTTACATTGTCAAACGATTTTTCCGCGTCGACAAATCCTATGAATGTGTCTCCATTTTTCTTTATCCTTGCTTCCATCATCAAGAACTGCTTCTCTGGTGTCTTGACCTTTCTTATAGCCTAACTGATCGTCATCTAACACATCCTCAATTCCTTGTTCCTTCCTTATGAATATTGGTCTTGTCAGCAACTTGCATGCATGAGCTGTTAAGCTGATTGCAATAAATCTCGAACTTTTCAGTTCTTTTAGTCATTGGAATTGTGTGGATGACATTTTTTTCGAAACTCAGGTGTTATGTCACCAGACTCATACATTCTACACACCAACGTGAATAGTCGTTTTGATGCCCCTTCCCCCACGATTCCACAAATTCTGATGGAATGTTATCTATCCCTTCTGCCTTATTCGATCTCACTCTTTAGGCCTATCAACTGCAGAACACCGAAATTCTGTGTGTGCCCTTAAAGGGAAATCAAATAGCATCAAGCAAAGCAGAAAAATCTCTTGGACAACTTTCGACATTATTTTGACTTACAGATAAACAGTCATCGAATTAATATTAAAAGCACAGAAAATCCTTGGACTATTAAATTTCATCACAGGAAAACTATACTGCGTTCATTAATCTAAACTCATTTACATGTATTGTCGTTTTATCAGACCGGTTCTGGAATTCGCTACACCAGTTGGGATGACGTCGATCTAAAATACCTCTAAGACCTTCAGCACTGAAAAGATAATATTAAGTAAGAATAGGCGCCAGAACTAGATCAACCACCAGTAGGGGAGTTTCGCATCGATTAGCCAGCATAGAGCCACAAGAACAAAGACTTATACGATTATCATCAGATTTTTGGATATCAAGACTGTCACTGGAAACATAACCAACGGAATTTTTCAAAAAAAAAAAAAACCGCCGATCATATCAAATTTCCCAAGATGTATGTACGGATATTCAAGCAGCTCCACAGAAAGAACGGTTGAAATAACGAGTCCTGGACCTCATACCTTCAAGGAAATCACAGACGAACATGGTATTCTGCAGCGTCTAACTGAGTTTAGTGACTGATCGAAATGAACCCCGGCTGAGGTTTTTAGCGGAGATTTTCCCTTAGTTGTGAGGCATATACCACGGTTGCACATATTCCTCATCAGAAAATTCAAATCAAGACATTAAATACACTCCTAGAAATTGAAATAAGAACACCGTGAATTCATTGTCCCAGGAAGGGGAAACTTTATTGACACATTCCTGGGGTCAGATACATCACACTGACAGAAGCACAGGCACATAGACATAGGCAACAGAGCATGCACAATGTCGGCACTAGTACAGTGTATATCCACCATTCGCAGCAATGCAGGCTGCTATTCTCCCATGGAGACGATCGTAGAGATGCTGGATGTAGTCCTGTGGAACGGCTTGCCATGCCATTTCCACCTGGCGCCTCAGTTGGACCAGCATTCGTGCTGAACGTGCAGACCGCGTGAGACGACGCTTCATCCAGTCCCAAACATGCTCAATGGGGGACAGATCCGGAGATCTTGCTGGCCAGGGTAGTTGACTTACACCTTCTAGAGCACGTTGGGTGGCACGGGATACATGCGGACGTGCATTGTCCTGTTGGAACAGCAAGTTCCCTTGCCGGTCTAGGAATGGTAGAACGATGGGTTCGATGACGGTTTGGATGTACCGTGCACTATTCAGTGTCCCCTCGACGATCACCAGTGGTTTACGGCCAGTGTAGGAGATCGCTCCCCACACCATGATGCCGGGTGTTGGCCCTGTGTGCCTCGGTCGTATGCAGTCCTGATTGTGGCGCTCACCTGCACGGCGCCAAACGCGCATACGACCATCATTGGCACCAAGGCAGAAGCGACTCTCATCGCTGAAGACAACACGTCTCCATTCGTCCCTCCATTCACGCCTGTCGCGACACCACTGGAGGCGGGCTGCACGATGTTGGGGCGTGAGCGGAAGACGGCCTAACGGTGTGCGGGACCGTAGCCCAGCTTCATGGAGACGGTTGCGAATGGTCCTCGCCGATACCCCAGGAGCAACAGTGTCCCTAATTTGCTGGGAAGTGGCGGTGCGGTCCCCTACGGCACTGCGTAGGATCCTACGGTCTTGGCGTGCATCCGTGCGTCGCTGCGGTCCGGTCCCAGGTCGACGGGCACGTGCACCTTCCGCCGACCACTGGCGACAACATCGATGTACTGTGGAGACCTCACGCCCCACGTGTTGAGCAATTCGGCGGTACGTCCACCCGGCCTCCCGCATGCCCACTATACGCCCTCGCTCAAAGTCCGTCAACTGCACATACGGTTCACGTCCACGCTGTCGCGGCATGCTACCAGTGTTAAAGACTGCGATGGAGCTCCGTATGCCACGGCAAACTGGCTGACACTGACGGCGGCGGTGCACAAATGCTGCGCAGCTAGCGCCATTCGACGGCCAACACCGCGGTTCCTGGTGTGTCCGCTGTGCCGTGCGTGTGATCATTGCTTGTACAGCCCTCTCGCAGTGTCCGGAGCAAGTATGGTGGGTCTGACACACCGGTGTCAATGTGTTCTTTTTTCCATTTCCAGGAGTGTAATAACTGGAAATAGAAGATTAAACCCAAATACAAATTTAAATAAAATAAAGACTGTCATCATAGTAGGAACCATAACCTTTGGCCCAAAGGAACGAAACCATTGCTCGAAATGGGCGCTCCACACATCAGGGATGAAACGAAAATAGAAAAAGGAAAAAGGAAAGGCCCTCGTATACCCACAAACAAATATATGTTTCCTCAAACATATCTATACCATCCATCGTGGACAGTGACATCATTATAGTACTAGAAGAAGAGAAAGCAGATGTTCACAAAAAGATACTCGAAAACGTCCAGGAACTCCACGAGGCTATAAGTTTCGATTTCGAACATGAAGCACTGGTGGAAAAAAACCTCCCAACCATGATGTTCTGTCGCACAGTACACAATGCCAGTGAATGAAGCCGCAAGGAAAAGATTAGCAGGGAAGAAATGAAATAGCGGAAGTGATCACAAACGGCAAAAACAACGCACCAGTAAGTTATGGGATCAGAAGACGACAACTACGACTGACTCCACCAGATAAAATAATAGCGACACTGAAAAGCCTAGTGAACGGTCCAAATAAACTACTTTAAACTACTAATCATTCCAAAAAAAAGCGGGAAACAGCAAAAGTAACGATGTTACCGAAATCCCACTACGGTAGTTGTAGAAAAATGCTCCGAATCGATAAACACCAACTGAATCCGAAAATACTTAAACGAAAACGAACTCATTCCGAAAATACAGGCGGGCTTCTCCAAAGAGTAAGCTGCTGTTGAACTCGTTCTGCGTCTTTGCTGAAAAATCACGGAAGGCCTCAACCTATACGATATCGCGTCGGCACTTGCTAGACATCGAATGGGATTTGGACAGGGTTTGGCATACTGGCCTATAATACAAACTGCTGCAAATGGTACTCCCTCAAAACTGAATCGCCTTACTCAAAAACATATTAGATGAAAGGCCGACTAGTCTAAGTCAATGGAAACCGCCGGGAGGTGTCAAAGGGGCCATACCCTCGCCACTGAAGGTGTAAATCAGGTTTGCTTTAAATACACGTCGTGAGTGTTAGTTACCCTTGAGATTGGACTTGGTCAGTTGATGTTAGGCAAGAATGCCTTTAAGGCTGCGAAAACGCCGTTATCGACACCTTATTGAGTTTCGACGAGATCTTGTAATTGGGCTACGAGAAGCTGTATTTTCCTTTTGCGGTAATGCGCGCTGCGATCCTGTGCAGCGGTGATAACGAGGATGTACGGTCGCAAGACAATCGGGCTCCGGACGGCCACGTGGTACCATCTAGAGGGAAAACCCTCGTGTTGAGAGTATGACTCGGGCGATCGTACTGCAGCTTCAATATCAACAGCAGTTCACACCCTAGTGACATAACGAACTGTTACAAATCGTCTACTTCAAGGACAGTTCCAAGACATACATCCTGTAGCGTGCTTTCCATCAACCCCACACCACCGCCATTTGCAGCTTGGTGTCAAGCGAAGATTCACTGGAGAGCAGGAAGTAGGTTTGTTGTTCTTTGTGATGAAATCTGGTTCTGGCTCGCTGTCAGTGATGGCCGTATGTTGGTTAGAAGGAGGCTAGTTGAGGGCCTGCAATCAACCTGTTTGCGTGCTAGACAAAAATGTGTGTGAAATCTTATGGGACTTAACTGCTAAGGTCATCAGTCCCTAGGCTTACACACTACTTAACCTAAATTATCCTAAGGACAATCACACACACCCATGCCCGAGGGAGGACTCGAACCTCCGCCGGGACCAGCGGCACAGTCCACGACTGCAGCGCCTTAGCTCGGCTAATCCCACGCGGCGTGCTAGACATACTGTACGTACGCCCGGTGTTATGGTCTGCGGTGCGATTTTGTATGACAGCAGGAGCACTCTCGCGGTTACACAACGCACCTTGACTGCAAATTTATAGGCCAGTCTGGTGTTTCGACCTGCTGTACTGCCATTCATGAACAGCAGTCCAGGCGGTGGTTTCCAGCAGGATAACGCTCGTCCACATACCGCTGTTGTAACCTTACATGCTCTACAGTGTGTCGACATGTTGCCTTGGCCTGGACGATCACCAGATCTCGCTCCAATCAAGAACGTATGGGGCATTATCGGACGAAAGTTCAAGCATCATTCACGAACAGCCTTAACCATCAATATACTGACCGACCAGGTGCGACAGGCATGGATCTCTATCCACAAACAGATATCCGGCACCTGTACGACAGGATGCATGCTTGCAGTTAACGTTCTGGTGGTTACACAGGTTATTAACGTACCAGAATTTCACGTTTGCAATGACGTATCGCTCGCTTACATTAACACGTGATCTTGCAATATTAATGGCATAAAATGTTACCTACACAAACGTATTCCTGAAATTTTATTACTCTCCATAGATCTTCTTTTGGTGTTGCGATTTTGTTTCCTTCGGTGTCTATTAGTTGACAACTATCGGACCAAGGAGCTTCGGAAATTTAGCCGTTAGGCTCTCCGCGATGCACAGTGCTTTTATTGCAGTGGTATCCAATATATTGTCTATGTATCCAGCTATGTCAGATTCTCTTATCAGTGATAAATACCTACAAGACGTTTTGTACCATGTAAACCACGCGACGCAAATGTGTAGAACTGTGTATTTGTCAACCTTCACACAGCAAAATGGTGTTAATAGTCTATGAACATTGTATTCGATAATGGCGTAAAATAATGTCATTCTGCACAGTGCACAGCAAAATACGTTAGTGGTCTAAGATCACTGTGCTCGATAACGGCGTGAAAGCCGAAATCTAGACTGTTCACAAGAAATATACAGTCAAATGGCGGTGTATTCTTTAAAAAAAATACTGTATGACTATGTTGAAAAAGAAAAAAGGACCAGCAGTTTTACTTTTTCACTTTAACTGTGAGAAGTATGCAAGTTTTTTTCTGCACGTTCTGCTTTAAATTTTATGCAATTACACCAGAATGTTCGTTGTCATAAAAATCAGATACGTTGTAACAGCCTAGGAAATGAAATGGCATGCAGATAGCTGAAAGGGCAAGTACATTCTGGCGATTAGAAACAAATTTCAGTAATATGTTGATGTTCAGTTATGTTCATGAATTCATGTGTTCTCTAGGTTATAGAGGTACTGCAAAATGGAAAAAAGGATTACTGCGCCACTCTTCAGACTTTATATCGAAGCCTGTGGCTAGCCACTAGAAATCGAAGAGATTGTGGTTTCCTCTCGAGGCACTGGCTGGCAGTCGCCCGAAAATGAAGACAGATGGAGCAGAGTGAAGCGACTGTGCGCCGGAGGATGATGATGATCGATTGTCTACCAATTTCATTGCAGCAATAAGTTGCGACAAAAAGATTTCATTCCAGTAAGTCGAACAGAATCACCATAAGTAAGATAAAACGTTTCCATCAACGAAGTTGTTTACAAGTTCGCAGTCAGTAATGAAACTCAGCACGAGTCAAGACATAACAGACAAAGGAACAAATGTGGTTCCCAGTTTTTACTGTGAGTTACCAAATCATGATTTTGCTTTCCAGAGATGTGTAACTTTCTTATTGCCAGTGGCACATCTACGAGTGACAGCCGGGGTAACACACGTATTTATTTAATAACATTTGGAAAACAGCTCTGTTCAAAAGTTTCTTGGGACGACAGACTCTAGATACTGGTGAAAACTTGAATTCTTTTACTAGAAAGAAACAAATCATTAAAAAACAGAAGCAAAAGAGTTGCCTGTTCTTCTGAAAATACAAGACTGAACTGCAGCAGACAGGGGTAAATGATTGTTATCTTCTTTTGTTAGAGCAGGTTTAGACACAGGTTTAAACACTAGAGAATGAAGTGGATAACCAAATAGAAGCAAAAGAGTTGCCTATTCTTCTGAAAATCAAGACTAGACTTCAGCAAATAGGGACAAAAGATTCTTATCTGCTTTTATTAGTGCAGTGTAGTAGACACTACGAGTCGGGGCGTGGAATGTCAGAAGTTCGAACGTGTTAGCGAAGCGAGAAAATCAGAAAAGGAAATGCAAAGACTAAATCTAGTTTTAGTAGTGGTCAATGAAGTGAAATGGAAAGAATTCAAGCATTTCAGGTCAGATGAGTATAGGGTAAAATCAACAGCAGAAGAAAATGATAAAACGGGAGTAGGACTCGTTATTAATAGAATGGTAGGGCACAGAGTGAGCTACTTCTAACAATTAAGTGATAGGGTTCTTCTCATCAGAATCAATACAAGACCAACACCAGTAACGATAGTTCCGGTATACATGCTGACGTTGCAAGATGAAAATGAAGAGATAGAGAAAGTATAGGAGATTATTGAACAGGTAGTGCAGTAAGTAAAGTGAGATAAAAATCTAATAATTCTTGGGTACTGGAATGTAAGGGAAGAAGTAGAAGAAAAGGTTACAAGAGAGTATGGGCTTGGTACTAGGAATGAGAGAGGAGCACGTCTAATTAAGTTCGACAACAAACTTCAGCTAGTAACAGGCAATACTCAATTAAGGAACCACAAGGGGAGAAGGTATACTTCGAAATCGCCTTCACTACGGGAAGATTTCAGTTAGATTACATCATGATGAGACAGAGATTCCGAAAGCAGACATTGAGTCGTAGGGCATGCCCAGGAGCAGATTTAAACTCAGATCACAATGCAGAAATAAAGAAGAGTAGGCTGTAGTTTAAGAGATTAGTCAGGAAGAATTCTAAGCCTATGGGTACTGCAATAAGAAACAGCTCAGTACGCAGTACTGTTGAAGAGGAATGTACATTCTAAACAGTGGGCAAACAGAAGTTGGAAAGAGGGAAGTGCGAAGAAACCATGGGTAACAGAAGAAATAGTTCAGCTAATCGATGAAAGAAAGAACTATAAAAATGTTCAGGGAAATTCAGGGATACAGAAATACAAGTCGCTGAGGAATAGAAAACATAAGAAGAGCAGAGAAGCTAAAACTTAATAGCTCATGAAAAATGTGAAGAAATCCAAAAAGAAATGGTTGTTAGAAGGACTGAATCAGCGCATAACCAAGTCGAAATAAAATTCTGTGAAATTAAGAAGAGGGGTGGTTACATTAAGAGCACAACGGGAATTCCGCTTTTAAATGCAGAGGCGAGAGACGATGGGTAGAAAGAGTACATTGATACCTTTATGACGGGAAAAATTTGCTGTGATAGAAGAAGAAATAGGAGTCAGTATAGAAGAGATAGGGGATCGAATATTAAAATCAGAATTTAAAAGAAATTTGGAGGGTTTAAGATCAAATAGGGCAGAAGGGATGGACCACATTCCACCACAATTTGTAAAATCATTGAGGGGAGTGGCAACAAAACGACTATTCACACTGGTGTGTACAATGTATGAGTGTGGCGATATACCATCCACTCATTCCAAAGACTTCAAGATCTGACAGATGCGAGAATTATCGCACAATCAGCTTAACAGCTCACGCATCAAAGACGCTGGCAAGAATAATACACAGAAAAATGGGAAGAAATTGTGAATGCTTTCGATGACTATCAGTTTGGCTTTACGAAAGGTAAAGGCACCAGAGAGACAATTCTGAAGTTGTAGTTGATAATGGAAACATGAGTAAAGAAAAATCAAGAAGTTTTCATAGGATTTGTTGACCTGGAAAAAGCGTTTGACAAGGGGAATAATAAAAGAGGACTACCAAGAACGAAATGCTGAGACTAAAAAAGGGTGCAAACCAGGGGTGTAGTCTTTCACCTCTTCTTTTCAGTACTTCAAAGAAGCAATGACGGAAATAAAAGAAAGTTTCAGGAGTGGAATAATAATTCAAGTTAATTCATTGATCACATTCCATCCTGAGTGAAAGTGAAGAAGAATTACGTGATCTGCTGAATGGAATGAACAATGTGTACAGAATATGGACTGCGAGTAAATACAAGAAGGAAAAAAATAATGAGAATTAGCAGTTCTGTTACTTAGACAACAGAATAACTCATGACGGTTGGAGTAAGGAGCATATCAAATGCATACCAGCACTGACAGAAAGGGCAGCCCTGGCCAAGAGAAATTTACTAGCACCAACATAGGTCCTAATTTGAGGAAGAACTTCCTGAACATACGTTGGAGCGCAGGGTTGTATGGTAGTGAATCATGGACTGTGGGAAAACCAGAAAAGAAGAGAATCGAAACATTTGAGATGTGATGCCACAGACGACTGTTGAAAATTAGTAGACTGGTATGGTAAGAAATGAGGAGGTTGCGCGTAGAATCAGAGAGGAGAAGGACTGTGCGGAGACCACTAACAAGAGGAATTGACAGGAAGGAAGGACATTTCTTAAGACACCAGGGAATAACACTCTAGGTACTAGAGGGAGCTATAAAGGCTAAAAACGGTAAAAGAAAAACTTGAATATTTCCAGAAAATAGTCGTGGACGTAGATTGATGTTGTGGATGAAGAGGTTGGCACAGGAGAGGAATCAGTGGTGGGCCGCATAAACCCTATTAGAAGACTGATGACTCAGAAAAAATGGTTAACATAATTAAAAACCTTTTATACGAGGGGTTTTAAATTATATTCAAATATTTTTGTAGTAAACAGTCGAAGTTGATTCCTCCATACATTGTGTCTAAATAGACTGAATAAAGTGGCATTCCAGAAACAGTATGGAATGCTATTGTATGAAGTAACTACCCTACATGTTAAACAGTCACATTTTGAGAGCAGTGCAAGAAGGCATTATTTACACTGATCCATGACATACTTACTCTGACATCAATAAGGTCTTAAGTTATGCATCGTCTCATTGACACTGTAGGATTATATCACGGAAAGCAAGGATAAGATTTTGGGTGGTGACCAGTATCCTCTTTCTATAACACAAACTGGTCGCATATACACTACTGGTCATTAATATTGCTACACCACGAAGATGACGTGCTACAGACTCGAAATTTAACCGGCAGGAAGAAGATGCTGTGATAAGCAAATGATTAGCTTTCCAGAACCTTCACACAAGGTTGGCGTCGGTGGCGACACCTACAACGTGCTGACATGAAGAAAGTTTCGAACCGATTTCTCATACACAAACAGCAGTTGACCGGCGTTGCCTTGTGAAACGTTGTTGTGTGCCTCGTGTAAGGAGGAGAAATGCGTACCATCACGTTTCCGACTTTGATACAGGTCGGATTGTAGCCCATCGCGTTTGCGGTTTATCGTATCGCGACATTGCTGCTCGCGTTGGTCGAGATCCAATGACTGTTAGCGGAATATGGAATCGGTCGGCTCACGAGGGTAATATGGAACGCCGTGCTGAATCCCAACGGCCTCGTATCTCTAGCAGTCGAGATGACAGGCATCTTATCCGCATGGCTGTAACGGATCGCCGGCCGAAATGACCGTGCGGTTCTAGGCGCTACAGTCTGGAATCTACCGACTGCTACGGTCGCAGGTTCGAATCCTGCCTCGGGCATGGATGTGTGTGATGTCCTTAGGTTAGTTAGGTTTAATTAGTTTGAAAGGGTACAGTACCGCCCGACATTGAAAATAGATACAACATACTTCATTATTTTTGTCAGAACAACACATTTTTTTTGTAAAATAACTCAATTTCAATTAATACAGCGAAGCCGGATACCAGTGTGGGAAAGAATGACAATTTATTTATTTAATTGATCACATGTGCACTCCCACAAAATAAATCCCTACATCCAGTTTGGTGAGATCTGTGAAATGAATGAATGTATGGTCGTCTGCTAACCGCAGATAGTGAATGCGAATATATGACCATCTTTGAGAAGATCCTTTGGCCACCTTTGGTGGGACCAAAGAGATGAAATTTACCTGAGCTTTGAGCGCCTGAAATGTGGCTGACCAATACGGTAGCAAGGTGCTCCCCCACTTCGGCAGAGGTGCGAGAGAACCTGAAGAGTGGCCATGTTTCACCACTCTGCCGCTGGATCTTGTGCTGTTAAGACCTGTCTTAGGTGTGCTCCGTAAAGACAAAAGAGTGGAGACATGGTATGCATGTGGAATATTTAAGAGTAGTTTGAAATAATAATTTCTCTATTTCAGGAACTTTTGTGGGGAGAATTAAATGTCAGGCAGGTAATATTAATGGGATCGTAGTAATCTTCAGAAGTGACCAACGGTCACAATGAAACCACGTGAAGCAATAAGTTGAAATACTTCCGTGTGCTTAAGTCAATCTGAATTACTAGCGTGTGTACTATAAGTTGAAATATTTAAGGAATGGCGTGTGCAGGACTTGAAATTAGAGACGAGTACTTCCACGTGGTGAGTACTGTGTGAGTCTCAATCTGTGTATGAGACAAAGGACAAAGAGAAGTACTCGTCCATGGTATCAGTTGAGGACTCGCATGTGTGATGAATATGCTCTTAATATTACTTTGCATGTTATGTTTCCGTGTGATGCTTAATTCAAACTATAATACTCTGAGAGAGAAGCAAGGTGAGTCAGCCGTCTATCCAGCAACGCCACTTGGCTTGCATTGCACAGGAAGACGTGCATATATCTCCAGAGTTCATAGTAGGAAAGAAGAATTACGAAGTGGGGCAGTGTCGTGTGAAACTGGGATAAATACTAATTGAAGTGGGAAAGCTGAAAGTGATAGTGTTGTGACTATTTATTGTGTTGTATTCCATGTTGTAGTGTGGTGTATGTCATGTAATTTGGGTATGTGTGGTTTGCATGGGAGAGTAGCTAGGTAGTTGCAGAGGTAGTGGGTTATGCGTGTTGGTTTTTGAGGAAAGTTTCGTGATGATGGTTGTGAGTCGAAGTGTGAGATATAGCAAAAAAAGATCCACCATCCTATCCAGAAAGTGCACTGTAGCGTTGAATAATTACGAGACCATAAGATAGAGAATCACCAATGTAAATCCATGCCCACTGGGCGGAATTTCTCATTTGTCATTGTTGTAGGTTATAGAATTTGTGTGTTTAGGTTATAGAATTTATCGGAATAAATAAGATAGTGAAAAGAAAGAGATTGGTGGCCTTTTCCTTCGAATTGTATGTTGTCATGATATCCAGAATTTATAATGTGTGCGCCACTCATATTCAGTGCGATGGCCACGTGTTGATAAATGCCGTTAAATAAAAAAACAAAATGTGGTATTGCCAGTGGCTAGTGAACAGTCAGAGTTCTGTAAATTGCTGATAGTCAGATGAGCGTTTCCGTTGCGCATTATTCATACAGGAGGATAATTTGTAACTTTATTGTGAGTACTAGAGTTCATGTTACTCGACAGATAAGAATGAATCCACTCGCTTGGCAGACCACTCATCTTGCAGGCCTGACTGCTTGATGCCACAGTATGAGCAAGGCATGTGGGTGCCTCTCAAGTTCTAAGTTCTAGGCGACTGATGACCTCAGAAGTTAAGTCGCATAGTGCTCAGAGCCATTTGAACCATTTTTTTTGTAACGGATCGTGCAGCCACGTCTCGTTCCCCGAGTTAACAGATGGGGACGTTTGCAAGACAAGAGCCATCTGCGCGAACAGTTCGACGAAGTTTGCAGAAGAATGGACTATCAGCTAGGGGACCATGGCTGCGGTTACCCTTGACGCTGCATCACAGACAGGAGCGCCTGCGATGGTGTACTCAACGTCGAACTTGGGTGCACTAATTGCAAACTGTCATCGCCATACTGGCGTATCACCCGGCGTGATGGTATGGGGTGCCGTTGGTTACACGTCTCCGTCACTTCTTGTTCGCTTTGACGGCACTTTGAACAGTGGACGTTACATTTGAGATGTGTTACGACCCGTGGCTCTATCCTTCATTCGATCCCTGCGAAACCCTACATTTCAGCAGGATAGTAAACGACCGCATGTTGCAGGTTCTGTACAGGCCTTTCTGGATACAGAAAATGTTCGACTGCTGCCCTGGCCAGCACATTCTCCAATTGCCTCACCAACTGAAAACGTCTGGTCAGTGGTGGCCGAGCAACTGGCTCGTCACAATACCCCAGTCACTACTCTTGATGAACTCTGGTATCGTGTTGAAGCTGCATGGGCAGCTGTACCTGTAGACGCCATCCAACCTCTGTTTGACTCTATGCCCAGGCGTATCAAGGCCGTTATTACGGCCAGAGGTGGTTGTTCTGGGTACTGATTTCTCAGGATTTCTCAGTTGTAGTATAATATATTTGTCCAATGAATACCCGTTTATCATCTGCATTTCTTCTTGGTGTAGCGTTTTTAGTGGCCAGTAGTGTATTAATTAGGTCCTTTATTCATAAGAAAAGAAAATTACTTAACTCAAGATAGTTCAGGTGTTGTGGTACAAGCTCTCCACAATTAAGCACATTAGTCTCACTGCTGGGGATGTACAAGTCCAATATGTACACTACTCTGGTCGCTATGTTCTGCCTGACTGAGCTAGGGGTTGAGCTAACTGCTGCTGCAGCTTCCAGTGGCCTGCGACTGATGAGTCGACTCGTTGACTTACTTGATGACTGACTGGAAATGACTGGGCCCTCCAGTCCGTGGCAGCAATCTAAATAGCGTTGGCTGAGCGTTTCTTATGAGCCTGTCTTTGGCCTCTAGCGATGTTCTCGCAACCTCTTTGCCACATGGTGCGATGGCGACAGCACATCCCCTCCCTCCCCCCCCACCCCGAAATGCCACACTATTGTGTATTCAGGCCTGAGGTCGTGTGCTGGGGCGATAGCAGCGACGGAGACGGCGATGACGATGGCGAGGGCGAGTCCAGGTTTTTCATAGAGTGCTCAAATCCTACCGAAGCAGTACGTCACAGAGAACACGTTTTTATGACAGTCCGGGTTGACGATACTGATAAACAATACAAACTCCACAAATAAGAATAAGTTAACTTGTATCTAACGTCAACAGCTACTGACTCCTGAATAACAAACCAGCAACAAGCCCACGTATAACTAGTGTAAGCGTAAGATAGCTGCGTTGAGATTTCCAAGACACAGTGCTCATGATAGATTCAAATGGCTCTAAGCACTAGGAGACTTAACATCTGGCAAAAAACATTTCATATCCACCCAGAAAAACAGAAAAAGATTAAGGGGTGGGAGCAATTTAACATCAAACAATGAAAAATCAACTCTTTTTAAATCTGTCGGAACAAATTAAAAACACCAAGTAAGAACCGACTGCAGCCCAGTGGGAAGTGAAGTTCGGAAAAAGGCACTAACGGACTGGGCTGTACGTTACAGTCATCTCCGTGACACAAGTGCTGAGCAGCAGGCAATGTTTCGGAAACATGTTCACCAAGTTCTTTATTGGTTGTACAGGGGCTGTCCCAAGTGTTAACTGTTGCGTCATTCTCCCTATGGTCACACCCCATGACCCGATGATTCTTTCACCCAGTGTACAGCCAGCCAGTGTCCTTCCTGTCTGCATATGCACACAGGCACCGATATCAGCGTTGTACACTCGCGTACCTGATGCTCTGAAGACGCCCACCTAACTTGCCCACTGGGCGCTCTTGTTGCCAGCTGGAAGCTTCTGCCTTGACTGCCAGACAGAGACTCTTCCACACAAAACAGTAAAAGGCTGGGAAGTAGCCGTGCACGACCTCTATAGCGGCATGTGCGACGCCATTGTTGGCTAACAGGCAAAGAGCAAATCATGTGCAATACTGATAAGAGTCTCCCCTCCTCCCAACCCCAATAAACTAAAATTTTAAGTAAAATTGTTAAGTATCAGAACCACTCTGAACATGGATTAGGTATACAGAGTGTGTCTCAACTGTGGATTGGTTTTCAATTAGAAGGCTAACTGGGGTGACTATATTTACAGTTTAGAGCTTCCAACAAAATGAGATGTCAAATTATTTGAGACTTTCATATCCTTCTATTCTTGGACAGTGAAAGGCCAATGGCTTTGCTACAGTGGTAACTTCAGTTACAATTACATCAATGAAATTAAGCGTTGTCGGGGTTGGCTAAAACTTGGATGGGTGACCGTCTGGTCAACCGAGAGCTGTTAGCAAGTAGAGTGCACTCAGCGTTTGCGAGGGCAATTGCGGAGCTACCTGACTGGAAAGTAGTAACTGCAGCCACAAAAACTGTCAACGGCAAGAAGAGCTGTGTGCTGACTACATGACCCCTCCCGCTCCCCTCCTACCCATATCCGGCGACGTCCATGGGCTGAGAATGACAAGGCAGTAGGTGTAGCTGGTTTGGATGGAGTTTAATTTTGTACAGTGAAACTCTTAATGACACTTAAATCTCCAATATTCAATTTGGTACGACACCTACACTGGTTGTATTCTTCTGCCTCCTTCTGACACTATTAATCTTCGCCCACATCCAACTATCCTGATTAACTTCAGCGGCCATCTGCTCTCGGTGGAAGTCTTTCACTGACCAAAGATTCCACAACGGAAATTGACAGTACCAAGGCCAGTGGTTTCGTCTTACGCGCCTCTTGAGTGGCGACGTCAAGTGGAAGGTTCATCCGAGGAATAGATACGTCCCATTTTGGCTGCGACTGACAGTGGAATATTATTAGAGCAGACTTTAGATTAAGAGTCACTCTGCCAGCGAAAGAAGGCTTGGAATAATAAGGAATGTTCGTAATGTCAGATACACCACTCTGAAAGCAAAATTCATAAATTCCCTCGAAACAAAATCAGGTGCCTTGTCACCTAAAATATATTTAGATAGCGCAGTATGGAAAATATTTTGGTGAGGCGCCTAATCGTTAGAGCAGCTGTTACTCTCCCACTAGACGTCATCCATAAGCAATAAGGAAATACATTAGTGACTACGAGTATAGCCTGTATTTGTTGCCCTAAGTAACCAATAGACGCGTTGTCCACCGGTCTCTCAGTAGACAGAATGAAGCTCCACACTGATTTACCAGCATTCTCATGTCTTTGTTTATGGATGACCAGATAGTTCATTTTCTGAAGTATGTTACATATTCCCAGGTGGGCTCCGAGAAGAAGCACATGAAAATACTAGAAAATTATTGTCACTGACTCGTTCGGAAGTCAGATTTTCAATCTATCCCCACGAGTAACATAGCAGAGCAACACTTTTTGTAGACTGTAATCAGGCAATTCCTCCCCAATGGCCAGTCTCTGTTTCAACCCCTGAAGGCTAGTTTCTTATTCTTGTCTTTCTTTGAGATCTCTAAACAAGGAGAATACCTCAGCTAGCACAAGGGAAACCCAAGCTCCACCCTCATTTTCTTCAGGATTACCTGGATCCCCGACATCGTCTTCAAATACGTAACTTAGGGCATTGGTCACCGGATTGTTGGATCCCCTTACGTGTTTGACGGAGAAACAAACTGCTGAAATACGGACGGCCCAACGAGCAATACGACCTGTTTTACATGGCTGAGCAAGGATCCAGCTGAAAGCCTGATCATCCATTTCAAGACAAAACTCTAGATGCTCAAGGTAGAAGCTCAATTTTTTCAGTGCATAAAGGACCGCCAACGCATCTAATTCACATTATTTTACCTCGGCAAGAGACAAAAACCTATATGCATATGCCGCAGGACATCTGCCACCTTCGTGTTTATGCAGCAGGACTGCTGCGACGGGTTAATTGGAAGGCTGCCTCTGAACTGTGAATGCCCGATCAAACTCCAGGATAGCCAAATCAGGGGCGTTAAGGCGGGTTTCAAAAGCCGCCTGCTGGCGTTCAGTCCTATTACGTATGATCCAAAAGCGCGTCCAGCTGTCAGTGTTAGGTACTAACATCCTAAAGAAAGTTTAACCCTATGAAGCGGCCCATCTCCTCCTTATCTTTACGTGGTTGGAATTTCCAAATTGCTCTGATTTGCTCCTGATCTATTTTAACCGTACGGGCCGAGACTAAATGCCCTAGGAAGGAGATTTCCCACGTTTCAGATGGTTTTACAGCGAGACCAGCGCTACGCAAATGGGCCAATACTTGGGGACATGCCCGACATGCTCAGTAATTGTACGACTATATATGACAAGTCATCCCTTAATTATAGACAAACTGAAATCTCAAATCTACCAATGCAGTATCCCAGAGCCTTGAAACTATAAACAAAAGGGAACCAGATTAAGTTCATATAAGTTCAAGTCTGTGCAAAAGGTGGTAACATTCTCCGAATATACAGCCAAGAAAATTTGGTTTTCAGGTTGAAGTCTGGAATAGTAAAGTACTGTGTCCCTGTGAACCGAGTGAGGCTTTTGTGGAAATCGGGCAGTGGAACCGATTTCAAAATGACCTAATATGGTATTTGCTTATACAATTTAACTCATCAGTACCATATTGCTCTAACACATAATTACACAGAAAGCATCGCAAATATAACACGCTCATTACTTGAAAACATATGATTACTCGTACTTTGTGCTAATTACTGAAATGCTTATGAACTGATGGGAAATATTCGTACATCTGCACACCTGATTATGACAAGTGTCTTTCTACGAGAGTTGAGAGCAACTGACTTACGAAATGCCACATAGCTATTGAATGATGTTTTTATGCTTTGGTTTGCGTAATTGCTTATTTCATTTGATATCTGGTTTCCAGCTGTGTTGCAGCATTGCTTTGATAAAATAAAATGCATTTGCTAATGTGAACACTTTCTGTCAACAGATCTATTAAATAATTATTTTATGATCCACATTCTTTAAAAAAGGAGCACTTGGAAAGAAAAGAACAATAAGAAGGAACTAGTCACAGTAACACATAATTTTCTTTTCAAGTACATGGTAATATTTTTTTTTTACAATAAGTTGTTGTGGTGCACCACTTTAATTACATAGACATTAAGATGTGAATATACATTTCCCTTATCTGCATTGTTGTAATATTTTTTTTGCTTGAGCTATGTCATGTTTAGGTATAAGTTATAGCATTTGCTGCTGCTGTTTGCCAGGCATAGTGTTATTGAATTTGACTTTGTATTATTCTGTTAAGCCAGTTTTACTAATGCTTTAGTTTTCTTGTTTGCTGCACAATGCCTTATATTAGTTGTAATATTGCAATTGCTTTGCCAATTTGAATTTTTTTGTCATTGATGTTTGTGTTAATCGTTTTGCGCTGCTGCATTGCCTCGTCCCTTAGTTTACCATCTGAGCTCAGCAGATTTAAGTTAGCTTAAGAGGGGGTAGACTATATAAGAAAGTAATTATGATGACTTGGAAGAAATGTATTGAGAAGCTATATGAAAATGGTTTGGGCAAAAAAAAAGGATACTGTACAGTGGAGAAAAAGTATTTTCTGACAGAGGATGTGAACAGAATACAGAAAGCAGGTTTAGATAGGACTTTTGGGAGTAATGATGAACGAAGGGAGATCTCCATGCAAAATACTGCAGTAAAACGAACCCTGTCCTTTCCTTTTGTGCTATCCCACTATGTGTTTGTGTACCCTTGTGTATTTGTTTTCTTCCTGTCTCTGTGTAGTTTCATAGAATTTTTTCTTCTTTTAATATTAAGCTACATTCACTATGATGAGGAATACTGTTATCCTCAAATATAATTTGCATTAATAATATGTTATTTACCTTGTAAATATGCTTAGACATTATTTATTCTGTTTTGTTTTAATGCTCATGTGTAAAGTTGATGTTTCTAAATTTATTCTGATCTTTTATGTATGTACTTATAATTCCGGTAACACTGATGTATATGTTATTTCTATTCTTTTGTAAAGCCTGTATTACTACAAATGTTATCTGTATTGTTATGTTTTTAATGATGTATTTTGTACCTTTGTAATTGTATTCTCATGTTATAAAATTGTAATTGACACAAGTTCATCATATTATTAACTTGTAAGTTACATTTCACTGCACACGTTTCTGTTGGTCATAGTATATGGACAGTATGTGAGAAGTTGGGACTTTTAGTGTTTGCACGTTTGTTAATAATTCAGCAAGGGACTGGATAACAGCATTGCTGGTTCTATGGACAATTCAAAAAATTTTGTAAGTGCACAAGTGGTGATTATGGACTTGCTATATTAACTGCAAGACTCTTCAATGGTGATTGTGCACCTGCACAGTCACAACAGACGGCTGCTGGCCATCTCTACAAGGACTGCAGTGGGTCTGCATCTTTGCTGACTCACCAATACCATTATTTCTACAAGGACTGCAGTGGGTCTGCACCTCTGGTGGCCCACCAATACCGTAATCTCTACAAGGACTGCAGTGGGTCTGCATCTTTGATGACTCACCAATACCATTATTTCTACAAGGACTACAGTGGGTCTACACCTTTGCTGACTCACCAATACCATTATTTCTACAAGGACTGCAGTGGGTCTGCACCTCTGGTGGCCCACCAATACCACAATCTCTACCAGGACTACAGTGGGTCTACTCTGTGATGACCTACCTACCAATATTCATCAACTTCGACTGACTCTGCTGTGGGTTTGCTCCATTGTGGCCCATTACCTGTCTTTCCGTTGGAAGGACACCACTACTTCTTTAAGACTGCATGGAAATCCACTACTTCTGTGTGCTATTTTTTTTACTAATGAGACTTTGTAAAAAAAAACTGTAATTACTATTATGATGAATGATCAGGACTGTCTTTATGGACTGTGAGAAAATTTTAGCTTTTGACCAACATTGTATCAATAAGTGTGTGCATTGGATATCTTTGTTAGTGTAATTATAAAAAATTTTTTAAAATCATTATTGGCCACTGGCCAAAAAAATTTGTAAAATTTTTTGTGGGGAGCATGGGGGCTATGTAAGTCGGCTGTTTATCTTTTCTTTAGGTAAGTAGGCTGTTTATGTTTTCTTATTGGCAACGTTACGTAGCGCTCTGTATGAAAATCACTGGCTGTGCTGTGTGCAGTATGTGGCTAGTTTGCATTGTTGTCTGCCATTGTAGTGTTGGGCAGCGGCAGCTGGATGTGAACAGCGCGTAGCGTTGCGCAGTTGGAGGTGAGCCGCCAGCAGTGGTGGATGTGGGGAGAGAGATGGCGGAGTTTTGTAATTTGTCATGAACTGCTATATATATTATGACTATTAAGGTAAATACATTGTTTGTTCTCCATTAATATCTTTCATTTGCTAACTATCCCTATCAGTAGTTAGTGCCTTCCGTAGTTTGAATCTTTTATTTAGCTGGCAGTAGTGGCGCTCGCTGTATTGCAGTAGTTCGAGTAATGAAGATTTTTGTGAGGTAAGTGATTTCTGAAAGGTATAGTTTAATGTTACTCAGGGCCATTCTTTTGCAGGGTTCTTTGATACTCAGATTGCGTTGCGCTAAAAATATTGTGTGTCAATTTAAGCACAGTCTTGTATAAATTGTTCTAAGGGGACGTTTCAACCTTTCGATTTAGGGTCCTGAACCATGGATCTCGCCTTTAGTGAGGAGGCATGTGTACATCAGCGATACAAATAGCCGTATAGTAGGTGCAACCACAATGAAGGGATATCTGTTGAGAGGCCAGATAAATGTATGGTCATTGAAGAGGAGCAGCAGCCTTTTCAGTAGTTGCAGGGGCAACAGTCTGGATGATTAAGTGATCTGGCCTTGTAACATCAGCCGTTTTGATAGACACGATGCCTATACCCACCACAGTACCCCAACTAGCTCCACAGATGAGATGGAGATACTGGAAATACATGATGAGTTAAAGAATTTATTCAGATATTTAAGGAAAATGAAAATTTAATAGACATAAGGGACTGAATTCGATAACAGGAAAAGGAAGAGGAGGAAAATTAATAGGTGAATATGGACTGAGGAATAGGACTAAAAGAGGAAGCCGCATGGTATAATTTTGCACAGAGTATAATTTAATCATAGCTAATAAATGGTTCAAGAACCATGAGAGAAAGTTCTATACGTGGAAGAGACCGGAGACAGTGGAAGGTTCCACATTGATTATGTAATGGTTAGACAGAGATTTAGTAACCAGATTTTAAATTGTAAGACAATTCCAGGGGCAGCTGTGGACTCTGGCCACAATTTACTGGTTGCGAACAGCAATTTAAAATTGGAGCAACTGCAGAAAGGCTGGAGTTTAGGGAGATGGGACCTGGACAACCTGAAAGAACCAGAGGTTGTAGATAGTTTCAGAGGGAGCGTTATGAAACGATTGACAAGAACAGGGGAAAGAAATACAGTAGAAAAAGAATGGATAGCTTTGAGAGAAAATAGTGAGGACAGCAGTTGATCAGGTAGGGAAAAAGACGAGGGCTAGTAGAAACTATTGGCTAACAGAATATATATTGAACTTAATCGATGAAAGGAGAAAATATAAAAATGAAGTAAATGAAGCTGGAGAAAAGGAAAGCAAACGTCTAAAAAATGAGATCGATAGTAATTGCAAAATAACTAAGCAGGAATGGCTAGAAGACAAATGTAAGGATGTATGAGCATGAAATACTAGGGCTAAAATAGATACTGCCTACATGAAAATTAAAGATACCTTTGGAGAAAAGAGAACCATCTCTATGAGTATCAAGAGCTCACATGGCAATCCAGTACTAAGCAAAGAAGCGAAAGCAGAAATATGAAAGCAGTATCTAGGGGGTCTATACAAGAGAGATGTACTTTAGGGCAATATTATGGAAGATGACGTAGAG
The DNA here is from genome assembly GCF_023864275.1 of Schistocerca cancellata. Lineage (NCBI taxonomy): Eukaryota > Metazoa > Arthropoda > Insecta > Orthoptera > Acrididae > Schistocerca > Schistocerca cancellata. The sequence continues at coordinate 627,171,242 of NC_064626.1, read as the reverse complement.
GAATATGAGAAAGGAGATATGATACTGCATGAAGAATTTGACAGAGCACTGAAAGACTGAAGTCGAAACAAAGCCCTGCGAGTAGACAACATTCTCCATTACAGCTGCCGATAGCCTTGGAAGGACCAGCCCTGACAAAACTCTTCCATTTGGTGACTAAGATGTACGAGACATGCGAAATACCCTCAAACTTGAAGAAGAATATAATAATCCAGTTCCAAAGAAAGAAGGTGCTGACAAGTGTGAAAATTACCGATCTATCAGCTTAATAAGTCACGGCTGCAAAATACTAACACGAATACTTTACGGAGGTATGGAAAAACGATAGAAGCCGATCTCGGGTAAGATGAGTTTGGGCTACAAATAAATGTAGGAATACTGACCCTACCACGTCTCATGGAAGACAGGTTAAGGTAAAGCAAAACTACATTTATAGCATTTGTAGAGTTAGAGAAAGCTTTTGACGATGTCGAATTGAATACTCACCTTCAAATTCTACAAGTTTCAGGTGCAACATACAGGGAGCTAAGTGCAATATACAGTTTGTACAGAAACCATATGCAGTTATAGGAGTCGAGGGGCACGAAAAGGAAGCACTGGTTGAGAAGGGAATGAGACAGAATTGTAGCCTATCCCCGATGTTATTCAATCCGTATATTAAGCAAGCAGTAAAGGGAACAAAAGACAAAATTTGGAGTAGTAATTAAAGTCCAGGGAGAAGAAATAAGAACTTTTAAGCTTTCCGATGACATTGTAATTCTATCAGAGATAGCAAAGGGCTTGGAAGAGCAGTTGGTCGGAATGGACAGTATCTTGAAAGGATATAAGATGACGATCAACACCAGAAAAACGGCGATAAAGAAATGTAGGAGAGTTACATCAGATGATGATGACGGAATTAGATGAGGAAATGAGACGCTTAAAGCAGTAAACGCATTTTGCTATTTGGGAAGCAAATTCATGATCGAATTAGGGAGGACATAAAATGTAGACTGCCAATGGCAAGAAAGGAATTTCTGAAGAACAGAAATTTGTTAACATCGAGTATCGATTTGTGTCAGGAAGTCCTTCCTGAAAGTATTTGTATGGAGTGTAGCCATGCATGGAAGATAAACATGGACGATAAACAGTTTAGGCGAGAATAGGATAAAAATTTTCGAAATTTGGTGCTAGAAAATAATGCTGAAGATTAGATGGGTAGATCTCTTAACTAATGAGGGGGTACTTTGTCGTACAGCCTAATTAAAAGAATCTTCGTAAATCCATATTTTAACTGGATGAAGGTGGGATACAGCTGGTATAATTTTTATTAAAAATGAAATTCCTCAAGCTGTATTTCAGATTTGAAGATTTTGCATTTACTTCGCTACTAGTTTCGAAGTTGCGTCAACGCCATCTTCAGGCCTGTACGCTTTGATGAAATCAGTTGTGTGTGGCTCAGTCTAGCAGTCCGCGGTGAGACCAGCACGTGCTCCACGTGAAAGGCGGGCAGTAACTAGTGCCTCAGCAAGTAGTGAATCAATAAATTCATTTTCGAAAGGCAACATCCGATAGGGGCTTGGTGCACTAGTAGCTAATTTGACAGCTGTATCATATGTTTTATTTTGTCTGTTACCCCTAGTTTGTCACCAAAATATCGGGAAACTCCCTAAAGACACCTGAAAGTAATAGCTGCGCCTCACCGGGTTGTACGTGACACAGTTTAGATTCTGTAGCCTCACTGGACATTTTGTGACGCCTTAATCACCGTCCTGTTCAAACGACTTACACAACTTATTGGGCAGAGATTTAAAATATACAACCAGCATAATCTAGAGCCAATACAGTACCCTTAATAAAATCACAGCCCAGCAAGTGTTCTGTATTTATCCCCGTACCCATGAATAAGTTTACTGGCCGCTGGCAATGACAAGCCATCAATTTTACAATAGACACGTACACAGCCAGCTGATGGTAACAACTAACAATTCACGGTCTGATAGTCCTGACTCGTGGGTTGCAATGATTAAAGCCTGCTTATGTCACGATTCCTCTAATACCAGGTGTGATCCAGAATAGAGGCACTGCTTCCAGAATCTAAAAGACGAAAATCGGTTCCCGGTTGAGCAGCTTACTCACAAAGGGTAGTCTACGTCTTGTCACCGCCTTTACCTCGATACAGCTTTTCGCTAGGACTTCAGATCGACGACGCCCTGTTTTTTTCTGGCCTCAGCCACCGGCCAGTTTCCTTCGTACTGAACTGAATCACATGTAAAATACCAGACCCAAGACCCACAGCAGTTGTAATAAGTAACTGTGTTTCAAGGGAAGAATTTCGGACTGATTAAGTCATTCCTAACCGCAGCTGATAGTTATCCCATACAATCCTCGTCCGTAACTTTCTAAATGAGTCGCGAGCAAACAAGATTGTATAAATAATTTGGTTCAGACAACCACGATATAAGGGATACAAAATTTGAGAAATTACTGATTGCTTGACTTTTAGAATATTGGCCTTGTTTTCCAAGGCTACAGAAATGCACAAATATCTATTTCTTGAACGTTATCGATGGAAAGATCCGGAACAGGATAAACATCTGCGAAATTCGTTTGGTTAACTAAGGGAAGTACTGCCGCATACACTCACTAACATTCAGTCATCCTGCCGTTAATCTCGGCAGTATTCCCATGAGACAGCGGCCTGCCTCTTATCGCCAAATGAAATGGCTCCGCACATTAACGCATTCAACTTCATTTGTAACACCGTAACTCTGTTCTGCAATTGATTAAGCGTGGCAACCTGTTTCTGATTAGTATTAACTACTTTCAAGTCTAGAATACAGTTATACCATTGGCCGGTTTGCACTTGTACTCGATGTATATGAATGTGGGACGGATTACTGTATTCCAGGAACTGAATATTTTTCTCTCGAAAGAGAGACGGCACGAAGAGATAGGGCGGCACTCACCTCACCAGTACTACCCATGTGGACTTGTAATGGACACGCCACTGCCTCGCAAAGTCGCGCAGCTCACCTCAGCGACGTTTCCCTCTCCCAACTGGCCACATATCCAGAACCTATATTGCAACTGCTCATTCTTGAAATACGTTATGTCCAGGACACCCTTTGGTTCCATAGCCCACAAGCGTAAACCTAAAAGATACAAAACGGCAAACAGACTCTACTTACTGTTATTTAAAAAAAAATTTGTGTAAGAAAATAACAAATAAAAGTCGATCACGAATGATGTATAATTGGAAATGTTAAGTTTCCCATCTTCATGAGAAATATGCTTTGCTACCATTCGGTGATCTAGGTGTTTAGGAAGGGTAGAGCTAGGACATAAAAGAGACGTCATTATAACAATAAAATTTTTATTACCATAAAAGCGCTGTAAGTAACAGAATTCAAAGGATTCACAGTTATTAATGCCAGCAGTTGTCAAGTTAGCTTCCCGATATAATCATCCGCATGTGGACAGGACTCAGACTCAGCACTAGTTCTCAGTAATGGATGCATAATTCCGCGGGACACTCGTCAAACAGGGCAATCACTGGCATTCTAAACAGATAAATAGAATATGTTTATCGAATGCAACAACTGGATCACAAAAACTGGAGATTCTTGAACGTTCCACAAGTTACACATTGCGTTGCCTGCACGCAGAAATACATTCGAAATAACCTTCACGTTGCTAATAAATAACTTAAACCTCACAAAAAAGAAAAAGTTAGAACAGTAGTGCTTCTCTCCAACAGCAATAGCTGTTATTCTTGAATTATAAACGAACAATACCGACTCCTGCCAAACCAAGTACAAGCGTAATACATCTCCTTTGAAACTTGCATGAAACAGAGCTGATGACGGAAGCCTAATGAAACAGAATCAAGAAAAAGTGGAACATCGACTAGTACGAGTTACAGTATTTACATAATAAAAATCTTAAAAGTGGATGTACCCACAGAGCAAGATTTCACCAACTGCACCACTCAAATCAATTCTCATACCCCGGCACTCAAATTAGTAAATGGCCAATTTAAACATAGGCAAATCAAGTTTAATTCAGATCGACGATAACATAATCAACTTAATGGGTGGAAGCAGCTTAAATTTGACAATAAATAATCAACTCTTTTCCAAATCTGTCGGAACCAATTACAGACACCAATTAAGAAACTGACGGTAGCTCAATGAGAAGTGAAGTTCCGACGAATAGAACAGACTTGGCTGTATGTTAAATTTGTCTTCGTGGAACACGCGCTCAGCAACAGCCAATGTTCTGAAACGTGGTCACCATAGTTAGTTATTTTTGATTGCACAAGAGCTGTCGCAAATAGTAACTGGTACACCAATCCTCCTTTGGTCGCACTCCGGGTCTCGACGATTCCTTAGCCGAACGTACAGCTGGCAACTTCGCCTCCTTTCTGCACATTCTGCATTCGGCCAACCCTGCTCTAAAGGCACCCATTCAGCCTGTCCGCTCGAAATGGACTCGGCGCACTTGTTTCCAAGTGGAACCTCCCTTCTCGAACGTCAGGCAGAGATTCTTCCACGAGAGCCCATAACACCTGAAAAAGTCTCGGAAGCTGCTGCGCACGACCCACGATCCCGGACGTTGTTGAGTAATAGCCAAGAAGAGCAATCACTCGCAGTATCAATAAGAGCGAACAGAGCTCAAGAATAGCGTACAACAACACAGGAACGCCAAGTTTTGGAAATAGGATGTATCTACTGAATGTGTTAACACACACTGTCTGACAAAGAAAGTGAAGCAGTCAGGAAACATAGTTGGATGTAAAACTAATATCAAATGGTGTCATCAGTGTATGTGTATATGATTAGAGCTGTAAATCTGTCACAAATAGAAAAGACCATCACAGTGCATTGACGTTGTACGTGTGTAGTGTCGTTTCAATGACTGGATGCGGATGTAAGGGATGTGAACAGCATCGAAAGTTAAGCGATCAATGTGAGGAATACGGAGAAGGGTGTGAGCAAGAGTTATCAGCATCTGACAGTGAAAGGGACCCATTGCGGGTCTCCGTTTGGCTGGCAGTTCGAGTTGTGCAACATCCATATTTGTGGGCATTCTGTTGTGACAGTGGCCTGATGTTGGGCTGCATAGGAAGGTGAAATCAGGCATACTCGTCGTCAAGGTTCCAGTTAACCACGTCTGATTGCTACAATAGACAAGCTCTGTATTTTGTACGAAGCATCCGTGCCTGATATCTGAGGGGTGTTGAAAACATTCAGAACTTCATCTTAGGAACCAAAAGAAACTTCAAGGGTCTCTCTTCACATGTGTTTAGCCTTCTCCCACACACAGAATGAAATGTGTTTATGAACAAATTTAGTGTCAAGCTTCCAACTGAGATGAAATTCAGAATTAAATGTGTTTTGAGCTTGAGTGTGGCACCATACAAAATCATTAACCCGACTCCAGGGATGTAGGCTACCCTTGCCTATTCCTCCACTGCGGTAATTCCAGTCTGGCGCGTCCACGTCGCGGGGGTGGGCATCCTACACTTCAGTAGGCCGGAGTTCTAGGATGGCTGAGTTCAGGCAGGGACCCAATCCCGTGGGGAATAACACGGAACCCATGCCCAGGGTTACGGGTGAAGACCTTAATGGCAGCGATGGCGGAGAAGGAAGACTTCAGAGCGGCGTAGCTGGCAGATGAGGCAACCCTCCTTTCTGGGGATAAACCACTGCCTTGTGGTGGAGGAGAAACTCCAAAGGCTAAGGGAGACAACCCCAACAGAAAATCCTTTCTTTCGTTAGCCCTAGCAACCCAGTAGGTAAGTCTTCATATATTGCTTTCAAAACACAGGCGAGCCTCGAAAAGAACCAATCATGATTTGACCCCATTCACGTACTGGTGTGAATGATGGGAGACCTGATGATATTCATCAGTACAAGAAGATGAAAACAACAGGACTAAAAAATAACCTAATTATTGGCACCCTTAATATATTAACCCTCAATGGAAAAATGGAAGAAATGACAGATGTACTAACAGAGAGAAAGTTAGATATATTCGGATTAAACGAAACAATGTGGAAGGGAAAAGGTGAGAAGAATTTGAGAGGGGGAGGAAAACTGTACTGGAGGGGGAATAACAGGTCTGGAAGAAATGGTGTGGCAGTGGTAGTGAATAAGAACGTTCAAAGCTGTATTGAAAGTATGAGATATGTGTCAAACAGGATCATAATCTTAAACTCGATATTCCAAAAAGAAACACTAAAAGTAATCCAGATTTATGCACCCCAAGTGGGATGTAGCGAAGAAGAGAAAATGGACTTCGAAAATGTGTTAGAAAACCATATAGAGAGTGGTAACATAGTGATGGGAGATTTTAATGTACAGGTAGGCACAGGCAGAAAGAGATTTGAGCAAGTATTGGGATGTTTAGGATATGCAGGCAGAAATGAAGAAGGGGAAAGACTCCTGGATTTGTGCCAGAGGAATGGAATGAAAATAGCAAACAGCTGGTTTATGAAGAGAGAAAGTCATGTTATCACCAGATACAGTTGGGATGGAAGAATCAAGAGTGTAATTGATTATATTTTAATAGATAGGGAATGGGGAGAGAATGTAACAAACGTGAAGGTAATTCCAAGTGTGAGTGCAGATGGAGACCATAGATTACTGGTGGGACAATGGAAAATGAATGAGTGTGTGAAAAATAGAAAACAGAAGAAAGTGATGAGGATACGGGATTGGAAACTGAAGGAGAGTGAATGTGCTGAGAATACAGAGCATTAATCACACAAAAATTTCCAAAAGAATTTTTCTGCGATGTAGAAAAAGAATGAAGTTTATTCACAGACAATTTAGTCGAAGCAGCACAAAAAGTATGTGGTAGAACATCTGGAAAGCAAAAAGTAAGACAGACAAGTTGGTGGGATGATACCACAATCCAAGCAATTATAAGAAAAAATGGAGCATGGAGAAACTGGTGGAAAACTAAAGATGATGAGGACCATAAAAGATATATAGAGGAAAAGAAGAAGTGTAAAGAAGTAGTGGAAACAGCTAAGAAAAAGGCATAGAGAGAGTATACAAAAAAAACTTGAAGAAGATATGAAGAGCAATAAGAAAATGTTCTATAAAATGATGAAAAATAAAAGGAAGGCTTCTGAAGTACCAGTAAAGATGGAAACAGAGGACGGTACCGTGATTGAAGATACAGGGAATATAAAAGATCTCTGGAAAGAACATTTTAAGAAACTGTTAAATGCTGAGGAGCAGGTACATGAGAAAACAACAAATAATGGAGAAATTGAGAGAAGTTGAGAAGCAGAATTAGGGCAAATTACACGGGAAGAAATGGAAAAAGCTGTGAAGAAGATGAATGGGGGGGAAAGCCGCAGGACCTGATGATGTATCAGTGGACATGATAAGAGCAGCAGGTCCAGTGGGAATGCAGTGGCTGTATAGAGTACTATCAAGCATGTGGAGAAATAGTACAATACCTGACAACTGGAGAACAGGAGACATAGTTCCCATCTTCAAGAAAAGCAATAAACGACTTTGTAAAAACTACAGAGGAATAACCCTTATGAGTCATACAGCCAAGATTTTTGAAAGAATTTTACTAAGTCGAATAAGTAAAAAGATAGAAAAGGAGCAGAGTGAAGAACAGCATGGGTTTCGGAAAGGAAGAAGCACGATCGACCTGATATTTTCTATCTGTCAACTGATGGAAAAAAGTTGGGATTATAACAAAAGGGTGATAATGGTTTTTATAGACATAGAAAAGGCATATCACTCAGTTAACAGGGAAAGACTCTGAGAAGAAAAGAAGAAGATAGATATAGAAGATGGTTACATTAATGTAATACGACAATGTACAGAGGACACAATTGTAGAATTAGAACACCATTGGGGAACTCTGAATGCTTCGAAATAAGACAAGGGCTTAAGCAAGGAAGTATTCTATCTCCTGCACTTTTTAATGTTATGATGGAGGGAATGAACAGGGCAGTTAAAGATATAGTAAAAGAAAAAGACAAAAAGATGATTTTTGCAGATGATATGATAATATGGGTTGATAAAGAGGTAGATGTACAGTTACAGCTTGATGTGTGGAAGGAAATAATGAAAAGGTATGGATTAAAAATAAATAAAGTTAAGAGTGAAGTAATGGTATTTGGAAGAGAGAAAGGGATCAACAGAAATATTACCTTGAATGGAGAACCCCTCAAAGTGGTAGAAAGTTTCACTTATTTAGGGAGTGAAATATTTAGGGATGGAAGAATAACTAACGTAATTAATAGGAGGTTACAGAAGGGAGGCAATTTCTACCAAACAATAAAACATCTGATTTCAGAAAAAGCAAAACCCCTTATGTATAAGAATTATAACTTCCCTATTGTCACCTATGGTGGAGAAACATGGACAATGACAGAAAGGGACTGGAGCAGACTGCAAGCAGGGGAAACGAAATTGCTCAGAGCAGTTAAGGGAAAAACAAGAATGGACAGAGTAAGGAACGTAGAGATTAGAAAAGAACTTGAACAAGAAAGTATGGGAGAAGAAATTGAAAAAAAAGAGATTAAGATGGTATTGGCATGTTAAAAGGATGCATGGGCAGAGGCTCCCCAAATTTATGGAAGAACTAAAGATAGGTGGGAGAAGACCTACATGGCGCCCAAGAACACGGTGGAAAATGGTATGGGCATGTTAAAAGGATGCATGGGCAGAGACAGCCCCAAATTTATGAAAGAACTGAAGATGGGTGGGAAAAGACCTACAGGGCGCCCAAGAACACGGTGGAAAATGGAAGTGAGAATATCAGTAGAAAGGAGAGGTGTGACCTGGCAGCAACTGGAGAAAGAAAAGTGGTGGGAGGACCGAGCCAAATGGAGAGGACTCGTCAGCACCCAAACCCAGCAGTAGCTGAAACGGGATTTGGATATAGATAGATAAATAGATAAACAGATTGAGCAAATTTAGTGTCATGCTCCCAACTGAGATGAAGTATCCTCAAGAGAATCCACAGCAGAAGTTTGTTCACTCATTCTAGATTTCACATTTTCCAGGCGGTTTTTGTTTCAATGGTGTTGATTTTACTTCTTAAGTCCATGAGTACAGTGTTTTAAATACTTCAACTCATAAAACACTATGTATGGATGTATGTGCAGCGTTTCATCCTAACCCAATGGATCAATTTCAATCAAATTCGGTACAAGTTCCTCTTGCTATTCGAGAATCATCACAGTGGGAGATAGAACCTTTAAGCCCCAAGAGCACAGGATATGCAGGCAAAAAAGAATTTTACACCCATGACATGTAGGCTGCGCTGGGTAGTATAAGTATCCCTTTCAGGAGTTACATATGTGTGTGGATGCAGGTGCCCAGAGAAAGGGGCGAGGGAAGATGGATAGAGAGAGAGGCAGGAGTATGAGGGGCAGAGGAGGGGTGGGGGGAGGATGAGCTTCGCAGGCAGAGAGGAGGGAGAAAGGGATGGACAATAGAGAGGAGGATGAGGGGATGGACAAATAAAGGGGGGTCGAGGATGAGATGGACAGAGAGAAGGGTGGTTTTGATGTATCTAGCAGTGGCTACACATGTGGATGGGCACAGCTGAGCAGATGGGCACAGCTGAGCAGACACAGGGGACAGAGGAGATGGGTAGTGAAAGATCGGGGAGAAGGTGACAGGCAGGCATAGTGGGGGGGGGGGGAGGAGGAGTTGCAAACAGAAACTCTTTTGAATGCCTCATCCGAAAGTTACCTTGAGCAACTAATTGGAGAATCGATCGTGAAGGTAACATATCTGCTCGTGACAAACAGACCCAAACTTTTCGATTCAGTTAGCGTAGAACAGAGAATCAGTGATCATAAAGCCATTACATCTTCACTGTGTATGGCTATAAATAGGAATACAAAGAAATGTAGGAAGATCTTACTGCTTAGCAAGAATGACAAGAAACAGATTGCAGATTGTGTGATCAGTCAGCATGAGAATTTCTTTTCCAGTACCAACAACGCTGGGTATCAATGGAAAATGTTCAAGAGTACTGGACGATACGCTTTAGCCATGTACCAGTGTATGCCAAAAAAAGTTGTGATGGATGGAAAGCACCTGCTGTGGTTCAATAGCTATGTTGGAATGCCTGTAAGAAAGCGAGGAGAGCTGTATTTATATCATATTATAATTAATAAGGATTTGTTCTTATAGAAAAAAGTCCCCCACCCCATCACCCATAAAAATTAAAAAAATATCTCAACCTTTTTAAAATTTAGGCTGTTGTTGTTGTTGTGGTCTTCAGTCCTGAGACTGGTTTGATGCAGCTCTCCATGCTACTCTATCCTGTGCAAACTTCTTCATCTCCCAGTAACTACTGTAACCTACATCCTACATGCTTCTGTATCAGTGTATTCATCTCTTCATCTCCCTCTTCGATTTTTACCCTCCACGCTGCGCTCCAATACTAAATTGGTGATCCCTCGATGTCTCAGAACATGTCCTACCAACCGATCCCTTCTTCTAGTCAAGTTGTGCCACAAATTTCTCTTCTCCCCAATCCTATTCAATACCTCCTCATTAGTTATGTGATCTATCCATCTAACCTTCAGCATTCTTCTGTAGCACTACATTCCAAAAGCTTCTATTCTCTTCATGTCCAAGCTATTTATCGTCCATGTTTCACTTCCATACATGGCTACACTCCATACAAATACTTTCAGAAACGACTTCCTGATACTTAAATCTATACTCGGTGTTAACAAATTTCTCTTCTTCAGAAACACTTTCCTTGCTATTGCCAGTCTACATTTTATATCCTCTCTACTTCGACCATCATCAGTTATTTTGCTCTCCAAATAGCAAAACTCCTTTACTACTTTAAGTGTCTCATTTCCTAATCTAATTACCTCAGCATCACCCAACTTAATTCGACTACATTGCATTATCTTCGTTTTGCTTTTGTTGATGTGCATCTTATATCCTCCTTTCAAGACACTATCCATTCCGTTCAACAGCTCTTCCAAGCCCTTTGCTCTCTCTGATAGAATTACAATGTCATCGGCAAACCTCAAAGTTTTTATTTCTTCTCCATGAATTTTAACACCCACTCCAAATTTTTCTTTTGTTTTCTTTACTGCTTGCTCAATATACAGATTGAATAACATCGGGGAGAGGCTACAACCCTGTCTCACTCCATTCCCAACCACTGCTTCTCTTTCGCGTCCCTCGACTCTTGTAACTGCCATCTGGTTTGTGTACAAATTGTAAATAGCCTTTCGCTCCCTGTATTTTACTCCTGCCACCTTCAGAATTTGAAAGAGAGTATTCCAGTCAACATTGTCAAAAGCTTTCTCTAAGTCTACAAATGCTAGAAACGTAGGTTTGCCTTTCCTTAATCTAGCTTCTAAGATAAGTTGTAGGGTCAGTATTGCCTCACATGTTGTAATATATCTACGGGATCCAAACTGATCTTCCCCGAGGTCGTCTTTTCCAATCGTCTGTAAAGGATTCGCGTTAGTATTTTACAACCGTGACTTATTAAACTGGTAGTTCGGTAATTCTCGACTCTGTCAACACGTGCTTTCTTTGGGATTGGATGTATTATATTCTTCTTGAAGTCTGAGGGTATTTCGCCTGTCTCATATATCTGTCTCATCAGACGGTAGAGTTTTGTCAGGACTGGCTCTCCCAAGGCTGTCAGTAGCTCTAATGGAATGTTGTCTACTCCTGGGGCCTTGTTTCGACTCAGGTCTTTCAGTGCTCTGCCAAACTCTTCACGCAGTATCATATCTCCCATTTCATCTTCATCTACATCCTCTTTCATTTCCATAATATTGTCCTCAAGTACATCGTCCTTGTATAGACTCCTTCCACCTTTCTGCTTTCCCTTCTTTGCTTAGAACTGGGTTTCCATCTGAGCTCTTGATATTCATACAAGTGGTCCTGTTTTCTCCAAAGGTCTCTTTAATTTTCCTGTAGGCAGTGTCTATCTTACCCATCATGAGATAAGCCTCTACATCCTTACATTTGTCCTCTAGCCATCCCTGCTTAGCCATTTTGCACTTCCTGTCGATCTCATTTTTGAGACGTTTGTATTCCTTTTTGCTTGCTTCATTTACTGCGTTTTTATGTTTTCTCCTTTCATCAATTAAATTCAATATTTCTTCTGTTACCTAAGGATTTCTACTGGCCCTCGTCTTTTTACCTACTTGATCCTCTGCTGCCTTCACTACTTCATCACTCAGAGCTACCCATTCTTCTTCTGCTGTATTTATTTCCTCCATTCCTGTCAATTGTTCCTTTATGCTCTCCCTGAAACTCTGTACAACCTCTGGTTTAGTCAGTTTATCCAGGTCCCATCTCCTTAAATTCCCACCTTTTTGCAGTTTCTTCAGTTTTAATCTACAGTTCATAACCAATATATTGTGGTCAGAGTCCACATCCGCCCCGTAGACATGTCTTACAATTTAAAACCTGGTTCCTAAATCTCTGTCTTACCATTATATAATCTATCTGAAACCTGTCAGTATCTCCAGGCTTCTTCCATGTACACAACCTTCTTTTATAATTCTTGAATCAAGTGTTAGCTATGATTAGGTTATGCTCTGTGCAAAATTCTACCAGACGGTTTCCTCTTTCATTTCTTCCCCCCCAATCCATATTCACCTACTACGTTTCCTTCTCTCCCTTTTCCTACTACCGAATTCCAGTCACCCATGACTATTAAATTTTCGTCTCCCTTCACTATCTGAATAATTTCTTTTATTTCATCATACATTTCTTCAATTTCTTCGTCATCTGCAGAGCTAGTTGGCATATAAACTTGTACAACTGTAATAGGTATAGTCTTCGTATCTATCTTGGCCACAATAATGCTTTCACTATGCTGTTTGTAGTAGCTTACCCGCACTCCTAATTTTTTACTCATTATTAAACCTACTCCTGCATTACATCTATTTGATTTTGTATTTATAACCCTGTATTCACCTGACCAAAAGTCTTGTTCCTCCTGCCACCGAACATCACTAATTCCTACTATATCTAACTTTAACCTCTCCATTTCCCTTTTTAAATTTTCTAACCTACTTGCCCGATTAAGGGATCTGACATTCCACGCTCCGATCCGTAGAACGCCAGTTTTTTTTCTCAAAATTTAGGCTACAGTCACTGAAATCCCAAATCTGTATTATAACCAATAGTACAATAAATGCATACAACTATACCAAATGGCCTCCTTCGTAAACAACGGCGACTGTAATAATGAGAATAAATTTCCACTCAAAACAGTCAGATGTGAGAATACGAAATATTAATTCCAAAAGCAATTAAATTTTGATAGGAAATGTCGTACGCAAAAAATAGTAACAGTACGAAAATTTTATTAAAATAATCAAAAATCATCCTAAGCTTAATTTTCACAGTAGATATGCTTCGTCCAAATTAGTGATAGTAATAATAATACAACAATATATATAGAAAAAATCGGGTCTTAAAAGATTAAACTAATACAAGAAGCTATTAAATTTCGACTGTAAGTATCTTTCGCCTGAAATGGCGATAATAGTAATAATGAGAAAAGTTTACTCGAAGTAATGAAATCTCAGATAGTTAATTTTTTTTCTCCAAGGCAAATTAATTTTGCTGTAAGTTTCTGTCATCCAGAAAGGCGATAATAACAATGGTAAGAATTTTTTTCTTAAAACAAATAATTTTGGACAGTTAAATTCATATCCCTAAAAAAATTAACTCTTAACTGTAGGTACTGTATTAGTAAAGTTATCTGATAACAGCAAAGAAACCAAAGACCACATCCAAAGGTGAACTAAGCTCTTCTGCACCAAGACATGATACCATCAGTGGCCCCTCCTAGACAGGCTATTGCCGGCGGGAAATCCCAAAGAGGGGCTACGTCTGTAACACCAATAGTGGTAAAGTTACAGTACAAACTACACACAGATATAAATATGCATACACATACAAGATATGACTGCAACTGTTTCAAGGCACTGGGTGGAAGGTCGAGAACAGATGAGACACAAGCGTCAGTGCGCACGGCTGTACCACAAGCAAACACACAAACAACTAGGGGCCTCCTTATTGCTGAACTTTGTTGACATATTCTTGCTTTAATAATCTGACTTCTTCACACATGTTTTTCAACAATACACAGCTCTTTGTTGTTGTCGTTTTGTTTTACAATGAAACCAGTGTTTATACTGCCATTTTGAGACTTTACAGTGAAAAGATTAGAAGGTCAGTTGAATTAACGCCTGAAAAGAAAGCTACTATGCTTGCTTACTCGTCTGGTGGTCTCAGCACCAGAGAGATAGCCTCTAAGACAGGATTTGTCTACGATTTCAAGGTTACTGAAAAAATACAGGGAAAAAAGTAATGTTGATTGTGAGAAAGGAAGAGGTCGGAAAAGGGCGTCTACTGCCAAACAGGACAGGGTATTGAAAAGACTTTCGCTCAACCATCGTCGCCTCTCATTAAATGTACTAAATGAAGACTGGGAAGAAATGTGCGAATCTCAGTAACCAGTAGAACTGTAAGAAATAGAGTACTGGAGGCTCGACTATCACCCTGTCGTCCTAGAAGGAAGCTTTTATTGACCAAGATAATGCGACAACAGCGGATAAAATGGGCAAAGACACATGCGACATGGACACCAGAGATGTGGAACAAAGTAATATTTTCAGACGAGGCCAAATTTTATCTGCATGGCTCAGATGGAAAAGTGTTCGTGCGTCGAAGAAAAGGTGAAGAATTTTTGCCATCATGCATAACACATACAAACACCCACAAGGACAGATGGTCTGGGGGTGCATTTCCAGTCACGGAGTAGGTCGTCTGGACTTCATCAATGGCACTGTCAACACAGTTGCCTACATAAGCATCCGTGAAAGGAAGCTTATGCCAACCGTTAGAGATCAGTTTCGAATTGTTTCCAATTGTATTTTTAGGATGACTCGGTTCCTTATCACAGAGCTTTGAAGGTGAATCCTATGACTAATATTTGTACCAAACACAACGCAGATTACTTTCTTGGATAATTATGACGTACTTCCACATTTCAGGTAAAATCTTTCCTTCGACAAAATAGGGTTCAAGTATTAGAGTGGCCTGGAAACAGCCTTGATCTCAATCTTATTGAGAACTGTTGGAAGGTTATGCGAAATGTTATCACCAAAAAGAAGCCACGGAATAAACGGGAGCTGTTGGAGACGCTTCTGCGTGTGTGGTTTCATGAAATGAGTGAGGAGTACATTAAAAAGTTAATTCTTTCAGTGCCTTCACGATGCCAAGTGGTGATTAAGGCGCGTGATGGAACAACAAAGTATTAAATGCAACAGTGTGTTCATATGAGGCAATACAAACACTTAAATTCATCAGTGTTATGTTACAACATTAATATGTTTTGTTTCTTTCAACATTAGTATTCGTATTTCTTTTTTTTTTTTTTTTTGTTGTGGTTTTAGGGCGCAAAACTTCTATGGTCATTAGCGCCCAGCCCGTGACTTAGATTCGTATTTCAGAATAGCAAACAGAATAGCTGACATATCCACTTACACTCATTTTTCTAGAAAGTGTTAAATTATAAAAAACCTGACTTTTTATACAAACAAAAATTAAGAATAAAAACAAATTGACAAAAATTATCGTGTGAATTCATTTCTGACAGAAATCAAGAGCAACCAGCGAAATTTTGCTCAGTTAGTCAATGACTGTAACAAAAATTGTTAATTGTCAGAGCGCACAGGGCACGACACACTTACCTAAGTTCACCCTGCAGACCGACCCACGTCAGCCGAAATTACGAAGAACTTTGGAAAACAGCCAAGGTAACTGCAATCCAGTGCAGATCGAAATAAAAGAAATGGCACTAAATAGTCAAAGTTGTTAATAGATAACTGCTTAACTAATTTGAGAACCTTGCTCATGCTGGCCAGCGTAATCATACATTTCAATTCACTTGAAGTATGGGGCGTTGCGAAAGAAATAAAGAATCAAATTAGGCCAAAAAGAAGTGGCCAGCGAAACCTCAAATACTTACCCAGTGGATACAGTTTACAGTCGGAAAAAGATATAGGCAACACCCACACGCGGGCAATGCTGAAAGGAGAGCAATAACCAGTGGGAGCACGTCCTGTGGAGACAATGTTATGCTGCGAGACCCAACAGAGGCTTACAACCCCAGAGCTTAGTCCTGGTCAGAGCTCGAACAATAAATTCCGTGGCACGATGCACAAGTGAGGGGTTACAACACTCAACATGAAGCTCTTACTCGTAATGATTGGACAGACCCAACGTCAGCAACTCCACGGGTTGGAGAAATACACTGTCAGCGCAACACACTAGCCGCCGTGCGGAAAATGATGGGACACGCCATGCCGGATCCCCACGTTACAGCGCGATCGAAACGGAGGCGAATCTCTCTCTCTGTAACCCGGGCACCGTCCGCAATGTGGAAGGCGGCGTTGCAGGCCCAGCGAATCGCTCAGCGGGAAGATAACACGAAGCGCAGAATCGAAGTATCGCACGCGACCCATACGGCTCAACTGCAAATCTCAATTTTCAGAGCCTCAAAGACGAACAAAAGCCAAACGAAACCAAAATTAGTGTAAGGAGAGCAATATGTGACACGTTAAACGACCTCTAAAGTAAAACTCTGTCTACCGACTTGACAGAAACTCGTAAGTAGTTTTATCTTATGTTACATCAGTAAACAGCCATCTGTCCAGACGTTCTGTGACCACAATGACATTGAATCAGAGGACGACACAACAAATATTGAGATACTATCTTTCGCCTAATTGTTTCACAGAAGAAGATCGCTCTGTAGTATCTGCTCTAAATCGTGGCACGAACGAAAAAATGACTGATATCGAAATAAGTGACCATGGGACAGAAAAGGAACTCTAATCGCTCAGGAGAGGGAAGGCCACTGAGCCTGATGGGATATCATTATGTTTATACATAGGGTATGCGAAAGAAATAGCCCTCTTCTAGCAGTAGAGTACCGTGATCTCTCGAGGACAGTAAATCTCCTGTGTAGGTATCAACATGGTTTCTGTCCGGTCCCGGTAACTGAGTGGTGCCAGCACGGTAACTCAGGGTGTTCGGTCAGAGGGTTAGCTGCCCTCTGTAATTAAAAAAAAACCTGAGTTAATGGTTCAACGACGAACTGAAACGGCTGGATTGCGACGTCTGCTACGAGCAGATACAGAGAACGAAGACGAACAAAATGAGATTAAAAAAATTTTTTAAAAGTTGTCTGTGTGACAGAATGTCAATGCTAAGGGCCCGGGTTCGATTCCCGCCTGGGTCGGAGATTTTTTTTCCGCTTAGGGACTGGGTGTTGCGTTGTGATAATCATCATCATTTCATCCCCATCGACGCGCAAGTCGCCGAAGTGGCGTCAAATCGAAAGACTTGCAGCCGGCAAACGGTCTACCCAGCGGGAGGCCCCAGGTCTCACGACATTTACATTTTAACACGGTTTCTGAAACTAACGATCTCGTGGAAGCCAGCTTGCTCTGTTCGTCCACGAGACCCAAAACGCGGCATATACCGGCTCCAAGATAGATACCGTGTTCCGCATTGTCGCCTAGTGAACAACATACGAGCTTACGGAATATCAGATCAACTGTGTGACTAGATTTGTGGGTTTCTAGTGTTGAGTGGTACTTAAGTAAATAAATTAGTGAAATCAAAGTGAAGTAGAAATTAGAATATAAATGAAAAACTTAGTTTAGTTTAGAAGAATTACACACTGGCAAACAGCGGGCAGAACAGCAGAGTAGAAGAGACAATGACCATGAAGTCAGCAAGTTACACACAAGCGGACGCTGTCGATTCAGCCGTCAGGGCATCGCCCGACAGGCTCACGTGTTTCTCAGTTGTCACATGTGAGCAAAGGCCCTCGCCAACATTCCAAGAGCCAATGACTGTCGTTAAGAAGATTCTTTGAGAAGCTTTTCAACATGACAGAAGAGGCAATGACCGGCTCACGTGTTTCTCAGTCTTCACATGTGATCAAAGGCCCTCGCCTACATTCCAAGAGCCAATGACCGACGTTAAGAAGATTCTTCGAGAAGCTTTTCAACGTGAGAGAAGAGGCAATGACCGTGAAGTCGTTCACCTCCAGTAAACTGAAGTGAATAAATACGCGAGACGCAGTGAGCCTGAGAGACGAAGGAAGAGAAGAGAAGAGAGTAGCAGTAGTTTACAGTCAGTTTCGGTGCTGAAGACCGTCATGCAAGAAGAGACTACATCATACACAGACGCACCAAGTCCGCCGCTGTAATGGAATAACAAGCAGCAGCCTTGGCGCCAGAAGACAGAAGTTAAAAGGTATTTGAAGACTGATTTTTAAATACCCGTGTGACTCGTGAGGACAGGAAGGAGACGGCCTCACATCAACAGTCACCTGTGAGCTGGGATGAAGACCTGACGGCGGAAGACTGGCTGGCAAGCGGGAGTCCGTTGTTCGAGTACGGGACACTGGCCTTCCCCCACCGCGCCGCTCCGCTGGCCGACGCACAACACACGCGGCCGCTTAGAGAAGAGAAACACTGGGACGCCACATCCAAGGCATCACCATCCGATGCACGACTTCGCTCGCAATAATTAAACGGGCCACCTCGCTCTGTGCGTCTCCAGTCAGCTGGGCGAGACGCCGACACGAGATATACACTGCCACGCGTAATCAGACGCCGCCGCTGCCGCAGCAGAAGGCTTCGCAAACGACACAGCTGCCGTTCTCCGAGCCAGAACATCGAGTAAGGAAACAGTTGTACGAAACTTGCAATAAAAGTTATCTTATGTAAAAATGCTGTTTCATTCTACCTCATACCCGAGCCAAGGAAGAACCCACCCTGCCCACATGTTGTTAAGAGAGAAAAATTAATTTATTTAGTATTTTCACCCTGACATAATGCTTTAGAATTAAATGCCCATTGCAGTAATGCTCATCCTAACAACTGATTAGCATCAAAAGAGAAAACTCAGTTACATTTAGTAGCAAAAGTGTTACATTTAGTATCACAACTGTTACATTTGCTGTCAGAGAAAAAACCCTTGGCTCAATATGAGGTGTGAAGGACAGTCACTAAAGATCCACAGTTAGTATTGTTTAATGTGTGAAAGGGTATAGGTTTGCATAGCAGTCGCAATATTTTCTTTATGTAGAAGTGTATTTTCTCTCATGATTTTAAGAGTTTGTCGAAAATATTTAAACATCTTTTTCATTCAGTGCAGTAAGATTGGGTAACTAACAGTTTGTAAAATGATGACACGAAATCGTACAATGTCAGAGTCAGCACCACAAGCGGTTTCTACTGAGGAAGCTATTCAGAGCTTAGTTAATCAGATAGCGCAGCTTAAAAATGATAATAATACATTGTTTAAACAGTTGTGTGAGGTTAGGCAAACCAGTTCAGTCCCTCCCACCCTAGATTCCTCAGCAGCAGCCTTGGAAACTCCTTTTTCAGGTAAACCTGGCGAAGACATAACAGTCTTTTTTGATGATTTAGTAGCAGCTGCAAAGTTAGGATCGTGGTCAGATTAACAGCTCTTACAAATGACAAAGTTAAGATTGCTAGGAGAGGCTAAAGCACACGTATTATACCATGAAAAATTAAGGAATGCTCCAACATTTGAGTAATTGAAGAAAGGATTGCTTAAACCTTTTCAAAAACAGAACAGCTGTACATTTTATAGGGAACAGTTAAACGCTATCACTCAGAGGCAAAACGAGTCGTTAGAAAGTTTTGTAGATAGGAATAGAAAAGTTAATATTAACACCTATCAGTTGACAACTAGTGATGAAGCAAATAAAGGTATTTTACAAGAGGCAGAAGATAGAGCTCTGGATACATTTTTACGTGGGTTACCTCCTGAAACGTCCCGTCGTGTCAGGGCAGAATTTCCTAAAAATTTAGCGGAAGCTGTATCTGTGGCGACTGCTTTCGAAGAAATAGACATTGCTACCAGATACAAGGAGAAGCGAAATGTATTTTCAGCAGGAGTACGATGTTTTAAGTGCGATCGGCAGGGACATATAGCAAAAAATTGCAGACAACCTAAATGCACTAATTGCCAAAGAATAGGTCACACATTCAAGGAATGCAGGTCTAAGAAGGTTTTTGGAAATAGAAATCAGTTAAACTCAAACGGGAATGTCGGAGCCGCCGCCAGGCGTTCCCAATAAAATTTCATGCCATTAAGACGAATGTGAAGGCAGAATGCTGGTTATCTGCTACCATACAGGATAAAGAAGCAAGGATACTGGTGGATACAGGCGCAATCGTATCAATAGTGAGTAATGAATGCATTGGAGAAAAGAAATATTATCCTCCAAGGTATAGATTGAGTGGGGTAGGAGGAGGTACAGTGAAGTCATTAGGATGTACATCATTGATTTTCTATATTCATGGTGTACATTTTCAAGAAGATGTAGAAGTGGTAACAAAGGTAACTGACGGGTACGACGCGATCCTAGGGTTGGATTTCCTGAATAAACATCACGCTAAAATCGACCTCAGACAGCAAACTGTAGAACTTAGCGGAATAGTGTTTCAGCTAGGTAACACCGCTGCAAAGGGCCCGCTGCCGCAAGATTTCCCTAACAGGAAGGCGAAATCAACTACACTGCGTGCAACGTCCTTGAAAATTGATTCGCGGGGAATACCATTTGGCTCAGGAAAACTTTTCTGGATGACCGTTGACCTTGAGGTACCTACAGATACAATATGTCTAATAGAGCCACTAGAGGAAAATGAGGAATGAGATGTATCACATAGTTTTGTACGTAGAAGTATTGTACGGGTTCAAGACGTTGAGGGAGAAAGAAAAGTACCAGTACATATTGACAATTTCGGAGTGGAGGACAAAGAGTTGCATAAGGGAATATTAGTAGCTACAGTCAGTACGTTTGAAGAAGAAGATTTCATTTGGTCAGATATTGCTGATGGTCAGAAACCAGACGCCTATAAAACCGCATTACGCCAGAAGATTGAGCATTTGAAAGGAAATGATAGAGATACGGTAGAAGCAGTTTTAGTTGAGTTCCAAGATTTATTTAATGCAGTAGGTCCACTGCCAGCAACAGATATCACACAGGAAATAGCCCCTCCCCCCCCCCCCCCCCAGTTTATGGGAAGCCTTATAGAGTTCCGCATCACTTACAGCCAGTACTGGATGAATTTTTAGAACAACATCTAAAAGATGGAATTATAGAATATTCTGATTCGCCTTGTAATTCAAATATTGTAATTATTCCAAAGAAGTCTCCCGACGGTACGAAACGATATAGATTTTGTTGTGACTACAGACACCTTAACAAACAAACTATCTCAGATGTTTATCCTCTTCCAAACATTACAGATATCATTGACAGTTTGGGTAACAGTAAATACTTTTCAACAATCGCTTTACGTAGCGGATATCATCAATTGGAAGTTGCACCTGAAGATAGGTATAAAACAGCATTTTCTGCCCCTGGAGGCCACTGTCAATTTAAAAGAATGCCTTTCGGTTTGAAGAATGCACCAGCAAGTTTTCAAAGACTACTCGATGGAGTATTGCGAGGACTCAAAACTCAGCAATGTTGTTTATATCGAGGCGATATTATTGTATTCTCCAAAGACAGTAATGAACATGCTGTGCGTTTGTGTAATGTTTTTCAGAGACTTAGAAAAGCTAAATTAACATTAAATATGGAAAAATGTACTTTAGCATTGACAGAGGTTACATACCTAGGGCATGTCATTAGTGAAAAAGGAATTAAAACAGATCCTCGATTAATTTCGGTAGTTAAGGACTTCCCAACACCACAATGCGTTAAGGAAGTACAAAGTTTCATTGGTCTCGCATCGTATTACCGAAAATATGTTCAAAATTTTGCTGAGATTGCCCGACCCTTAAACCACTTATTGAAAAAGGGTGCAAAATTTCATTGGCCTGAAGATTGTGAATCAGCATTTCAAACCCTTAAAGATACGTTAACACACAGTGCAGTGTTAGCCTATCCAGATTATAATAAAGAATTTATTTTATCCTGTGACGCAAATGGTCATTCAGTAGCAGTTGTTTTGAGTCAGAATATTAATGGCGCAGAACACCCCATAGCCTATGCTTCGAGACAACTAACAACGGCAGAAAGAAATTATTCCACAATGGAGAAAGAATTGTTAAGTGTAATT
Organism: Schistocerca cancellata; assembly: GCF_023864275.1. Lineage (NCBI taxonomy): Eukaryota > Metazoa > Arthropoda > Insecta > Orthoptera > Acrididae > Schistocerca > Schistocerca cancellata. Next base: position 627,149,083 of record NC_064626.1, on the reverse strand, counting down.
TATGGCATCAAATACTTTAAATGCTACTTGTATGGTAGGAAATTGAAGGTTATTACAGACCACACAGCTTTAAAATGGTTGCTTGGGTTGAAGGATCCATCTAGTCGTCTCACCCGTTGGGCCCTACATCTTTCCGAAATGGATTTCGAAGTTATCCATAAAGCAGGTAAAAAACACACAAATGCAGATTGTCTAAGTCGGAAAATAGCACTTTTGGAAGCAACAGGTCGAGATACTGAGGACTGGAGAAAGGCACAAGATGGGGATACAGAATACAAAAAATACGCAACTCAAAAGCAATTTTCCTTTGAAGATGGTGTATTTTGCCGTAAAACAAAACTTGGACCGCGAATTGTTGTTCCCCAACACCTTAGACAAGAAATAATGGCAGAGGCCCACGATCATATCCTTGCAGGACACGGTGGACAGCGGACAACCGAAAGACGCGTAGCAGAGCGATTTTGGTGGCAAACCAGAAAGCAGGATGTTGCGCAGTACGTTCGTAATTGCATTGCGTACACACAACGAGCTGAAATTTCACGTTAAAAAATACACTTACAGAGGCTCCCCGAGGCTTCATGTCCATTTCAAATCTGTGGACTGGATCTCTACGGGCCATTTCATAAAACACCTGCTGGCAATAGGTATGTTCTTACGATTATAGATCACTTTTCACGCTATCTAGCTATGGTGAGTCTCCCAGATCAGCAAGCAAATACAGTTGCCCAAGCTTTAGTTAACGACTGGATACTTAAATTAGACGTACCTGAAGCTATTATTACAGATCAGGGATCTAATTTTATGTCTGAATTAATGAAACAGCTATGCCACTCACTAAAAATACGTAAATTACGCACAACTCCGTTACACCCTCAGTGCAACGGGCGCACAGAAAGAGTTCATCGGCTAATTGGCAAGATGCTTAGTTATTGTATTAACGAACAACATTCTAATTGGGATACGTATTTACCAATAATCGTGTCGGTATACAACGCCAAAACGCATGAAGCTGCTGGCATGTCACCTTATGAAGTGGTCTTTGGGAGAAAAATTCCGTCCCCTTTTGATGTAATCAGGAAGAAAAACGGAAAATCCGGAGAAACAATAAGAGATTTCAGTCGAATGATGAAGGATGTATGGAAAAAGGTTCAAAAATCTAATACAAAGGCTTTGGAACGACAGGAAAGGTTAGGTAATGCCCAAGCTGAATATCCAAATTACAAAATCGGTCAGTGGGTGATGCTGTCAACTCCATACATTGCGAAAGGAAAAACGAAGAAATCTGTAGCAAACTACAGAGGTTCTTAACAAAGTATTGAGATCACGTGACCAGTCAACGTTAAACTGCAACTGCCCACCTGAACTACTATTGTCCATGCAAGTCGTTTAAAAACTTTTAAGGGCGCTCCCGATGTAATTCCTTCAACAATAGTGTCTGCTTTTCCGAAGGGTGAAGGAAGTACCCGAAAAAGGAAAATGAGTGGCCACGCCAGCACAACATACAGACATGGCACCATACAGTCTGCGACCAAGGGTGTGAATGTTCTAGTTGAATCATAGTAGACTGTGGACAGTGTACAAATGTAAATAATTAATAAATGATAATGGTTTATTTGTTAAGAAAAAAAAGTTGAACGTAGAAACTTGTAGATCTTGTAATTAACAATGTATTCCTTCTTTTCTTTGTTTTTGTTTTTACTAGCATTTCCGTTACAAAATCTGTCCTACCTCAATTACTCCCTTGACAGTTCCCTTCTGAAGTCATTAGATATGTTCATAAACTCGCACAGCAAGGCAAAATTGATGAGAAATGTTTAGCTTTTCCCAAATAGTACCTCATTTGTATCTCATGTAGGTCTATTTGTGGTAGCTTCCTGTTACACGTATTGTTTATTGTGCTTCTGTAGTCTTTGTTTTCAATCAACTTCAAACGTCTATTATAGACAAATACGATCTTTCAGCTTAACGACGTTGGTGTGTGAAAGAACAGTCACATCTCCATATCTGAATATAATTTCTGTTTGGTTTTAGTCTTTGAAGATAGGGTACTCCCAGTCTACATGATCGTCCATGGTGGGCTGTACAGCCTTATAAGTAACATATCGAAGTGTAGATATAAAAATAGATGATATTCATAATAGTAAGAGAAGACCATATGAATGTCACAGGAAGGCAGGTCTCCGAATAACAGCGCATACACAAGTGGTGGCTGATGTGCGGCTTTGTGGAATTTGCTCTGCCACAGAGGGCACACCATGTGACCCGATGCTCTTTGGTCAGTCGGCGTTTCATTCCTGTCATGGCTGTGGTTACATCTCGTGTGCAAGCATTGTCTCATTGTCTCTGAAAGCCCTATCGATATGACGCTATCAGTGTCCAGTCACGATATGATGAAAGATATCTTTTCACTGCATATTATCGCTTTTGATTTTTCTATAATTCTAGCCGCTTTCCGGCTTTTCCTTTTCACTGGAGAGGAACCTTGGGACGAGGAAAAATCAAGTAATAGTTAACAGATTATGAAGAAAACACAGAATTTCATTCGACTTCCTCTGTATTGTCTTCCTTTCGTTTTGATTGTCTGTGTGTTTTTAAACGCATTACGTATTATGCATTATGAAAAAACATGCTACAAATAATGAAATACGAAATGGGCATCTAACATTTTCATATTGTATTATGTGAGTCTGGAGGCCGTTGTGGCCATTGTCACTGAAAGTAGAATCTTGTGGGTTGCTGGGCCGCGTCGTATTTCTCTAAACGATCGACGCTTCGTCCCCTCTGCTGTGGTCTTCAACAGAATCCTGTGGTGTCCATGGTTGACAGTAAGATCCTCAAGAAAATCCCAGCAGAGGGGTCGAAACGTCGACAGCGTAGAAGAAATATGACGCAGCCAAGCAATCCAGAAGACTTAACTTTCATTTATATTTCAACTGATTGTTTATTGATTAGTCATGCATTTCTCGTTAGTTACACGACCATGTCAATTGTTCCTCAGGCATCCAAATATTTGTACAACTCTCCTTAGATAGCTAGATAAAGTTTTTGTAAGTGATTAACACAATGAATTAGTACCAGTGACGCGCAGGGCTTCAATCTTTCTTTGGCAATTTTCAGTTCGGTTTCATGTATATTCCCTAAATCAGAGTAGACTGAGCTGATTTCCTTCAGTTAGTCTTGTCTGATTTCTTGATTAATAATGGGCCCAGTTCTGTTTGTGATGAGTTCTACGTTGCCGTGTCGATGAACTCGAGCCAGCCATGTTTTGTAAACGCTGTGCACATCTATCATCGTGACCTTCTTTTCTATCAGCACGTGTAGTAAACTTTCACTTGTGGTTGCCATTATCTCTAGACTTAAATATTTTCTTAGTACATCCTAGAGATAACAACTCTTGTTGACATACTGTGGGCTCTTCGAGATTCCGAAATCCCTTGAGGTGTGGCAATAGTGAGAGCTGTAAATTGTGCGCTAGCAAAATCGTTAACCGTTACAGACACAAAGTATAACGGGAAAAAGTCCATAGATCACGTGTGGTGCCTCTCTGCCAGTGGTATTCATAATGTTAGATGTGTGGTAGACTCAAATCATGTCTGTACTGGCAAGAGATCGGCGACGTATACCCTCTGCAAGCCAATGTTCAGTGCATAGTGGAGGGAAATTTGTTTAACCATAAGTAACTTTTAGTCCTGTTACATTCGAGTGTAGAGGGAAAACGACTTTCACCTCTCTTTTTTGATCGATTGACGAGGTGTACGGAGGAAACAGAACTACTATATAGATTACACTAAACTGATTCACACGAACTGCACAATTGCAGTTCTAGCAGCGTATCTGAATTTGTCAGACTTACTCAATAATGACTACTGTTCTCTAGAGTAGGTCACGTTGGTGGTGTAGCAGGCTGCATGCTTTACTGGTAAAATTCCGCTTCTGTGACAAGGAGGGGGGGGGGAGAGGGGGAGAAGTACGGAGGGAAACAGCGAAGTGATCAATACAGACGATTAAAAAAAAAAAAAAATAAAGATTAATTTGATTTCACAAGACCTACATGAATGATGACATAATGTTGGGGTTAATTTTAAATTTTGCTTAAGTCACAAAGTTCTTTTCTCAAGAAATGTATCAATCATGTACACACCGTCTGTAATACTGAATTGACCATTATATATGAAGAGAGGTGGGCCTGCCAGAGTAAAAGGAGGAGATGAGTGTCGCACTGTCTGTAGAGAAGCAGTAACTTGGAACATGAAATAGGTCCTGGATATCATCTTAGTGCCAAATACCTCAGGGTCATATGTATCTTTCTAAAGCTCCCCAAGTCGACTGTTGATGATATGACGGTGAAACTGAAAACCGAAGGAGGAACGTCAGCTACAGCAGGACAAAATGTTTATTGGTCATTCTGTAATACGCAGAAATGCCACATACTAGTGTAAGACAGCGGAATGAGCACCTCTTAGAGTTTGAATCGGATCGTAATAGGTCCTAATTCGTCCAGCTCGTCGAACCATGCAATATCCAGATTTAAGGGCCACTCGTACTCTTCGTGATCAAAAGTATCCTAACACATGGCTAAAATGACTTACAAGTTCGTGGCGTCCTCCATCGGTAATGCTGGAATTCAGTATGGTGTTGGCTCATCCTTAGCCTTGATGACAGCTTACACTTTCGCAGGCATATGTTCAATCAGGTGCTGGAAGGTTTCTTGGGGAGTGGAAGCCCTTTCTTCACGGAGTGCTGCACTGAGGAGAGGTACAGATGCCGGACGGTAAGGCCTGGCACGAAGTCGGCGTTCCAAAACACCCCAAATGAATTCTGTAGGATTCGGGTCAGGACTCTGTGCAGGGTAGTCTATGACAAAGGTGTTATTATCGTGTAACCACTCTGCCACAGGCCGTGCATTATGAACAGGTGCTCGATCGCCAACCCGGATTTGCTCTTCAACAGTGGGAAGCAAGAAGGTGCTTAAAACATCAATTTGGGCCTGTGCTGTGATAGTGCCACGCAAAACAAGGGGTGAAAGCTCCCTCCGTGAAAAACACGACCACACCATAACACCACCGCATCCGAATTTTACTGTTGGCACTACACACACTGCCAGATGTCGTTCACTGGGCATTCGCCATACCCACACCTTGCATCGGATCGTCGTATTGTGTACCGTGATTCGTTACTCCACATAACGTTTTTTCACTGTTCGGACCGATGACCTCGCAGTTTGGTCCCTTCCCTCCCTCTTATAAAACAACCAACCACTGTTCAATCGTCCAGTGTTAATGCTCCTTACACCAAGCGACGCGTCATTTAGCACTTAACAGCGTGATGTGTGGCTTATGAGCAGCTGCTCGACCATGGAATCCAAGTTTTCTCACCTCCCACCTAACTGTCGTAGTACTTTCAGTGGATCCTGATGCAGTTTGGAATTCCTGTGTGATGGTCTGGAGACCCTCTTCAACTGTCGGCTGTCTCTGTCAGTCAGTAGACGAGGTCGGCCTCTACGCTTTTGTGCTGTACGTCTCCCTTCACATTTCCACTTCACTATCACATCGGAAACAGTGTACCTAGAGATGTTTAGGAGTGTGGAAATCTAGCGTACAGATGTATGACAAAAGTGACTCTCAATCACCCGACCACGTTCGAAGTCCGTGAGTTCCGCGGAGGGCTCGAATCTTCTCTCTCGGGATGTCTAATGACTACTGAGGTCGCTGATATGGAGTACCTGGCAGTAGGTGGCAGCATAATGCACCTAATATGAAAAAGTATGTTTTTAGGGGTGTCCGAATACGTTTACTCACATAGTGTATGTGACAGCGGCCCGATACTCGACGGAATGAGAACGTGAGAGCAGCCAAACTCGTCATCAAGGCTCTAGTCTGACCACTATAACGGAGGATCCCCATATCGTGCACCAACCATGTCGCAGCCATTTCAAGTCTACTCCTGCCATCCGTGAATAAGTAACAAACTCACTGCAACATTAGGTGTCATGCTGTATCTTCCATCGGTCGCAGACAGGAGCACCCGGAGTGGGGAAATAACGTCCAATGAGTAGGCTGCTGTTAACACCACAACACAAACGACTAGATTTTAAGTGGTGCTGGACCGGGAAGATTGGAATACTAATGAATGGCGTCAGTTTATGTTGATCGATGAACAGCGCCTCTGTACTATCCCTCATGACCATCGCAGTCTTGAAAGAGGTGCCGTTCTGTCACTGATTTGGAGATGCAGAGACGCGTTACTTCTGGCGTTATGGTGACTTCGTGTGGGCAGTTCTGAGTGCACACTCGTACGTATTGGCTCGTGCGTTCTAGAGACCTCCTTCTTATGCGACAATGTCGTGGTGCCATTTCTCAACAGGACACTTTTCGTCCACACTTGGCACGCATCCCTAAGAACTGTCCAGCCATGGGGGGTAGCCGCGTGGTCTAGGGCGTCTTGTCACGGTCCGCACTGCTCCCTCCGTTGGAGGTTCGAGTCCTCCCTTTGGCATGGGTGTGTGTGTGTGTTATCCTTAGTGTAAGTTACTTTAAGTTAGATTAAGTAGTTTCCAAGCTGAGGGACCGATGACTTCAGCAGTCTGGTCCCATAAGATCTTACCACAAATTTACGATTAGGAACTGTCTGCGTGTTGTTGACGTACTCCCATGCCCCCCATATGTCCATATTTATCCCTTATAGAACATGTGGGCAGTCACCTCGGACTTTATCTTATACTCAGTAGGGACCGGCCGGTGTGGCCGAGAGGTTCTAGGCTCTTCAGTCTGGAACCGAGCGACCGCTACAGTCGCAGGTTCGAATCCTGCCTCAGGGATGGATGTGTGTGATGTCCTTAGGTTAGTTCAGTTTAAGTAGTTCTAAGTTCTAGGGGACTGATGACCACAGATGTTAAGTCCCATAGTGTTCAAAGCCATTTTTCATCCCCAGTACCTAGGATATCAGAATGATTTACTTCAGTTGTTGACCAGATAAGCTCAGGGGAGGATTCAACGGCCTTACGGTAACTTTTCACTTAGTGCATACATCCAGGTCAGACGGACATCAGCGTCAGTTGACAAGTGGATTCATGCTGCTAAGTTCTTTGTAAATTTGACTAAACTTTACTATCACTGAAATAACGTGACATACCGTCTTAACTCGTCTTAACCCGTTTAGTTTACTCCTCCCATTCTGTGTGCTTTACGTTTTTGTACGGCAATGTATAACACGTTTCCACTGTTGTCTTCGTGAAATAAAAATTACAATTCATGCAACTATTGAATATGAGAAATCGCACATAGTTTTTCTGTTTTGTCGTTCAGTCCCTGGTAGACAAGTTATTTCCCAGTTGGCGCAGGGACTGCCGAGGGAGGAATCACAGCCTACAGTGTCCCCTGCCGTAACGGTGCAAAGTCGAGGGCACCTGAGAGACGCACAACGCGCGGCGGGAAATCGTCGCGTGCCCAGGGAAGGGGATTTATGATAACGCGATGCGACGCGCGCCCCTGCGGCCGGCCGCGGCGTTTATATAAAAGCGGCGCACCGCGTGGCCCGCGCTGACCGGCGGCAGCGGGCCATTAATATTTATCGCACGCGGCCCGGCGACGCCGCTTCCCACGGCCGCCTGAATAAAACAGCCCGCCGCACGCCGCTGACTGAAACCACGGCTCGACTCCGCACTGTAGGCCAGCACCGCTGCCTACTCCTCCAGCTCTTCAGAAATGCACACCTCACCAGATTACTCCGCTGCCGACACACTTTGTTCTGGCGTCGCTCTGCACCTATGAGCTACGTAGTACACCGTGAGAAGTTGGGAATGCATTTACCACATATTAGTGACTAGAGGACGGAGAACAGAATACACGAGTGACTCGATGGTTAGAATACAGATCACCATCGAAGATAAAATCTTCTAGATTCTTAGCCTGCATCAGGTTCCTCTTCAGTTCCATGTGTATAATCAACGTTTCGACATATATGCCGAGATTCAGGGTTCAACCCTCTCAATATCATTCTTGCAGACTAGTTTCTTTGGAGGTGAGGTGCGAGACCTCATCCCAAGTTCTTTACCCCTGAGCAGCACAGTCTCCTAACGTCCTCAATTATTTTGTGACTTTTCCGGTTTTTACCCTCTGTCGCTGTCTCTTGTAACACAAAGACGATCGTGTGAAACCCAGCTCGCACTACTCGGCCACGAGACTCAGAGGGCCATAGACACGGGTTACAAGGTAGATGCCGTGTTTCTTGACTTCCGCAAGGCGTTCGATACAGTTCTCCACAGTCGTTTAATGAACAAAGTAAGAGTATATAGACTATCAGAGAAATTGTGTGATTGGATTGAAGAGTTCCTAGATAAGAGAACGCAGCATGTCACTCTCAATAGAGAGAAGTCTTACGAAGTAAGAGTGATTTCAGGTGTGCCGCAGGGGATTGTCGTAGGACCGTTGCTATTCACAATATACATAAATGACCTTGTGGATGATATCGGAAGTTCACTGAGGCTTTTGGCGGATGATACTGTGGTATATCGAGAGGTTGTAACAATGGAAAATTGTACTGAAATGCAGGAGGATCTGTAACGAATCGACGCAAGGTGGAGGGAATGGCAATTGAATCTCAATGCAGACAAGTATAATGTGCTGTGAATACATAGAAAGAAAGATCCTTTATAATTTAGCTACAATATAGCAGCTCAGCAGCTGGAAGCAGTTAGTTCCACAAATTATCTGGGAGTAGGCATTAGGAGTGATTTAAAATGAAATGATCATATAAAGTTGATCGTCGGTAAAGCAGGTGCCAGGCTGAGATTCATCGGAAGAATCCTAATGAAATGCAATACGAAAACAAAGGAAGTAGATTACAGTATACTTGTTCGCCCACTGCTTGAATATTGCTCACCAGTGTGGGATCCGTACCAGATAGGGTTAGATGATCCAACGGAGAGCAGCGCGCTTCGTTACAGGATCATTCAGTAATCGCGAAAGCGTTACTGAGATGATAGATAAAATCCTGTGGAAGACTCTGCAGGAGAGACGCTCAGTAGCTTGGTACGGGCTTTTGTTGAAGTTTCGAGAACATACCTTCACCGAGGAGTCAAGCAGTATATTGCTCCCTCCTACGTATATCTCGCGAAGAGACCATGAGGATAAAATTAGAGAGATTAAAAATGGTTCAAATGGCTCTGAGTACTATGGGACTTAACTTCTGAGGTCATCAGTCCCCTAGAACTTAGAACTACTTAAACCTAACTAACCTAAGGACATCACACACATCCATGCCCGAGGGAGGATTCGAACCTGCGACCGTAGCGGTCGCGCGGTTCCAGACTGTAGCGCCTAGAACCGCTCGGCCACCCTGGCCAGCCGAACTGAAGTAAGGATTTGGACAGATAATTATCAGCGAAATGCGCAACAGTTGGCAAAAGGATTGTCGCTGTGCGTAATCCGTAGGTTGTAATGCTTGTATTACACTTAATTTGTATCCTCAAAATATGTATGCTTTGGAATGAAATTCGTTTGACGTTTAGTAGCCGGCCGGTGTGGCCGAGCGGTTCTAGGACCGTCAGTCTGGAACCACACGACCGCTACGGTCGCAAGTTCGAATCCTGCCTCGGGCATGGATGTGTGTGATGTCCTTAGGTTAGTTAGGTTTTAGTAGTTCTAAGTTCTAGGGGACTGATGACCTCAGATGTTAAGTCCCATAGTGCTCAGAGCCATTTTGACGTTTAGTTGGGAGGATAGACGTGTAGTTGAATTTCATGGTCTGCTTACCATAGGCTCGTGAACACGTTCAATAATTTCCGGAGAATAAACTTTCTTTACTCGGTTACGTTGGCGTTAGCGCCTGAACCTCTTGCTCTAAATTTAGTGATCAATTACTGGACAACGCTTTTTTTTTGCAGGAACAGTTATATCTGAGTATTTTATCGTGAACATTTTATTCAACGCTTTAAACGATTTACGTTTGTTTAATTGAAAAAGGCGTTCTGCAGGACTGTATTCACAACAAACTTCAAACTAATTTCGTCCGAGCCCTCCGGGGAGCTTTGTGAACTAGCCGAAGACTGCTATTTTGCAAAGTCTGTAGTTGTTTAATGTTCGTGTTTCTTGTCATGTCCCTGGAAGAGGAGCGCTATAACATGGAGGGTAAGACCGTCGCTCTGTGTAGCTTATGTTTTGTGATAACGGACGCATGGGAGCTGGAGAGGAGAGGATATAGGTAGCATATCAGGCGCAACGTTTCAGCCATTTTAGCGTTGACATGTTCCTTGAAGAGTAATTTTCTATCAATTATAACTCTCAAAAAACGAACGTGATCAGTCCAAGTGACTGGAACTTTGTTTATAACGAGGCTGTCACGAAGATCAGGTTGTCGTCTTGTGAACAGGAGTTCTCTCTTTTCTGCACTAAATTTCATACGATGACCTGTTGCCCATTGTTCGTTACTATTCAGCTGCCCGTGTAGGCACCAAATTGCCGCAATGTTGCGTTTAATACTTGTTAATAGAGCGGTGTCGTCCTAGAATAGCATGAGGATAACCTACGGGAACACCGGCATGTTATTCCCGTACAATATAAAAAACATTGACGAGAGGACGGGCCGTTATGATAAGACTTCTTGTAATTACAACGTGCTGGAACGTTATCCGTTTATCTCGAGATAGATGCGTCGTCCTTGGAGGAAACTGTCAACTATCTTGATTGATACAATAGTCCCGTAGCGGACTTAATACGTTAAGGTGGACGGCCAGTTTGTCCTTCCACACTCGCTCGTAGTTTTTTTCTTATCCCGGAAAGCAGCCACAGTGCAGTTCATGTTGTATGCGATGTATATCGTAGCGCCCAGTAGTTCAAGTTCCGCCGATAGTCCTGTTTGAAAGGCGAATTGACGTGATCTAATCACTTACTGCATGGTTGGTTGATTGGTTTAAAAGGGGAAAGGGCTGCATGGCGATAGATTGTCGAAGAGGTCTCAAGATGATCCTTTCGAGGACCTTTGACAAAATAAGTAATAAACTGATGGGCTGATTCAAGTATGTTCTTGGCTTGGGAATCGAGACAAGGCGAGCTATTTTCAAAGCTTCTGGTAGATAGCTCTGTTGGAGACAACTATTGAAGATCCTCGTAATAAGCACGAATGGCTTCCACGGCAGTTGTTTGAGTTGTTCGTTCGTGACCCCACGGATGTGTGGACGAATATGATCCGTGGCTGCGAATAATAGCCTTCACTTCCGCTGTTGTCGTCAGAGCAGCCTTACCATCGTGAAACTTCTCGAACGTCCTTCGCCTGTTAATTTCTTCGTCTTCCTCCATGATGTCCGCTGCGATTTGTGCCATGTAGGTTGAGGCAAACAGTTCTGCCCGTCGTAGGGGGTCGTGGATGTGACCTGTTGTCCCTTAATGACTATGTTGGCTGGCCGTGGGCTACATAATAATCATATTAGTTTCCACTCATTCCTGGACTGAAGTGACAGCATATCCATTTTGTCCTCCCAGACTTCTATTGTGTGTTCCACCGCACTATAGTGTAGTTCTGTTAAGAGGCGTTGCAGTTCTCGTCGATCCTCCGGATTCCGGAAACGTTGCCACCATGTGCGAATTCTGTTTTTAAGAGACTTTAGGTCTTGGAGTAGTGACGAGAATTCGTCGTCTTGCCGAGCGTGAATTTCTGTGGTTATGGATGCTTGGCGAAAGGCCCACTTTATCTTCACAGTGAGCCTAGCAATGGACCTTCAAGAAGGTCAGTGGTAGATGCCTCTGAAGTATTGTTGAGAAATGCCTTGCTGTTGTTCCAGTTGATGATTATTCTTTCTGGTGGTCGTACATGATTCATATCTTTGGTTAGTTTGCCAACTGGGTGATGATCAGCGGTCATATCGTTTACGCTATTCAGTTGGGGGCCGAGTCGAAGTTTAATAAGCATAGCAATGTCTAGAACGTAGAGCCGCTGGTGTGGATTTAAAAGATTATGTGTAGGGTCGTCTGGATTGAATGTTATGTTACGGCGCCTCCAGCACTTCTAGTCTGTTACTTCTCTGGTTCTTTCTCTGGGAGGTTCAGCGAACTGTTTCGCGTTTGTATATCCCCTGAATAGGACCTCGTCATAGAGATCGAAAATGGCAAGCAGATCCTCTTCGCCGGCCGCGGTGGCCGAGCGGTTCTAGGCGTTTCAGTCCGGAACCGCGCGACTGATACGGTCGCAGGTTCGAATCCTGCCTCGGGCATGGATGTGTGTGATGTCCTTAGGTTAGTTAGGTTTAAGTAGTTCTAAGTTCTAGGGGACTGATGACCGCAGATGTTGAGGCCCATAGTGCTCAGAGCCATTTGAACCATTTTATCCACTTCTTCGAATGTTCGCCACGGGCTAAGATAGGCTGCAAACAAGGTGATGTGACCATGATCAGTAGATACTGTCACCGTCCTCTCTCCCAATAATGTTAGTTGAGGTAGTTCTGTAGGTGTAAGTGTTATCGAACGTCAGAGAAAGATAGGCGTGTCACCCGCACGACCTTTACTATGGTTCGTCCGATATCCAGTAAAGTTCTACAACCTGAATTGCTGGGTAGACCGGAGATGCGTTTCTGTCAGAAAAAAGTATATCGACCTTGAATCTGTTGATAAAATCTTGCAGTTCTGGCTTCCTAGGTAACACTCCATTGGCGTTGTAGATACAAAATGTGAAGTCATTTTTCAGTGATTGTTTACGGGATATTTGCAGCGGCAAAACGTTTGACGGCGCCTTTGAAGAGGGTGAACAGTTTGACTGAATACGCAGCACTGATCACCGTATCGCCGCTCAATGTTACATGACATCACATGTCCCCCCCCCCCCCCCCGGAGCACCGCCATTGCCTTAAGAAATAACAACACTCAGACAGCATCACGATGGGTTATGTAAGATGTTTACCTAATTCTCCAATGCATCACGACCTCTTCGCAGCAAATAGTACCACCATACACGTGATAGCATTCCATATTGGTTTCCTCAATTATAAAGCAGCTGATTTTTCACTATGATATCCAAAAGTGTCGTTCCATACGCAGAGAGATAGCACAATGATATTCAGTCCAGGTGGCTACATTGAATTTTGGAAATAGTTAAGGTCCGGAGCTCAACATCTTTAAAAGATCGACCACTGATCACTCGAGGGCTACCACTGACTCATAACAGTGAAGGTAATATGCAGAGCAAAGTGGCACATCCCTGTACAAAGAATATGTAGCAACGCTGTTAGATGGACAAGTTCATTGAAAGTACAGCAATTGTATATCCTAGAGGAACATAGGTGAAGGTCATGACAGTGAACACCGACGAGTGGTATGACAAGTCACCAAAGCGTCCCGTGTGACTGGAAAAGTGAGCACGGCATTCCAGTTTGACGACAGGTACAGTAGCTAATAGGGAGGACACCAGATCTGTATTCCTCATCTACTTTTGGTGACGGTACCTAAAGTATATTTTAATCTTTTATGTGATTCTACCATAGGAGGAAGCGAATGCTACCCTCCGAACATCAGCATCGTTTCAGGTAACGACACTCATCTCAAACAAATCTCATATTGTATTTTTCATTTAGTTGACACAGGAAACTACAGTCCTTTTTTTTATTTACGATAAGTAGTTAACATTCTGCCACATACTGACCCCTTAAAATACACCATTATATTATAATAGTGTGTACTAAAATATGCGAATAATACTAATTTTTTGACTGATGGAACGCTGTGTATTATATTGCACACAGAATGTTAAACGTGTACAAAATCGATTTCTGGCCTGTTACGGAGGTGAACGTGGTGTCCTAATATTGTCAATATACGCAGTCCATTCGAAATTGACGTCGCGGGGCTAAAGTAATGAAATATAGTGAGTACCGACAAATGCGGAACGACTGATAGAGAATGCAGTTCAACGAGTTTCGGAACGCAGTTCCACTGTGTGGTCGTAGTATCACAGCACGCCGGTAAAGCCCACAAGAGGTCTTACAGGAACCGCTATCTTGAAACCTGCACGTGTAAATTTAGAAAATCGGTATTCGACGTAGACTGTGTCACAGCCCTACTGCCTCCATTGTATATGATGCAGGAATGAGTAACATTGTAAGTTCATTTACGAAGACGTACAGACTTCAGTGTTACTAAACCCTTGCACGAATGGAGCAGTGTGGTAATCATTGTATACTTACTTGCGGAGTGCACAGGAAGATGAAAAACTAATTTAATACGGGTGATGTGGCAACTTACTCCGCAGCACAGGAAGCCTTTTTCCTAGGATTACGTTGTCTGTCAGTACGACGATGTCTCGTCGTTCATGCGATGATTCAAATGAGGAATCGTGTTGCTGTATTACGCAGTGAAACAATTTTAGGGGACTGTATTGAATATTTAGGTCATTGTATTCCATTTCGTTGACAGTACAATCAACGAACGATTGAACAGGCTTACCGTTTTTGCTTAAGACCGAAATATCACAGGACTTTTTGTCAGACCGACTCTCAAAACTCGTTTAACGCTTCTCATATTGCTGTCCTTTCACTCAATTGGCTTCATTCGGTTTTCATTTCTCAGCACACGTTCGACTTTGCTTTGTGATGGTTACTATGTCTTCGTGAAATGTATCTTTCATTTCTGGAAGCTTAAAAAGTAAGACATATATTTAAATCTTGTTAAAACCATCAGTGCATCAGTAAAGATACGCCTCCGGAAAGACACGCTACAAATACAATGGCCATATGTAGTTAATGATATTTTGAACATCAATATGTAATGAGAGTACTGTACTGTACTAAATCATGTTCATTAACTTTTCGACCATCGCGTGTCATGATCTATTGATTCGGACTTGGTAAAATAGATTTACAGCCTGGACTTATTAAGAATACAGTATTTGAACGACACGACGGTGGTTCTGCCTTCATGATATGTCTGGGCTAAAGTACATAAAATTATCAAAATAAAATTAAAGTATTACTGTCAAATGTTTCTAGATCAAATGCAGACACTATCAGTTGTAAATATACAGATCACTATTCAATAAAATCGAAAGTATTCAGAGTGTGCAACACGAAATTCCTAATGAGTTGGCGATGAAACAGAAGTGGTTAGCAAGAAGAGGAAATCCTCACTTCGTATACTTTCTTTTGTTTCCCAAGGAAATGAATATAATTACAGAGTTTATTTGATACACCTAATGCATACCGTGGATGATTTATAGCTAATATCTGTACTCTAATTTGTGTTAGTGCATACAACGAAAGTCTCCTACAGATTAATAGTTTCTTTGCAAAATGATAAAAAATAAAGTAAGATATCTCTTACAGGATACATTTCACTCAGTTTTCAATTCTCAATATACTTCCGGTTTCACTTTGTGAAGAATGCAATGTATTCACTTACATTGCATCGTCTTAACACGGCTATTGATCCACGACTGGTCTTTCATACGGTTCAAAACCTTACGCGACACATTTTAGTTTAAGACTCAGTGCGTAATAATTGTGTACTGTACTGTAGTCAGTACTTGACTTCGCAGAAATCTGCTTATTTTCTATCACTCCTGCTAAACAAAAATATGGTCCTACCTTTTTAATATTCCTTGTATCAAAAAGGGTTAGTGTTCACATAATGTACAGTTTCACGACCGGTATTGTGTTCACTTAAAACTTCCGGACTGATAGGCCGTGGTCGATGTATAAAACTCTCCCCTGACGTTCCGTGTCCGACAGCGAAAGACATCCCCTGAGGTAAAGCGGCGTTAATGTTGGTTTATTTCCACAAATAGTTTCTGAGTTTTAACCTCCAACATCAGGTGGATTTTTACAGATTAGTATGGCATGTGTATGTGTTGTGTTAGAACCAAGTATGATGGCGAATCTGGAGTTACACGACAGAGAAAGGAGTCCGTGTTAACTGCAAACGGTCCCAAAGGTTACCCTAAAGTCATAAACCCAGCACATACACTACGTGATCAAAAATATCCGGTCACCCCACAAAACATTTGTCTTTGATATTAGGTGCATTGTGCTCCCACCGACTGTCACGTACTCCATATCAGCGACCTCACTAGTCATTAGACATCGTGAGAGAGCAGAATGGGGCACTCTGCGAAATTCAAGGACTTCAAACGTGGTCAGGTGATTGGATGTCACATGTGACATACGTCTGTATGCGAGATTTCCACACTCCTGAACATCCCTAGGTCCACTGTTTCCGATGTGATAAAGAAGCGGGAACGTGAAGGGACACGTACAGCACAAAAGCGTACAGGCCGACCTCGTCTGTTGATTGACAGAGACAGCCGACAGTTGAAGAGGGTCATAATATGTAATAAGCAGACATCTATCCAGACCATCACACAGGTATTCCAAACTGCATCAGGATCCAATGCAAGTACTACAACAGTTAGGCGGGAGGTGAGAAAATTTGGATTTCACAGTCGAGCGGCTGCTCATAAGCCACACATCACGCCGGTAGATGCCAAACGATGGCTCTCTTGGTGTAAGAAGCGTGGCAGGGAATGAGTATGGCGAATGACCAGTGAACGTCGTCTGCTAGCTTGTGTAGTGCCAACAGTAAAATTCGGAGGCTGTGTGTTATGGTGTATGGGTTTTACATGGAAGGGGCTGGCACCGCTTGTTGTTTTGAGTGGCAGTGTCACAGCAGAGGCCTACATTGATGTTTTAAGCACCTTGTTACTTCCCACTGTTGAAGAGCAATTCGGGGATGGCGATTGCATCTTTCAACACCATAGAGCACCTATTCATGGTGCACCTGTGGCGGAGTGGTTTCATGACAATAACATTCCTGTAATGGACTGCCATCACGGAATCCTGACCTGAATCCTATAGAACACCTATGGGATGTTTTGGAACGCCTATGTCGTGCCAGGCCTCACTGACCGTCATTGATACCTCTCCTCAGTGCAGCACTCCGTGAAGAATGAGCTGGCATTCCGCAAGAAACCTTCCAGCACCTGGTTGAACGTATGACTGCGAGAATGGAAGTTGTCATTAAGGATAACACCATAGTGAATTCCAGCATTACCGATGGAGGGTGCCACGAACTTGTAAGTCATTTTCAGCTAGGTGTCCGGATACTTTAGATCACTTATTTCATATGTCATCGTAATCCACATAAATCTACCCGATAACTCTGATTTAAGCCTTCTTAAGGCATTGTGGAAGTAAACAAATAGCGACTGATAACAGAAAACTTGTTCAATTCTACATCAGTAAAAGGTACGATGAAAACTAACTAAAAATGTTCGCCCTTAAAGTCGCGGTCATTCATGCTATAAAAATTCACTCATTCACCGAAGATATTTTCTACGTTAACTGAGTCAAAAGTTGCGTGTCAGTTACAACGAATTGTAATGCGTTGCCTTCATGAGTCAGTTCCCGAACCAAATGTTCACTGTATTTTTCAGAAATACCGTGGTACCAGTTTTAATCGCGTGGCTGTCCCATTATGTAGATGGCAAATCGAAGTCTCCCCATATTATAATAGCATAATCAGGAACTACCTGTAGACTCAGTGCGCCATCTGATTTTACAATAGTTCAAACAGTTTAAGAGTCTCAAAAAAAAAAAAGACATGAAAAAGAATTCAGGACCAATAACAACGTCTGCTGTGTATTATTTGTACTTTTAAATGCTGCGCTAAAGAAGTTCCACAAAAAGAGACTGTACCGTGAATTTAATTTCCTTCGCTTGTGAGGATACACAGACTTTCCATTCTAAGACCTGACGTCATGCTCGGAACTACGCAGCATCAAAAAACAGACTCCAGATGGGACTAAAGTTTGATGTTCAGAGCTCTGACTGTGTAAAGAGAAGCGATACAACTTCAGCACTTTAGATACTCGGAGGTAGCGAAGTTTGCTCTCCTGTAGAAAATAAACGGGCGAAGCAATGCAGGGCTCGTGGAATCGATGTAGGGGGCGCTGGTGAATGCGCTTTGCGCCGTCGAGAAGCTGCCAAGTGCTCGGAGAGGTTCCTAACGTAAGCACGAAGGAAGAAGCTTTGATCGAGTTTTTCAAAGACTGGAAGGGAACTGACAATCGTTGTGAGTGCCGAGTTAATCGAAACTTTGATCAAACGATTTTAGAGTTGTGGAATAATCTACATTTGGAACTTCCTGGCTGCCTCTACTTCATCATTTGAGGACGTACTAAAGAGTAATATTTTAGTACCTCAGGCGGCTGTCGTTTGTCCGTCTCGCTATTCCTGCCATACATGAATTTCATATAATCGGATGTACCTCAATTTATATTTGCAATTCTTGTCTGTCTCTTTAGCAAAAAGTTTTATTGTGTGGAGGTGGTGTTGGACAATATAATATTACCTACACCTTCGAAGGTACTCATTCGGAATTTTAGTAGTAATTTCTTCATCAATCACGTTGCTCATTATGTTAGTCACCTACACAGAAGTTTGTGCAACATTCCCACAATAATCTCTCATCTACAGCAGAAAAGATAAATAAACCTCAAGATACGTCCAGTGGTTATTTAACGGACGAAAAGGCGTTAGAGTGCAACGACCGTCAATATCGAGTTCATTAGAGACGGAGCCTGCGAAAACGACAGGCTTGGATGGATTCCCGGTACTACACACAATTTTAACACAACAAGAAATTTAAGATTCGTTCTAAATAATAGTGGAGAACGGGTATTACGACCGTTTGGTGAATCACATCATATACAGGGCGTTTCAAAAAGAAAGAGCAGATTTCAAACATTTATTTCTCAAAAACTACAAATGATAGAAACACAATTCAAACGTTTCTTGTCAGAGAAAGGTTCAAAGTTTTTCAATGGTCCGCGCAGAAGTTCCATGCAAATCCGCAGTGGCGCTGGCGTTTGTTTGTAGGAAAATGGCGACGACACCACAGGAACGATCATTTTGTGTGCTGCAATTTGCAAAGCTAGAGTCCATTGTTGGTGTGCAACGTGCATTCCGCCGTCAATTCAACAAACAGCCGCCTCGTCATAAGCAAATTTATGAGTGGCATCACAGATTCGTAGAAGATGGTTGCATCTGCAAGCGAAAAAGCACGGGTCGTCCACGCACATCGGATGAAAATGTCGAGCGTGTCCGTGCAGCTTACGAAAGGAGCCCTAGAAAATCCACGACACGGGCAAGTCACGAACTAAACATGTCTAAAACAACGGTATGGCGCGTTCTGAGTAACCGTCTGCACATGAAGCCGTACAAACTGCAGTTATTGCAAGCATTGCGTCCTGACGACCACAACAAAAGGTTCGAATTTTCAACTGCAATTCTACAGGACATGGAAGAGGACAATTTTGCCGAACGATTAATTTTTTCAGATGAATCAACGTTTCACATTTCTGGTAAAGTTAATCGGCATAACGTACGAATTTGGGCGAGTGAAACTCCGAGGGACGTTATTCAACATGAAAGAGACTCACCAAAGGTTAACGTCTTTTGTGCAATTTCGGTAAACAAAGTTTATGGACCTTTCTTTTTCATGGAGAAAACTATCACAGGAACCATTTACCTGGACATGTTAGAAAACTGGCTATTTCCTCAACTTCAGGAAGATTCAAATCACTTCATCTTCATGCAAGATGGCGCCCCACCACACTTCTCTGAACCTGTACGACGGTACCTAAATAACACCATTCCAGGACGGTGGATTGGAAGAGCAGGAGCACAAGATCAATGTCATCGTCTGTGGCCTCCCAGGTCACCAGACCTTACTCCCTGCGATTTTTATTTGTGGGGGTACATAAAGGACTGTGTTTATGTCCCACCTATGCCCGCTACTCTTCAAGAGGTACGACATCGAATTGTTGCGGCCGTGAATTCGGTAACTAAAGACCAGTTGCGTCGTGTGTGGCAAGAAATGAGATACCGGTTTGATATTTGTCGTGTAACAAATGGTGCTCATATTGAGGTACAGTTTTGATATTTGTTGTGTAACATTTGGTACTCATATTGAGTGAAGGACCGTTGGAATTGTGTTTCTATCATTTGTAGTTTTTGAGAAATAAATGTTTGAAATCTGCTCTTTCTTTTTGAAACGCCCTGTACTACACAATAATGGAGTTGTTAACGTGTTGATGGAAATGTCTAAATTTTTTAGCAGCGTGGATAAATTACAGCATTAATTGGTATACACATTATGTGCTCTCGAAAAAATATTACCGCGATGAGTCACACCCAAGAGAGAGGGGTTAAGCTGATAACCGTGGGACGCCTTGAGTTGTGTCAGCCAAACTTGGTACGTCAGTGACAGACTGCCTAAGAAATTTCTGCACAAATTGCTACTACCGGCAACAGGCGGGTGTGGAGAGGTGAGAAGAGAGACGACGAAGAGCTGGCTTGGGATTACACGTAAACACTAGATCCTGGAAATCCTTTAGCACCTACAACTAGCATAAGAAATTACAAAGTGGGAAAACTACTATAAGGGTAAGTCCTCAAACGGTGCATTCTGTTTGGTCAGGTGATATGTAAAAAGAATCAGAAATAACCTGTAATTGTGTAAAAAGTATTGGTAGTTCGATAGCATGACTGATGACAGCAGCAATGCATTTAACTTCAAGCGAAGTACAGCTCTGATAAACTTACTGGTATTATTACCGAAATATTACCGCATCTCTTTATGTTTTGAGAAATTCTTTCTTTTCTTATTCATGTACATATGTTGTCCCAGATTTTTATAAAGTGGTTGTAGGGTAAGTAGAATTTGGCGATTTATAGTTAGATGGCATAGTTTGTTCTACCAAAAACTGGCTACTGTCCTAACAATAATCGGCCAGGGCTGCTGTTTCGTATTTCCTTTACAGCCACCGGTTTTGAGTGAGGGGCACCTCTCAAGTGTTACATGAGTAAAATTAACTACCATCAACATTTTTACCTACAAGTAGATGTGTACAGACCTGCAATTTTGAAAAGAAACTGCCCCTCCTCTTTTTATTGGTCTCTGTTTATCCCGCCCATAGCACAGCTGGAATGAACTCAGTGTGATGCTCGTAAATCATAAGTCACAATCACAAGTCAAAATACACTCACATTTAATATTTGAACAGAAAGGGACAGCATCTGCTTTGCAGTGGAATACCATCACAGTGAGACGAACAAACTGGGTACAGAGGGATATACTATTTTGTCTTTAGAGGTTTGCCTAACCAGGTTCAATTGCAGAACAGTAGCTCGGCTCTGAGACTCAAAACAAGCCAGAGTTTAACAAGTCATTTATTTCCTCTAAGATCTCTACACATACCACTTTCAAATAAACGAGAGTATATTTCCAACGAAAAGAACATAAACTCTCATAATGCTGACTGAAAAATCGCTCTAACACGATGGGTACAAGTCAAGCTAAAAATATTGAAACTCAAAGTTCTTTAGAAGCTCAATTTAGTCAGGAATGTTGCTATAACACTGTAGGGACGTACATCATTTACTTGGGAAACTCTACAGGCCCTCTTAATCGGTTCAGTTCGTAAATGCAAAGTAAACGAGTCAATACCCAGAACCAACACAATTAATGAGACAACATGTTTTGTGTAGAAACTCTTGCAACTGGTGAGCCACTCAGAAAGTGAGTAGTGCAAAGGCAAAACGCAACTATTATTCGAAATTCAGAATGGGTGGCAGGAACAGAAATCTCTCTCTGTTTGTGGCAGCATCGAAAGTGCTTCTCTATCTCTGCCAATGAACGTCAAGTGACCAAAAAATTACTCTAAAACTAACCCCCAATTTTTCGAATAACTGTACATAGAGAGATGGATTGTCAGTCCTTGCCCAGTCATCGCCAAAACTTTCGATTTATTTACATGCATCCAGGGGAACCCTGTGGAAATGTCCAATTCTTGGCTCACAGAATGCATCTTATCATGCAACATGATGGTATCGACTATTAGCATATTGTGCTTACTGGTCAACCTTTGTACATAAACATGGTGGAAAGCGAGACTCATTTGTTTGGATAGCCCCTGGGTCCTCTCGTTTCTTACCAAAATAATTTGAAGTCTTCTTCCAGAGATAGGAAACCTTACACTCTCCACAAAAATAGCCAAGAAATTATCAGAAAAATGACATGTGACATGAGACTGTCATGTCACAGTATATCTAATTTCAACTTACATTATAAGACTTCAGATGTTATTTTTCGATCATGTTCTACTTATATTTTGTCATATTGGTCCATGAGTATTAGATGTATGACTGATGTGCCAGGTATATGGTTTATTGTTAAGTTTACATTTTTGATGTAAATCGATCTGTATTCTCCATCAAATTTAGGATTCCTTTCTTTCTTTTGAATCATCTGCCACTGTTAAGAATGCTGACAAAGATGATAATGTGATTATTATTTAGAGTTTTATTTGCTTATTTAAAGTGAAGGGTTTTTTGACAGAAGAGTGGAGATTTCTATTTTTTCTAAAGATATACCTGTAGCTTCCTATTTCCACTCTATGAGGAGTGGAAAGATTAGTTCATATATCTACTCCAGAATATCGATTTCTTCAAGATGCTTGCTAAATGTGATGATCTTATTTTCGCTTTTGTTTTATAATTTCACAATGTCTGTAGTAAATTTTCATCATTTTTGCATATTTAGAAGATGTCATAATCACTGCACTTAATTCTATATGTTCCTGGTTGATCGTAGTTTTGAGCTTTATCTCTTTGATGTTCACTCCTAGTTTATCCTCGCTACGCAAGCTAATTTTAATGTTAATATTACAAAATGTGTTACTAATTTTTTGAAAAATATTTCTTGTGTCTCTTAGCACAATGAATTTTTCTTTCAACTTTTACTAATGTTAGTTTATTTTTGTTTGTAAACCTGTCCCTAGTTTTCATTCCATATTTGGTGTTAAATTTCTTCCTGTCGATTTAATCAACTATATTACGATAGTAGATGTTATTAGCAGCTATGCACTTGATTGTATGGACTTATGTCTTTGTTTCTAGTAGTAAGGGAACTCTGATGATGGTGTCTATAATGGTATGAAAAATGTGTTCTTGTATGTGCTAATGGATGACATAACGAATTGTGTATTATACAGTCATTTGTGGTTGATTTGCAAAGTACATCAAATTTATGGACTCCCACGATCATTACTTATTTTTATGTCTAAGACGGTTATGCTCTTGCCTGTTTCATATCTGTTGGTAAAATTGATACCGTTAGGCACATTACTTGTTTGTTGGCGAAATTAATTAACTTTGTCATTACTTCCATTAAATTGAATGAGGACATTATCGACAGAATGTCATTAATGAGTTTATCATTCAGTTGTATTTGTTCTATGAAAAGATTGTTTTCAAAGTCATGTAGGAAAATATTTACCAGACTTCCTGCAAGATTGCGTCTTATAACAAACCCATCCCTGTATTTATATATCTGTCCTTAGGAACTAAAATACTTGTGAAATAGCATTATTTCTAGCAGACTAATCATTTCATATAATTCATGTATTTCTGGTGAAGTAACCTCAGAAAATTTTGGTAGGTTTTTTTGTGATGTTCATTGTTTCAATAACTGGAACATTTGTGTAGAGATTAGTGACATTTAATTAGATGAATTTTCCTGTTACTGGCATGTTTGCACCTCACATGTTATTAATTAGGTCTTTGCTATATCTGTGTAGTTTGTGGTATATGCAAAGTAGGATAAGAAGTATATTTTTTAATTTAATATGCTGGACTGTTTATGTAATTTACAACAGGTTTATTGGAATTTCACCAACAAATGAATAACATACATAATAACATCAAATAAGCCATCGAAAATGAGGTAGACAAGAGAGTAAACTGTTGACGCTGAAATGCTTCGATATATTGATCTTTTTTCGAATTATATACAGTTATATACCTCTTTAAAGGTATGAAAACATCATGTTTGACATATGTCTGAAACTGATATTTTTCCTGCAGTCTTTAGAGTCAATAATGATGCTCCACCACTGCATTTAGTATTTGTAGAGAGAGACAGCAGAACCCCTTTGATACCCGGAGTTATGTTTAACTTTGACAGCCAACTGGATGTTCTGTTGTACTGACAGTACTTTACAGGACTTCTCCTCTCAACATTTCATCACAAATTTGTTACTTACCTCCACTGCAACGCTAAAATCTCTTCAGGAAGAATGTCAGAAAAGCGATTTTACTTTATAACTTTCTAACACATCAAGAATAAATGTAATACTTCCTTTGTAGATAACATATTAAGAGGTACAATGTCAAGAATGCATGGTGGCACATCAATGTTTCATTTGAAAAACCAGTATTGAAAAAGAAAGTCATAGTTCACGAAATTGCTTCACAACATGCATTTGTGGTGGCTAATTACTGTACTAAATGAACATAATTTCTATTTTTGATTGCTAAACTTATCAAACTCACTGCATTGTTTAGTTGTCAGAATTTTTTTTCCAATACTGGCTGACTATGCTGATGATCATCAGAGGACATACATCCTACATTGCAAATACAGGGTGTTTCAAGTAAACAGTATATTAGTGGCAGTTCTGGATAAAACAGAATATGTTTTTAAAATTCTCAGGTTCAATAATAAAAATTAAGCTTTGTTGTTCCAACTTTTAAAAAATTTCTATATATCTGTGTACCAAATTTTTATTTACTTTAAAAAATTTAATATATATTTCTTTATAAATAGGTCCTCTGAGATTGTCTTTATCTATATCCACAAACGAAATTGTATTGTATTTAAAATTTTAAAAATTAAAATTTTTTCTGTAGAAATTAGGTCTCCAAGATCATGTTTAACTAAACCCATTAACCACATTTTAATTTATTTTATAAATAGAAATTTAATAAAGTTCCCTCTTTGTAAATAAGCTCAATTGGATTGCTTATATAGATGTAAGTAATTTAGACAATTTCTCAGTTTTTACCCTTCAGAGATACCAGCTGGTTGGAACCATAAAGTTTTAATTCTGAAAAAAATTCTTAAAATATCATATGATAGTAAATATGATGATTTAGAATATCTAACATTTATGTAATTTGCACAAAGAGCTATCATGAGCACATGAAGGAGGAAGTAAATTATTACCAACATTAAATTACGAGGAAAAAATGTTTATTGAAGTATCAGACAGTATTAAAATGTGAGTTTAAATTAAGGATAGTTTCTAAGACCTTATCATTCAGACAATGAAACTGATGGAGAAATACATTGACTTATATACAGAAATGTAAAAAATCCAATTAAACAAATTGAAAACGTTTCTATAAGTTGATGAATAATTAAATATTAGGAAAACCGTTGGAAAATATAGTATAACAGATCCAGAAAACATACAAAATATATTTGGAAATCAAACTATTATCTACTTCAGTTTCAGAACAATTTGTTGCAGTTCCTATGAAAAAAACAGTAGTAAAAAATAAAATACACCAATTTATATTGGAAGGAGTGTTTTAGATATATATCGAAATTAAAGATGAATAACCTTCATTATAAAGTTATGAACCCAAAGGATGGTGAATATATGCATTTGTATTGTACTGATGCACTTACATGTATGTATGGTATAAGAAGTGAATATATATATATATTTATATATATATATATATATATAAAGTAGATGATAATCAAAATTGACACAACTGATTATTCAAAAGTGAATTTATTAGGTCATTAAACATAAATTGTATACAGCTGCATAACAAATTGTTTTAAGTTCTCATAACAAAAAACATATTATATTAAAGATAGAGTTAACACATTACATGTGATCAATATAAAGTAACTCAGATAAAATAATAGATGATAACATTGATATGTGAATTAAAAGTTGCACAGACGATTAATCAGAATGAAATGGTGGTAGCGAACAGAAAAATTCTAACAATCCTTTGTAAACAATAAAATTGATTTTATTGACTATATAAGTATATCGATAAATGAATTTAATTAGGTCATTAAAATATAAATTCAATGCAGCTGAAGGTAATAAAATTTTTCTAAGTTCTCAGAACTATAAACATATTATAATAAAGATGAATTAATACATTAAATGTGATCAATATAAATTAACCCTGATAAAATAATAGATGATAACATTGATATCTTATTTGAATAGAAAAGTTGGATAGAAGATGAATCAGATTCAAATGGTAGAACACAACAGAAAAATTCTAAGAGACTTAAAAAATCAATTGTTAACAATAAAATTTATTTTGTTGAGTGTAAAGCAATATCGATAAATGATTTTAATAAGGTCATTAAAACATAATTTGTATACAGCTGAATGTAATAAAATGTTTTTAAGTTCTCAGAACTATAAACATATTACATTAAAGGTGGAATTAATACATTACATATGATCAATATAAATTAACTCAGATAAAATAATAGATGATAACATTGATATCTTATGTGGATTGAAAAGTTGCATAGAAGATTAATCAGAATCAAATGGTGGTGTAGAACAGAAAGAATCTAACTGACTTGAAAAAATCCACTGTGAACAAAAAAATTGATTTTGTTGACTATAAAACAATATCAGTAAATGAAGTTAATTAGGTCATTAAAACATAGCTGATTGTAATAAAATGTTTTAAGTTCTCACAAGTATAAATGTATTATATTAAACATGGAATTTCAAACATTACATGTGACCAATATAAATTAACTCAGATAAAATAATAGATGCTAACTTTAAAATATCTTATGCGAATTAAAAAGTTGCATAGAAGATTAATCAGAATCAAATAACGAAATAAAAATTAAATCAGTTTTTTCATTTGTTTATTACTTGTTATTGTTGATGTGTTTTCAGATGTACTTCAGTAACAGATTTTCACAGAAACAGTAAACCCTTTTATACCTCCTATCCTTATGTTTATGATTATAGTTACAGCTATCAATACATTTAGAAGAATTTTTTTATGCTATTTTACAAATTTCAGATGCAAATTTTTTATTCTGTTTTTTTATGTCTTAATATTATGTTCTCTACTTCTTTTTGGTTCCTTTTATACAGTCAGTGCCAATACAAATTTATACAGAATGATAGATTGATTAAAAAGGTTTAACAATTATGGATGAATATAAGAATAGATTGCTTAAATCCAAAGATGTGGCTAAACATTTGAAACAAAACAAAAAAATAGACAAAGCCTTTAATTATTTTGATGATGAAAATACTATTACATGACAAAATTTAACACCCATTATTTGGAAGTGTTTAAAGGAAATAAAAAATCAAGTATATTAGTCGATGAAGGAAGTCTTTATTTTTAAATTTAAAACCAAAAAAAGCAGTAGAAGGGACAATGAAGATATTGGATGTTAATGACATTTTAGCATCAATTCTAAAATATGACGAACATAAAGTAATGAATAACTTAAACCAACTCTATATATCATTGAAAAGGTCTAAACAAAATTAAGGATAGTTATATAAAAATCAAACGAAATAAATTAGAGAACTGTATAAATTTTTGGAGAATGAAGTGAACAAATAACTAAATTATTAACACATAGTTTCACCATTAGCTGATAAAAATTTAGCACCTATTACTGTTATTTTAAAATTACATGATACTAGTTTTAATTATGATTATTGTATTTTAGCTCACTATTTAAAATGTTGAATTGCAAATAAATATTATCAGAAATAGTTATCGATGAGACTTCTTAAGGTTAAATAACGTAACAATTCAGTAAATTTATATCAACTAATGAAGGAAAGTTAAAGAATTATTTGTTCTCGAGATTATTTCAATACTTTGAATAGTTATGTATGATAACAATTTTATGATCTTATAACTATATACTAAACAATGATTAGTATATTAAAACTTAATTTTCAAACACTTTTTCTTAATTCGCTTTTAAATAATATCCATAACAAGATTTATATCCGATCTATGAATTAAAATTCGTTTAAACCTTTTGATTCCATGAATTCAAATTAAAATTTTCAAAAATTTCCGATGTTATAATATTTATTTAACCTTAGATGTGTAACAAAATAACTCATTAAGCATAAAATATATTATATTCAATACCGAATGGGTTTAAATTTTAAGTAACTAACTGAATTGATAGACAAAAATTTTATTAACATTGTAGAAGTTTAGGTATTTTTATTTATCCAACAATTGTGTGAATTATTGAAACCTAAATATTTAATGTATGCTTTATTATCTTTCTTATTGAGTGCTTTTTCAACAAGTAAACATGGAATATTCGTTTTCAGTACTTTAGTTCATAAAAATTTCCTTTTCGTTCTTCTGCCTTTAAATCTTTTAATTGGATTAGAACAATAATACCATCAACTTCAAAAATCTCTGCCAAGTAATTTACCGCATACCATTCTTCGAAAGTTGCTTATAATATACTTATTGCTCCTGTATCACCAATTTCATATTTAATTGAAGTATCTATCAAATTTGTGACATAAATAGTTTTGAATAAATTTATTATTTTGTTTGCTTACTTCAACTGGTTTTATTTTTATTTTGTTCAATGTTATGTCTAATTATGATCATAAACTATTTTTGGTACTCCTTTAATACACTTATAATTATGATGCAAACAAATTTTTCCAATTCTTTTGTTTTGATGTTGTGTTAAATTATTCAGCATCAGATGCTTTTAACTCACAAAAAGTAGAATAATGACTAATCTTAATGCTTTTCATTACATCTTGTAATTCTTTGTTACAAAATTCTTTACCATTTTCTTTTTGTAAATACTTGAGTTTTCTCAACTGGAATATTTTTTCAAATGCGTTGACTATGTACACCATTTTTATTTTTGAAAAAAAAAACGTTTATAACTTTTAATAACAATTTAAATACATGATTCACTTTTTTTAAATGCCTAGAATCCGTTTTGAGTAATCATCTTGCCATAAATCGTCAATTCCAGGAGAAATTTCATTTTTTCTTTTAATATTTTTTCTCTTTGGTTTATGTAATCCATTAATAATTTGTTCACGAATACTTAATCCATTACCCAAAAAAGGTTTATCAATATTACATTTATTAGTTCTACAAATTGAACAAAAGTCACTCAGTTTTAGTTGTTTATTCTATGGGGATTGTTTGGTTCAGTAAACTTCATGCACTTCAAACAGTAGACGTTTTATAGGATGAGCAACATTGAAATTATTTCACAAAATATAATGGTCTATCTTGTAGATGTATAATTCGAATTGTTCACTATTTTTATTGACAGGATGTCAAGTTTGTCAAAAACACTCATTGAAAGATCAAAACTATAAATTGTTAAATCTCTGTTTATATTTTTGCAAAAGACAACTTCATATTCATTGAAAATGGATATTTTTTGCTCACCTCCAATCATAAAACTAAGATTAGTTGTTCACTTATAACATACTGTATCTTTAAGATATCTTAAATCGTTAAATATGGAGTTCAATCTGCTTTTGAGAAGTAATCTGAAAAAGATTTTTTAATTTCCTTTTGTGTAAAGTAATTAGATCAATTTTATTGAGTCATTTAAAATCCATTTTACTGGCATCATTTCTGAACCGTATTACAATTCATGTATATTCAGTTTTCGTAACAAGATTGTTCAATTCATTGACTAAATGTAGTTCACTGCGTCTTTTACATCAGTTGTTTATTTATATTCACAATTTTTCTACCATTAGATCTAATATAAATCTCATTACTTTAAAGATGGCATTTAATTCTTTCTGTAATTGTTTAACTGCTTTATATATTTTTGACTCTGTAGCTGGTGAATATCCTTAGATTTTTATTCTGATAATTGTAATGATGGTTTAAATTTCTTTAATTCTGACACTAGGTCTTCCTGAATGTTATTAACTTTTTTATTGAATACTCTTATTTTTAAAAATATACATTTGACAAAATCAAACACTCTTATACTTAAATTTATTTGTAGAAGTTTCAAATGAAGTAGACACAAATGCCACAAATAAATTCATTAGTGTTTTGTATCTCTTTGATCTTAAAATATAAATCACTTTTTCCTAAATAACTTACTACTTGTTTTGGGATATTACCTGTAAATGAATCAAAATACATTTTTTATCTTCATTCTTATATTAACAAATCCATTGAATACCAACATGATCAGTTGTATCTAAATGTACTAATCCCTGTTGCTTAATTTATTCTTCTATGGCAAAAGTAGTTATATGATTATTAAATTTTGTGATTAACCCATTTTTTCAGGACCATTCCTTGATTTTTACTGTTTGATTATCTCTTTTTGGTTCTTATTTTTCTGTATCACCTTTTTCTTGTATATGACTGCATTTGCCATTGAGGCAGCTCTCAATTAGCAACAAATGAAAACTATAAACCTGGCAAAAAAATGGTAAAAATTCAACTTTGTGTTTTGTTTCTTTTTTGTTCATTAGCTGATGTGCAATTTTTCACAACAGGAAAACCAAATGTAATAACCGAAATTGCACTATATATTTTATCTTTTTTTCTTTTTTGTACACAGTTTATTATTATTTAGTTATTCATTATTTAATTTATCTTTATATGATTTTAATTTTATGTCACCTTTTAGAAGTTTAGTATATACAATATTAAATTATTCATTTACATAGATTAAACATTATTAAGAATTTTATAATTCTATCAATTTTAACGACATTTAATCCAAGACCTAATTTCGTTTTTCCAAACGTTTTTCCTTTACCTGCTGTTGCAGCTAAATTTTTCTCAATTGAAGCTTTTGATGCATACATTTCTTCTTTTGCAGCTAATTGTCGTTTTTTATTAGGTTCATGTATTTTTTCTAACTGTTTCTCATCTGTATGCAAAAATATGACATTCCTTACAAGTTTCAATTAATGCTTTTACTCTTTTATCTCCTTATTCTAATGTTTCATTTATTTTAGTCCCATGCACACCGCAATTACAATCGGGTAAGTGTATTTCAAATGATAAGTAATTGATGACCTTATTAACTAAACCTTTTCCCTATTTACTCTCTAAAAATAAATAAATTATTAAAAATTCCAATAAAATATGGTATTCATTTTCTTTTTTTAATTATAAAATTATTAAATTTATTAGAAGACATTTTTGTTACTTCAACCTTGTCGTTATGATAGTGTTTATTTCCAGATAACTATTCTCTATGTATATGTATTAATCTAAGAATTAATTGATGTACATCATTCATCCAAATAGATTGAATGATGGTTCCAAATAATTTTTACCAACGCTTCAGCATCATTTTGAAATGAATCATTTGAGTCAAATAAAATACTACCACAATTTTTTTCATCAAAGAATTATATTCTTTACCTAAATCTTCAAAAGTTATATGTTTTTTAGTTACAAGACTTATTAATCTGTCAGTACATTCATTTTTTTCCTTTTAGTTTATCAGCACTGAATTGAAATGGGCATTTACCGATGAATTTAAAAGAATGACCGGGTCTTAGTCAAAAAACAGGACTGAGCTAGGTGACGTGGTGTCTAGCACATTGGACTCGCTTTCAGGATGACAATGGTCCATCCCACATCTGGCCATCGTGATTTAGGTTTTCCATGACTCTTCTAAATTGCTCCAAGAAAATAGCGGGATGGTTTCTTCGAAAGGGCACAGCTGACTTCCTTTCCTAATCTGATTAGACCGATGACCTTGCTATCTGGTCTCCTATCCCAAAACACCCCAACTAGCCCAAAAACAGGTGTCACCATGATTGAAAAACTTTAACATTCTTTCACTTATATTAATTTCTTAATGTCATTGTCTTTTAATTTTTTTGATCTTTATTTATTCAATAAATCACGTTTTTCTGTTTCACTTAATGATTAATCTGTTTTATCAGAATAATTTGTTTAGGTGTTGGGAATATCGCTAATTCTTGTACATAATGTTGATCTTATAGAAACATTTCTTTTTAAACTTCTCAACTTTCGTCAATATCTTTCGAAACATTATCACCTAAACCCTCACTTCCATGTTTAACCTGTTCAGTTGCATCGATAACTGGTTCATCTGCTTTTTAAAAATTTTCACAACACATTCTTGGTCTTTTTTCCATTTTTTAAACTTTTCATCTAATTCTTCTTATAGATTTCTATTTTCTTCAACTTTTCAATAACGTCTGCATTGTACTTTTAAAATGTTTACAAAGGACAAAGATACAATAAACCTTTGAACTTTATGTTCTATGTTTCTGTTCATTATTTATGTTGAACACTTTATGTTTAACATTAATCTCAACTTCTTTATGTTCAACGTTTTGATATTCATCCATTTCATTATTAAGTACATTCAATTCAATATTATTCATTATTAAATACATTCAATGTTTACAGTGAATGTATTTATGTTAAACATTTTTTTATTTAACATTCATGATTGATTTTTAATGTTTATTGCGTAAAAATTTCTTAAAATTCCTTAAATTAGCGTTATTAACTTGTCTTACTAGATCTTTTGTAATAAAACCGAATTCATCTCTCTAGTCCAACATTTACTACACATTTCTTTAAAGTCGTCAAATTTTAAGTTATTATCAAACAAATCATTCGTTATATGAATTAAATATTTCTCTTCTCATCTGAAAACATTTAAAAATTTAGATTTTTTCTAAGTAACTATTTTGTATTTTTGAATAAGTAGGAACTACTTGAAAACAATCTATTCATCATACCTATCTCTAGCAAAAATCTCGAGCTTCAAGAATGAAATTGTCAACAACAAATGAATTATTTTCAGTCATGTAAAGGAATAATTTCATCACTGTTTTCAAAAATAGTAGCAATTTTTTCGTTAATTTTTTCATCTTTTTAATATCTTTTTATAAATTGATGATATTTTGGTTGATCAATACTTTTGCAGTAAATGTATAAATGATTAATTATATCAGTTTTACCATCCTGAGCTAGAATATAATTATCAGTCAATAATGTAGATTTTCACTACCAATTGGTCCTATTATTGAATAAATTTTTTACTTAATAAAACATGAGCAGAATTGAATGTTATGAATTTTAGTCATTTAATGTTAATAAGAAAACAAAAGAATAATTTAAGTCTTCCTGTCAACGAAAAAGAAATTAACATTCGAAATGGATGGATTCATTTAAATTGTGCACAACTTTATATAACATTTGATGTTATTCACACAAATGGAACAGACTTTACAGCTTTGAATATTAAACTAGTTGAAAGTTATGTAAAGTTTTAATTGTTATTACAATTAAAAAGAAATAATATTTTATCAAGAACATAACATTCATTTAATTCTTAATTCCTATCAAAAGATTTAACTATGGAAGGTTATTTCTTAACAACTATAAAATTAAAAACAGAGAAAGTCCAGCCATTAGAACCAGTTTTTGGAGTTTGTAAGGTTTATAGTGAAATAATTTGTGTAGAAGATTGAACTGTATTTTTCACATACAGTTCAAGAAAAGATCAAGAAGTTTCTTTTGTGTGATGTATTACTAGTAATGAAAATAGTTCACTTCCAAAAGAAGGTACAACTATTGCAAAAGATATGGGAATTCGTGTCCTTGTTAAGTATGATGCAGAATATACAGCTGAACAAGGAAGACTGAAAAATCGAAAATTTCCAGTGTCCTTTTTTGAACTACAAATAATTGAATTTGTTGGATTAAATGGAAAAAGTAATTATTAATTAGATATTACTTATTATCGTAATTCCTCTGAATCTGATGTGCCTTACTTTAGTTTGGTTGTTTTCCAAACTAACAGAAAAAGTAATTCTTTATTTGATCATATTAAATTGCAATATATCTATGAAACAAGGAACATATGAAGTTTTCCTCGAAAATTATGGAATCCGGATCCACTGAATAAGTCATTAAACGCTTACAATGCTTTTAGAGATCTAAAGAATAACACACTTAAATAACAATTTACATGTAAATCCATTCTATTTTGTTTGACATTATCTTATCTATGTCACATATATGACTAGAAGAATGCAAGTTTTAACTTCTCAATAAACAACAGTGAATTATGTGGACCTTTGCTGAAAATGTGCCTAATGATACAACTTCATATGTTATTATTTATTCTGAAAAAATTTAACTTGTGTTTTACAACATAGAATGTTAACAATGAATTTTTGTTACATTAGTGTATAAAAAGTTTAAAAAGTTATATACATATTTTCTTTTTATTTAGGTTCCCTATTGAAATCTTTTCAGAAAGGTGTAGAAGACTAAATTAAGAAAACCGATTTTCAAAAACTTTCAAAAATGTTTTAATTTTTTAAATTAATTTTCTTAAATTTTAGGTAGTTAACAATATCTAAATGTAATTAATTCTAGTTCAAAAATTTCACTATCTAATTTTTTTCTGTATAAATAATGGCATCACAAATGAGCAACTTCCATAAAAACCTAGTAAGTATCTTCACACTTATAGTAATGGTTATGCAGAAATATTAACTAAAAATTAGCAGAGCTGAAAAAAATGAGTCTCACAATTTTTCAAACGCTGACATTTTTGTAATTATATTGGTGGAAAAGTTTTGTACTCTTAGACGACAAATATAAAATTACTCTTTCACATCTTTATACTAAAATCTTTTCAGAAGATGATGATACAATAGAGAAAATTATTGGGTTAAATTTTATTTATCTACTTAAAAGATTAAAGATTAGGTTACCTTCCATTAAGAAAGTATGTGCATCCAGCGACTGTGATATGATTTATAAATTATAGAGTGCAACAATCAGGTGACCTTTTTTTGCAGGTTAGATCTGCCAAACCCAGATTTCAGCTATTGCCTAGCCATTATCAATGCACTATTTTCTAGTCTCAATGCATGTCAGATTCCTGTTGTTCAGGTGTCAGCTACAGTTCTTCAATACTCCTCTAGTATTCAAAGAACTATGACTGACACCTAAACAACAGGCAACTGACATGCATCCTGACTAAAAAATAGTGCATTGACAATGGCTAATCACTAGGCAAAATCTGGATTTGCCAAATAAAACCTGCAAGAAAAGGTTGACTGATTGCTGCACTCTGTACTTTACAAAATGTAGATCGTTTGTTAAATGCTATTGAATATCTATAAGTTTTGGAACTTTTGTACTTTGGTTTGTTTCTTTAATATTTAATTTCAACTGAATACTTTTTAATTAAGTGAAAATTTCGTTCATGGATATGTATAAATATTTAAATGGGGGAAACGACAAAACTAAAACCTTGTTTTTAAATTTGAGAGTCTTAAAAAATGTGCCATTTGGTCCAGAATTTTCATAAATATAGTACTCGCATATTATGAAAGTGTTGTTGTCCAACATTACATGGGAATGAGTACATCTACATGCAAACTCAGAATGCCATATATGGCCCTGTATTTGTTTGGACTGTGTGGCAGATGGGTCATCTTTTGTAGCCGATAATGTACACTGATCAGCCAAAACATTATGATCACCTAAATAACAGAGAGTATGTCCATCTTTGGAACAGATAACAGCAGTGGTGTGCCATGACGTGGAAGCAGTGAGGACTTGGTAGGTCGATGGAAGGAGGTGGCACCACATATGCACACGTCTCCTAATTCCTTTATGTTCCATGTAAGGGGACAACGAGCTTTTCCGCCACATTCAAACACATCCCATATATGTTGATCTGGATCAGATCTGTTGAATTGGTGGAGTCAGCACATTAATTGGAACTTGCCACCATCTTCCTCGAACATCTCCATTGCATCCCTGACCTTGTGACATGGTGCATTATTGTAAGAGGTCCGAGGAGATGTAATTTCGATGTATTGCTCATGCGCTGCCTGCGATATGCAAGGTATAAGAGAATCGCTGACCAGAGAGCAGTGTTGACTGCAGTAGGAACTGTGTAGCTGTAGCAGTAAGTTGTTGCTAATGAGTTGTCTGCAGTCTGTTATGGTCTGTTCTGGTGTATCGTGTTGGCTGGGCCGGTCGTGGTGCAGCGATGCCGGAGCCTGAGTATTATTGTATAAGGTAAGAAGCAGCCTCGCCCATATATAGTAATGTTATCTCAAGTCCCATGTAAATGTTTTAAAAATGTCCAAATAATAATCCTTCTCATATAGTTTTTAACAACCATTCATTTCAATTTAAAGAATTTTCTAATTTCTCCAATCCATGATCATCCCGATTGTTGCAAAAGAAAAATCAGTTGCTTCCTTTCATAAATGACAGATCTATCGGCCAGCATTGCATAGGGCTGTGCCAAAAAAATTTATTGTAAGAGCAGATATATATGCGTTATCTGGCGACTTCATTGAGGTAAGAATTTTTCTCTTTTTATTCAGAATGATCTTTCAGGGCCATGACGCAGCACTGCTGACATCCATAATTTACCAGGTTAAATTCACAGTCAATTATTAAAAAGTTATAAGTGAGCAACAATTTAATTGAGAGGTTAGTTACATTGTATTATTGACAGGTAACTGAATATTTTTTTGTTGGGATGTTACACTGAATGCGAACTACATAATTATAATTTTTACTGTCGAGAGGTTTAGGAATATTTTCTGTTTTGAGATTACATGAAATGTTAATATTATTTAATATTAATTAAAGAATTTTGTGGGGAAGTAAAATGGGAACGAATTTTGTGGGGAGTTTAAATGAGAACGAATTTTGTGGGGAGGTTACACTTGACGACAACCAGCCAGGATCGTATTTCTTTGTGAATTTCTGAAAAGTAGTCATATATCTGCTCTTATTTACTTAAATGTAGTTTGCATCTGGCGCAACGCATTTACTGATTTGTCACTCTTTCTTTCACACATCATCAGCAATTTATTGCTCTTTGTTGTAATTGTGTTTGTTCCACTTTTGCTTCGTGTTTGTTTCATTTTGTGCTTAATTTTGATTTGTGAAAAATGCCGCAAAAAACTGTTAACAGTATATCGCGATGTGCAATGAGTGAAATAGCCGACTCGAATAATTTGTCCGATATTACTTGCGACACTCAGTGTAATAGTGATCATCATTTAATTACAGATAATCAGTGCCTACTGATCACTAGTAATGATTTTGATCCTAATGATTAACAAACAAATTCAATTATGTCCACAGTGAATGTAACAATTGATGACGCGGCACGTTCTGATACAATGAATGCTGCCCAGTTTGACACACCTGATTTGCAAAATTTGAATTGTGAACAGATAAATTTTACTCACGAAGATGAACAATGTAGTCAGAATATGTCAGGTTTATTTGATTCCAATATAGTGGCCAACAGTGCACATCCGATATGCAAACCTTTTCAAGAATCACAGAATGACCAAATGGTTATACAAAACGTGACATATGCAGATACACCAATACACACCATAGAAGTAAGTCGCTAATTTTGGCATCGATCAAGTTATGGCAGTATTGCTACAACTTAATGAAAATTTCAAACAACTTAATGAATTGAATAAACAACTTAATGAAAAACAAGACAACCTTAATGAAAATTTCAAACAGTTGAATGAAAAACAGGACAACCTTAATCAATTGAACAAACAACTTAATGAAAAACAGTATAACAATTTCAAACAGCTTAGTGAACTAATTACAGCCATTGCTTGTGCTAGGAACAGTAGTGAAGAAATTAGATCTGTTGCACAAGAATTAAGTAGTACGCAATCAGCCACAACAAAATTACTTAGAGATGAAATTAGTGCAGTCGCTAAACAATGTTCTGAAAACGCAACACATTTACGCGACGACTTTAAATTAATGTCAGCAGAACTTTCACGCACACTGGACGCGAAAGTAGACGCGAAATTTGACCAACAGAACAGCCAAATTGACAAACGTTTTAATCACCACCTACAAAACAGTGAAACGTGTTACCGTAAATTTATACAGGAACAGAATAAAGTAAAGCAACAAGTCATGGAAAAATTTACTGCACAGAGACAGGAAGATAAGCGTAAATTGTTTACGAAGGCAAAAACAAACGTAGACAACAATATTGGTACAGTGTCAGACGAAATCAAACGGTTGAACACCGAATTGCATGATGAAATCTCCGATCTTAAAACAAAAACAGACGCACACACATTAGACTTTCAGACAATGAACAACAGCCTCGAAAAGTTGGAACTAATACAGGATCCCGATGCCATCAAAGCAAACGTTAAGAAATTGAACAAAACCACACATAAAATACAAAAACAAATTAATGCTTGTGACACTAAAAACGATGATCAGGTTAAAGCATTGACTGAAAAATTTGATGAATTGGCCAGTCGTATAGAGGTTATCGAAAATAACAGTGACACCAAATCAGACAATACGACACCAGTTTCGTTTAATCAAACACCCAATTTCCAAAATTTACAGCAGACGATCAGTGAGATAGTTTCGTCCAATAATACATTACGTAGAAAATTTTCATCTTTACAGCAAGAAGTGACGGAGATGAAAAATATTTCAGCCTTTAACACATCACAGCATACGCCACTCTGCAAATATTTGTGAGACTCACACAGCCAGTATAATTTAGGTAATTTACAGAGAGTACGTGAGTTAGATTCCGAACAGTCACAGACAAACAGATTAGCATACAATCATGAACCTGTTCAGACATTCAGAGACGAAAATTTTGAATACAAGCACTTTCTATCCGTGAGAAAATTTAAAGTATTTAAAAATGACAGAACACAGATTCACACCTTGGATTGGATACAACAATTTAGCTTTGCTTTTCCACCAACTTGGCCCGTAACACACAAACGTGAATTTATTTGCAGTTTTTTAGAAGGCGAACCGGCAACTCGTATGAGACCGATCGCGAGACAATGCTATTCGGTAGAAGAATTTCAGAATGCTTTTCTGTCAGCGTATTGGTCGAAGACGACACAGCGCGGAATCGAGGATCAATTAATTAGTTTACCGAATTATGAGAACTCAAATTTTCCCACTGTCACGCAATTTTTTGAACACATAGTCCAAAAAAAACCAGTACTTAGTCAGCTGGTACGCGTGGTCTAGGGGTGCCGGCACGTTAGCTCAGCGCGTTCGGTCAGAGGGTTCGCTTCCCTCTGTAATAAAAAAACTGAGTTAATGGGTCAACGACGAACTGAAACGGGTGTCTTGCGACGTCCGCCCTGAGCAGATACAACGAACGAAAACGAACAAAAAAAAGGCCGGCACGGCATCTCAGCGTGTTCGGTCAGAGGGTTAGTCGCCCTCTATAATAAAAAAAAACTGAGATAATGGATGAACGACGAACTGAAACGGGTGTCTTGCGACGTCCGCACCAAGCAGATACAACGAACGAAAACGAACAAAATGAGACAAAAAAAAATAAAAAAAAATAAAAAGGGGTAGCGTCTGATTCATAATGAAAAACGTGTTCGGTACGGGTTCGATCCCCGCCACTGCCTAAATTTTGACAAATAATCAGCATTGGCGGCCGAAGACTTCCGGCATAAGAAGTCAGCCTCATTCTGCCAACGGGCTTGTCAAAGAGGGCGGAGGACCGGATAGAGGTTCGGGGCACTCTCTTGTCCTAGGGATGGGAAATTGTCCATAAGGCGGAAGAATCAGCAATGATCAACGACATGAGGATGCAGAAGGCAATGGAAACGACTGCATTAAAAACATGTAACATGTATCCACAGGATATGTGGCCTGTAATTGAAGAAGTGTCATGATGATCTCTCCATTGGCAAAAGATTATGGAATACCAAAATGAAATTTTCACTCTGCAGCGGAGTGTGCGCTGATATGGAACTTCCTGGCAGATTAAAACTGTCTGCCTGACCGAGACTCGAACTCGGGACCTTTGCCTTTCGTGGGCTAGTGCTCTATTATCTGAGCAACCGAAGCACGACTCACGTCCGATACTCACAGCTTTACTTCTGCCAGTATCTCGTCTCGTACCTTCCAAACTTTACAGAAGCTCTCCTGCGAACCTCGCAGAACTAGCACTCCTAAAAGAAAGGATACTGCTGAGTCATTGCTTAGCCACAGCCCGGGGTATTTTCCAGAATGAAATTTTCACTCTACAGCGGAGTGTGAGCTGATATGAAACTTCCTGACAGATTAAAACTGTGTGCCCGACTGAGACTCGAACTCGGGACTTTCGCCTTTCGCGGGCAAGTGCTCTACCATCTGAGCTACCGAAGCACGACTCACGCCCGGTACTCACAGACGTACTTCTGCCAGTATCTCGTCTCCTACCTTCCAAACTTTACAGAAGCTCTCCTGCGAACCTTGCAGAACTAGCACTCCTGAAAGAAAGGTTACTGCAGAGAGATGGCTTAGCCACAGCCTGGGGGAGGTTTCCAGAATGAAATTTTCACTCTGCAGCGGAGTGTGCGCTGATATGAAACTTCCTGGCAGATTGAAACTGTGTGTCCGACCGAGACTCGAACTCGGTACCTTTGGCTTTCGCGGGCAACTGCTCTACCATCTGAGCTACCGAAGCACGACTCACGCCCGGTACTCACAGACGTACTTCTGTCAGTATCTCGTCTTCTGCCTTCCAAACTTTGCAGAAGCTCTCCTGCGAACCTTGCAGAACTAGCACTCCTGAAAGAAAGGATACTGCGGAGACATGGCTTAGCCACAGCCTGGGGGAGGTTTCCAGAATGAAATTTTCACTCTGCAGCGGAGTGTGCGCTGAAATGAAAGTTTGGAAGGTAGCGGACGAGATACTGGCAGAAGTAAAGCTGTGAGTACCGGGCGTGAGTCGTGCTTCGGTTGCTCGTATGGTAGAGCACTAGCCCGCGAAAGGCATAGGTCCCGAGTTCGAGTCTTGGTCGGGCACACAGGTTTAATCTGCCAGGAAGTTTCATATCAGCGCACACTCCGCTGCAGAGTAAATTTTTCATTCTTGAAACATCCCCCAGCTGTGGCTGAGCCATGTCTCCGCAGTATCCTTTCTTTCAGGAGTGCTAGTTCTGCAAGGTTCGCAGGAGAGCTTCTGTAAAGTTTGCAAGGTAGGAGACGAGATACTGGCAGAAGTAAAGCTGTGAGTAGAGCACTTGCCCGCGAAAGGCAAAGGTCCCGAGTTCGAGTCTCAGTCGGGCACACAGTTTTAATCTGCCAGGATGTTTCATATCAGCGCACACTCCACTGCAGAGTGAAAATTTCATTCTGGAAACCTCCCCCAGGCTGTGGCTAAGCCATGTCTCCGCAGTATCCTTTCTTTCAGGAGTGCTAGTTCTGCAAGTTTCGCAGGAGAGCTTCCGTTAAGTTTGGAAGGTAGGAGACGAGATACTGGCAGAAGTAATGCTGTGAGTACCGGGCGTGAGTCGTGCTTCGGTAGCTCAGATGGCAGTTGGCTTTTGGCGGCCGTGGTGTGCGGACCTCCGGCGTGTGCTGTGTGCTGCGGTTTACTGCGCTCCGCTCGGTAAATCAAGCGCCTGTTGCAGTAGTTAGCTGCGTTATTTGAGACTCTTGATGGATCCATATTAGAAGGAGAGATGGATCAGCCTAATAGAAGAGACACATTGAAATTTGTTTTTGATCAGAAAGGTCAGAGACCGAATTCGTTCGAAATTGAGACATGGTTAGAGGAAGTTGTGAAAATTTCGTTCGAGAATATTATAGGTATTCACCTCTCAATTGTAAGTAGCATTGTGTATGTCAAGCTTAAAAACACGGAATTGTGTGACAAAATTGTTGAATGTAGTGGCGGAACATTTAAGTTCAACCATCACGATGGCAATATTAGTGAAGTTCGTGTTACGCATGCTGGCTTTGGATTAAGGACTGTCCGTATCTTTGAGCTACCACTTGCAATCACCGCTGAGCAGATCAATTCCGTGATAGCTCCTTATGGGAGAATAATTAGCAATTTTGCAGAAAAGTGGTCTCCTGCTCACAAGTTCCCCGTCTTGAATGGTATCAGGCAACTGCGAGTTGATTTACATAAGCACATACCCTCGTATATAAATGTTTGTGGCTATCGGGCTATAGTAATATATGATGGGCAGCCTAGAACCTGCGCGTCTTGCGGCGGTACGGGCCATGTCCGCTCGCAGTGTGTACAACGGCGAGTGGCCCAGCTACCCGCGGGCGAAGCAGTGAGACCCCCAGCCATGTCAACATTGCCTTTAACTTATGTAGCGGCAGCCGCTGGACAACTCCATACGCGTGGCGCTCCTGACGCTAATCGGGACGCCACTCAGAATGATGCAGCTCGCGACAACGACGTGATAATGGAAGTTAGCGACTCGACGGTGACAACACAGCCAAAGGGTCAAGGAAAAGAACCAAATATCTCTGTTCAAATAGAACAAACTCCTGAACCGATTATAGTCCTTCAGTATGAGCAGTCTCCAGAAAACCACAAGGAAACCAACCCATCACTTGCCAGCGAACAGGACCGAGCGCAAGAAAGCCAAGAGGTAATGGAAAACGATGAAATCTCCCCAAGAGTCAGTTCTCCAAGGAAACATAAAAAGAGGAGACTAGCTCATAATGGCGCTGAACAACTGGCACCGCCTTTGCGAGAAAAAGCAAAGCAGATTAGCAACAAATTGCATGAAAAACAACATAGTAATCCGGTTCTGAGTATGCAGGCACCTGACCCCTTGCAAGCCAAATCAGATACACCATGCCCCATGTCAACGGACCATTCGTCACACGAGAGGTCGAAGCTGCTAGCAAATTTCGATGCAGACAAGGTTTTCCCTGATACTAGAAATGCAGAAAAAGAGACATCGAAAGCTAATCAACACAAAACCTGGGCTGATGAATAGGATGAAATGAATCAAGATGAAGAATTGAATGAATCTGGAGGAACGGAGCAGACTCCTGCCCCAAGAGATCAACTGAACACGATGGATACATCATTGGCGGAACATACATGTGGAAAAGGATTTTCCTCCGACAGCACTTCGTATGACGAATATTGACTTCGGTAATGAATAGGACAATATGAACGCAGCACAAGCCTACAAAATCGCTACGTTGAACATTAATAAGATACGCTCCTCTCTGCATTTACAACATCTGCAAGACTTTCTATACGCAGCTGACGTTGATGTACTACTGTTACAGGAAGTAACAGATATTAAATTAGAAAACATACGTGGATACAACGCCATAATAAACCCCGGTATCGGTGCAGAGCTGGGAACCGCAATTCTCACGAAAGAAGGCATCTGTGTCACACAAATAGCAAAACTTGAAAACAGCAGAGGGGTTGCAGTGACTGTTAATAATGCCCGCATCATCAACGTTAATGCACCGTCAGGCAACAATAACAGGCGTGCTAGAGCGGATTTTTTTAAAAGTGAAATCGTTCATCTCTTCGGTACACGTCAAGATTATATAATACTAGCCGGCGATTTTAATTCTGTACTTAGCCCGAAAGACCAGACACCGAATTTCAACAAGTCCTTAGAACTGGAAAGAATAGTCCACCAAATGCAGTTAATCGATACCTGGGAACATACCCATGGCGCACAGCCCGGTTTCACATATTTTACCAGTCACTCAGCAAGCAGGCTAGACAGAATTTACGTCTCGTCCAACCTTAAGAACCATGTACTCCAGGCTGAGGTCTGGCCCACTATGTTTTCTGATCACGCCGCGTACATCACTACAGTAAATTTGGAAAAACAACAGACTTACCGAGCGAGGGGCATATGGAAACTCAACATTACACATCTAAAAGATGAGGAATGTCGCGTAGCATTTACTAATGTGTGGCAAGAATGCGAGACACGATTCCCGCTATACGGTTCTGTCATAGCTTGGTGGTTACAATGTGCGAAGCCTAAAATAAGAAGAATGCTGATCGACTACTCACGACAGAAAAGTTTCTGGATTAAAAAGAAGACTGAATTTTATTTTAGCTGCCTTAGAGACCTGTACACCTTGGACACACGATTAATGGAGAACTTTAGCCGGATTCAGAAAGTTAAAGCAAAACTTTTAGCACTGAAGCGGCGACAGTCAGAAGGTTTTAAAGTCAGAGCGAGAATACACAACATTGTAGAAGGGGAAGAAACAGCTATGTACCATGTAATGCGTGAGAATAAGAGAGGAAACAGGAAAATACTGACAGAAGTTAAGTTACCTGATGGGACCAGGCACACAAAACAGCATGAAATTCGAAACGCTATTCATAAATATATCTCAGATATAATGTCCACCAAACCTACCGTCGACGAGGCGCGGCGTGATCTTGTTAGAAACGTATCAGGAAGAATTAGTACAGAACAAGAAGAAAATCTCATAGCTGAAATAGAAGAGGACGAATTGAAAGACGCAATAGCACAGAGTCCTAAAAATAAGTCTCCAGGACCTGATGGTATCCCCGTGGAATTCTACCAAGTGTTCTGGCCACAAATGAAAAGCAAGTTGCTATGTATGTACAACGAAATCATGAGTGGCACTGTTGCCGCCCCCAAAGAATTTCCTGAAGGGATCATAGTTCTAATTCCTAAAAACTCACTTAGCAAAGCAATTGAAAACCTTCGCCCAGTAA
This sequence comes from Schistocerca cancellata, assembly GCF_023864275.1. Lineage (NCBI taxonomy): Eukaryota > Metazoa > Arthropoda > Insecta > Orthoptera > Acrididae > Schistocerca > Schistocerca cancellata. The sequence goes on along the minus strand of NC_064626.1, from coordinate 627,104,693 downwards.
CATTACTCAACAGTGATTACAAAATTATGGCCCGCGTATTAGCAAGAAGAATAAAAATGGTTATTAACTCTGTAACTGGCACGTACCAAACACGTGCAGGCAAAGATAGAAACATATATCAGAATATATGCGAATATAGGGATATAATATCAACCGCAAATGTATGCCGAATAAAATGTGCTTTAGTGTCATTAGACTTCGAGAAGGCGTTTGACAGAGTAGATCATAAGTATCTCCTTGGTATCATGGAAGTAATGGGATTCCCACCACGATTCGTGACGATTATTCAACAAATTCTGAACAACAGTGTAGCACGAATCATGATAAACGGACAACTAAGTAGAGAGATTAAATTGACTGGATCCGTATGTCAAGGTTGCCCAATGTCAATGACCCTTTTCGCAATAGCAATAGAACCTCTCCTGGCGACACTCGCGCATCACCTGCAAGGATTGTGTATAAACGGCAAAAAAATAGTGTGCAACGCCTACGCAGATGATGTGGGCGTCCTGATTATAAATGAAAATGAAGTGGCGAAAGCTCTTCAGATTGTACACACATATGAACTTGCTTCTGGCGCCAAACTAAATAAAAGGAAGTCAGGCATTATGAACGTAGGCAGAGGAATATGCATGCAAAATCGGGGACAATTGACGGAAGTATCCACATTGAAATGTTTGGGTATTGAATTTAGGAGCAACATCCAACACACTATTGCCGTCAATTATAAAAAACTACTTGCAAGCATACGAGCATCTGTACAAGGAAACAGTATGAGGCAACTGAACGAGATACAGAAAACCAAACTAGTAAATGTGTATATAACATCCAAACTTAACTATGTTGTCCAAGCTTTTCTGATGCCATTAGAAACAGCCAGAAGAATTTTATCCGCGATAGGAAGATTTGTAGGCCAAGGCAACATTTTCAAAGTGAAGTTCAATACACTAACACTCCCAACAAGGAAAGGAGGTTTAAACCTTGTTGATGTCAGTTCCAGGTCACGAGCGTTATATGTGTGTCGAACGTGCAAGCAATGGAAACAGATGCCCGACAGCTTAACGGCCCACTTGCTGAATGAAATTGCTCCAGCAAGCATGCAGCCGCCAATAGATGTGAAGCATATACCAGCTGGTCTTTGTCACCTAAAAACGTTTCTCGTTGAGTACAGTTATATCTCCTCGAGGCTTTTAGAACAGCAGTTGAAGAGAGTAAAGGACATCTATACATATTTGATGGAAGCTAAGGAAGGAAATATTATTGAAAGAAAATATCCCAACAACGACTGGTCTGCAATTTGGAGAAATATCCACGATCGGAACTTACCCTCTAAGGTGAAAGCAACTTGGTATAATGCAGTCAACAGGAAAATAGCAACTAATTCCAAATTGCATGCTATACATCTCACAAATTCGCCCTTGTGCGCGCCATGCAACTTTCTTGACACTGAAGAACACCGATTCGTGTGTGAAAGAGTAAGGGACATATGGCATATAGTTAAGCAGAAATTAGAGACCGTTAACAGAACATCTCCAACCGTTTTCACCGCCGCAGATTTTCAGACTCCAGACGCAATGCCATATCCTAATACGAAAAGAAATGCTGTTAACTGGCTAAAAGGGCACACAGTGCACTATATCTTGAAGGCAGAAAACAAAAGCAAAGAAGATTACTGGGTGTATCTAACGACTCAGCACCATCATCTCATGCGGACAAAAGACTACAAAAAAAATTACACATGCTTCCTAAATAGAATCATGGAATAAAATTATACAGAGAACAATAACAGATTAAGATTGGTACGGAATTCAGAGATGTCAGCCTTGCACGAATTACAGATAACTGGAACCGGAATGTCTTCGATCCTTTCACGAGACACTACAGAAAAGAAATCAAGTCCGTGGCAAGACGCACCAGACTACATCCTCATGAAGAAATTACACATCAAATTTTATGTATTATATTTTTTTAATCATCTTATGCTATACGCAGAGAAGTTTTAAGTTCTCAAAATCGTTTTTCAAGAGGATGCAAGATTTTCTGCTTTCCTTATGAAGATGAGAGACTTCACGTTTCAGTTTATTTTAATATACTTGTCTTTCCACTAGCAAGAGAAAGATTCAGCACCTTTAATTAATATTAAGAAAAAATATTCATTCTCATTTATGTTAGCTAAGGTAATGTAGGCATCCAGCTTACAGAAAAAAACGAAAAAAATACAAAAAAGAAAAAGTGGCCAAGCACTCGCAAAAAGTAAGAAAAATGAAGAGTTGGCATCAAAAACATAAAAAAGTACATAAAGTAAAAAAGTAAAAAAAAGAAGTTGGTAGAAGGATGGACTCTTAATAATAAAAATAATAAAAACGACAAAAGCAAAGAAGCTAGCCGAAGAAGGCGAACAAGGTGAGCGTTTGGAAGGGCTGTGAGGGGAGATGGGAGGCACTAAAAAAACAAAACAAAAAAAAAGATGGTAGAGCACTTGACCGCGAAAGGCAAAGGTCCCGAGTTCGAGTCTCGGTCGGGCACACAGTTTTAATCAGCCAGGAAGTTTCATATCAGCGCACACTCCGCTGAAGAGTGAAAATTTCATTCTGGAAACCTCCCCCAGGCTGTGGCTAAGCCATGTCTCCGCAGTATCCTTTACTTCAGGAGTGCTAGTCTTCAAGGTTCGCAGAAGAGCTTCTATAAAGTTTGGACGGTAGGAGACGAGATACTGGCAGAAGTAAAGCTGTGAGTACCAAGCGTGAGTCGTGCTTCGGTAGTTCAGATGGTGGAGCACTTGCCGCGAAAGGCAAAGGTCCCGAGTTCGAGTCTCGGTCGGGCACACAGTGTTAATCTGCCAGGAAGTTTCATATCAGCGCACACTCCGCTGCAGAGTGAAAATTTCATTCTGGGAACCTCCCTTAGGCTGTGGCTCAGCCATGTCTCCGCAGTATCCTTTTTTTCAGGAGTGTTAGTTCCGCAAGTTTCGCAGAAGAGCTTCTGTAAAGTTTCGAAGGTAGGAGACGAGATACTGGCAGAAGTAAAGCTGTGAGTACCGCGCGTGAGTCGTGCTGCGGTAGCTCAGATGGTAGAGCACTTGCCCGCAAAAGTCAAAGGTCCCCAGTTCGAGTCTCGGTCGGGTACACAGTTTTAATCTGCCAGGAAGTTTCATATCAGCGCACACTCCGCTGCAGAGTGAAAATTTCATTCTGGAAACCTCCCCCGGGCTGTGGCTAAGCCATGTCTCCGCAGTATCCTTTCTTTCAGGAGTGCTAGTTCTGCAAGGTTCGCAGGAGAGCTTCTGCAAAGTTTGGAAGGTAGGAGACGAGATACTGGCAGAAGTAAAGCTGTGAGTACCGGGCGTGAGTCGTGCTTCGGTGGCTCAGATGGTACAGCACTTGCCCGCGAACCGCAAAGTTCCCGAGTCCGAGTCTCGGTCGGGCACACAGTTTTAACCTGCTAGAAAATTCTGGAATAGTCCCCCATTCGAATCTCCGGGAGGGGACTGCCAAGGGGGACGTTACCATGAGAAAAAGATTGAATAATCAACGAAAGGATAACGTTCTACGAGTTGGGGCGTGGAATGTCAGAAGCTTGAACGTCGTAGGGAAACTAGAAAAACTGAAAAGGGAAATGCAGAGGCTCAATCTAGATATAGTAGGGATCAGTGAAGTGAAGTGGAAGGAAGACAAGGATTTCTGGTCAGATGAGTATCGGGTAATATCAACAGCAGCAGAAAATGGTATAACAGGTGTAGGATTCGTTATGAATAGGAAGGTAGAGCAGAGGGTGTGTTACTGTGAACAGTTCAGTGACTAGGTTGTTCTAATCAGAATCGACAGCTGACCAACACCGACAACGATAATTCAGGTATATATGCGGACGTCGCAAGCTGAAGATGAACAGATAGAGAAAGTGTATGAGGATATTGAAAGGGTAATGCAGTATGTAAAGGGGGACGAAAATCTAATAGTTATGGGCGACTGGAATGCTGTTGTAGGGGAAGGAGTAGAAGAAAAGGTTACAGGAGAATATGGACTTGGGACAAGGAATGAAAGAGGAGAAAGACTAATTGAGTTCTGTAACAAGTTTCGGCTAGTAATAGCGAATACCCTGTTCAAGAACACAAGAGGAGTGGGTATACTTGGAAAAGGCCGGGAGACACGAGAAGATTTTAATTGGATTACATCATGGTCAGACAGAGATTCCGAAATCAGATACTGGATTGTAAGGTGTACCCAGGAGGAGATATAGACTCAGATCACAATATAGTAGTGATGAAGAGTAGGCTGAAGTTCAAGACTTTAGACAGGAAGAATCAATACGCAAAGAAGTGGGATAGGAAGTACTAAGGAATGACGAGATACGTTTGAAGTTCTCTAACGCTATAGATACAGCAATAAGGAATAGCGCAGTAGGCAGTACAGTTGAAGAGGACTGGACATCTCTAAAAAGGGCCTCACAGAAGTTGGGAAGGAAAACATAGGTACAAAGAAGGTAGCTGCGAAGAAACCATGGGTAACAGAAGAAATACTTCAGTTGATTGATGAAAGGAGGAGGTACAAACATGTTCCAGGAAAATCAGGAATACAGAAATACTAGTCGCTGAGGAATGAAATAAATATGAAGTGCAGGGAAGCTAAGACCAAATGGCTGCAGGAAAAATGTGAAGACATCGAAAATGATATGATTGTCGCAAGGGCAGACTCAACATACAGGAAAGTCAAAACAACGTTTGGTGACTTAAAAACTACGGTGGTAACATTAAGAGTGCAACGGGAATTCCACTGTTAAATGCAGAGGAGAGAGCAGATAGGTGGAAAGAATACATTGAAAGCCTCTATGATGGTGAAGATTTGTCTGATGTGTTAGAAAAAGAAACAGGAGTCGATTTAGAAGAGAAAAGGGATCCAGTATTAGAATCGGAATTTAAAAGAGCTTTGGAGGCCTTACGGTCAAATAAGGCAAATGGGATAGATAACATTCCATCAGAATTTTCAAAATCATTGGGGGAAGTGGCAACAAAAAGACTATTCACGTTGGTGTGTAGAATATATGAGTCTGGCGATATACCATCTGACTTTCGGAAAAGCATCATCCACACAATTCCGAAGACGGCAAGAGCTGGCAAGTGCGAGAATTATCGCACAATCAGCTTAACAGCTCATGCATCGAAGCGGCTTACAAGAATAATATACAGAAGAATATAAAAGAAAATTGAGAATGCCCTAGGTGACGATCAGTTTGGCTTTAGGAAAAGTAAAGGGACGAGAGAGGCAATTCTGACGTTACGGCTAATAATGGAAGCAAGGCTAAAGAAAAATCAAGACACTTTCATAGGATTTGTCGACCTGGAAAAAGCGTTCGACAATATAAAATGGTGCAAGCTGTTCTAGATTCTGAAAAAAGTAGGGATAAGCTATAGGGAGAAACGGGTCATATAAAATATGTACAACAACCAAGAGGGAATAATAAGAGTGGACGATCGAGAACGAAGTGCTCGTATTAAGAAGGGTGTAAGAGAAGGCTGTAGCCTTTCGCCCCTACTCATCGATCTGTACATCGAGGAAGCAATGATGGAAATAAAAGAAAGGTTCAGGAGTGGATTTAAAATACCAGGTGAAAGGATATCAGTGATACGATTCGCTGATGACATTGCTATCCTGAGGGAAAGTGAAGAAAAATTAAATGATCTGCTGAACGGAATGAACAGTCTAATGAGTACACAGTATGGTTTGAGAGTAAATCGGAGAAAGACGAAGGTAATGAGAACTAGTAGAAATGAGAACAGCGAGAAACTTAACATCAGGATTGATGGTCACGAAGTCAATGAAGTTAAGGAATTCTGCTACCTAGGCAGTAAAATAACCAATGACGGACGGAGCAAGGAGGACATCAAAAGCAGACTCGCTATGGCAAAAAAGGCATTTCTGGACAAGAGAAGTCTACTAATATCAAATACCGGCCTTAATTTGAGGAAGAAATTTCTGAGGATGTACGTCTGGACTACAGCATTGTATGGTAGTGAAACATGGACTGTGGGAAAACCGGACCAGAAGAGAATCGAAGCATTTGAGATGTGGTGCTATAGACGAATGTTGACAATTAGGTGGACTGATAAAGTAAGGAATGAGGAGGCTCTACGTAGAATCGGAGAGGAAAGGAATATGTGGAAAACACTGATAAGGAGACGGGACAGGATGATAGGACATCTGCTAAGACATGAGGGAATGTCTTCCATGTTACTAGAGGGAGCTGTAGAGGGCAAAAACTGTAGAGGAAGACAGAGATTGGAATACGTCAAGCAAATGATTGAGGACGTAGGTTGCAAGTGCTACTCTGAGATGAAGAGGTTAGCACAGGAAAGGAATTCGTGGCGGGCCGCATCAAACCAGTCAGTAGACTGATGACCAAAAAAAAAAAAAAACAAACAAAAAATAAGCCATGCAGTGAATCTGCACTTATCCAATTATGTATTTCTAAATTACCACGATCATTAAGAGTATCACTTTTAACAGGTCAACAGAAAGAAAATATTTCGGCATTCAGAGATTTGTTACAGCTTTTGGAAGTTCAGCAATCAGATTATTCCTTCATAAACAAAAATTTTTTACATCATAACCAAAGCCAACCAACATACAGTAATTACGATCTGCCACGCTATTTCAATAGCAGAGGTAATAGACGCTCCAGGAACGACAACCACCAGAACTTCAATATCAGACAAAATTTTAATTATCAGTATCGTCAAAATTATCAGCAACAGGAACCACATTTTGGTAACAATAGAGGTTTTCCCCAACAACAGCAACAAAACCAGCCGGTTAGCATATATAACGATCAATATAATGTGCAAGGTCAACCAAGCTTTAATGTTTCGCCGCCTACTCGTATAGCGTCGGGTCCGCTAAATAGTTACGCACAGCCACAAGGAAATCAGTACGTACAGAAAACACACCATTTCAACTCATATCGCAATGCACCGTATAGAAATGACTATCATGACAGATGTAAAAGTAATGAGCACAAATTTCAGCGTACGTTTAATAACAGTCGGTCTTACCAGCAGCAAAATCATCCGCAACAACAGATTATCATGAATGAACCAGACAGTCGGTATCATCCCGAATGTAATACGTCAGGAAGAAATAACAGAACAGTACAAATAGTTGAAATACCACAGCATCCGCCCGAAAATAACAGCATCTCAAGAAAGAATTTGACTAGATACGGTACAGGTTGCATCTTCCAGCAACGCAAGCAATACTTTTGACACGGGGAATCTGGTTCACGAAAATGTTATTACTTTTGACGACATCCGAGACACACTTTTGCAGGAAAAACCAGTTATTCAAAAAAACATTTCCCACCCTGTCATTGAAGTAAAGATTGGATCATACAAATTTTCAGCAGTAATCGATTCTGGATCACCTATGTCAGTTATAAATGAAGAAACTTTCAACGAATATAACAAAGAGAATACCTATCCTACGTTACCATTAGGCTAAACTAAAGTAAAAGGAGCAGTATCGAGTAAAGGAGTAGATGTAAAGTTACAGACACATTTATCATTTTGTATTGCAATCATACGTTTTACTCAAATTTTTGGATTTTTCCCTTATTGACAACAGACGTTATTTTAGGTACGAATTTTTTGGTACAACACGACGCAATTATTGACTTTCAAAATTTGTATTAAATGTTAAAGGATGAAAATTTACAACTAGCATTAGAATTTCAGCACTCTTTATCTGTAGAAGAACAAACAATTAATCGGACAGAGGTCATTTCTGCATCACGTAACGCAGAATGTCATTCCACATTGTTTACAGATACATTCGTACACAACTATTATACACCAGACGAAGCCGACTATGACGTAATGCAAATGATTTCTGATCAAGTTAAACAGAGCAGTGCAAATACAGACGACGAATGCACGCAACTACGCAAAATTCTTTTACAGCAAGCTCCAGTTTTTGACAACATCCCTGGTACTATGTCCGGTTTTATGTGTGAGTTTCAAGTTAAACAGCACGACACGTTCAAAGCCAAACATTATCCTATTCCATACATTCACAGAGAACAAGTGAAGAAAGAATTGCAAGCTATGCTAGACCAAGGAATTATTGAACCGGCAGTTAGTCCGTACATAAACCCGCTCCATATTGTTAAGAAAAAGGATGGTTCACTTCGCCTCGTACTTGATTCGCGTCACATCAATGACATTATTATTAATGAAACAGATCGCTTACAGACACTAGAAGAACTTCTACAGAAATTTCATGGTACTGCTATTTATTCCACGTTAGATTTGAAATCTGGATTTTGGCAAATTCAGCTCCATCCGAACTGCAGAAAGTACACAGCTTTTCTCTGTTTTGGTGATTGTTATCAATTTTGCAAATTACCGTTCTGTTTAACTATTTCTTCAGCAGCGTTTATTCGCGGTTTGAATACTATACTTCCGACAGAACTAAAACACTGAATCAAAACGTATGTAGACGACATTCCTATTGCAGAAGCTAACTGGTCTGAACACAATCTGATTCTTGAACAACTGTTGCAAACTTTTCGTGCACAAGGACTCACAGTTAATCTTAGCAAATCGCACTTTGGCAAAACTTCTATGAAATTTCTTGGACATGTAATTTCAGCAGAAGGCATTGCGCCTGACCCGGAAAAACTTCAAGCTTTACGTGACATTACTGTACCTACGACGAAGAAACAATTACGCAGCTTTCTGGGATTAATTAACATTTTTCGTAAATTTATTCATTACTCTACTTTAGACTCCCCTATATTATGTCAATTGACAGGTAAAAACACTATTTGGTCCTGGGATAGGCAAGCATAGTCTGAGTTTGTTAATTTGAAACATGCCTTGTTGAATGCAGCTCTCTTATCACACCCAGATCTTACTAGAAATTTTTCCATTGCCACCGACAGTTCTAACACCGCTTTAGGCGTACACATTTTTCAGGAAATTGAAGAAGACGGTACTACAGTAATTAAAAACATCGCCTTTGCGAGTCGCATTCTGTCACCTGCTGAGCGCAATTATTCTGTCACAGAACTTGAAACATTATGTGTTGTATGGGCATTTACGAGATTTCGGCATTTTCTTTATGGAAGACATACGACCGTTTACATAGATCATAGAGCTATCCAGTTTTTACTTTTCGCTAAATTTACACGTGACAGATTAAGCAGATGGAAACTTTATTTACAGGAATTTGATTTTACAATTGTTCATATTCCCGGTACGCAAAATATTGTAGCAGACGCACTATCCCGTTCTCTCAACAACAATAAGCAAGACATCGCAACCAACTTCTGCCAAGCAAATTTTAGCGTCATGTAAAATCTGCCAGAAAGCTAAGTCAGACACGACTTCACATATTCCTTCGTTACATCCCATTGTACCCGTTAAATTGAGACACATGGCCGCTGTAGACATTTTTGGTCCGATTCCCAGATCTAATAGAGGTTTTTGTTACATCTTTGTCGCTGTTGAACTCACTTCGAAATTTGTCACCTTCAGTCCGTTACGCAAAGCTACTGCTAAATCTGTTTCGAAAGCATTTGTAAAACATTTTCTATTTCATGTAGGGCATGTATTGAAAGTAATTTCCGACAATGGACCACTGTTTCGATCTGCTATATGGACACGTATGTTACGAACAAGAAACATTTCTCCGATTTATATATCCAAGTATCACGCTTCTTCGAACCCTTGTGAACGACTAATGAAAGAAATTGGTAAACTATGTAGAATATACTGCCATAAAAAACATATTGATTGGGATACACACATACTGTCATTCCAGGATGTAATTAACTCGATACCAAATGACTCTACTCTGCTATCTCCGACTGTTATATTGAAAAATGTTGAACCACCCAACAAAATTAAAGAACTAGTATCTTCTCCTACATCTCGTCGACTACGCCACCATGAAATAATTGACATTGCACTCAACAACATCAAACGTGCCGCAGAGTGCCGGAGAAGACAGCAAAAACAGGTTTGTACACGCCGTGACTTTCACGTTGGACAGAAGATATTAGTACGCACACACTATTTATCCAAGAGAGGAAAGAGTAGATGCAGTAAATTTGAGCTTCTATACGCAGGTCCATATCGAATTCGCAGCATTCCTCACCCCAGTGTAGTACATGTGGAAACTTTGAGAACCAGAAAAAGCAAGGGCAATCACCATGTCTCCAATATTAAACCCTTTATCGAATCAACATACATTATGATTTATCACACTGTAATGCCATTTCCTGATTTTTTATATAACCACTTATGCAATTGTATTTATATAAACACTTACTGATGATTATCACATTTTTCCTGGCAAGTGCCCGGCAAGGTAAAGTTAGCAGGTCGCTTTTCTTGTCGTTACATATCAGACCGTGCACATTTTCCATTTTTCGTGTATGTATGATTGTTTTCCTGTTTTGTTTGTATACACTACGTAATCTTTAAGATATAACAAACACCTGTTGACTTTGACATTTTTCCATATGATATCTCAACATCGTGACTATTTTACATTTTTTTTGGTGCTACATTATGATACTCTGTGTACATTATTTTTTGCACTTGAAAACTGTCTATGTTTTTGACATAATACGTTTTCTGTCATGCTATGCTGTGTGCTTAATTATATCACTAGAAAGAAGTTTTTATCTAATGAGTATATGATTTAAATGCAAGATATTAATCCTTATTCATCATTTTCAGAAAGCAATAACGTGTAAAAGAAATAAATTAAACAAACCAGAGTGGATTACTATGAAATGGAAATTTTACCATCGGAATGAACGAAAGAAAATGCAATATCTTGTCATGAAGAGTAAATGGATCAGAATTAACAAGAATTAACCAGAATATACTATACACAACGTCTGATAGCAGTTTTGACTAATTATTTTTCTTTCAGAATACGAGGCGATTGATGCAGGCTGTCAGTCAGAACTACACATCTTAGTTTTAGTGATGAAATATGCTAGAAATAAGAAATTTTATAGTATGAATAGTCGTATGAAGTAAATGAAAAAAATGAATAAAGAATAATGAAGTGTCTTTTTTGCAGATGATAATGAATGTTGATGAATAGTTATATGAAAAATATGCTAATATGAATAATGAAGTTTTTCTTTGCAGGTGATGATAGTAATGAAGTTACGGTAATATGAATAATGAAGTCTTTCTTTGCAGATGAGAATAATGATGAAGTTTATATATTTACTATTAGTTAAGAGATGCTATGTAGTTATTTAAGTATTTGTTGCAGTTCGTTTTGACAGTATGTCTTAAGTCGCATGGTATAATGACTGAATGTTTTGGAAAGGACAGCTAGAGTACATAACATATTGAGTACACGTTTCATTACCTGTTAATTCGAAATTCACTACTTTTGAGCATAATATGCGTTTCTTCTTTCAGCTCAATAATCCATTTTGTATTTTTTTCAGGAGAAGCTATTCATGAAATTAATGTGCTATAAGCAGTTAGTCATTAAACCTGTTCAAGTACTTGCATTTTTTTTACCCATTTGTGTGTGTCATTCATGAATGTGATCACATATACTCTACTTGTTCATAACCTTGCTACAGCTGAATCATGATGAATGACATTAATAATCCTCATTTCCAGCAATAAGTCAAAAGCAAATATTTTCATGTCCCAGCAATTAATTATCGATCTCAACGCAATGCATTTCTAGCACAAAAAAAATCTATTACCAGTTCCAAATAATGCTACCAGTTTAAGAGATATTTCTATTTCTAAATATAATGCAAATTTCTCAGATGTATTGAATCCATTATATCGATCTACACTCCTGGAAATGGAAAAAAGAACACATTGACACCGGTGTGTCAGACCCACCATACTTGCTCCGGACAATGCGAGAGGGCTGTACAAGCAATGATCACACGCACGGCACATTGGACACACCAGGAACCGCGGTGGCGCTAGCTGCGCAGCATTTGTGCACCGCCGCCGTCAGTGTCAGCCAGTTTGCCGTGGCATACGGAGCTCCATCGCAGTCTTTAACACTGGTAGCATGCCGCGACAGCGTGGACGTGAACCGTATGTGCAGTTGACGGACTTTGGGCGAGGGCATATAGTGGGCATGCGGGAGGCCGGGTGGACGTACAGCCGAATTGCTCAACACGTGGGGCGTGAGGTCTCCACAGTACATCGATGTTGTCGCCAGTGGTCGGCGGAAGGTGCACGTGCCCGTCAACCTGGGACCGGACCGCAGCGACGCACGGATGCACGCCAAGACCGTAGGATCCTACGCAGTGCCGTAGGGGACCGCACCGCCGCTTCCCAGCAAATTAGGGACACTGTTGCTCCTGGGGTATCGGCGAGGACCATTCGCAACCGTCTCCATGAACCTGGGCTACGGTCCCGCACACCGTTAGGCCGTCTTCCGCTCACGCCCCAACATCGTGCAGCCCGCCTCCAGTGGTGTCGCGACAGGCGTGAATGGAGGGACGAATGGAGACGTGTCGTCTTCAGCGATGAGAGTCGCTTCTGCCTTGGTGCCAATGATGGTCGTATGCGTGTTTGGCGCCGTGCAGGTGAGCGCCACAATCAGGACTGCATACGACCGAGGCACACAGGGCCAACACCCGGCATCATGGTGTGGGGAGCGATCTCCTACACTGGCCGTACACCACTGGTGATTGTCGAGGGGACACTGAATAGTGCACGGTACATCCAAACCGTCATCGAACCCATCGTTCTACCATTCCTAGACCGGCAAGGGAACTTGCTGTTCCAACAGGACAATGCACGTCCGCATGTATCCCGTGCCACCCAACGTGCTCTAGAAGGTGTAAGTCAACTACCCTGGCCAGCAAGATCTCCGGATCCGTCCCCCATTGAGCATGTTTGGGACTGGATGAAGCGTCGTCTCACGCGGTCTGCGCGTCCAGCACGAACGCTGGTCCAACTGAGGCGCCAGGTGGAAATGGCATGGCAAGCCGTTCCACAGGACTACATCCAGCATCTCTACGATCGTCTCCATGGGAGAATAGCAGCCTGCATTGCTGCGAAAGGTGGATACACACTGTACTAGTGCCGACATTGTGCATGCTCTGTAGCCTGTGTCTATGTGCCTGTGGTTCTGTCAGTGTGATCATGTGATGTATCTGACCCCAGGAATGTGTCAATAAAGTTTCCCCTTCCTGGGACAATGAATTCACGGTGTTCTTATTTCAATTTCCAGGAGTGTATTATTGGACTACAGATCTTGAGTAATAGTTACCGTGTGTTACATTTTAAATATGTCCCATGTCACTTGAATGATGAGTTCTGAGTAATACTGAATGATGTTTTGTAATAATGCATAAATGCTATACCAATAATTTCTGTAAATAATATTTTTGTTATACTCTATAAATGCTGTGCCAATAATTAACTCTCATTTTGAATGATGACTTCTGAATAATACTGAATAATGTTTTATAAAACTATATGAATACTTTGTAACTGGCCAATGAGTGCCAATAATTACCACAATCAGATGAGTTATGAAAAATGTTTGGTAATATTCAGTACTTGCTATATGTTTAGTAACTGGTCAATGAATGCTGCTGTTTCTTATATTTTAAATTTGTCTTATGTCACTTACATGATATCATATATGAATACCAGTAGCTTGATTCTACACTCATTAGCTCCTGTTTTGAATGATGACTTCTGAATAATGGATAAAAAATGGTTTGTAACTGGCCAATGAGTGCCAATGATTACTGCAATCAGATGAGTTATGAATAGTGTTTTGTAATATTCAATACTTGCCACATGTTTAGTAACTGGCCAATGAATGCCAATGATTACTATAATTAGACGAATTATGTAAATGCTATGCCATTAATTAACTCTTGCTTTGAATGATCACTTCTGAATAATGCATAAAAATGGTTTGTAACTGGCCAATGAGTGCCAATATTTACTGTAATCAAATGACTTATGAATAATGTTATGTAATACTCCATACATAGTACGGAAATGTGTAGTAACTAGGCAATGAGTGCCAACAATTACTCAAATCGGTTAATAGACTAGTGTAATTCTCAATTATGACTAGCATAATACTTAATGTCCTTCACCTTCTGACCTTATTACCAGAAATTACTGCAATATCCGTTCGTCCTGTCCATCCTCATGATCACGGAGCACTATATTTGGATTTTGCACTAACTCTATGTTGGTGAAAGAGTATGGATTCTACAAGAATGTGATGTTGACACATCATGCTGTCCACCACCTTGAACGATGGAGATGTTATTATGGTCCCACTGTTTGGTGTACCTAATGTACTAAAAAAATGATAACCTTGAATATTAATACAACATTTCAGTGTCTTGGCTACACTGATTAATACTTCAGGGAAGAGAACTTCAGATTGTCTCACTTTGTGTTGTGCTTCTGTAGAAAGATATGGACTTTCAGTGCAGCTACGTGCAACCTACTGTGCTTCAACCATGATGCAATCCTTCCCTTTCCTTTCCTAGTTCTTGTAAAATGGTAAAAAAATATATACAGTGCGTGTGCACTTTAAGTCATTTGTTAATATGTTTTGTACTAATTGTGTATACATTTTGTTATTTCTTGATATGTTCTGTACTCAGTGCATTTTATTTTATGTTCTGCACTTATATATATGTATATACTCTGTGACTGTAAACTTAGTTAATTAAGTAGATTATAGAAAAATTTGTTGCTCATGGCAAGTCCAATTGACTCACCATCACTGCCAAATTTTTGACCCCCCCCCAGTGGAGGGTTATGTAAGAGGTCCGAGCAGATGTAATTTCGACGTATTGCTCATGCGCTGCCTGTGATATGCAAGGTATAAGAGAATCGCTGACCAGAGAGCAGTGTTGACTGCAGTAGGAACTGTGTAACTGTAGCAGGAAGTTGTTGCTAGTGAGTAGTCTGCAGTCTGCAATGGTCAGGTCTGGTGTATCGTGTTGGCTGGGCCGGTCGCGGTGCAGCGATGCCAGAGCCTGAGTATTATTGTATAAGGTAAAAAGCTGCCTCGCGCATATATAGTAATGTTATCTCAAGTCCCATGTAAATGTTTTAAAAATGTCCTAATAATAATCCTTCTCATACAAAGTAATTTTTAACAACCATTCATTTCAATTTAAAGAATTTACTAATTTGTCCAATCCATGATCATCCCAATTGTTGCAAAAGAAAAATCCGTTGCTTCCTTTCATAAATGACAAATCTATCGGCCAGCATTGCACAGGGCTGTGCCAAAAAAATTTATTGTAAGAGCAGATATATATGCGTTATCCGGCGACTTCATTGAGGTAAGAATTTTTCTCTTTTTATTCAGAATGATCTTTCAGGGCCATGACGCAGCACTGCTGACGTCCAAAATTTACCAGGTTAAATTCACAGTCAATTATTAAAAAGTTATAAGTGAGCGACAATTTAATTGAGAGGTTAGTTACATTGTATTATTACCAGGTTACTGAATATTTTTTGTTGGGACGTTACACTGAATGTGAACGACATAATTATAATTTTTACTGTCGAGAGGTTTAGGAATATTTTCTGTTTTGAGGTTACACTAAACGTAAATATTATTTAATATTAATTAAAGAATTTTGTGGGGAGGTAAAATGGGAACGAATTTTGTGGGGAGTTTAAATGAGAACGAATTTTGTGGGGAGGTTACATTATCTGTTTGAAATATGCCACTGCGGTGGGGAAACATGATCGTCTAAAGAAATCTACGTGGTCTGCAACCATTGTACGATAGTCTTTGCCTATCATGGTACCTTGCACAAGCTCCACTGGACTCATAGAAGCCCACATGAATGTTCCCCAGAGCATAATGGACCCAATGCCAGCTCGTCTCCATCCTGCAGTACAGATAGCACGGAGCTGTTCCCTATGAAGGCGATGGATGCGTGCCCTCCCGTCGGCATGTTGAAGAAAGTATGACTGATCAGATCATGCAATGCTCTGCCACTGCACCAAAGTCCACCGCCAATGGCCACATGCCCATTTCAGTTGTAGTTGCCGATATAGTGTTATCATTGGCACACGTATTGGTCATCGGCCATGGAGGCTATTGGTTAGGATTGTTCAGTGCACTTTGTGTTCAGACACACTTGTACTCTGCCCATCTTTAACATCTAATGACAGTTTTGCCACCATTCGCCGCCTGTCCCGTTTTACCTGTCTGTCCAGCCTACAACATCTGACATCTGTAATGAAAGGTGACCGCTCAACCCCCAGCGTCTGGATATGATTTCATCTTGGGTTCACCACGTGTTGAAAACAGTAACTACGGCACCCCTTGAACAGCGGCAAGTCGTGCAGTCTCTGAAAGGCTCATGCTGAGCCCCCGCGCCATCACAGTCTGGAATCGATCAAACTCAGATAGACCGCACACTTATCCTATTCTACAAACGGACTGCCAATGCTAATGCTGCACGAACCATGCATGTGTCTGACAAGCAGTCATTCCTCACCAGATCACGCTGCTCTTTCCTTGATCGATTTATCTCGAGAGTAGGTCAGTGGTCATTATGATCTTGCTGTTCAGATACAAGACAGAAGGTGGGAGCGAGCTTGGAAAGAAGTCCAGGAGTCTACCTGCAGCTGTACTGGTTCCGGTGCAATGACTGACTCAGTACTTACTTTGTAACTGAAACATCACACAGTGATCCGGCTTATTCCAGGCCACAACTCATCAGTATGGTTTAGAGAAATTGTGAGATTTTCGCTGGGATGTACAAAGAGTGGTTAAGCAGTGCGTGGCTCGTGTTCATTCCGTTTATTGTTTGTCATCTTCCGTTACCGTACTGCTGCCTTGTTCTCTTATTCCATTTACTGGCGTCACTAACTTCCTGCCTTACCTGCCGTGAGTGGCAGCAGCAGCGCTTATCAATAAGTGCTCTGTCGTACTATGTCTGGAGCGACCAATAGTATTTCCGGGTTGTCATCTGTCGGGGGTTCAGTCGGGAAGCAGCAACACTGAAGTCAGGGGCGGAGCGTCAGTGAGTTGCGGACAGCCAGTGCTCGCCGACCGCTGGCTACACACATGAACTGTCCGACGGAAGGAAATTGGAGAGGGACGACCGTTGGTTGGTCGTTCGGTTGATCGTCGCATCTGGCGACATGTATTTGGTCCTTTGACCGTTTCTGGGCCTCGTCAGTTAATCTTGCCGGAAGTTGGTCGGTTCTTTCCTTAAGCAGAGATGTGGCCAATGCGCAAGAGTTCCTCTGCATGGATGGGTCCGAACCAATATGCCTGGGTCGCCGTGTCTTCGAATTCCAAACGGACATCGAGTTGAGTTTGGTTGGAGCTGCAGTCAGCTTCGGATAGCCAAGATTAGCCCGACCATTCCCGACACACGTTAACTTCAGTGGAAACGACCTGGGTTGGTCGTTCGGTCGGTCGTCTCATCGGACGACGTGTATTTGGTCGCCAACCGTTATGGAAACGCTCTGTGTGTCGAATTCATTCGTCCTTGTAGTCCCACAGTGATTGCTTTCACGACTGTTCGAGTTCTTGTGCAAGTGTTTACGTGGAACCATTGTAGCTTCTGTGATTTCCACTAAGCAGATGAATGCTGTCTACATACTGGAATAGGCAGTTGGTCGATTGCGTGAGAGGGAATTGATAGGTTGTTAGTTTGTCCTTCAGCCGTCCCTAGATAGTGTTGCAACCCGATTGTTTAGTGTTACGCTTGGCTGCCTGTCTCACCTAAGCTGTGGTTAGAGTTTCCTCCCCAGGCCGACCCTTGGAACATTTCTGAGCACCACTGTTGTTGTTTGTGATTGTCGTTTTATTTGGTCGCAGGTACTGTGCCAGGCCTTGAGACATGTATTAATGACGTCTGTTTTATCTTTAGTATAAGGCCTTCACCCGAAATTCATAACAGCTTTAAGATTAGGCCTTCAGCTGTGTTTCATTTAAATTTCTTGTTGATCTGTATTTAGGCCTTCAGATGCGTTTGTTTCATAATCTGCGGCTTTAATATGTAAATCCTTGTCTGTAAGGTTTTTCTTTATTAGAATTCTTGAAACGGCCTTCATCCGTGTTCTGTGGATTTTTATCTTTAGGTTGTATTCAATTATTCTTGAGTAATTGTTTGGGCCTTCAGCCGACAAGATACTTCAAGTTTTCTTAAGCTGTTTATCTGTTGTACTGTGCAAAAGCTTATCTTTAAAACCTCTATTTTACTATATAAATAATTTTGTATTGGGCTTTCAGCCGAAGAAGTAACTTGAATTTTCCTTAATATGGCCTTTAGCCGGAATTTGTAAATGCTTGGCTTTTAAAGAAGATCTGAAATATTATTTCGGCCTTTAGCCGAGAAGATATTGTTGTTTTACTTAAGTAAGGCCTTCAGCCGTTACCCTAAATCCTGGTGTTTAAAGGCAATCATTCAGACTTATTCTGGCGAAGTTATTTGGACCCTCAGCAGTGAATTGATCTTTGTTGTTTTAAAGAGAAAACTGTGCATTGATCTGAGCAATAAAGTTGTGTGTGTTCAGTAATTGACCTTGGCTCCGTTCCACAACTTGATACGCTATGTCCTGCTAAACCAGATTTCAGTGGTAGTATTGAAAGGCGTTTATTCAAGGAACTTCATACAACACTCCGGTCTCCATCACAACCACACTAGGTGCCTGCAAAGGTAGCCGATCCCGTTGATGCCTCAATCTTCTTGTTACGTCCCTTGTTCTGAGTTGTGAGCGACAGCTACCGCGAAGCTGAGCAGCCCACACTGTGCGTGCCGCCAGCGATGAAAAAATCGAATGTGGCCTGTGAAGTTCTTCTGGAGTTTTACCAGCGTTGCATCTTAGCTCTGACTCATGTTCTGCAGGTGCATTCTCCATGGAAACTGCATTAATGGGATTTGTTTTTAGTTTTGTTACCAGGCATACAAGGATAAAAACACTGACAAGCGAAATAATTTGACCATAGCCCACCACGTGCTTGTATGCTACCTGGCGGTTCTGAGGACACGTAAGAGAAGTATATGAGTGTTGGAGAGACGAATGGGGAATCAGTCTAGCGACGATAAGTGGCGTGAATGCGGAAATCCGCGAGCTTAAGCGAGTTTGACGAATGCCGGATTGTTGTGGCCTGGGAGCGAGTGTCTCGGAGACGACTAAGCTGGTCGGCTGTTCGCGCGACACTGTCGTGAGCATCAATGTAAAGTGACTGAAGAATGCTGAAACAACGAGTGGGTGACAAGAAGTTGGACATTCATACCTCATCACAGTACACATTAGTCAGAGAATTGTCCGCTCTCTAAAGCAGGATGCAGATGTTTTGGAGCACACAGTGTTGAACACGGTGTTCCGCAGCAGAGGATCTTTACGTCTTTCCAAGTTGGTCCAACAAAAATGTCAATTATGATTGCACTGGGCATGGGATCATCAAGATTGGACGGCTGATCAATGGAATCTGGTCACCTGGTCAGATGAATCCCATTTATTGTTAAACCAAGTCGATGGCCAGGTCCAGATATGCTGTTATCCCGGGGAACGGTTGCTCGAAACATATGGTGCGCTATGGACGCAGGCCGGTAGGAGCAGTATTATGTTATGGGGACCATTCAACTGGGCTTTCATGGCACCTGCTGTTGCTATCAAAAGAACGATGACAGCTGTGGACTATGTGAACATTATTAGGGACCACCTCTGCCTGCAACCCCACTATGCTTGATATGTTCCCCAACAGCTATGGTACCCTCCAGCAGGATATCTGCGTATGTCACAAGGTCATAATCGTGCTGAAATTGTTTGAGAAGCAGGAGAGTGTACTCGAGATTTTGGCCATCAAATTCGGATTATATGTATCCCATAAAACCCAACTGGGATGCTACTGGGCGCCAGTTCTGCATCCACAAACCAACCGCCCATACATTAGGGATATGTCTGACCAGTTCTTAGGCACACGGGCCAACAAACCTCTGGAAATCCAAGAAGACCTTGTCAAATCCATGGCACACAGAATCACTGCTGAACAGCGTTCCAGAGATGCACCAAGTACAGGACTATTACAAATGATTGAAGCGATTTCATAAATTCACTGTAGCTCCATTCATTGACATACGGTCGCGACACACTACAGATACGTAGAAAAACTCATAAAGTTTTGTTCGGCTGAAGCCGCACTTCGGGTTTCTGCCGCCAGAGCGCTCGAGAGCGCAGTGAGACAAAATGGTGACAGGAGCCGAGAAAGCGTATGTCGTGCTTGAAATGCACTCACATCAGTCAGTCATAACAGTGCAACGACACATCAGGACGAAGTTCAACGAAGATCCATCAACTGCTAACTCCATTCGGCGATGGTATGCGCAGTTTAAAGCTTCTGGATGCCTCAGTAAGGGGAAATCAACGGGTCGGCCTGCAGTGAGTGAAGAAACGGTTGAACGCGTGCGGGCAAGTTTCACGCGTAGCCAGCGGAAGTCGACGAATAAAGCAAGCAGGGAGCTAAACGTACCACAGCCGAGGGTTTGGAAAATCTTACGGAAAAGGCTAAAGCAGAAGCTTTACCGTTTACAATTGCTACAAGCCCTGACACCCGATGACAAAGTCAAACGCTTTGAATTTTCGGCGCGGTTGCAACAGCTCATGGAAGAGGATGCGTTCAGTGCGAAACTTGTTTTCAGTGATGAAGCAACATTTTTTCTTAATGGTGAAGTGAACAGACACAATGTGCGAATCTGGGTGGTAGAGAATCCTCACACATTCGTGCAGCAAATTCGCAATTCACCAAAAGTTAACGTGTTTTGTGCAATCTCACGGTTTAAAGTTTACGGCCCTTTTTTCTTCTGCGAAAATACCGTTAAGGGACACGTGTATCTGGACATGCTGGAAAATTGGCTCATGGCTTTCAACAGGATGGTGCTCCACCGCACTTACATCATGATGTTCGGCATTTCTTAAACAGGAGATTGGAAAACCGATGGATCGGTCGTGGTGGAGATCATGATCAGCAATTCATATCATGGCCTCCACGCTCTCCCGACTTAACCCCATGCGATTTCTTTCTGTGGGGTTACGTGAAAGATTCAGTGTTTAAACCTCCTCTACCAAGAAATGTGCCAGAACTGCGAGCTCGCATCAACGATGCTTTCGAACTCATTGATGAGGACATACTGCGCCGAGTGTGGGAGGAACTTGTTTATGGGCTTGATGTCTGCCGAATCACTAAAGGGCCACATATCGAACATTTGTGAATGCCTATAAACACTTTTTGAGTTTTTGTATGTGTGTGCAAAGCATTGCGAAAATATCTCAAAAAATAAAGTTATTGTAGAGCTGTGAAATCGCTTCAATCATTTGTAATAACCTTGTATGTGATAATAATGTTGTGGCTCATCAATGTAAGTGGGTGAACAGCGTCAAATGTGATCACTGTGAAGCCTGCGGAGATGATACATACTCGTTTCAAACAGCATTATCAACACTTGCCAGTTCGAACGGCGTCTCATTGTGTGTCCACATTTGGTCAACTGGTCGTGACCTGCAATATACGCATTGGTTGGGAACTTGCATCTCGCAGTGGCCTTTTGTTGGAAGGCATGGAAAGATGGGGGCAGGCATACTTGTCAAGTTCCTGTTTGACCAAGTCTGACCACGAAAAGGCACACACAGCGCCTGGCATCCTAAAATGACTGATGTACTCCCTCCAACATTCTGTGTCATCATACACCATTGGAAACAGGTAACAGCTGGACTACGAAAGAACAGTACCTTCCATAGGCTGCTGCTATCCGCAGAATACAAACTGTAGCACTTACAGCGATGCTGTGACTGGGAAGCATGGATTCCTGAAGTATGGCGTCGCATTGGCGTCAGTGATGAATCGTGATTCTGCAGTATCCTGGATGACCACCTTGGGCTATGGCGGCGACCTGGGAAAAGGTCCTATTCTTCCAACTACAGGGTGTTACTTATGGCGTCATGGTAAGGGGACCTATCGGGTATGCATTCATTCACGACTGGTAGTGATTGAGGAAACTGTGATGGCTAAAAGGTATGTAACAGATATCGTGTGCTCTCAAACATTAACCCTCATGTGATAGTATCATGATGCCATTTTTCTATAGGAGAGGGCTCATCCAACTTGGCGCTTGTGTCTATCAACTGTACCAACAAGAATCCCAGATTAGTCTCCGACAGAACATGGTAGGACTTTCTCAGATGTGAGCTTCATCCCAGCGCAGTATCCAGATACTAAGGACGACTTGCAGCAGTTGTGGGCCATCTTGCCTCAGGGTAGGATGCAGCGGCTTTATGATATCCTCGCCAAACGTATCAGTGATAGGATCCCGGTCTGAGGTAGCACAATGGCATTCTGGTAAGTGCATTCATGCTGCCAATTTTTTTGTAAACTCAGTGATGGAATCACTGAAGTAACGTCACAAACCCATGTAGTCTCATTTCATTTCCACACGCTTCACAGTGCTTAACTCTTTATCTGGAAGTGTAGATGGAATGTAATGGTCAGTTGTAACTATGATCTACATCTACATCTACATCCATACTCCGCAAGCCACCTGACGGTGTGTGGCGGAGGGTACCTTCAGTACCTCTATCGGTTCTCCCTTCTATTCCAGTCTCGTATTGTTCGTGGAAAGAAGGATTGTCGGTATGCCTCTGCGTGGGCTCTAATCTCTCTGATTTTATCCTCATGGTCTCTTCGCGAGATATACGTAGGAGGGAGCATTATACTGCTTGACTCTTCGGTGAAGGTACGTTCTCGAAACTTTGACAAAAGCCCGTACCGAGCTACTGAGCGTCTCTCCTGCAGAGTCTTCCACTGGAGTTTATCTATCATCTCCGTAACGCTTTCGCGATTACTAAATGATCCTGTAACGAAGCGCGCTGCTCTCCGTTGGATCTTCTCTATGTCTTGTATCAACCCTATCTGGTACGGATCCCACACTGCTGAGCAGTATTCAAGCAGTGGGCGAACAAGCGTACTGTAACCTACTTCTTTTGTTTTCGGATTGCATTTCCTTAGGATTCTTCCAATGAATCTCAGTCTGGCATCTGCTTTACCGACAATCAACATTATATGATCATTCCATTTTAAATCACTCCTAATGCGTACTCCCAGATAATTTATGGTATTAACTGCTTCCAGTTGCTGACCTGCTATTTTGTAGCTAAATGATAAAGGATCTATCTTTCTGTGTATTCGCAGCACATTACACTTGTCTACATTGAGATTCAGTTGCCATTCCCTGCACCATGCGTCAATTCGCTGCAGATCCTCCTGCATTTCAGTACAATTTTCCATTGTTACAACCTCTCGATACACCACAGCATCATCTGCAAAAAGCCTCAGTGAACTTCCGATGTCATCCACCAGGTCATTTATGTATATTGTGAATAGCAACGGTCCTATGACACTCCCCTGCGGCACACCTGAAATTACTCTTACTTCGGAAGACTTCTCTCCATTGAGAATAACATGCTGCGTCCTGTTATCTAGGAACTCCTCAATCCAATCACACAATTGGTCTGATAGTCCATATGCTCTTACTTTGTTCAATAAACGACTGTGGGGAACTGTATCGAACGCCTTGCGGAAGTCAAGAAACACGGCATCTACCTGTGACCCCGTGTCTATGGCCCTCAGAGTCTCGTGGACGAATAGCGCGAGCTGGGTTTCACATGACCGTCTTTTTCGAAACCCATGCTGATTCCTACAGAGTAGATTTCTAGTCTCCAGAAAAGTCATTATACTCGAACACAATACGTGTTCCAAAATTCTACAACTGATCGACGTTAGAGATATAGGTCTATAGTTCTGCACATCTGTTTGACGTCCCTTCTTGAAAACGGGGATGACCTGTGCCCTTTTCCAATCCTTTGGAACGCTACGCTCTTCTAGAGACCTACGGTACACCGCTGCAAGAAGGGGGGCAAGTTCCTTCGCGTACTCTGTGTAAAATTGAACTGGTATCCCATCAGGTCCAGAGGTCTTTCCTCTTTTGAGCGATTTTAATTGTTTCTCTATCCCTCTGTCGTCTATTTCGATATCTACCATTTTGTCATCTGTGCGACAATCTAGAGAAGGAACTACAGTGCAATCTTCCTCTGTGAAACAACTTTGGAAAAAGACATTTAATATTTCGGCCTTTAGTCTGTCATCCTCTGTTTCAGTACCATTTTGGTCACAGAGTGTCTGGACATTTTGTTTTGATCTACCTACCGCTTTGACATAAGACCAAAATTTCTTAGGATTTTCTGCCAAGTCAGTACATAGAACTTTACTTTCGAATTCATTGAATGCCTCTCGCATAGCTCTGTTCACACTACATTTCGCTTCGCGTAATTTTTGTTTGTCTGCAAGGCTTTGGCTATGTTTATGTTTGCTGTGAAGTTCCCTTTGCTTCCGCAGCAGTTTTCTAACTCGGTTGTTGAACCACGGTGGCTCTTTTCCATCTCTTACGATCTTGCTTGCCACATACTCATTTAACGCATATTGTACGATGGTTTTGAACTTTGTCCACTGATCCTCAACACTATCAGTACTTGAGACAAAACTTTTGTGTTGAGCCAACAGGTACTCTGAAATCTGCTTTTTGTCACTTTTTCTAAACAGAAAAATCTTCCTACCCTTTTTAATATTCCTATTTACGGCTGAAATCATCGATGCCGTAACCGCTTTATGATCACTGATTCCCTGTTCTGCGTTAACTTTTTCAAATAGTTCGGGTCTGTTTGTCACCAGAAGGTCTAATATGTTATCGCCACGAGTCGGTTCTCTGTTTAACTGCTCAAGGTAGTTTTCAGATAAAGCACTTACAAAAATTTCACTGGATTCTTTGTCCCTGCTACCCGTTATGAACGTCTGAGTCTCCCAGTCTATATCCGGCAAATTAAAATCTCC
This sequence comes from Schistocerca cancellata, assembly GCF_023864275.1. Lineage (NCBI taxonomy): Eukaryota > Metazoa > Arthropoda > Insecta > Orthoptera > Acrididae > Schistocerca > Schistocerca cancellata. The sequence goes on along the minus strand of NC_064626.1, from coordinate 627,079,788 downwards.
ACCCAGAACTATAACATGGTGGGGAAATCTACTCGAAATATTTTCCAAATTATCCTTCAGGTGCTCAGCCACAACAGCTGCTGAGCCAGGGGGCCTATAGAGACATCCAAATACCATGTGATGCAGTAACTTATCCAACATGTCAAATTCAGCTACATAGTATACGAGTGTTTACGCGCAGGTTGTTTCGGCGCGATTTGTTCTTCGGCAGCGGTGTAAAGATAATCCACATGATGGAGGTAGATATAACGACAATACACTATTTCTTGGCCAGGAGAACACTCACTGGTGTGCTTGCTCGGTTGTGATTCAGTTGAGTATGGCATGGTTCTTCTCTATAAAAGAGTGACAAAGTTCACTATGTCAATCACAGATATGCCCTACTGGTGTTAAAAAAGACTGGCAACGAGCTGAATTATATTGCTGACAGGTGTAAAAGGTGAATATGATTCGACCTTAACTGCTGCACTTCAATCGCACTGATGAGTCGAAATATCACCATCATAACATCACGTTCGTCCACCTCTAGAGCGTAAACAGCAGCGATTCTGCGTTTCTTGGATTAGACATTTTCTTGGTAGCTTATGGACGTCTGTGGCATCCGATGTCTGCACACACGCCACGCAATTTGCGGAAATTATATGCTGGTGGAGCGGATTGGTCGTCCGACAGCGTACCCGACGGGTGGCTAAGACACCAGGGTGAGTTCCCTGTCATGCTCCTTAATTTACCGTTGCACAGTTCCAGATTTGTAACACGAGCAGTTATCCTGCTGGAAGATGCCATCACTGTCGAGGAACAAATCAGTGATGAACTGCTGTCACGGTGCCCTCGATTACAACACGTTGTAGCTCACTCGTGGTTTTATAGTTCTTCAGCCGCTTTCCGCATATGATCACGACGATAGTACACGAACAGCTGAACAACTTCGTTGCTTCCGAGATGTTCACTCAGAAACGGTGGGTCATAACAATCTGCACTTCTTCAGAGTCGCTTATGTCAGTGGATTTCCCCAACTGAGACAAGTGTCATCGCTAAAATGATTCCCGATTCATCTCTGTTCTGGCTATGTACTTCCCGCCACTAAACCCTCAGCCAACAAGACAGGCGTGTGTATCACGGTGTATTTTGTAGTTGAAAGTCCTTGTGTACTTTGCTAGATGGGTCAAACAACATTGCTTCCGCGTCAAACGGCTGGAAGGCCCCAGCTGGCACTCACTTTCGCAGCAAAGGTAAAAGGTTTATCTCTCCGCTGTTATATGATTTCTTTCTGCTTTCAACATGGGAAGATAGAGATATTTGAACTTCCTATCAATTCCTGAGTTTATAGTGTGTTACTTCTCGAAAAATATTGATTGGGAAATGTTGATGTCGAGCTACTTTTTCTAACGATGGGACAATGCACTCTCAGTTAGGAGTGTGTACGCACCAATTTTTGTACGTATATGTCCAGCGTGCATAAAACAAGCGAAAGTTGGGTAGCTACACTACCTGTGCTGGAGAGTGAATCATTGCGCTTTAATTAGTTTTCTGTGTATAGAATTATACAACTCAAATCATAAATGATAACTTTAACTTACATTTTAATTGTTTCTAGAATTTAAAACAATATTTTGTTCTTTTATAAACTGATTAAAACATGTAAAGTAGAGTAGTAAACTGGTGCAGTATGTGATTACTTAATGCTATTAAGTGCGTAGAAGCAACTTCTGTTGGTAGTTGTGTCCTTAGTGTGATGCATTACCTTGGACGTCGCAAGAGCTGCTCATTACCGCTAATGGGGCTCTCGAGATCTGCTGCACACAACCCGTCGACACCTGTCCGTCATGTGTCCGATGTATAATAGGAATCCCAGAGACTCTTAAGACCTGATATCTGATATTCAACCTGAACACTAAATAATCCCAATGGTTTCTGCTGCGTAAACACGTTCTTTGGTCTCATAATTCGACCACTTCCACACTACGAACACACAAAATACTACTTTCTACAACGAAGCTCATGTTCACTCTCAGCTCTAAGTGAACCACATAATAGTCAGGGTATAGCGTGTTTGTTGTACATATTCGAAAAATCTTCTGTTTATGGCGAGGCAAATTACACGTAACAAACACTGCTATAAGTAAACATTTCCATTTACTGTTCAATTGCACGAAGGAGGTCTTCTAACAGATCTGTATCTATATCTACATCTACATCTACATCTACAGGAGTGTGGTGAAAAGTAATGCCCTTGAATTTTTAATATGAAAGCTCTTAAAGCTTTCCAAATAAAGTAATCATTATTTACATTGTAAATCTTTGTTCTACATGTCTACTTATTTATTTTTCTACACAGCCATCTCTCCCAACGAGAGACCAGTTTGTTCTAGAATGTTTGACTTAGTTAACGGAGCCAAACCTCACCTCTGCTTGCACAGCTTCATCGTTATCAAATAGAAGACCTTGAAGGTGTTCTTTTGGTACACAAAATAGATAACAATCGGATGGGGCGAAATCGGGACTGTGTGGAGGATGATCGAGAACAGTGAAACCATTGTGTCAGATTGTTGCAAATGTCGCAACAGTCGTGTCTGGAGTGGCATTGTCACGCTGAAGGAGAGTGTGCTCCTTGAGTGGACGAATTCTTCGAATTCTAAACTCGATTACAGCTCTCTGTTTCTCACGCACCGAAATAGTTAACTTCCACACCGCCATATCACATGCCACAGTTCTGAACATTCTAGCGACAGAGACCTGCAAATATCTAGACACGAAGAATAAAGATGTAGAATATTAAAAATGTTTGTTTTATTTAAAAAACTCTAAGTGCTTCCACACAAAAAATTTGGAGGCATTACTTTTTAGCACGGCCTCGTCCATATACAGCTATACAGCTATATTTTCATCTGGATTTATACTCTTTAAGCAACTATATGATGTGTGATAGAGGATAAGTTGTGTAACCACTGCACAACATAGGGGATGGAGCAAGGGATGGTGGATGAAGTGCAGAATGACACTTCGATACATTTATTAAACCCAAGATACAGGGAATACACATTACATTACTAGCCACAGCCAACTGTGTATGCTCTTTCTTGATCAAAGTTTGATAATTTAAAGAAAAGCAACTCATTAAAAATGTTTAAATACTTTAATCTTAACGCAACAGACCCACAACAGAACTGATTTAAAATAGGTGGACAGTACAGCCGAAGGCTTCACTGGCTTGCTAAAAACACACAAGTATTTACACAGATAAATAATAATAAACTACAAATATGAAAATTAAGTCAAGATTTGGGCAATTAACGACCACTGAATTTAATGGAACCTCACTCTGTAGCCAAATCAGAGATTTAAAACAAAATGACATAAGCAAATATATCAAAAGATTACAAGGGAATCAGTCGCAAAACAAGCCAATTAAATTTACCTTTGGTATTATACAAAACAGTTCTGCACGTTAATCCAAAATCATAAATCTTTAAGAATAGAAGCTCCACTCAGACCACGATTTACTTCAACAAAACAACAACTCCACAGACATAACAAGGAAGACTATAACCTAATAAGTAATAACCTAGTTGTCATTCTGCAACAAATTAAGTAACAGGATAAAAGCATAATCAGCAACTAAAATTAATAGAATAACAACAGGTAACCTCACAACTATATTTGTTTCCATTTGAAATTTAGCCCAACTTTACTTCCCATTCTATAAAAGTCAATGTGTTAGCAAAACTATATCCTTACAAACTAATATTCAACTTTACCTCTTATGCTAATCTTTGACTACACAGAGCCAGCCGTACGGAGTGGCCATGCAGTTTGAGGTGCCATGTCACAGGATGCGTGGCCCTTTCCGCTAGAGGTTCGAGTCCTCCCTTGGGCATTGTTGTGTGTGTTGTTCTCAGCATAAGTTAGTTTAAGTTAGTTTAAATAGTATGTAAGTCTAGGAACTAATGACCTCAGCAGTTTGATCCCTTAGGAATTCGCACACATTTGAACATTTGAACAAAAAGTTAATTTGAATTGAACTGTAACTGATCAGAATGCAACTTGTCTTTACAATAAATGTGCAATTGAATTAAAACAATTCTCTGGACCTAATCAAAATTTTTACTTACCTCACGTCTTGACATTATTGTTGCAGATTTCTCAGCCATGCTAGATTTCTACTGCTAAATAAAATTTCCAAACTATATTCAAACTGTCAGATGTGGTAATGCGTAATCATAAACAGTGAGATGGGGAGGCCAACTATTCCTATGAAATGATATTCCAAGAAAATGATTTTAAAATGAAGTATGTGTTCAAAAAGATGGAGTAAAACTTCACGTGATCCTCACACATAATATGTTTGAACAATAGTATGCTTAACAAAGTGAACAATGATTTAAAAGGATACAACGTTAACAGAGAATTTCTTTAAAAACCGAACAGCTTAATCAGGTAATATATAAATGGAAGACTCAGGCCAGTGGGAAGGTCTATCTTTCAGCGCTGAGCGAGTTAACTAGCTGACAATTATTATTCTACAAATTAGCTGTGCAGTGCTCCAGCCTTACCTGAAACTTCATCTCTTCAATAAGAGTTATTATAGCTCAAAATTTATATTTCTTTCTCTGTACAATATATACGTCATGTTGATGTTCGCTGTCCATCACAGTAAATCTTTCTTTATCTGACGTATACAACCACACGTCAACACAACACTGCTAAATATGTCACCTAGCACACTTCAACTAAGTATGTATCAGAATGCGCAGAGGCAAAGACTTTTCCACGATAAGACCAAAGATTGTTTAACAGTAATATAACTTGCTCTCACTCTCTCTCCGACATGCACATCGATACATACAAAAACAAAAATTACATGACCACCTTACATATCCTACACCATCCCCCAGTAGTATTTTCTATAAAGGTCATTTGAGATAGGAAAGGGACAAAGACATATTTTTAATCATTATGAATATGAACATACCAGACGTGTTACAATTACAAACAGCAAAACAGCTTTACAAGAATATGAGTTAAAGAACTACAAGTGAAAATTATTTCCCAAATTCAGGAACATATGAAAGAGTAATCGACTGAATTCACCACTGGTAGGTTATGAACTTTTTATGATACCTATGAGAGCGTTCTGCCCAGGGCTGTTTTGAAAGTTTATATGTTATATTTTGTATATATTTTTTAGCACACTGGACGTAGGTTAGATTATCTGTAATACAGAAGGCAAATATTTCCGAAGCAAAGTCTCATACTGCAGTAGTAAGCAGGTAAAAGAGTGTCGTTGTCACAAAGAACCACACTTTCATAAACTCGTTGCAATAATATTACTGTTGTGAAAAATTATGTGGATGCAGACTGAGTAATGGTAAGCAGAGTTCTCAGCCGACAACCCAACACACAAATAAACAGTTAAATGTACGACCATGTGCTTTAAGCAGACTGTAGATCCATTGATAACTCCAAAATAATCTTGTAGTACGGAAGAATTCCTTATGAAACTCAGCTGCAACTTGTTTCAGTGACAGAATATTTCTGTACATAGTCGGTATACATAATCTTCTACCCTGGGAAGTCTCAGTCTTATATGGTGAACGGGCAATCAGTTACAAATGGTTACACTTACAATACACAATTCTATTAAGACAGAAGTAATAAGATTCTAAGTAATTCTATATATATGCAATGCCAAGTAGTGTAATGGTAATAACAGACTTCTATGTCTAAAAAAAACTAAGAAAATCATAGCATTTTGGCTTTACAACAATAAATTACAGAAACCAGAGACAAGTAATTCATATGAGATAAGAATGCAGACTTTCTCGGCGAATCTTGATGATACCTCCATCGGTGCACTCCCGTCTCATTCTTGATAATGTTGTGTTCCATGCGCTGCTGAGCTGGAAGCCACTATCCCGATTGACCAGGTTATCACTAACCCGTATCTCCACCTCCTATTTAATAATAGAGACCCAGAAACCTGTCGCTCTACACAGTCTATTGGTTTCTTCAAATTCAAACGTGTGTTCTTCACAGAGGCTTTGCTCCGCTACCACGGATTTTTCTTTTTGTCCGAGGCGGACGCTTCTCACATGTTCAGAGATGCATTGTGTAATGCAACGCTGCGTCTGTCCGATATATTGTTTCCTACATTCACAGGAAATACTGTAGACACCCGGTGTTCTTAGACCCAACTTGTCCTTCATTGAGTTCAGCATATTTCTGATGTTTCCTGTAGGATGAAAGATGGTTTTTATCTTGTTCTTCTCCAGTATCCTGGGAATCTTGGCTGTGGGCGGCCATGCGTATGGGAGGAACGTCAGAGCTTTGTTGTTCTCTTCTTCCTGAAGGTCCTTCTCCTTCTTCTTCTTGCTCATCTTGAGAGCGCGTCTAGTCTGAGTTTCCGTGTATCCATTCTTCTGCAAGGTTTCTACAGTTGCTGTATCTCAGTAGAGAAACTATCCTTGTCGCATATGTCATGAACTCTGCGGACAAGAGTAGTGAGCACGGATTTCCGTTATGCTGGGTGATGGCAGCTGTTGGTGTTGAGGTACAGGTCTGTGTGTGTTTTCTTTCGGTAGACCGAGTGTCCCAGTGTGCCGTCCGCTTTCTTCTTTATCAAGATATCGAGGAAGGGTAGGAACTCATTCTCTTCCAATTTCATTGTGAACTTGATATTCTCGTGTATGCTGTTCAGATGGCTGAGAAATTCTATTAGAGTGTCCTCTTCGTGCGACCAGACCGCAGAAGTCTTGTCCACGTACCGATAAAAGACTTTGGGTTTAAGGCGTGCTGTTTTTAAGGCGATATCCTCGAAGTATTCCATGTACAGATTAGTGATACATGGTGCCAGTGAGGATCCCATAGCGACTCCATCCACCTGTTGGTAAAGCTTGCCCCCACACTGGAAATACGTGGTCGTGAGCGCATGGCGGAATAATTCCACTGTATCTTCGTCGAAATGATTCTCCAATAGTTTCAAGGAGTCCTCTAACGGTACCCTCGTGAAGAGTGATGTACCGTCAAAGCTTACCATAATATCATTTTTGTCAAGACGCCACTTCTTGAGTGTCTTAACAAACTCCGTGGAATTCTTGATGTGATGGGGACATTTACACATGAGAGGTTCAAATGGCTCTGAGCACTATGGGACTCAACTGCTGAGGTCATTACTCCCCTAGAACTTAGAACTAGTTAAACCTAACTAACCTAAGGACATCACAAACATCCATGCCCGAGGCAGGATTCGAACCTGCGACCGTAGCGGTCTTACAGTTCCAGACTGCAGCGCCTTTAACCGCACGGCCACTTCGGCCGGCACCCATGAGAGGCTTAAGTAGTTGAGCCAGGTGTTTGGCTATACCATAGGTAGGAGAATTGATCGTGTCTACTATCGGGCGTAGTGGCACCTCCCTCTTGTGTATCCTGGGGAGGGCGTATAACCGGAGCTCTGGGGTAAAGCATTTTTATCAGATCCTAGTTCAGACCTGAGTTGCTGAGAAGACCGATGGTCTTCCTAGTCACCGCTGTAGTAGGGTCCTTCTTCACTTGTTTGTAGGCCTGGTCCTGCAGCAGCGAATTAATCTTGTCCCATTAGTCAGCCGCTCTTACCAGCACCGTCGCGTTCCCTTTGTCTGCTGGTACAATGACAGTATCCTCATCTTCTCTGAGGCTGCGTATTGTCCGACGTTCCGCCGCCGAGATGCTGGATTTCGGCATTCTCGCTTTGTCTAGGATTCTGCAGGTCTCCTTTCTCACCTTTTCGGCGTCTTCAGACGGCAGGTCGCGTATGCCCTGTTCGACGCTGCTAATGATCTCTAGTTTTGGTAATGTGCTCGGAACCGGTGCAAAGTTTAATCCTTTGGATAGCATGGACGTTGTCGCCTCATCCAGTTCCTTTCTGAAACGTTGCTGGAGAACAACACATTGACACGGCTGTCAACCCCAGCCGGCCGGAGTGGCCGTGTGGGTCTAGGTGCTACAGTCTGGAACCACGAGTCCGCTGCGGTGGCAGGTTCGAATCCTGCCTCGGGCATGGATGTGTGTGGTGTCCTTAGGTTACTTAGGTTTACGTAGTTCTAAGTTCTAGGGGACTGATGACCTCAGATGTTAAGTCCCATAGTGCTCAGACCCATTTGAACCACTTTTCGTCAACCGGAGAAGATTTTATCATCGAGATTCGCCGAGAAAGCCTGCATTCTCATATAAGTGTAAAAGGGAAATACAACCTGAAATCTCCTTAAGCTAAAACAATGCATGCTGTTTGTTACATCATTTGTAAATACAAAAACACAGCCAGTTTGCAATGTCACACGTGTTAATAGAAAAATATGTATACAAGAGAAGAATCTTATCCACTGGTATGGCAAAAAGAGTAAAACTGAAAATTAAAAAAAATCATCATTTTTCTCCCATATACTTCCTGCCTATTGTCTGTCCATGTCACACGTCGCTAGTGATGAATTTCAACTTCACTACCAAAATTTAAAATTTCCCAAACACCTAGACTGTTATTACATCGTTTCAGTCGTATGTAAAGTTTATTTGTTAGACAAAGAAGAGGTAGATTTCTCCTACAGAATTCCATAGAAGCTAAATTTTGAGTGCATGTAGCTATAGGCAAATCAAATGTCATTCAAGAGAATAGACACTACAGAAAGACAAATCATAAAAATTTCCATGAGGTACCACATACTAAAAGATAGTGTCATAGTAAAGACTAGTAATCAGTGGTGAGCCATAGCCTTACAAAATATTTTTCGTACACAAACGAAGACAGAAATACACACTTCCCGAATTATTGTCAAGTATAACTGTTACATGCTCTGATGACAGTATATGTCTAGTAAAAAAGTTAAATAATTTGCATCAGGTAATTATAAACTTCACATCATGGAAATAACTGTTTTGTCTTAAGTCACGTTACCTTCATTTACTACTGTCACACAGTCACATCGTTTCAAAAACTTACCTTTTACGCTTATAAACACGAAATGCATCCATTTGGAGTAAAAATTGACTGTAACTATTACTCAGTCATTCTTTCTCTTAATCATTGCTTCATTATATTATATGTGCATCATAAATCTGATAATTATCATTTCACATGCCTCACCAAAATGAATCTCATTATTGTATAACGACATTAATCATAATCACCGTCTTCGTATCAGTATACACTTCAAATAACAATTCCCTGCTCTCTCTTTCCACTTATTTTCACAAAGACAACAATTCACACCTATAATCATAAGTATTTCACTTCAGTAAACACAACTTCACTACCTCACAGTAAGTCCTGAAAAACTTCTGATGTCAAAATACCTATCGTTCTTCTCCACAGAAAACGTAATTACCATTCTAACACTCTGTACATCTCACTAAAAGTGGTACGAAGTGTTAAATGTCTCTGCGTACAGCCAAAGTGAACAACAAACTGCTGACTTTTTTATCCATATCTTGTAGCTTCAAACGTGGCTGTATTCAGTACACTGTAAGTATGAATTAAAAAATGCCTTCAGTCACAACTTTGCGTGTTTTATTAAGCGGCCGATGCATTTTGGAACATGTGGGTCGATCATCAGGTGGAACTTGTCTTAATCTTAATGCATGGTTTATTTTTTTCTCTTGAATGAGGTGAAATGTCTATTCCTGCCCTGAAAAGGTTTGATGTTGGCTTACGATTGTTACAAGTCAAACGCGGAAAATATGTGCGAAATAGTGGAAAAGATGAATGGTGTAAACTTACCACATAATCTAAGAAAAGCGTTTTTAATGTTTCAGTACCCTCAGACATTCTTCTCTCCATCCTGTTCGTACATACCACTTCACTCAAGATTCACATTTGCATATAAATGTTTGTGAATACTTCACAAATGTTTTTGTACATGGTGTAATTGAAGAACTACAGGCAATATTCGTTTCTTCCCATGAAAACATGAAGTTCGCAATAGAACATGAGGACAATAGAAGCATAAATTTCCTGCATCTGAAAATCGTCAACAAAAATACAAGTTCAGCATACACAGAAAACACGCATACACAGACATGACACTGGATATCATGACATCCCATCACACGATAAGTTGTGACTGAAGGCGTTTTTCTTACATTTGAAGACATTGCTGATAACCTGTGCACCCTCTCAGAACTGGTTTAAAAAATAATGTTACTGTTCATAGTATTAGAAATTATTTATTTTTTTCGGATTCTAGATGAAATTTCAAAGTTCTTATCAGTTTGTGTAGCACACGAATCGTGGCAGCAAATCGCTCGAGATGTTGTGCGATAAATAAAGATTATTGCCACGTCAGTAGCCCGAGTCGTGTCAAAAGTTGCCTGTCACGCAACGGCAGTCTCCCTGTCATGGGTGCAGTAGCAGTGTTTATCGCCAACTGTTGCTGTACGCTTTAAGACAAGAAATATTTTAGAAACAGGTGACATGTACTTCCATCATCTGGGTACAAATTTAGCAAATAGAATTATTCTATATATATGGTTTGATATGCGAAATATGACGACGTCTCTTGCTCTTGTGTGTCCGAATAGTTTCAGTTTCGTCCTGTATTGCTTCCTCGACGTTTATTATCTTTTGGATTTGGTGATGTAACATTAATTATTTTTATCTGTAGTGCTGAGCTTGTCCTTCCAGAATTTTGCTACTGTGAATTATGAAGTTGACTACCGTGACTGTGTTGGTTTTGACTGTGTCGGTTGCTATTTGCTTAATAGTTGTTGCGCCATGTGTTTTGCGAATTTGATCCGCGTGGATCGTGCCCATAAAAACTTGCATCTAAGTTTGAGAATTGTATGTAATTAATTTGCTTGTTATGGTAATTGTGATAACGCCTATATCTATCACCGTAATAATTGAGATGTCTGTTGTTGAGTTCACGAACATGCATCTAAGTTAGAGAATTGTATGTAATTATATTCCTTGTTATGGTAATTATGATAACGCCTATATGTATCACCGTAATAATTGAGATGTCTGTTCTTGTGTTCGGAGGCATAACTCCAGAAATTACTTCTATTGCAATAATCAATATTCAACTGCGAGAGTAGTGTGTCATATGTACGATGTCAGTTATCCCGTCTGTAATTGTTTCTGTGGTTGTATTTCTTATGCGAGTTGCCATAGTTTTTGTTTTCACACGGTATAAACGAGTTTCGTTGTCATAGTTTTTGTTGTATTTCTTGTTGTGTCTTTTCGTTAAACCGTTGTCACTGTCGAATTTCAATTTATGAAGTAATATTTGAAATGGTTTTACATCATCTTCACATCTGAGGGCCAAAATTACATGTCTCAAATGTGTAGATAACTTCGTTAAGTAAATGCGAATTATCTCCGACGGACTGTATAGGTTTGATAAGTACTGATTCCTGAGCTCCATATCTTCCAAGTATTTTGCTGGACTCGAGAAGTCAGAGAGTTCGAAGTTTCGGAACATTATAAAGCAATGTTTTACTTGATCTTGTATGGGATGCGACCAGTAGGCTGACAAAAATGATCGACAGAAATTATTTACCTTTTGACAATTTCTCACTAATGAGCAGATTCTTGCCGCAGGCTTATTTTTCAAACAACTGCAGAGAAATTCTAATTATTGTTCAAGTTCTTCAGTCAGTTGTAAAGAATATAGGAACTGATCAATCCAAGCTTGTGGGTGAATGTCGTTGCTGTAATTCCTGAAAACTTTGAATTTAGATACTGTCAGAAAGTTTTTGAAACTGTAGTTACTACATTTGTGTGAACCAGACTATTCACTATTGCACCACATCGGGGATTCATTGTCGTATCTGGATGTGTGGTAGCTATTTTTCTCGTAGAAAATCACCTAAACACGTAAGTTTGTATGGTCACCAAAGTTTTCTGAATATGAATGTACATCTACATCTACATCTACATCTACATCTACATCTACATCTACATCTACATCTACATTTATACTCCGCAAGCCACCCAACGGTGTGTGGCGGAGGGCACTTTACGTGCCACTGTCATTATCTCCCTTTCCTGTTCCAGTCGCGTATGGTTCGCGGGAAGAACGACTGTCTGAAAGCCTCCGTGCGCGCTCGAATCTCTCTAATTTTACATTCGTGATCTCCTCGGGAGGTATAAGTAGGGGGAAGCAATATATTCGATACCTCATCCAGAAACGCACCCTCTCGAAACCTGGCGAGCAAGCTACACCGCGATGCAGAGCGCCTCTCTTGCAGAGTCTGCCACTTGAGTTTGTTAAACATCTCCGTAACGCTATCACGGTTACCAAATAACCCTGTGACGAAACGCGCCACTCTTCTTTGGATCTTCTCTATCTCCTCCGTCAAACCGATCTGGTACGGATCCCACACTGATGAGCAATACTCAAGTATAGGTCGAACGAGTGTTTTGTAAGCCACCTCCTTTGTTGATGGACTACATTTTCTAAGGACTCTCCCAATGAATCTCAACCTGGTACCCGCCTTACCAACAATTAATTTTATATGATCATTCCACTTCAAATCGTTCCGCACGCATACTCCCAGATATTTTACAGAAGTAACTGCTACCAGTGTTTGTTCCGCTATCATATAATCATACAATAAAGGATCCTTGTTTCTATGTATTCGCAATACATTACATTTGTCTATGTTAAGGGTCAGTTGCCACTCCCTGCACCAAGTGCCTATCCGCTGCAGATCTTCCTGCATTTCGCTACAAATTTCTAATGCTGCAACTTATCTGTATACTACAGCATCATCCGCGAAAAGCCGCATGGAACTTCCGACACTATCTACTAGGTCATTTATATAAATTGTGAAAAGCAATGGTCCCATAACACTCCCCTGTGGCACGCCAGTGGTTACTTTAATGTCTGTAGACGTCTCTCCGTTGATAACAACATGCTGTGTTCTGTTTGCTAAAAACTCTTCAATCCAGCCACACAGCTGGTCTGATATTCCGTAGGCTCTTATTTTGTTTATCAGGCGACAGTGCGGAACTGTATCGAACGCCTTCCGGAAGTCAAGAAAAATAGCATCTACCTGGGAGCCTGTATCTAATATTTTCTGGGTCTCATGAACAAATAAAGCGAGTTGGGTCTCACACGATCGCTGTTTCCGGAATCCATGTTGATTCCTACATAGTAGATTCTGAGTTTCCAAAAACGACATGATACTCGAGCAAAACACATGTTCTAAAATTCTAAAACAGATCGACGTCAGAGATATAGGTCTATAGTTTCGCGCATCTGCTCGACGACCCTTCTTGAAGACTGGGACTACCTGTGCTCTTTTCCAATCATTTGGAACCTTCTGTTCCTCTAGAGACTTGCGGTACACGGCTGTTAGAAGAGGGGCAAGTTCTTTCGCGTACTCTGTGTAGAATCGAATTGGTATCCCGTCAGGTCCAGTGGACTTTCCTCTGTTGAGTGATTCCAGTTGCTTTTCTATTCCTTGGACACTTATTTCGATGTCAGCCATTTTTTCGTTGGTGCGAGGATTTAGAGAAGGAACTGCAGTGCGGTCTTCCTCTGTGAAACAGCTTTGGAAAAAGCTTTACGCTTGTCACCCTCTGTTTCAATGCCATCATCATCCCGGAGTGTCTGGACATGATGTTTCGAGCCGCTTACTGGTTTAACGTAAGACCAGAACTTCCTAGGTTTTTCTGTCAAGTCGGTACCTAGTATTTCACTTTCGAATTCACTGAACGCTTCACGCATAGCCCTCCTTACGCTAACTTTGACATCGTTTAGCTTCTGTTTGTCTGAGAGGTTTTGGCCGCGTTTAAACTTGGAGTGAAGCTCTCTTTGCTTTCGCAGTAGTTTCCTAACTTTGTTGTTGTACCACGGTGGGTTTTTCCCGTCCCTCACAGTTTTACTCGGCACGTACCTGTCTAAAACGCATTTTACGATTGCCTTGAACTTTATCCATAAACACTCAACATTGTCAGTGTCGGAACAGAAATTTTCGTTTTGATCTGTTAGGTAGTCTGAAATCTGCCTTCTATTACTCTTGCTAAACAGATAAACCTTCCTCCCTTTTTTTATATTCCTATTAACTTCCATATTCAGGGATGCTGCAACGGGCTTATGATCACTGATTCCCTGTTCTGCACTTACAGAGTCGAAATGTTCGGGTCTGTTTGTTATCAGTAGGTCCAAGATGTTATCTCCACGAGTCGGTTCTCTGTTTAATTGCTCGAGGTAATTTTCGGATAGTGCACTCAGTATAATGTCACTCGATGCTCTGTCCCTACCACCCGTCCTAAACATCTGAGTGTCCCAGTCTATATCTGGTAAATTGAAATCTCCACCTAAGACCATAACATGCTGAGAAAATTTGTGTGAAATGTATTCCAAATTTTCTCTCAGTTGTTCTGCCACTAATGCTGCTGAGTCGGGGGGTCGGTAAAAGGAGCCAATTATTAACCTAGCTCGGTTGTTGAGTGTAACCTCCACCCATAATAATTCACAGGAACTATCCACTACTACTTCACTACAGGATAAACTACTACTAACAGCGACGAACACTCCACCACCGGTTGCATGCAATCTATCCTTTCTAAACACCGTCTGTGCCTTTGTAAAAATTTCGGCAGAATTTATCTCTGGCTTCAGCCAGCTTTCTGTACCTGTAACGATTTCAGCTTCGGTGCTTTCTATCAGCTCTTGAAGTTCCGGTACTTTACCAACGCAGCTTCGACAGTTTACAATTACAATACCGATTGCTGCTTGGTCTCCGCATGTCCTGACTTTGCCCCGCACCCGTTGAGGCTGTTGCCCTTTCTGCACTTGCCCGAGGCCATCTAACCTAAAAAACCGCCCAGCCCACGCCACACAACCCCTGCTACCCGTGTAGCCGCTTGTTGCGTGTAGTGGACTCCTGAGCAATCCAGCGGAACCCGACACCCCACCACCCTATGGCGCAAGTCGAGGAATCTGCAGCCCACACGGTCGCAGAACCGTCTCAGCCTCTGATTCAGACCCTCCACTCGGCTCTGTACCAAAGCTCCGCAGTCAGTCCTGTCGACGATGCTGCAGATGGTGAGCTCTGCTTTCATCCCGCTAGCGAGACTGGCAGTCTTCACCAAAACAGATAGCCGCCGGAAGCCAGAGAGGATTTCCTCCGATCCATAGCGACACACATCATTGGTGCCGACATGAGCGACCACCTGTAGATGGGTGCACCCTGTACCCTTCATGGCATCCGGAAGGACCCTTTCCACATCTGGAATGACTCCCCCCGGTATGCACACGGAGTGCACTTTGGTTTTCTTCCCCTCCCTTGCTGCCATATCCCTAAGGGGCCCCATTACGCGCCTGACGTTGGAGCTCCCAACTACCAGTAAGCCCACCCTCTGCGACTGCCCGGATCTTGCAGACTGAGGGGCAACCTCTGGAACAGGACAAGCAGCCATGTCAGGCCGAAGATCAGTATCAGCCTGAGACAGAGCCTGAAACCGGTTCGTCAGACAAACTGGAGAGGCCTTCCGTTCAGCCCTCCGGAATGTCTTTCGCCCCCTGCCACACCTTGAGACGACCTCCCACTCTACCACAGGTGAGGGATCAGCCTCAATGCGGGCAGTATCCCGGGCAACCACACTCGTAGTCCGATCGGGGGATGCGTGGGACGAGCTGGCCGTCCCTGACAAACCCCCATCCGGACCCCCACAGTGATGCCCATTGGCAACAGCCTCAAGCTGTAGGACCGAAGCCAACACTGCCTGAAGCTGGGAGCGAAGGGATGCCAACTCAGCCTGCATCCGAACACAGCAGTTGCAGTCCCTATCCATGCTAAAAACTGTTGTGCAAAGAACGTCTGAACTAATCTACAGAGAGCGCAAACAAAACGACACAAAATTGAAACGGCTATTAAAATACAAGATTGCCTAGTAAATGCAGTAATGCTGCCACTTGTGCACTGCTGACACACTGCTCGGCGGCGGAAGGAGACTACGCGATTTAACACTATTCGAGTACTAAAACGCGATGCTACAACTCTCAAATACTATAATACGCCCGAAATTTATGAATTAAACAATGCCAGTACCAAAAACACGCAAAGAAATTAAGAATTAAACTATGTAACAAATGAGTGAGCTAGGAGTATACGACTTGCTGCTGCAGCTGCTTATCCAACGGCGGCAGGGAGCACTACATCTACATCTACATTTATACTCCGCAAGCCACCCAACGGTGTGTGGCGGAGGGCACTTTACGTGCTACTGTCTTTACCTCCCTTTCCTGTTCCAGTCGCGTATGGTTCGCGGGAAGAACGACTGTCTGAAAGCCTCCGTGCGCGCTCGAATCTCTCTAATTTTACATTCGTGATCTCCTCGGGAGGTATAAGTAGGGGGAAGCGATAAATTCGATACCTCATCCAGAAACGCACCCTCTCGAAGCCTGACGAGCAAGCTATACCGCGATGCAGAGCGCCTCTCTTGCAGAGTCTGCCACTTGAGTTTGTTAAACATCTCCGTAACGCTATCACGGTTACCAAATAACCATGTGACGAAACGCGCCGCTCTTCTTTGGATCTTCTCTATCTCCTCCGTCAAACCGATCTGGTAGGGATCCCACACTGATGAGCAATACTCAAGTATAGGTCGAACGAGTGTTTTGTAAGCCACCTCCTTTGTTGATGGACTACATTTTCTAAGGACTCTCCCAATGAATCTCAACCTGGTACCCGCCTTACCAACAATTAATTTTATATGATCATTCCACTTCAAATCGTTCCGCACGCATACTCCCAGATATTTTACAGAAGTAACTGCTACCAGTGTTTGTTCCGCTATCATATAATCATACAATAAAGGATCCTTGTTTCTATGTATTCGCAATACATTACATTTGTCTATGTTAAGGGTCAGTTGCCACTCCCTGCACCAAGTGCCTATCCGCTGCAGATCTTCCTGCATTTCGCTACAATTTTCTAATGCTGCAACTTCTCTGTATACTACAGCATCATCCGCGAAAAGCCGCATGGAATTTCCGTCACTATCTCCTAGGTCATTTATATAAATTGTGAAAAGCAATGGTCCCATAACACTCCCCTGTGGCACGCCAGAGGTTACTTTAACGTCTGTAGACGTCTCTCCATTGATAACAACATGCTGTGTTCTGTTTGCTAAAAACTCTTCAATCCAGCCACACAGCTGGTCTGATATTCCGTAGGCCCTTATTTTGTTTATCAGGCGACAGTGCGGAACTGTACCGAACGCCTTCCGGAAGTCAAGAAAAATAGCATCTACCTGGGAGCCTGTATCTAATATTTTCTGGGTCTCATGAACAAATAAAGCGAGTTGGGTCTCACACGGTCGCTTTTTCCGGAATCCATGTTAATTCCTACATAGTAGATTCTGGGTTTCCAAAAACGACATGATACTCGAGCAAAACACATGTTCGAAAATTCCACAACAGATCGACGTCAGAGATATAGGTCTATAGTTCTGCGCATCTGCTCGACGACCATTTTTGAAGACTGGGACTACTTGTGCTCTTTTCCAATCATTTGGAACCTTCCGTTCCTCTAGAGACTTGCGGTACACGGCTGTTAGAAGGGGGGCAAGTTCTTTCGCGTACTCTGTGTAGAATCGAATTGGTATCCCGTCAGGTCCAGTGGACTTTCCTCTGTTGAGTGAGTCCAGTTGCTTTTCTATTCCTTGGACACTTATTTCGATGTCAGCCATTTTTTCGTTGGTACGAGGATTTAGAGAAGGAACTGCAGTGCAGTCTTCCTCTGTGAAACAGCTTTGGAAAAAGGTGTTTAGTATTTCAGCTTTACGCTTGTCATCCTCTGTTTCAATGCCTTCATCATCCCGGAGTGTCTGGATATGCTGTTTCGAGCCACTTACTGATTTAACGTAAGACCAGAACCTGCTAGGATTTTCTGTCAAGTCGGTACATAGAATTTTACTTTCGAATTCACTGAACGCTTCACGCATAGCCCTCCTCACGCTAACTTTGACATCGTTTAGCTTCTGTTTGTCTGAGAAGTTTTGGCCGCGTTTAAACTTGGAGTGAAGCTCTCTTTGCTTTCGCAGTAGTTTCCTAACTTTGTTGTTGTACCACGGTGGGTTTTTCCCGTCCCTCACAGTTTTCCTCGGCACGTACCTGTCTAAAACGCATTTTACGATTGCCTTGAACTTTATCCATAAACACTAAACATTGTCAGTGTCGGAACAGAAATTTTCGCTTTGATCTGTTAGGTAGTCTGAAATCTGCCTTCTATTACTCTTGCTAAACAGATAAACCTTCCTCCCTTTTTTATATTCCTATTAACTTCCATATTCAGGGATGCTGCAACGGCCTTATGATCACTGATTCCCTGTTATGCACATACAGAGTCGAAAAGTCCGGGTCTGTTTGTTATCAGTAGGTTCAAAATGTTATCTCCACGAGTTGTTTCTCTGTTTAATTGCTCGAGGTAATTTTCGGATAATGCACTCAGTATAATGTCACTCGATGCTCTGTCCCTACCACCCGTCCTAAACATCTGAGTGTCCCAGTCTGTATCTGGTCAAATTCGTCCTTGTCGTCGTCACGGTTAAGCTTTCTTTCAATACGCTCAAGCTTTTCATTCGTCGTCTTGCTCTAACGCTAATTTTTCAGATTAATTTTCTCTTGGTTGTCTCAAAAATTAATAAAGGCTGCGTCTGAAAATTGTACATCTACATCTACATCTACATTGATACTCCGCAAGCCACCCAACGGTGTGTGGCGGAGGGCACTTTACGTGCCACTGTCATTACCTCCCTTTCCTGTTCCAGTCGCGTATGGTTCGCGGGAAGAACGACTGTCTGAAAGCCTCCGTGCGCGCTCTAATCTCTCTAATTTTACATTCGTGATCTCCTCGGGAAGTATAAGTAGGGGGAAGCAATATATTCGATACCTCATCCAGAAACGCACCCTCTCGAAACCTGGCGAGCAAGCTACACCGCGATGCAGAGCGCCTCTCTTGCAGAGTCTGCCACTTGAGCTTATTAAACATCTCCGTAACGCTATCACGGTTACCAAATAACCCAGTGACGAAACGCGCCGCTCTTCTTTGGATCTTCTCTACCTCCTCCGTCAACCCGACCTGGTACGGATCCCACACTGATGAGCAATACTCAAGTATAGGTCGAACGAGTGTTTTGTAAGCCACCTCCTTTGTTGATGGACTACATTTTCTAAGCACTCTCCCAATGAATCTCAACCTGGTACCCGCCTTACCAACAATTAGTTTTATATGATCATTCCACTTCAAATCGTTCCGTACGCATACTCCCAGATATTTTACAGAAGTAACTGCTACCAGTGTTTGTTCCGCTATCATATAATCATACAATAAAGGATCCTTCTTTCTATGTATTCGCAATACATTACATTTGTCTATGTTAAGGGTCAGTTGCCACTCCCTGCACCAAGTGCCTATCCGCTGCAGATCTTCCTGTATTTCGCTACAATTTTCTAAAGCAGCAACTTCTCTGTATACTACAGCATCATCCGCGAAAAGCCGCATGGAACTTCCGACACTATCTACTAAGTCATTTATATATATTGTGAAAAGCAATGGTCCCATAACACTCCCCTGTGGCACGCCAGAGGTTACTTTAACGTCTGTAGACGTCTCTCCATTGATAACAACATGCTGTGTTCTGTTTGCTAAAAACTCTTCAATCCAGCCACACAGCTGGTCTGATATTCCGTAGGCTCTTACTTTGTTTATCAGGCGACAGTGCGGAACTGTATCGAACGCCTTCCGGAAGTCAAGAAAAATAGCATCTACCTGGGAGCCTGTATCTAATATTTTCTGGGTCTCATGAACAAATAAGGCGAGTTGGGTCTCACACGATCGCTGTTTCCGGAATCCATGTTGATTCCTACATAGTAGATTCTGGGTTTCCAGAAATGACATGATACGCGAGCAAAAAACATGTTCTAAAATTCTACAAGAGATCGACGTAAGAGATATAGGTCTATAGTTTTGCGCATCTGCTCGACGACCCTTCTTGAACACTGGGACTATCTGTGCTCTTTTCCAATCATTTGGAACCCTCCGTTCCTCTAGAGACTTGCGGTACACGGCTGTTAGAAGGGGGGCAAGTTCTTTCGCGTACTCTGTGTAGAATCGAATTGGTATCCCGTCAGGTCCAGTGGACTTTCCTCTATTGAGTGATTCCAGTTGCTTTTCTATTCCTTGGACACTTATTTCGATGTCAGCCATTTTTTCGTTTGTGCGAGGATTTAGAGAAGGAACTGCAGTGCGGTCTTCCTCTGTGAAACAGCTTTGGAAAAAGGTGTTTAGTATTTCAGCTTTACGCGTGTCATCCTCTGTTTCAATGCCATCATCATCCCGTAGTGTCTGGATATGCTGTTTCGAGCCACTTACTGATTTAACGTACGACCAGAACTTCCTAGGATTTTCTGTCAAGTCGGTACATAGAATTTTACTTTCGAATTCACTGAACGCTTCACGCATAGCCCTCCTTACGCTAACTTTGACATCGTTTAACTTCTGTTTGTCTGAGAGGTTTTGGCTGCGTTTAAACTTGGAGTGGAGCTCTCTTTGCTTTCGCAGTAGTTTCCTAACATTGTTGTTGTACCACGGTGGGTTTTTCCCGTCCCTCACAGTTTTACTCGGCACGTACCTGTCTAAAACGCATTTTACAATTGCCTTGAACTTTTTCCATAAACACTCAACATTGTCAGTGTCGGAACAGAAATTTTCGTTTTGATCTGTTAGGTAGTCTGAAATCTGCCTTCTATTACTCTTGCTAAACAGATAAACCTTCCTCCCTTTTTTTATATTCCTATTAACTTCCATATTCAGGGATGCTGCAACGGCCTTATGATCACTGATTCCCTGTTCTGTACATACAGATTCGAAAAGTTCGGGTCTGTTTGTTATCAGTAGGTCCAATATGTTATCTCCACGAGTCGGTTCTCTGTTTAATTGCTCGAGGTAATTTTCGGATAGTGCACTCAGTATAATGTCACTCGATGCTCTGTCCCTACCACCCGTCCTAAACATCTGAGTGTCCCAGTCTATATCTGGTAAATTGAAATCTCCACCTAAGACTATAACATGCTGAGAAAATTTATGTGAAATGTATTCCAAATTTCCTCTCAGTTGTTCTGCCACTAATGCTGCTGAGTCGGGAGGTCGGTAAAAGGAGCCAATTATTAACCTAGTTCGGTTGTTTAGTGTAACCTCCACCCATAATAATTCACAGGAACTATCCACTTCTACTTCACTACAGGATAAACTACTACTAACAGCGATGAACACTCCACCACCGGTTGCATGCAATCTATCCTTTCTAAACACCGTCTGTACCTTTGTAAAAATTTCGGCAGAATTTATCTCTGGCTTAAGCCAGCTTTCTGTACCTATAACGATTTCAGCTTCGGTGCTTTCTATCAGCGCTTGAAGTTCCGGTACTTTACCAACGCAGCTTCGACAGTTGACAATTACAATACCGATTGCTGCTTGGTCCCCGCATGTCCTGACTTTGCCCCGCACCCGTTGAGGCTGTTGCCCTTTCTGTACTTGCCCAAGGCCATCTAACCTAAAAAACCGCCCAGCCCACGCCACACAACCCCTGCTACCCGTGTAGCCGCTTGTTGCGTGTAGTGGACTCCTGACCTATCCAGCGGAACACGAAACCCCACCACCCTATGGCGCAAGTCGAGGAATCTGCAGCCCACACGGTCGCAGAACCGTCTCAGCCTCTGATTCAGACCCTCCACTCTGCTCTGTACCAAAGGTCCGCAGTCAGTCCTGTCGACGATGCTGCAGATGGTGAGCTCTGCTTTCATCCCGCTAGCGAGACTGGCAGTCTTCACCAAATCAGATAGCCGCCGGAAGCCAGAGAGGATTTCCTCCGATCCATAGCGACACACATCATTGGTGCCGACATGAGCGACCACCTGCAGATGGGTGCACCCTGTACCCTTCATGGCATCCGGAAGGACCCTTTCCACATCTGGAATGACTCCCCCCGGTATGCACACGGAGTGCACATTGGTTTTCTTCCCCTCTCTTGCTGCCATTTCCCTAAGGGGCCCCATTACGCGCCTGACGTTGGAGCTCCCAACTACCAGTAAGCCCACCCTCTGCGACTGCCCGGATCTTGCAGACTGAGGGGCAACCTCTGGAACAGGACAAGCAGCCATGTCAGGCCGAAGATCAGTATCAGCCTGAGACAGAGCCTGAAACCGGTTCGTCAGACAAACTGGAGAGGCCTTCCGTTCAGCCCTCCGGAATGTCTTTCGCCCCCTGCCACACCTTGAAACGACCTCCCACTCTACCACAGGTGAGGGATCAGCCTCAATGCGGGCAGTATCCCGGGCAACCACAGTCGTAGTCCGATCAGGGGATGCGTGGGACGAGCTGGCCGTCCCCGACAAACCCCCATCCCGACCCCCACAGTGATGCCCATTGGCAACAGCCTCAAGCTGTGTGACCGAAGCCAACACTGCCTGAAGCTGGGAGCGAAGGGATGCCAACTCAGCCTGCATCCGAACACAGCAGTTGCAGTCCCTATCCATGCTAAAAACTGTTTTGCTAAGAACGTCTGAACTAATCTACAGAGAGCGTAAACAAATCGACAAAATTTAAACGGTTATTAAAATACAAGATTGCCTAGTAAATGCAGTAATGCGCACTGCTGACACTGCTCGGCGGCGGAAGGAGACTAAGCGAAATTACACTATTCAGGTATTAAAACACGATGCTACAACTCTCAAATACTATAATACGCCCGAAATTTATGAATTAAACAATGCAAGAACCAAAAACACGCAAAGAAATTAAGAATTAAACTATGTAACAAATGAGTGAGCTAGGAGTATACGACTTGCTGCTCAGCTGCTTATCCAACGGCGGCAGGGAGCACACTGACTGCGACCAACCGACACTGGCCGTTCAAAACAAAACAGTAGACAAACGACTACGCGAATTTACACTATTCAGGTACTAAAACGCGATGCTACAACTCTCAAATACTATAATACGCTCGAAATTTATGAATTAAACAATGCAAGTACCAAAAACACGCAAAGAAATTAAGAATTAAACTATGTAACAAATGAGTGAGCTAGGAGTATACGACTTGCTGCTCAGCTGCTTATCCAACGGCGGCAGGGAGCACACTGACTGCGACCAACCGACACTGGCCGTTCAAAACAAAACAGTAGACAAACGACTACGCGAATTTACACTATTCAGGTACTAAAACGCGATGCTACAAGTCTCAAATACTATAATACGCTCGAAATTTATGAATTAAACAATGCAAGTACCAAAAACACGCAAAGAAATTAAGAATTAAACTATGTAACAAATGAGTGAGCTAGGAGTATACGACTTGCTGCTCAGCTGCTTATCCAACGGCGGCAGGGAGCACACTGACTGCGACCAACCGACACTGGCCGTTCAAAACAAAACAGTAGACAAACGACTACGCGAATTTACACTATTCAGGTACTAAAACGCGATGCTACAAGTCTCAAATACTATAATACGCTCGAAATTTATGAATTAAACAATGCAAGTACCAAAAACACGCAAAGAAATTAAGAATTAAACTATGTAACAAATGAGTGAGCTAGGAGTATACGACTTGCTGCTCAGCTGCTTATCCAACGGCGGCAGGGAGCACACTGACTGCGACCAACCGACACTGGCCGTTCAAAACAAAACAGTAGACAAACGACTACGCGAATTTACACTATTCAGGTACTAAAACGCGATGCTACAAGTCTCAAATACTATAATACGCTCGAAATTTATGAATTAAACAATGCAAGTACCAAAAACACGCAAAGAAATTAAGAATTAAACTATGTAACAAATGAGTGAGCTAGGAGTATACGACTTGCTGCTCAGCTGCTTATCCAACGGCGGCATTGTGTGGGTTTGAATCTCTGTCTACAATGTTTGACAAATTTGCCATTTGCGTCGTCAAGTCATCAGCTTTTTTATGTAATTGTGCTTAACTTTTTGTTCTTCAGATTTAGTTTCAAAGTTTCTGCTTGTTCGCTAATTTCTTTTACCGTTGAGCGCAGGTGGTCATTCTGTTCTTTTATCTGTGTAACTGTACTACTCCGAACTACAGTGATGATTTTAGCTAGCAGTCCGTCTTTGTCTTTACCCTGATCTGTTTCCATGTTTTCGTGTTCTGCTTCAGTCTCATGTATTCTGATTGCAAAGCTATTAAATACTGGTTGAAGGTCATTTTTTGTTTCTTTCCTCAGTGACACAGTATTTTCATCCTGTTACTTTTTCATTTCTTTTCTTCCTGTAATTTTTTCATTTCTTTCCTAACTGATTTACTGTTTGTACCAGTATTTGCCTGTTCTATACCTGTGTTTTTCTATTTTCATCTTGTGTTTCCTTAAGTATCTGACAAACTGATTGTCGAAAATTTGTCGGATTTGGGCATTGTGTTAATGTATAACTGTTCACTGAAGGCGATGTCTGTTGTATTCGTTCGAAAGACATTGACGCAAAAGTTGATGCTGATGTGTGTGTTACCAACTGTTTTAAAATTTCTCACGACTGTGGCGAAGGCTTTAGTACGCTTTCTCTTAACTGTGCCGACACATCTCCGAAAGACTCAACTTCAGAATTCAGTGTTCATTGCCCATCGTTTGTTCTGTTTCATTATTGTTCACTAAACTGGAGCCACGCAAATGTCAGCAGTCTCATGTAAAGTATCAGTATTTGTAAATCGCTCAACGTGGTTTATCTCACCCTGTGCTGAATCGTTGTTTTGCAACAACCTCTGTTGTGCTACGACGAATTTTTATATTGTTTTCTGTTGTATCAATATTATGAAACACTATTTCTTAAAAAAATTGCTACAATGGACAAACAAACGAAGTTGTGCTACTGAGCACGCAGGCACCAAACAATGAAAGAAATCCACACAGAGCCTATAGTATTATGCCAACTGTTTACGCAACAAAGTAATCGATAATCGTCACAAGACACAAAAGTTGACGAACAGATCACAGAATTTTAAATAAATTTCCTGAAAAAGAAGTATAGCATTAGTGAAATTAGCATAGTCGTATGTTGCTTTCGAGAAATCCAACGCTATCCGACTAGTACCAACCAAATATCCTGGCAGAGAGATGGATATGTAACCTCCCAACTGCAACTTGTTTCTCTCTGAAGTTTAGCCCAACTTTACCTTCCACTCTATAAAAGTCTACGTCTTACCAAAAGTATGTCCCCACAAACATATCCAACTCGAATGTTAATCTTTGAGTACACAGAACCTAATTTGAAATCTAGTAGAGCTGATCAGAATATAACTTGTTTTTAAATTAAATGCGTGACAAGTAAAACAATTATCTGGCCCCAATCAAAATTTTCTCTTACCTCGAGTCTTGACAACATTGTTGCAGATTTGTCGAAAACACAACAGCAAAGAGGAAGCAGGGAGCGGCTATGTTAGATTTCTTCTGTAAATAAAATTTCCAAAACATATTCAAACTGTGAGTTGTGATTATGCGTAATGATAAACAGTGGGATGAGGAGAGTAACTATTCCTATGAAATGATATTCCAAGATGGAGAATGATTTAAAAGGGTACAATGTTAACACAGAATTTCTATAAAAACCAAACAGCTTAATCAAGTAATCTGTGAATGCATGACTCAGGCAAGTGGGATGGTCTTTCTTTCAGCTCGGACCAAGTTCACTAGCAAATGACAATCATCACTCTACAAATTAGCTGCGCAGTACTGCTGTCTTACCTCAAACTTCATCTCTCAGAAAAAAAAAAATCAACATCGTTCAAGATTTATATTTCTTTCGCTTTCCGAAATGTACATCATATTCGACCTTGCTGTCCTTTAATGTAAATATTTCTTTATCTAAAATATAAACACAAGTCAACATATCACTACTAAATACACTCCTGGAAATTGAAATACGAACACCGTGAATTCATTGTCCCAGGAAGGGGAAACTTTATTGACACATTCCTGGGGTCAGATACATCACATGATCACACTGACAGAACCACAGGCCCATAGACACAGGCAACAGAGCATGCACAATGTCGGCACTAGTACAGTGTATATCCACCTTTCGCAGCAATGCAGGCTGTTATTCTCCCATGGAGAGGATCGTAGAGATGCTGAATGTAGTCCTGTGGAATGGCTTGCCATGCCATTTCCACCTGGCGCCTCAGTTGGACCAGCGTTCGTGCTGGACGTGCAGACCGCGTGAGACGACGCTTCATCCAGTCCCGGAGATCTTGCTGGCCAGGGTAGTTGACTTACACCTTCTAGAGCACGTTGGGTGGCACGGGATACATGCGGACGTGCATTGTCCTGTTGGAACAGCAAGTTACCTTGCCGGTCTAGGAATGGTAGAACGATGGGTTCGATGACGGTTTGGATGTACCGTGCACTATTCAGTGTCCCCTCGACGATCACCAGTGGTGTACGGCCAGTGTAGGAGATCGCTCCCCACACCATGATGCCGGGTGTTGGCCCTGTGTGCCTCGGTCGTATGCAGTCCTGATTGTGGCGCTCACCTGCACGGCGCCAAACACGCATACGACCATCATTGGCACCAAGGCAGAAGCGACTCTCATCGCTGAAGACGACACGTCTCCATTCGTCCCTCCATTCACGCCTGTCGCGACACCACTGGAGGCGGGCTTCACGATGTTGGGGCGTGAGCGGAAGACGGCCTAACAGTGTGCGGGACCGTAGCCCAGCTTCATGGAGACGGTTGCGAATGGTCCTCGCCGATACCCCAGGAGCAACAGTGTCCCTAATTTGCTGGGAAGTGGCGGTGCGGTCCCCTACGGCACTGCGTAGGATCCTACGGTCTTGGCGTGCATCCGTGCGTCGCTGCGGTCCGGTCCCAGGTCGACGGGCACGTGCACCTTCCGCCGACCACTGGCGACAACATCGATGTACTGTGGAGACCTCACGCCCCACGTGTTGAGCAATTCGGCGGTACGTCCACCCGGCCTCCCGCATGCCCACTATACGCCCTCGCTCAAAGTCCGTCAACTGCACATACGGTTCACGTCCACGCTGTCGCGGCATGCTACCAGTGTTAAAGACTGCGATGGAGCTCCGTATGCCACGGCAAACTGGCTGACACTGACGGCGGCGGTGCACAAATGCTGCGCAGCTAGCGCCATTCGACGGCCAACACCGCGGTTCCTGGTGTGTCCGCTGTGCCGTGCGTGTGATCATTGCTTGTACAGCCCTCTCGCAGTGTCCGGAGCAAGTATGGTGGGTCTGACACACCGGTGTCAATGTGTTCTTTTTTCCATTTCCAGGAGTGTATGTCCGTCACCTACCACGCTTCAACTAACAACGTATCAGACTGCGCAGAGAAAAAGATTGTGTCACGAGAAGACCAAAGTTTGTTTAACACTAACAGAACTTGATGTCTCTGTGCCATGCAAATCGATAACATACGATCATGTTACAACCAACTATATATTCATTAGCTGTTCCAGCTCCGAGACCGTTAATCTGGCGTTTCAATATTCGGTACATCTAGTGCCCGTTACATTACGGCGCTGTATTCAGCTGGACTACGTCACTGTGACACCCTTATATTTCAGAAGGGTACGGTCGCCTTACCTGGTACACAATAAGGTCTCAGACAATCTGTAAAGAAACAGTTTTACGCTGTGGTCTTAAGTTTCGCCGTTACACACGATTTTTACCACTTCAGTGCGGCTACTCCCAAATGTATTATTTTTAGCTTTAACAGATCTTGCGGTAGTTTAAATCACTCAAGATTCAGCCAATATTATTTCGCCACATTAAAAGAACTACCACAGCTGAAATAGCTAGTTCCAGCTCACGTAAACACTACGTAAGATCAAATAGTCTTTTAGGGAATTGCACAAAATACCCACAAAATACAAGTAGCAACAGGTGTCAAAGAATGATTATTTACAGACGCATGGAGGCGCCGTGCGCAAGCCTTGTTACTAAGTTAATAGAAATAACGTTCAGATATCAGCAATAAACACGGACGCAACAGGAGAATAACAAATGGTGGAGTTTAAGACACTCAAAATTTTATCACTGAATAGCGGATCGTAAGACTCAATTGGAGGTCCAGATGGAGCTAGACAGAAATACCGCTCCTCTTCCAGGAGTTTCAGCTGCCAAGTTCGTCTACTACCGTCTGGTAATCGTTTCCCACTCCGCCCACATTAGTATGCTAAAGCCAGCACCCATCCAACAAGTTTATGCCTACAAACAGCAGTAGTGTAGCTCGCGCCAAACACGACGCCTTCCGTTACCAGGCCAGCGCCAGAGAAATCGTGCGTCAAGAAAGCCTCGCCCTCTCTCGTTCGCGCTCGAACCCCGACTGTCACTCAACGCCTCCTGCGTACCTTGCTTGGCCTCTCGGTGTCGTCACCGTTGCATGCAAAGCATCCAGGAACCAGAGGTGTGTCTAGTGGCGAGCGTTGCTGCCTCTGGATCACGGGGTCCCGGGTACGATTCCCGGCCGGGTTGGGGATTTTCGCCGCCTGGGGACTGGGTGTTTGTGTTGTTCTCATCATTTCACCATCGTCATCATCATCATTCGTGACAGTAGCTAGATTGGACTGGGTAAATAAATTGGTTGTGTAAAAATTGGATCTTTGTACGCGTGCTGATGACCGCGCAGCTGAGCGCCCCACAAACCAAACCTCATCATCATCATATACTAGAAGTGTACCGTATAACAGATGTCCCGGCACCCGGCACAGGACTTTTCGCCTTTCCTGTTCCTGTCTCGAGTGAAGAGCCGGAAGAAGGAATGCTGGTAGGCGTCGAAATGAGGACGTGTACTAATAATTTTCGGTGATGATAGTTTCGCGGGAGTTACGTATTCGGAAGCAGTATTTGTTGATTCATCTAGGAACGCACGCTCGTAACTTCAGGAATAAGCCACACGGTGATACCCAACGCCTCTCTTGTAGCGCCTACCACTGGAGTTGTATGAGCGTCCAGCGGCATCCACATCTACGTGGTTACTCTGCAATTCACCCTTATGTGGCTGGAAGAGGGTTCATCGAACCGTTTTCATGCTAATTCTCTACCATTCCACTCTCGAATGGCGCGTGGGAAAAAGGAACACCTAGATCTTTCCGTTCGAGCTCTGATTTCTCTTATTTTATTGTCAAGATCATTTCTGCCTACGTAGGTGGGTGCGACAAAATATTTTCGCATTCGGAAGAGAAAGTTGAAATTTCGTAAATACACTCCTGGAAATGGAAAAAAGAACACATTGACACCGGTGTGTCAGACCCACCATACTTGCTCCGGACACTGCGAGAGGGCTGTACAAGCAATGATCACACGCACGGCACAGCGGACACACCAGGAACCGCGGTGTTGGCCGTCGAATGGCGCTAGCTGCGCAGCATTTGTGCACCGCCGCCGTCAGTGTCAGCCAGTGTGCCGTGGCATACGGAGCTCCATCGCAGTCTTTAACACTGGTAGCATGCCGCGACAGCGTGGACGTGAACCGTATGTGCAGTTGACGGACTTTGAGCGAGGGCGTATAATGGGCATGCGGGAGGCCGGGTGGACGTACCGCCGAATTGCTCAACACGTGGGGCGTGAGGTCTCCACAGTACATCGATGTTGTCGCCAGTGGTCGGCGGAAGGTGCACGTGCCCGTCGACCTGGGACCGGACCGCAGCGACGCACTGATACACGCCAAGACCGTAGGATCCTACGCAGTGCCGTAGGGGACCGCACCGCCACTTCCCAGCAAATTAGGGACACTGTTGCTCCTGGGGTATCGGCGAGGACCATTCGCAACCGTCTCCATGAAGCTGGGCTACGGTCCCGCACACCGTTAGGCCGTCTTCCGCTCACGCCCCAACATCGTGCAGCCCGCCTCCAGTGGTGTCGCGACAGGCGTGAATGGAGGGACGAATGGAGACGTGTCGTCTTCAGCGATGAGAGTCGCTTCTGCCTTGGTGCCAATGATGGCCGTATGCGTGTTTGGCGCCGTGCAGGTGAGCGCCACAATCAGGACTGCATACGACCGAGGCACACAGGGCCAACACCCGGCATCATGGTGTGGGGAGCGATCTCCTACACTGGCCGTACACCACTGGTGATCGTCGAAGGGACACTGAATAGTGCACGGTACATCCAAACCGTCATCGAACCCATCGTTCTACCATTAGTAGACCGGCAAGGGAACTTGCTGTTCCAACAGGACAATGCACGTCCGCATGTATCCCGTGCCACCCAACGTGCTCTAGAAGGTGTAAGTCAACTACCCTGGCCAGCAAGATCTCCGGATCTGTCCCCCATTGAGCATATTTGCGACTGGATGAAGCGTCGTCTCACGCGGTCTGCACGTCCAGCACGAACGCTGGTCCAACTGAGGCGCCAGGTGGAAATGGCATGGCAAGCCGTTCCACAGGACTACATCCAGGATCTCTACGATCGTCTCCATGGGAGAATAGCAGCCTGCATTGCTGCGAAAGGTGGATATACACTGTACTAGTGCCGACATTGTGCATGCTCTGTTGCTTGTGTCTATGTGCCTGTGGTTCTGTCAGTGTGATCATGTGATGTATCTGACCCCAGGAATGTGTCAGTAAAGTTTCCCCTTCCTGGGACAATGAATTCACGGTGTTCTTATTTCAATTTCCAGGAGTGTAGATCTGCCCGCAAAGAAAACCGCCTTTGTGACAGTGACGGCAATCCAAGCTGACGTATCATATCAGTGAGACCCTCACCCCTATTGCGCGATAACACGAAACGAGCTGCCCTTCTTTGTACTTTTTCGATGTCCTCCGTCAATCTACCTGGTAAGGATCCCACACCGACCAGCAATATTCCAACAGAGGACGGACAAGTGTAATGTAGGCTATCTCTTTAGTGGGTTTGTCGCATATTGCAAGTGTTCTGCCAACAAAACGCAGTCTTTGATTCACCTTCCCCACAATATTGTCTATGTGGTCTTTCAAATTTAAGTTTCTCGTAATTGTAATTTCTAGGTTCAAAAAAATGGCTCTGAGCACTATGGGACTTAACTGCTGTGGTCAACAGTCCCCTAGAACTTAGAACTACTTAAACCTAACTAACCTAAGGACATCACACACATCCATGCCCGAGGCAGGATTCGAACCTGCGACCGTAGCGGTCGCGCGGTTCCAGACTGAAGCGCCTAGAATCGCTCGGCCATTCCGGCCGACTAATTTCTAGGTATCTGGTCGAATTGACAGCCCTTATATTTGTGCGATTTATCATATACCCAAAATTTCTCGGTTTTCTTTTAGTACCTATGTCGATGACCTCGCACTTTGCGAGGTGCGGGGGCTAGCAGTGTATTTAACACTAAATTCTTCTAGAATCTTCATATGTAAATGATGGTCCAAGCCCTCCCCCCCCCCCCACCTTTTCCAACACCGACTTTTGCTGTTGCACGTGGATTAAGAAGAAACGCGAACTGACTGTAATCGACACTGCAAGTGGAGTAGAAAAGAGTTTGGCACCTGCAATAATTTGATAGAAAATAAATACATAAAGGAAACTTTCATTAACGTATTGAGAAATGAAAGGGTTGCTCTACTGATTAACAGAATGAAAGTTCTGTCCAAAATAACAATTTCATTTATTATGACTAAATTTAAAATAATAAACAAAACACATGAAAAATTTACAATACATCAAATTGGATCAAATTGGATAATCAAATAAATGTTGTGAAGGTGAAGTTGTCCATAAAATAGATTGTGACATGTATGACGAAGTGGTATGTGGAGCCAATTCCTTGCAACTAAAATCTTAAGATTAATACCCAGCCAACCCAACATTAATTGCTGCTACAGTAGTGAGAACTCAGCCAATGAACCCCCGCCCGCATCTCGTGGTCGTGCGGTAGCGTTCTCGCTTCCCACGCCCGGGTTCCCGGGTTCGATTCCCGGCGGGGTCAGGGATTTTCTCTGCCTCGTGATGGCTGGGTGTTGTGTGCTGTCCTTAGGTTAGTTAGGTTTAAGTAGTTCTAAGTTCTAGGGGACTTATGACCACAGCAGTTGAGTCCCATAGTGCTCAGAGCCATTTGAACCATTTTTGAACACCCAAGACAGAACAAAGTTAGAAAAGACGAACAGGCGCGCTCTGCTGAGCTCTGATTATCACGTAACAAAATTCCCTGATCTGCCAGTGCTGCGGACATACAATAAAAAGCTGTTTTCTTAACTGCAAGAACATGATCTGGCATACCGGAGGCGATGGCTGGTTGCTTTGACGTCCCGTCATGGTGATGCTGATGTCGCGAGCATAGCTTGAAACCAATTATCCTGGTCTGGTTGTTCCAGACTGAAGACATCCTAGCAATACAAATGCGCCTCTGAGTGAGATGAAGAAGGCCCACCACACAGTCACGGATGGTACAGTGATTGATTTTAACAAGCGAAGTCACACAGTAACTTCAATACAGTCAACTTTAGCCAAAACTGCTCAAGACAGACAACTTAAGCCGCTTGTATGCAGAACGCTCAATTGCCAGCTGTACTCGGAAAATTACATTGAAGTCGAAACTTCAGCAACTTCGTCAAACAGTTACAATTAAATAAAAGTATATTAGAGAGCCAACTGAAGACAGGCTGTCCAGAGCAGCGAGAGCTCAGTCTTGTAACCTACTCCGACCAAAAGGCGAGAGCCGACTTTCTCAAGAGTACCCGTACAAGGCGAACACAGAACATTCCCGCCCCTACGACAGGGGCCGTGGTTAAACGTTCCACTCAGCAACTCGAAAACTGGCGGAAAATTCCACTCTATTGTCGACGCACTACTAGTCCACCAATGGAGATACTTGGCGCCAATTTCTGCGCCAATTTTACTACGTCATGGAGCTATCCCGTGAGCAAGCCAATCACAGTTATGATTTTGCAGAAAACGCGCGAATTTGCTCGCCAAGACTGCCTGGGAACACAAGTCGTTACCACGCCTCACTGGTAGCCCTCCAGAAAGTATTTTCACTAAGTTCCTGCGAAGTAACGAAATCTCTAGCCCAGCAGCTCCGTCAGGCCCCTGTGGGCGTGTCGCCGCCGCTCTTATGACAATGTCGGCGTCTGGAAAGCATCCAATCGACTCCCTCACACCCGTCGGCTTAACCCTCACAAAATCAGCAGAACCCACTTCTCACCGGACCACCTGGGTGACTAGTGACGCTTCGTGGGAAGTCCACGTGTGAAGGAATAGCAACTTTTCACCGCATGCAATTCGAGAGGAAAATTGAATTACTCAGAGTAAGATAGAAATATGAGAGGGGGCTCATGCCACCTCTCAAATTTTCTTTGTTCAGTGCCAATTGCCACTTTTCGCACCATACAGAAATTATCTCTAGATCATTTTGTAATTGGAATTACTCATCTGATGATTTTAATAGACGGTAAATTACAGCGTCCTCTTCAAACAACCTAAGGGGGCTTCTCAGATTATCACCTAGATCATTTATGTAAATCGGGAACAACAGAGGGCTTATAACACTACCTTGCGCAACACCAGATATCACTTCTGTTCTACTCGATGATTTACCATCTCACTACGAACTGTGACCTCTCTGGGAGGAAATCACGAATCCAGTCACACAACTGAGACAATACTCCATATGGACGCAATCTGATTAATAGTCGCTTGTGAGGAACGGTATCAAAAGCCTTCTGGAAATCTAGGAGTATGGGATCGATCTGAGTTCTCTTGTCGACAGCACTCATTACTTCATGGGAATAAAGAGCTAGCTGCGTTGCACATGAACGATATTTTCTGAAAAATGGTTCAAATGGCTCTGAGCACTATGGGACTTAACTTCTAAGGTCATCAGTCCCCTAGAACTTAGAACTAATTAAACCTAACTAACCTAAGTACATCACACACATCCATGCCCGAGGCAGGATTCGAACCTGCGACCGTAGCGGACACGCGGTTCCAGACTGTAGCGCCTTTAACCGCTTGGCCACACCGGCCGGCGATATTTTCTGAATCAGTGTTGGTTATGTATGAATAAGTCGTATGCTACTATACGCCATTCACCGAAACAAGGGACATACTGTAAACACGGCAAGGCGCGTGACCATAGCGCTGCCGTCGAGGGGTGTACAAGGCAGGGGCGTCAGAAATTAAAAAATTAAAGTCGTGTTTTTTTATAATTTGGCACCTGAAAATGATAAAGTGATCCGAAAACTACCTTCCGACACCTTTTTTTTTACATTACATTAAAATTTATTGTCACTGAAAAAGAGAAATATTTAAGCTTTCAGGAAAAGTTGTTTTTTCGCGTTACTCTATATTTATCACGCCATATCTCCTAAACTGTGTGTCGCACAGCAAAATAATTTTATAATTGCCTTCAGTACTATATGTTGATGACGTCTGCAAATTTTCTGCCCAATAGAGTCAGTAATAGTGAAGTAATAAATTAAAATCTCACGTCTGATGCAGAACTTTTACCAAATCATCATCCGAAATATAGTAAGCGACAAACATTTCCCCTTTAAATTTTTTGTGGGGGTGTAAGCGAGAAAAGTTTCAGAAAGGTTTGAATTTAATTTTGTAGTTTGTTTGAATGCGATGGGTGCAACCGTTTGTCCTTTATGAGCGATGCTTTGTGCGGTTCGCAGGCTCGGCGCTCAGTCAGTGTGGCCGCCTCAGTTGCAGGTGTGAACTCGTTAGTGGGTGTTGTACAGTGGCGATTTTTAGGATATCTTAAGTTCATCTGTAAAGACGCTTGAAAGACTAGTTGTTGATTATTAGAGTAAGTATATGTGTTTGTAGTCACGCTGAGCATTCACTGTTTATGTGCGCATCCAATACCATCGCATGGTTTCTTATTTTATATATTCACTTATTTAATTTGCATCACATACTGCTGTCCTCATTATGTCATCCACGGATTCAGCGAGCGAGGTCGACGTGTCAGTTCTGAGTCCACCAAAGAAGCGAGCAAAGAAGAAATCATTAAGTTCTTCTGAGAAGCACATGGTGGTTATGTGTATAAAGCGGAACTGTTACATCCAGAGCAGTCGATGAGTGACACTGTTTCGAAAACAGCTGCAGCTACAGGTGTTGGACGTTCTTCAGTGTATCGTGTGATAAGTGAGTACAACGCCACACACTCTTTGAAGTCTCCCAAGAAAGGAAAATTATGACAGAAACTTTCTGAAAGTGTTGATGACTTCGATAGAAATGCGATACGAAGGAAAGTACACGAATTTTTGTTTTCGTAACGAATTGCCAACAATTGCTTACAGTCGTGAACGAAGATGCAGATCTGGGCAATTTTTGGAGAACTACATTTTATAAGTTATTGAGAGAAATGAATTTCAAATATATACGGCGTGGGCGCGATAGCATGCTAATAGACAGGGATGCCATCATGTTATGGAGGCGGCGTTATCTTCGAACCATTAAACGGTTGAGAGATGAAGGCAGACCCATTTACTATTTGGACGAGACGTGGGTGAACGCAGGACATACCCGAAGTTACGTCTGGGTAGATGACACTATAAATTCCTCACAACGAGCGTTTCTGTCCAGATTATCCACCGGAAGCAAGGGCCCATCAGGTAAAGTGAAACATCTGATTATCGCACACATTGGCTGCAAAGCAGGGTTCGTTGAAGAATGTTTGTGGACTTTCGAATCCAAGAAAAGTGGAGATTATCGTGAGGAGATGTGCGCCGAAACCTTCGAGAAGTGGTTTCAACATGGTCTTCCTCGGCTTCAGGAAAATGCAGTTAGTGTTCTTGATAAAGCGCCGTAAAAAGAAAAGAAAAAGTTCCCAATGCGAATTCCAATAAGCACGAAATATCAGAGTTCAAAGGCTATGTTGCAGCGAAAAACAAAACATACAAAATGCCGGAAGTACTACTAGAAGAAGCAGTAAGAACAGTGACTGCAGAGGATTGGAACAAGTGCGTTCTCCATGTCGCAGAAAAAGTGGAAACTCAAATGCGGAAATTAGACTGCATTACAGAGGAGAGAGAGGAGCGGTTTGTTATAAATCTCAATGAAAACAGTTCAAGTTCGACAGAGTGAACCTTGTTTCGTCCTTTATCATTATTATTACTGGTATTGTTATTAAAATTAACAATTAATTGTGTTTGAATGGAGCGTTTTGTTAGCAACCTGAATGAAAATAAATCTGCTTCGACAGAATGAACTCAGTTTAACATTATTTCGTACATTGTTGCCCGGGTTTTTCACGGTCCGCTGTGGAAACTCGGCAGCTAGCCGAACGCCGGCAGCTGCAAAGCGTGTGCCAAGATTTTCCACACCCCTACGTATCACGTGAACACCGAATGCTTTCTCTGGAAACGAGCGTAATCGCTCACGTGACACTGTTTATGTTTCGTCCCATCTCTCGGTGAATAGACTTTAGGGAGCCGTTGTGCCCCACGGTGTGATTTATTGTTGAAATTCCGAGAGCGTAGGTCTTTAGCCAACTGTGTTTTCCTTGCTGTGATTCACTCACTTCTGTGTGACTGACTTACTCTTACTATACAGAGTAAACATTAATAAAACCGACAAACTGCACGGACGTATTCCTGACAGAAAATGGAGAAAAGAAGGTATTACGAACATGAGTCCGAAAATGTATCATTACCAACAGTAGAGTACGCTGACGAATGACAGTTCCTTCTGACCACATGCGTGTGTTCCCTGTGTGTTGCACGCTGTGTGGTTGACGCAGCGTACTATAAAGAGGACTGATGAGCGAAATCTCATAATTATGACGAGAGGAAAATCCGCTGCATATAATCCTTGTACTCGTTGCTGATGTTAGAGATAGTAGCAGTTGTCATGGAGGCTACACATAATCGTACTTTAGCTTACACATGTTGGCGGGTCAGTTGCCTGGAGCTTCTACTAAGGTCCGCCTCAATATCCTGTAGAATTTGGTACCAGCACGTTTATCTGTCTGAAAGAACCCATGATCACACAAAAGCTAAAAATGGGCTTGGAATGTTGTGTGATGTGATTGGTGTCCGTGAATAAAATGGTTTGTTATCGCCGTGCTGCCTCTCAACCGTTTCCATCTGCTTGGCCATACGCAAACACCGTCTGAACTTGTTCCCGACATGACACCGCCCCATTCTGCTGCTTAACAGTACGCTGCGTCAATCACACAGCCTGCTATACACAAAGAACACACGGTACGTGGTCAGAGGAAGTGTCATTGGTCAGCACCATCTGCTTTGCCAACGGTGCGTAATGGAGCTGCTGGTGCTACACGATTTCATTTGAGAAATACGTGACTATGGCAACGACGTGAACAAAAGGGAGGGGGGAGGTACAGGGGGGTCCAGACTTTCCATGTCACCTAAATGAAACAGCACGTGACACAGATGCCATGTAGTAAAATTGAAAGGTATTTTGAATTTCAATCATACGATGAAAGAGGGATACGAGCGGTCTGTAGTCAGCAGGCCAAGGATAGCTTTAAACTTTCCATACTTCCATAGTACCATCGGCTACAGCCCATCCCTATTATAGCCAAGACCAGTTTGAGCTCAGTTATTGGTTTGTTAATCTATTCAATTTTTACCAGCACTTGAAGTTAATGTAAGTGGTACCATTCACTGTTTTGTGCTCTGTCTAGTTTTCAATTATGGACAAGATTGTAAATAGAAAGAAGAGGAAAATCGATTCTGATTCGTCCACTTCCTTTATGGCAATTAAAAATGTGTACGCATTACTGTAACAGACTAATTACCTATCTATAGCAGTTTATTGTTAGCATAGGAGTCGTTATTTGGAGGCTCGTAAGACTTTGTGGTTACAAAATTTCATTATTTCAGAAGGCAGCGGTACAGTAAATATTACTACAAATAACATTAAATTAAAATCAGTGAGTAAAATTACACTTGGCATTGTCCTTGTCGCCCCAAAATCGCATTGATCAACAAAAATATCGTCCAACCGGCGGTGACTGCACTTCTTTAAAAAGTTTGCTCAGCATTCTATCACTAGTAGCCCAAATGGCAAAGTATCGCTTAATATGGTCGACCAGGTGGCACTCAGTTATGAAAACCACTTCGGATACGGAACGATGGGAAGGGGTTTGTGGAGAGCGGAAGGGGTATGTGGTGGAAGCACACTGTATAGCTCGTTCGCTTCTAAAAGATTTTTTTGCGGGCTACTTGAACCCGTCAGAGACGACTGCGTACTGCATCTCTCCCTCCTGCTTTGATCCAAAATCTACGCTCTTGTAACGCTATTGTAACAGAAACCAGCAATTTCATGCACAATTAAATATTGAAATGTGCGTGCATTCATGCAGTATAAAATGACTAAACACGTACAACTGAAGGAAACACATGTATTGTCAGAGTTCAATCTCTCGCTGTGATACATTCTGTTTTATTTTAAAACTATGTACAGTATCCAGTTTTTCCAAATTCTCCACCAACTCGGGGTAGCTCTGCGTGATGAGTCACTGAACTAGCAGTGCCTGGATTGGGGAGATGAGTGGTTTGAATACATCCGCCGGAAACCTTGAAAATAGCTTTGCCTCCAGACAGATTCCGAATCCGCTAAAGATGCAGGAGAAGAGCTACTACGAAGACGAGCCGAGCATCTCTTTGGAGACTCCTGGCACTAAAAGCCATACAATAAATAAATATTGATATAGTAATTTTCCTGATTTAAGCTCATGCATTTGTCTGGCACGACATTTTCTAACACACAAAACGATCTAACGTAAACTGCAAGGAGTGACAGATACATAAATAAAGAAATTTGGGAAAGTTTAAACTCGAGTAATTCCAGATCATCCCATTTTAGCCACTAAAGTTTTTTCTAGCTTCTCTGCCGAACAGAGATCTCTTTATTCCAAAAGCCCTGTCGGTAATAATCATGGTGTCCCAAAAATTAAACGCTCGTCCTTTCCTGATCACTTCCTCAGCTCAAATCCGACTGATAGAAGAAGAGAGCAAAATCACGTGGGACGGTGAAGGGAGATTGGAAAATTACTGTTTCTTAGCGGTTTGCCAAAATACAGCACTCCTAAATAACGCGATTATATCTCTAGCTGGTGAAAACTCCGAGATCATTGTCGAATAAAATGATTTATCGTCCTTAACAAAAAATTTTCAGAATGAAAGACATGATTCTTTTTAAAGGTCCTCTTTAACAAATGAGACCTCCCACCACCACCTTGACAAGATACTGATTACGTCCTTCAGTACAGTTACGATTAAATTACAGTTAGCAACACACCGGCGTTGCCCACTACAATGAATTATTTTCATGTATTTTTCGCATGTGATTTTGACTACTAGCGCCATGTAATTCTTTCCTGATGAGACTATCTTATATAGTTACGTGAGATGTGTGGGATTCAACAGCATATTATTTTCTTATTGGTGACTGAGGACAGAATACTGAATTACATCAGTGTACTGAGAAACCAAAACATTATGACTACTGCCCACTACGACTTTGGATGCCGCCTGGTCGCTTTGGGGGCACGTGACGCAGAAAAAAAAGTATGTAAGCGCAACAGACACGAACGGCGGATCACCTCAGCGAAGATATGGGCTGAAAATGGGGAAACCCATTGAGATAAGCGACTTTGACAAATGGCACATTATTATTTCTCAGAGCATGTAAAACAGTATTTCTAAAACAGCAAAGTTGGCAGAACTTTCACGTGCTACTTTCGTGGCATCTACGGAAAGAGGTAGATTGTAAAAGGACAGTGAAACTACCACTCGGCACTGAATGGCTGGAAGTCGACGACTCTTTAGAGAACGTGGGGTACGGAAGCCTCTCTGCTCTGTAAAGTAGGATAGATAGTGACCTGTAGCCCAAAACTGTTCCTTACCTTTTTTACTGTTGCTGGAAGTCGACGACTCTTTAGAGAACGTGGGGTACGGAAGCCTCTCTGCTCTGTAAAGTAGGATAGATAGTGACCTGTAGCCCAAAACTGTTCCTTACCTTTTTTACTGTTGCTGGAAGTCGACGACTCTTTAGAGAACGTGGGGTACGGAAGCCTCTCTGCTCTGTAAAGTAGGATAGATAGTGACCTGTAGCCCAAAACTGTTCCTTACCTTTTTTACTGTTACTGGATCGACATTTGACTGCTGCATCTAACTGCGACATGAATATACTTACTCTGTTTTACTAACCTCTATTAGCTGCTGGTGGGTTGTCATAATAAGTGACTGTATTTATTACCAAAGCTGACGTTATTCTTAAAAAGCAAAGCTGACGTTATTCTTTAATAGCAAAGCTGACGTTATTCTTTAATAGCAAAACTGACGTTATTCTTTAATTAAATTGACTGAAGTTACGTAATTCATAGTTAAACTTTTTCTTGGCAGCAATAAATTTTTTCAATGTTTTACGTTGATGGTTTTTAAGATGGATTATAATCAGTACTTCAATATTGCTGGCAATAATTAATTATATTCTGAATGAAATGATTTTACAAACGTTCAAATGGGACTTACTTTTTACAATAATCTTACAACTAGCAGTGAGCAAACGTACCTTCAGTAGTCTTGAGTTTCTCAAAAAATTAATTCTGTAATATTAGTTCCTCTTATGATAATAGTTATCTGATGTCTCTGTTCATCCGTTTATAATCTCTAGTAAATCATAGCTAGTGGGTGGCAGGCATACCGCTCCTGTCAACCTCTCACTTCAGACCTGCTACCGGCTCGCTTCACATCTGGCTTATTACTGACTTCCTACAAACGCTAAAGTGCGGTCTCTCCTGCCAACAATGCTTTCTGGTGCAGACAATCCCTGCTACCACTACAAAATGTATCAATGTGCCGTCTTTCCCGCTCTTTTCTTGAAGTGTATACATGCGCTGTCTCTCCCGCCTTTTTAAAATTATATTAATGTGCGGTCACTCTTTCCAACAATACTTTGGTGCAGACATTCCCTGCTACCACAATTTTTTCCAACATGACAAATATTAATTATTCCTACTTAATCCTATTAATAAAATATAAATATCTTTCATAAATTGTGGCTTGACAATAGACAATAGAAATATACACGTCTTACAGTGGTAGTGTGGACATGTGGACGCAAACCAGGAAGTCTATACTGACACGAGAAGTCCATCGTACAGTGCAGCTACGACCATGCAGAACACATCAGGTCGTAAATTATGTGACGTGTTATGCGGGTAGACTGTTATAAAAAGAGCAAAAACAACTAGCACATTGAATATACGTACTGATGTATATAACCACTAAGCCCTACCAAACTTCTTTTACGACGACAAAAATAGTGAAAGAACAGGATTACAAGTGAGTTTGATGTTCAAATAAAATTACCAACTATCTGAGTTTATATGAGACTTTAATTCATTAGTTTTCGCAGTATGTTGCAGTGAGTAAATTACTCAGCATGGTTATGTGCTGACGGTATTCAGTCTGCTATTGGCGGAGCTGTTCAGGAGACGTAAACGCCCACCCCTGTCGTCTGTGTGGGTTCACAGAAATACTTTCTTTTCATTAGGGCATCTGTGTACTGGAGAAAGGTACCCTATGCAGTTGCCTAATGGTTTCCCTTTCAGAATTCGCTGGAACCCAAAGTAATATGAGGCGCTCGCGACATTCTCCATTCGCTTCCGAATAACGGAGTTAATAAAGCTGCAGGTTTTAAACGGACCTTAAAAAGTAAAAAAGCGAGGCGGGCTCTTTGATAACGACGCCCTATACTAGCCGCGCACCGCTACAGCCGAGTGCGGAGCTCGCCGCTCGTAAACTGGCGCGTGTGTATCACGGCGTGCGTTTGCTGCATTTGGCCGTTTCATGTTTCAGCAGCTGCCTAATGAGGAGGAAGGCGCGACCGATGCGTCAGCACTTGCTTGTGGATTAACGCATTCCATTATTGTGTGTCGGCTTTGTAACATTCAGCCGAGGTGACGTCAGTAATCTACTCACACAGGCGAGCAATTACATTGTTATTTTCTAGACAATTAGTCCCCCGTTTGCACCGTGGTGCCGATAGCGCTTTGTTGCCTTTTATACCTTATAATCTGCACTTTGCTTTATGCTTTTTTTTCTCTGGCTACAGATCCAATTAGAGCTGAACAATTTGTATCGGTTTACAGTCAGCGAACAGTAGTACCACAGACTTTTAAGTGGGTGCATACATGACAAGAATTGTTTGTGACCACTAGCATGAAAGGAAGGGGAAAACAAGTTTTTTAACAGGCCATTAAAATATATGGAAAGATTTGGATCGGCATTTGTGCAACTGAAAGAGGGTGATGATGGAACAACAATGCATATGACAAAAGGTACACAGAAAAAAAGGTAGGAATATGCACATCCACTGACGGGAAAAAAATCGCAACACCAGGTAATAATTAATTTTGAGTGATGAAATTTTGGGAATACATTTGTCTGGGCATCACATTTAAGTGATTTACATTGCCTGATCACAGGATATTCAACCCACCAGGTTAGCCGAGAGCGCTAATACGCTGCTTCCTGGATTCGGGTAGGCGAGCCGGCCCCGTATCGAATCCGCCCAGCGGCTTAACGACGTAGACTGGTGTGCCGACCAGCCTAGATGTGGTTTTTAGACGGTTTTCCACATCCCACTAGGTGAATACCGGGCTGGTCCCGCCTCAGCTACACAGCTCCCAGACATCTGAACACATTCGCACTATTCCATGGATTATACTAGACACAGACAGTTGGGGTACACTAATTCCATCCCGATGGGTACGGGGTGGCGGCAGGAAGGGCATCTGGCCACCCCTTACATTCACCTTGCCAAATCCAAATTAACCATGCCGACCCTGCATCATTGCGAGAAAAAGGCACAAGCAAAAGAAAGAAAGAAAAGAAAGATCACAGGTTATTTAAGCGCAAGATAAGCCATAGCAAATGTGAAGTAATTTTACATTAATAATCTAAGCACTAGAATGTTCAATAAAATCATGCAAACATTCATGCATTGTCTTGTACAGGTGCCAGATGTCAATTTGCGGGATCGTGTTTGATGTCTGTTGCACTTTGTCGATCAATGGAAGTGCAGTTAATGCTGCTTGTGGGTGACAGTAGAGTTTTCGTCCCATATGTACTCTACTGGAGACAGATTTGGTTCCCGAGCTGGCAACATGACGACACTATGTAGAGTTTGTTGTGTATGTGCGCGAGCGTTATCCTGTTGGGAAACAAAATGTGGAGTGCTGTTCGTGTTGGAGACACCGAATGAATGGCAGCACAACAGGTCGGATCACAAGACAGACGTACAAACTTGCAGTCAAGGTGTGTGGGATAACCACAGGAGTGCTACTGCTGCCTTACGAAATCGCACCCCAGGCCACAAGTAAGGGTGGTGAGGCCAGTCGGTCTGGTACACAGAAAGGTTGCTTGCAGACCCTTACCTGGCCTCCTTCTAACCAACAGGCAGCTGTCACTAGCACCGAAGCAGAGCCAGCATTTATCAGGAAACACAAAAGACTTCCACCCTGTCTGCCAACGAGCTCTCGTTAGACGCCACTGATGTCGCAAACAGCTATCGTTTGGGGCCTGTGGAATGTGAGGTACAGGTCGTCTGGCTCGGAGCTGCCCTTAAAGTAACTGATTTGAAACAGTTTGTTGTGTCGCTGTTGTGCCA
This sequence comes from Schistocerca cancellata, assembly GCF_023864275.1. Lineage (NCBI taxonomy): Eukaryota > Metazoa > Arthropoda > Insecta > Orthoptera > Acrididae > Schistocerca > Schistocerca cancellata. The sequence goes on along the minus strand of NC_064626.1, from coordinate 627,036,205 downwards.
ACTACTGGTCAGATTCATGCTGCAGATGCAATACTACGTGACAGACTGCTATGCGCCAGTCCCATACGACACACAGAATGACCTTCCCTCTCGGTAGTGGCTCGTGATCGTCTCGAGGCCGGTCTTCGTGCGACCGCACAGTCTCGCGACCACCGCTGCCTGTAACCATGTACAGTGGCTACATTCCTGCCTTTCTGCAATATCGCAGAAGGAACATACTACTTTTTGTATTCCTATTACACGACCTCATTCAAACTCAGCGAGGTGTTGATAATGACGTTTTTGTGGCCTCAAAGGTCATGCGGAGTCTCAAAGATTTTCTGATTTACTGAGTTTCATCCTCATAGTGGCGCCACTAGCGCAACTCTAACGCTACTGGCGCGAAATTTGAATAGACATCATCTTTCAGATGTAGGAGCACTCATACCTACCAGCCTTCGTTATGTCCCACAACTCGTTCTGAGTATTGCTTTTTTTTCTCTCAAGGTATCTACATTTACATACGTACTCCGCATTGTCGTGTACACGGGAGAACGTGCAACATCTGTATTATTAAACTGATATCCACGTTCATGGTTCATGTTCTCAATTGCAGGTTGCCTACCTAACAGCTTCCAGGAACAAGAAAAGATTGACTATAAATATTTCGCAAAATTAACGACTGAACTTAAAAATCTAAAATGCGTCATAATCTACTCATTAAGAGGTACAGTTATATTAGTTTAATAGTAGAAGGTAAGAATTAAATTTTGGAACCGTGTATGTCTCTTGAAGTAACGTAACTCACAGCGCCCAAATATCCAAATTATATTAAATTGAGAATATGAGCGCTTAACGACTTCCTAAAAGCTTAAGAGATACACTGCGAAACTTCTTCTCCCTGAAACATGCACAAAACGATGAAAGGCGAAGAGTTTATCGCTTACTACACTTTCGCCGGTCATGCAATAAAACTGCTGCATCAGGCATGACAGGATTACTTCTTTAGTACTAACTCCACTTGTGAACTTACAACATATTTTTCAGACACTATCCACTTATAACAATGAACATACCTGCAAAATTATATCATTTGATGACACAGAGTTCAGGTTATATCGCGCCATAAACATTGCGATGTGTGAAAAGGTGCGTTTCGTTAGAACAGAGCACAAATTACTGAGACCACTTGTAACTAACTAAAGCATTAGTTTTAAAATAAAAGGGGAAACTAATCACTGGACCTATGCGTAAGGAAACGCGTTGGATGTTATAACAGGAAAGCTACGGGGTGAGTGGCTTAGGTGCAAAAACGTAACCCTGGAATGCAAGAGAAAATTGTGTATAAAATCATTTATTACTAAGATATGGATGTGAGGCATGTACACAATTCCTGATAACATTAATTCATAAAACATTAAAGAAAAGCATCGAAACATACACCGTTATAATCTACACCTAAAATCATTGGTGCGAATCATTCGTACAACTGCTGTTGCCTGATAACTGATCGCAATAACTCGTGAAACGGTACACTTTTCGCAGTACACCCACGTGCCCACGTGGTTTGCGGAGACGCAGTTTCTAGGTATCGTGGCCAAGTTGCAACAATATCACGTCACACAATCATGAACAGTTAACATTCTTGAAAACAAACATGACACCAGACAGTGATGACGGTAGCCCAACAAACTCTAATGTTCAACCACATGGTCGGCTCCCCACGGACGAAAGATACATAAAGCAAGGAAAATTTACGAGAAGGCAAAGCTATTAATATTTAGAGAAATGAAAGCTTATACAGGCACAACTGAAGGCAAACAGACATTCATACAGAAGCGAGTGCTTACTTTTTATCGACACCTTTGTGTGGCGCTCTTCCGGCGGATCCAAGTCTGCTACAGAAATTTACTAAAAGAAAAATCTGCCAAAGTTTTGCATTCCTTGCTGCGACAAGGCAAAGCAATCTTTCAGAGTTGAAAAGCGAGACCAAAAGCTAACAGCTCTCCTCTCGCCAAGTGACAACGCGCCACGCGGTCAGTCTAACTCACCCTTCTTCGACTGGAGCACAGCTGTGGACGCCTCCCGTACCGGCGGCAGACTGCCTCCCTTTTTCATCTCCAGTCTCTTCCACTCTCTGCGTGGACCGGAAAATCCAAAGTTGCCATTTCCGCCACCAACCTAACGCAGGTTGATTTCTCACAAGTAGCGCAAACCTCTTTGCCTACTTGACCACTACGAGAGTTGGCTATTCTGTACAACTGCTGCTGAATCTGTACGACTATCGCAGACTTTCTGCAGCAGACTACGCCACCATCTAGCAACGTGACACACAACCACATTCATTCAATCACATCACTGTGGGAGTTATGAGAAAAGAGAAACAAGGAAAAGAAAGAGAAATGCTAGTGAAATTGGGCTACTGGACTAATGAAAGGTGGCTACAGGACCCTTTCACACTCTTTAATAATAAGGTTAGTTAGAGACTTCCAACAAAATTTAAACATAATTTTACTATTTTCTAAGCTCTTTCCCGCAGAACGTAATAACGTTAAATATTTAACACATTATCTTATTTGTAACATAGGTAGAGGTTTGTAGTTGTTTTTACAAAGAAATTCGATTATTTTGGGAATCAGGGATTACTGGCAGCAGTATAAGTCTCACATAAGCCTCTCTTTCTCATTATGTACTGAACTTACAATTTTGTACAGCAACGATGGGATATCAAATGAAATGCGTTATATTATCCGAGTTTCCTCTTTACTTTTGATAATCGTGAATTTTTGTATCGTTACAAGTTTCCGACTAAAATTGTTGGTTTACTTACTTCATGTCTTCGGCGTCTCCATTCAAACTAAAACTGCATCCTAGTTATTCAGTATCTTCAAGCACAAATTTTAATTATAGTGGATATTTACCCTGGTGGCATTTCGTTTTTGCCATTCATTAACCTTGGCTGTTTGCAAATCCTTTTCAGTTCTCAGTAAGATGACCAGACTAATTAAAGACTGTCAAAATTTAAATTAAATGTGGTTTAAACTGTGATGTTCCACTCTCTGAAGTAGTCTTACTCTTCTGTCTACAGTTGTAGTTGGTCGATATGAGGCTGGTCTTTTATGCTGCAAAACAAAGATATATTCATGAACAGGCAAAATGTACATAATTACACACAGCCTGTATCTACTGATGTTAATTAAGAGTCATAATTACCTACAAAGGCCCTGAGAATGTCTCAACTGTAACCTTAATTCTTCTGTAATCGATTCAGTGTAAAACCGCACAGTATATTCGATTAAATCCCACTGGATATTCCACCTGTTGTTCACTTCATTAAGGCAAAAAAAAAAAAAAAACAGTGAAATGGATTTCAGGCATTCTTGCAATCTATAGAAGAATCAGCCAAGAGACCCGTTTTTAGCTTGGGATTGGGAATGTGATATTGATCACCGATTGGTTGCATTTCTTTCAAATACAACAGGAACTTTACCATAAAGTAATAGTAATCTTAACATGGATATGCGGACTCAGAAAGTAACAGTTACAACGAAAAAAGTCCACGTTTTACAAATAGGCAACCTCAATGAATAACGGAAATTAACTTAACACCTTTTCTAAATGAGTTCAGATTACTGAGTTGAAATTTCAATGCTTTTTTATGATGTTGATGAGTAATAAATGTAGTGTAACAACTTGTACTACAAACACAACAATGTTATCGTTGTTACCGTGTTATGAAATGTTTGTGCGACTGAATCTCAAGAAACTGTGTAACCTTAAGGAAGTTCTTTACTGTTCGTATAAAGTTTTAGGGCCAAGAGAAAAAACGCTACACTGTTGATTCTCTCTGTACTGACATAGTTGGTCGTTTAAAGCGGAAGACGTTCTGTGGCACTGCAGTCAAGGAACATTTCGGTGTAATGACACAGGTTTTTGCACATCGCGCCTGAAAACTGTCAATATCGGAGCCAACCATCACAGCTCCGTCGCCATATAGTCTCGTTAACGTATGCTAGGCTGTGACATATCATTGCCGTATAGTATAGCTTCTGTAAGTTAAGCTGTAACTGCTTCCAATGCAGTTGTTTCTGTTCACATACTATCTGCAGCAACGTCGAAACATTTGTGTAAATGATGATGTAGTAATTTACCACAGACTCTAGAGTTTCGTCTTACCTGAGATAAATCACTTTACACCTAAGAGCGATAATTCTGAAGTTTAGATGAGAAATTTCAGCTTTCAGATAACGAAGACGAATTTGATCAACAGTCGCTCTTCATTTTTTCTAGTTATCGTAACACATGTAGACTGGAATGCTGATGAGGACTTCGTGACTTTTCCGATGCTCTGAAAGCTATTTACAGTAGCATTAACGCCAATCTTCGGCAGTAAGATAGCTGCTACCAAGATGGAGAAAGAAAACCTCCGCCAGTAGCAGACAACTTAAACTCAGTCCGACAATCTGCATCTAATATCGTTCCATATTTACAGTCAGTTGTAACTATATAAATGACAATGATTTTATGTGTGGAAGAAATTGGAACCCTCATGCAAATTTCGTCATTGTTTACATAGTGCATGATACGAGGGAATTCGCCATCGCTACCGTTCAAGGCATGAAACATCTAAGCAGTCTTGAATGAGTGTATCAATGTCTTTTTCTTATGGTACAGGGTAACGTAACGTCATTAAAAAATCATGAACTCGAGTCTTGTTATGGAATTCACGATATTAATTATTAACGAGCAACCTATGAGGGGCAGTAATTTATTAAGAAAGATTACATCTTTTGTACTGTTAAGAGAGGCCATAATGACATTGGTCGTAGTAGGACGTGAAGCAAATATTGCTTTTACCTTGAAAGTATTAGATGTTTTGGATTTAATTCGGATCTAAATCAACTGGGCTGAAGTATCTTAAGGCCGTGTGATAGAGTTGTAGTTATAGTTATGCTTCAACCTGGCAGCGTGGCAGCATAATTCACGCCTTTCTGTGCCAATGTCAGATTTAACCCAGAATAGTAAAGATCATTATTTCTTCTAGCGTGGTACCTATGCATTTTGCTACTATTGTTGAACTGGGATGGGTTATTAATGTCAAATTTCATAATTGAATATATGTACTGCAAAGAAACTGTGAATATCCTGAGTTCCTTAAATAAATGTCTGAAGTTGATCCTGGCTGGGCTCCAGTTATTATTCTGATTACACATTTTTGTGTAATGAATACTTTTTCTCTTAATCATGAATTACTCCACATAAAAGCAGTGAATAAAAATGGGCATAGTAGGTTTGTCACCAAAATTCCCATTAATCCTAACAACATAAGTAGCTGAACCTAATAATTTCAGCAATTACCAACGCATTTCTTCCAGTTTTATTTCTCACCAATGCACGCATCCACAAATTTTGAATATTCTGCTTTAGCAACAAACTTCTTTTCAGAGTCTATATTTATCAATGATATTATGTCATTTACTTATATAACTGTATATACTGTGTTTTCATAAAATTTAGTGAGAGTCCATTTGCTGAGAACCACTTAACAATTTTCTTAAACACATTATTTACAATTTCCTGAGATAATTGTTGTTTGTCAAGCGTAATTACTATACCTGTATAATCAGGAAATAACTAGCATTTCTTCCAGTTTTATTTCTCACCAATGCACGCATCCACAAATTTTGAATATTCTGCTTTAGCAACAAACTTCTTTTCAGAGTCTATATTTATCAATGATATTATGTCATTTACTTATATAACTGTATATACTGTGTTTTCACAAAATTTAGTGAGAGTCCATTTGCTGAGAACCACTTAACAATTTTCTTAAACACATTATTTACAATTTCCTGAGATAATTGTTGTTTGTCAAGCGTAATTACTATACCTGTATACTCAGGAAAATAACTAGCTTTGCGTCTTCGTGAATATAGAGAGGCAAATCATTAATGTACACACATCAAAAGAAGTATTGCATCACCAATGTTCCCAGAACCCCTGAAGGTAAACGTTGACTGTGGGAGTTGTATCACAGACACAGTTCCTTTGACTGTTCAGAGTTGTCTCTAAACCCGCCCAAAGATGTAAACAGCAATGCATGAGTGGCGCCTATTAGACGGTCAGGGTCCGACATCCGATCAGTTCCAGTCATTCCACCAGGAAGAAGGTCACGGCTTGCGTTGTCTGCTGTTGAACCATGCCTAGACGGTCAATACCGCGTTTCGAAGCGTTCACATTGTTACTTTGTGCCAGGAAGGGCTCTCAACAAGGGAAGTGTCCAGGCGTCTCGGACTGAACCAAAGCGAGATTGTTCGGACATATAAGAGATACAGAGAGACAGGAACTGTCTATAACATGCCTCGCCCAGGCCGCCCAGGTGCTAGTACTGCAATGGATGATAGCTACCTAAGGGTTATGGCTCAGAGGAACTCTGACAGCAACGCCACCATGTTGAATAATGCTTTTCGTGCTGCCACAGGACGTCGTGTTACGACTCAAACTGTGCGCAATAGGCTGCATGATGCGTAACTTCACTCCCGACGCCCATGGCGAGGTCCATCTTTGCAACCACGACACCACGCAGCGCAGTATAGATGGGTCCAACAACGTGCTGAATGGACCGCTCAGGATTGGCATCACGTTCTCTTCACCGATGAGTGTCGCATATGCCTACAAGCAGACAATCGTCAGAGACGTGTTTGGAGGCAACCAGGTTAGGCACACTGTTCAGCGAGTGCAGCAAGGTGGATGTTCCCTGCTGTTTTGGGGTGACATTATGTTGGGTCGACGTACTCCGCTGGTGGTCATGGAAGGCGCCGTAACGCCTGCACATACGCGAATGCAATCCTCCGACCGATAGTACAACCATATCAGCAGCATATTTGCGAGGCATTTGTCTTGATGGGCTGTAACGCCGGAAATGCATATCCTCCTATTTCAATCTGTTGCACTATAAATTTGTTTTCCTTATTTTTGTTACCTGAATATATGACATTTCTGTGTCTTCGATTATTGAAATTGTTTTACTATTTGTATATATATATTTATGCATTTATGTCAATGTATATTTGGTTTGTTTCGTAAATATTATTTGTATTTTTACGCTAGGTCTTGCCTAGGGAAAACTGCTATCGAACGATTATATCGAAAGGTCGTGTGAAGAATCAAAGTGTGTAGGATCTTTGGTAATGTTAACTCTGTCGCGTGGAGCGCGGGCAGAGGGGGAGTCTGGCTGGAGTAGCGAGTGGAGCAGGTGTGGTGCGTGAAGCTCCCGCGAGTTGCCGCGCTTTCGGGGTTTGGCAGCATGTAATTGCGCTCGACTTGCGATGATAGTTTCTGACATGGTGTCGCGGACGGGAAGCATTAGCTGGCGCACATCAAGAGCCCGTTTCGACTGATGACCGTGTCGAGAAGAAGGCGCGCCAACATCCAGCTTCTGCAACAGCGACGGCCGACAATGAATGACTGTCGCCACCTCCTCGATCGACTGCTTCAAACCTTCAATCAACCAACAAGGAAGACCGGAAGCACGTAAAGTTTTAGAACTGTATGGCAGACCTCAGCTTTTCCAACTTTTAAAATTGTTGCATCACAAAATTACAGCTACTTAGCATGTACCTTTGTTGCTCATTGTCCCAATTGCATTACCAAGCAGGGTCCCTTCCTTTTCCGGAATGAACCCGAGTGTCGTTGACATTCAAACGCCAGTATTAAAGTAGTATTATAGCATTTCACTGCTTTAATTTCAAAGTTCAGTTAAAGTATTCATAGCTGGCTACAAAATTTAGATTACACAAGCACGAATTAAGAGTGCCAGTTTTGTTACCATATTTTAGCTTACCTGTGACTGCAGCTCAGCTTGGTACGTACTAAATTTTACTATTGTTAATTGTTCAGAATCATTTAATTCAAGTTCAAAGTTAAATCTCTTATTTCTAAATTGCGTAGATTCAAGTAGCTTTTGAAATGATTGTTAAGGCAGTCCAAGACTAACCGTATTTTACCGAATGTCGATGTGCTTCAGAAAGAAAGCTCACTATTAACTTCAGTCACTAAATTAACTTTCGATTTTCCGGTTTTATTAATTCTTTTGCTAAATTAAGTCAGAGTGTAGCGAAATTTATTACTTCTGAGAAACTTTCAGGTTTCACACTACACACTTATCAACCTTCAGTTGCCACGCTTCTAGTGCTAATTATATGTGTAATAATCTTTCTTTTTCAGTTACTATAGTAATTGTCCTTAGGACTGGCGACCGTAATTTCCCCCAGATCTCAAATATCTAATTACTGCTAGTTGATTGTTAACGTAACGGCCGCACATTTACTTTCTTTATTAACTTTACCCCTATTTCAAAATTAATTTCCACCAGTTTCATTAGCATTTTTCCTTTCATTCAGATGTAACCCTTTCCTCCGTCTTTACCGACAAATTAACATTGGTGACGATTGCTTTTCCCAAATTTCCATTAGGTACACGCAATTTAATTTTTCACTGTCATTAAGGTCGATAAGTGAGGGGGAGGTTACACGTGGTGATCTGGTGAAAAGTCCATCTTCGGATTTGAGGTTGTTCTGGACACGAATTTTGCATTGTGCAAATATCGTAACAAAGTACTGGTTACGTACAGGCCGTTACGTCAGCGAGAATAAGTATTGGGAGTAATCCTAATCATATTTGAGATTTGGCATTTATATTGAAAATTATTAAAATGAGTGAAGGCAACAATTGCCCAAATTTGGAAACTTGGATACGGAACAATCGGTCGAACAGTGGGAAACGCGCACAGCGGTACCCATTGTTGAGGGGCAGGCGGCTAGCATGAAAGACGCGACCGCCCAAACGCAACAAAGAGCAGAAATGGAATTCCAAACTTTAGAAAATGTTTCGAAATCGGAAGTGAAAATCAAATCTGAATCCCTTGATGACGAATACGGGGGGACAATTAAAGAGGAAGCCGCTACGGAAGTAAAACCGGTAGTTTCCGGGAATTTAACTGATTTATTGAATGTTTTGATTAAAGAAATCAAGAGTCAATCGGCCAAGCAAGAAGCTCAGGCTGCCAAGCAAGAAGCTCAGGCTGCCAAGCAAGAAGTTCAGGCTGCCAAGCAAGAAGCTCAGTCTGAAAAAATTGAACGGATGCTAGACAATCAGAACAGAGCTATTAACGTTGTTAACAACAATGTTGGAGTTGTTAACACAAAAGTTGATAAAATCAAAGAAGATATTGTTGTAATTAATACCGAAAACGGTAACCTTAAACAGGAAACGATAGGCGTTCAGGCGGAAATTACGAGCATAAATACTCGTTTTTATTCCGAAATTAGCAGAATCGAGAAAAGTGTAGGAGAAGCAGTTGCTCCGATCAACGAGAATAAGGTGACGGAACAAATTCAATTAGTGAAAAAAGAGGATCAAAAGGAGGTGGAAACTTTAAAGGCTTTAGTATCCGAAGTAGATACCAAAGTGACGAAGCAGGCTAATACCTGCGAAGAAAAAAATTAGGGAAGTAGAAACGCTTGCGACAACCACTTGCCAAGTAATTACGAGAGTGTCGGAATTAGAAAAGAAACTTGACGAAAAACAGAGCTATGTGCCAATCTATGTACATAGTTCGGAATTGTTGACGAAAGAGGAGCGGTTCGACCCCTTGAAAAAAGGCGGTATACACGCGACGGATTTCATTAAGAATTGTGAAAGAGTTTTACCCAGATCATGGACTAATGAGAGAAAAATTAATGCGATTATTGATGTGTTGGCTGGTGATGCCAAGCGTTGGGGCTTAAACCTCAACATTACGAAGCTGACTTTTGACGAGTTTAAAAATTTGTTTCTGGCTGAATACTGGTCAGAGCAAAAACAGCAAAGTGTCTGGCGCGAATTTGTCGTATCGAGGCCTTTCGATGCGAATTCGCGCGGCTCGATGAAGGAGTTTTGTGAGGGCTGGATTCGCAAGTTGGAATATTTGCGTGATCGCCGCACAGAATCCGAAATAGTCTGGGAACTCTACAAGAAGCTTCCAGATGATACAAAACGCTACGTAGGAAGCAATTACAGGACAATCAATGATTTCCTGGAAAGAGTTGAGGACGAGGACAATTGGCGCAATAATCGTGACAGTGGTAGAGGCCGTGGTAACATCTACGTAACCACAACAACGATAACCATGGGAATAATGCATACCGCAACCATGGCAGCAATAGCAATAGTGGTTCGGACCGTAATAACAATCGGTATAATGCAAATAATAACAGGAATGACGGAAACCAGTATCATACTAACGTGATACGCGCTTCACAGAATAGTAATAACGCCAGAGGGTGTGATCAGCCGCCTCAACAGCATCCGGGGAGCGTATCTGCTGGGACGAGACAGGGAAACCATTAGCCGCGCCGGTAAGGGGCCGACCGGGCGTGGAGAAATTTTGGCGGCCCAATAACAAGAGAAAACCCAGGTATCGTCGTTATGAAAATTCCGTGTGGAATAATCAACGGCGGGAGAGTGTGCAAATGTTAAGAGAAAGGAGTGAGCCACAAGTAGTAGATCAGCTGTATACACGGCAGTAGAAAATACATTCACTGTCAGTGAGAACAATTTAAGTAGTGTTCCGGAAATCGATTATAAAGTGGCAGCTGTAATACCCACAGCGGAACTGGAGATTGAGTTTAAGAATGATTCGCAAGTGTTGAGAGAAGATGAGATGTCGGATAAAACGTCCGTCATCGAGCGAGGGGATGCAGAGAGGGATGAGGTCTGGCTAAGGCAGTTCGGTCGCTTATACTACGAACTAAGAGATTATAGGGGCCTGTAAGGGAGAAGTGTTTATGGGGAGCGCGGGCAGGATTTGCCGCGTCTCGTCCCGCAGGAAGATAGTGTTTGTGAAGTGATAGGAAGTACTGGCCCTAACCGGCAGACTTTACCAGAAATAATTGATGTTAATGGGGAGCACGAGCAAGATTCCTCGTGTTTCGTCCCGCAAGAGTTGGATGTTGAAGTAGTAACGGAAAGTTCTCGCCCTGACCGGCAGGCTTTACCGAAAGTTATAGTGGTAGAAGTGGCCGACCCATCCGACGCAAAACTCCAGTTTAAGCATTGCGAAAGTATTAAGAGGAAAGATTACGAGAATTTTAGTGATAGCTGGACACGATTGGTAGAAAAGCACGTAGATTACAGCGAGTATGAGGTTAGAGCTGACGTTATAAGGTCAGACGGTAGCAGTGTGGGTTGCGCAGATCTAGAGGAAGTAATTGCAGATACTACTGGGCACATTCCTCCAGGTAGATTGGCAGATGAGATCAATCTGACCAAAGAGGAATCAACGAAGGTGACAATTAATGAATTGATGGCAAAGCAACACACACCAGTTGACGAGTTACAGGAAAAGGTTTCGGTATTGGAGGCGGAGCTACAGACTAAGCCTCAGGACAAACGTGTTGAAATTAAAACTGTATGTGAACAGAGGCTGAAAAAGCCGCCAGATAAGCCGGATTTAGGATCAAATCCGGATGGTTTTTTCTGGAATGACCTGGATATAGTCGAGGATTTACTGTGGGAAAATAAAGAAACGGTCGAGGACAAGTGTAGACAGATAGTGGTGTCTGTTAATATGCACGGCCTGCAACTAAACGTGTTGATTGACACCGGTGCAGAATTGAGTGCTGTATCTGGAAAAATATTTCAGTTACTGAAAGACAGACCTGGCATCGTAGTTATGCCAGTAACAGGAGTGAAAATTATCGGTGCTACTGGGAAGGCCAGTAAACCGGTCACAAAACAGATTTTTGTCCACTTCGAGATATGTGGGGCACGATTTGAACAAGAGTTTATCGTCGTGCCAGACTTAACTACGGAAGTAATTATCGGGTTAGATTGGCTATTAAAGTACCATGCAGTGATTAACTGCGAAAGCAAAACTTTGACATGTATGTCACTAGATAAAACAATGGTAGTTGGTTATGACGAGGCAGGAGACGGTGTGCATAGGCAATACCAGCCTATACACATTGTTAACTGGCCGGATGACATTGACGTAGGAATGAATTTGAACTGCCGTAACGTGAGGAATTTCGGAATTGACAAAAGTGTAGAAAGTGAATTGGAAGAGATAATCAAATTCCCTCCACGGATTGACATTAGTATTGGTGTGAAAAAAGATCGTTTGCGAGAAGTAATGAAGCTAAAATCCGATGCTCGCATACGTCGTCAAGACGCTAAAGCGCGTTTTGCTAAGTTTGCCACCGGAGACTTAGTACTTGTAAAAGCTCATGAGAAATCGAGAGAGATAGACAATGAAATCTCTAAATTTAAGTTTGTTTATAATGGACCATATAAAGTCATTGGTATACCTCACACAAATGCTTATTGCTTAGAGTATCCAAGCTCTGGAAAACTATTAGGTATACGGAACACTGTAGACTTGAAATTGTACCAACCTAGGATTGATTAATACCACAGAATGGGTAATTTGTACAGTATGTAAGATAGAGTGTAAGATTTAACGATTCGCTAGATTGCCATGCTTTTGCCTGACCAAGAGGACATTAAAGAAGTTGTACTTAATAAGTAATTAATTTTTGACTAAATGATTTAAGAGTAACTGATTAGTAATCATCTGAAAAATCCAAGCTGCTAGTTTAATTTTTCAGTTGAGTCACAGTAGATTAAGGAATGTAAATATGCTTTTGTAACTAGCTGTCAGATTTCATGAATGTGTGTTTTACTAGTCATTTCCGATGTACTTAGACGCTGTTTTAAGTTTCAGGCTAGTACATGCGTGTGATGATGGACAGTGTTGAGTTATCCACTGTGATAGTATTAAGGGACTCCTTGAGGTTACTCGGGAGTGAGTTTTTCCTAAAGAATTCAGTGAAACGGACGTTCTGGAAATGCCGTTACACAGGCGAGTGAGATCAAGCGTGCTGCACAGGCGGGGGCAACAATACTGGCAAGGCGGAGCCGCTGTCGGCTCTTGTGTCGCTGTCGGATCTTGTGCCACTGTCGGCTCTTGTGCCGCTGTCGGCATTCTTTGTACTTGCGAGTACGGAAAGCGGAGTTGTTTTTCTTCGAGGACAGCTGATGTGAAAGAATTCTGTTGTCAATATTTATGTTTTTGTCGATCTGCTATATATTATTTTATTGTTTAGCGTTAAGTGCACACTCATGACGAGAATATTAATTATGAAAAGTTTATATAAAATACGTATTCTGTGTAATTAATTATTAATTGGCGTATTTTGATACACCTGTTTTTTTTATGACCATGTAATCTGATTAATTTTGTAAATAGTATTCCATTTCTTGACACTGCTAGGAATTTTGATTTTTAGAATAGCTAAACCATTTTCTATGTTTTCTATGAATTTTAATATGTTGTCAACCTGTTTTATTTTGTGCAAGATGACAGAGTGGAATAAGATTAGGAGTGTCTCCACTCAATTATTGTGGTCTAAAAAATTGATTTATGGTTAATTAGACGAATTCTAAATTTTGTTGATGTTTTGAGCATATGCATTTCCGCTGTTTCTGAGTCTGTTTACGTTACACGAACATCCTCAGACAATGTGGGGCACGTGTAATGCCGAAAATGCATATCCTCCTATTTCAATCTATTGCACTATAAATTCGTTTTCCTTATTTTTGTTACCTGAATATATGACATTTCTGTGTCTTCGTATATTGTAATTGTTTTACTATTTGTATATATATATTTATGCATTTATGTCGATGTATAATTGGTTTGTTTCGTAAATATTATTTGTATTTTTACGCTGGGTCTTGCCTAGGGAAAACTGCTATCGAACGATTATATCGATAGGTTGTGTGAAGAATCAAAGTGTGTAGGATCTTTGGTAGTGTTAACTCTGTCGCGTGGAGCGCGGGCAGAGGGGGAGTCTGGCTGGAGTAGCGAGTGGAGCAGGTGTGGTGCGTGAAGCTCCCGCAAGTTGCCGTGCTTTCGGGGTTTGGCAGCATGTAATTGCGCTCGACTTGCGATGATAGTTTCTGACATGGTGTCGCGGACGGGAAGTATTAGCTGGCGCACATCAAGAGCCCGTTTCGTCTGGTGACTGTGTCGAGAAGAAGGCGCGCCAACATCCAGCTTCTGCAACAGCGACGGCCGACAATGAATGACTGTCGCCACCTCCTCGATCGACGGCTTCAAACCTTCAATCAACCAACAAGGAAGACCGGAAGCACGTAAAGTTTTAGAACTGTATGGCAGACCTCAGCTTTTCCAACTTTTAAAATTGTTGCATCACATGAACCTTTGTTGCTCATTGTCCCAATTGCATTACCAAGCAGGGTCCCATCCTTTTCCGAAATGAACCCGAGTGTCGTTGAAATTCAAACGCCAGCATTAAAGTAATATTATAGCATATCACTGCTTTAATTTCAAAGTTCAGTTAAAGTATTCATAGCTGGATAAAATATTTAGATTACACAAGCACGAATTAAGAGTGCGAGTTTTGTTACTGTATTTTAGCTTACCTGTGACTGCAGCTCAGCTTGGTACGTACTAAATTTTACTATTGTTAATTGTTCAGAATCATTTAATTCAAGTTCAAAGTTAAATCTCTTATTTCTAAATTGCGTAGATTCAAGTAACTTTTGAAATGATTGTTGAGGCAGTCCAAGACTAACCGTGTTTTACCGAATTTCGATGTGCTTCAGAAAGAAAGCTCACTATTAACTTCAGTCACTAAATTAACTTTCGATTTTCCGGTTTTATTAATTCTTTTGCTAAATTAAGTCAGAGTGTAGCGAAATTTATTACTTCTGAGAAACTTTCAGGTTTCACACTACACTTGTCAACCTTCAGTTGCCACGCTTCTAGTGCTAATTATATGTGTAATAATCTTTCTTTTTCAGTTACTATAGTAATTGTCCTTAGGACTGGCGACCGTAATTTCCCCCAGATCTCAAATATCTAATTACTGCTAGTAGATTGTTAACGTAACGGCCGCACATTTACTTTCTTTATTAACTTTACCCCTATTTCAAAATTAATTTCCACCAGTTTCATCAGCATTTTTCCTTACCGACAAATTAACTTCGGTGACGATTTTTTTTCCCAAATTTACATTAGGTACACGCGGTTTAATTTTTCACTGTCATTAAGGTCGATAAGTGAGGGGGAGGTTACAGGGCGACAATTCGCACCACCACCGTGCATATATTGTGAATGACTTACTTCAGGATAACGACATCGCTTGACTAGAGTGGCCAGCAGGTTCTCCAGACATGAACCCTATCGAACATGCCTGGGATGGATTGAAAAGGGCTGTGTATGGTCGAGGAATCTACGCCGAATCGCCGTTGAGGAGTGGGACAATCTGGACCAACAGTGCACTGATGAACTTGTGGACAGTATGTCACGACGAATACAGGCATGCATCAATGCAAGAGGATGTGATACTGTGTAATGTAGGTACATGTGTGTACAGCCATCTGGACCACCACCTCTGAAGGTCTCGCTGTATGGTGGTACGACATGCAATGTGTGGTTTCCATGAGCAATAGAAAGGGCGGAAATGATGTTTATGTTGATCTCTACTTCAATCTTCTGTACAGGTTCCTGAACACTCGGAACCGAGGTGACGCAAAACTTTTTTTGATTTATGTATTTCAAGAATAATGAGCAAGTCAAGACTGAATCCTGTGGGACATCATTCTTGACACCTCCTGAGGCAGAGGACTCTGTTGATTTCTGGAGACTATCTTCACTGTTAATTTCAACCTCCTGTATTCTTCCAATTAAATATGAATTAAATCATTTGTGCACTGTCCCACTCATACTACGGTACTTAAGCTTACCTGGAAGAATTTCATGATTAACACAGTCAAAAGCATTTCAGAGAGCACAAAAAATCCCAGTGGGTAACATTCTATTACTCAGAGCATTTAAAATCTGATCAGTGAAACCATGTATACCATTTTTTGTTGGAAAGCTCTTCTGAAAATTTAATTGATATTTTGTTAGTACTTCATTTGAAGCTACTCTTGAATACATTACTTTTTCAAGGATTTTGTATAAAGCCTTCTGAAGTGACATGAGGTGATAGTTTCTAGCATGAGACTTATCCCATTTTTATGCAATTATTTAACAGTAGAATATTTTAGTCTATCTGGAAAAAGTCCTGCTTCAGTGACCTACTACATATGTGGCTGAGAATCCTACTTATCTGTTGGGATCAAACTTTTAGTACTCTGTTGGAAATGCCATTAGGTTCATGTAAACTTTTACTTTTGAGTGAACTTATTATTTTCCAGTTTTAGTTTGTAAGGTGAGTTGAATTTCGGTTTTGTCAGATTGCTTCCACATACAGGCTTGCATTTTCGAATGAACAGCTGGATTCCATTTTCTCTATTATACTTAAAAAGACTGTCAAAAATACTTTCCACTTCCGACATTTTGCTTACAAACTTTTCGTTGATTTTGATAGAAATATAGTCTTCCTGTGCTCTTGGTTGCCCTGCTTCCCTTTCAACAATATTCTAAATTCATTTAATTTTATTATCAGAGGTGCTAATCTCAGACATAAGGCACATTCTTCTAGTCATTTTAATAACTTTTCCTAATACACTGCGGTACTTTTTATAATGTTTGAATGATATGGACCATTACTCCCTCTAGCTATAAGATACATCTCCATTTTCTGTTCACAAGATATTTTTATCTGTTTAGTAAGCCATGGATTCTTAGATAGTTTCTTACAATTATGTTTCACTGTTTTCTTAATGTCTAATGAAACAGGTTAAATTTTAAATTAACATCAAGTTTCTGGTACATCTCATCCCAAACTATCTGTTGGAAGTCCCTCTAAAATTTGCAGCTGTTAAATCGTTAATTGAACGCACTATTTTGGAGTACTGTTTTCCTTTGCTGTATGATGTCGTTTCAGGTACTGTAATTAGCTTAACAGTAGAAGTTTCTATCTGATTAAATTTATTTTGGTCTATAAAAACATTATTTTTGGATGTGCTGCCTTCCTGCATGGGAAAATGGATAACTGATATCAAATTGAGAGAACCAACTAATGTTTCAAGTTCATGCTTTCTACCAGACCCTTTCACAAAATCTGTATTGAAATCCTAGAAATAATAATTTTATTCCCTCTGTCTCATAGACAGCACAACAAACAATCCAAGTTTTTGAGATGTAGCCAAAAATTTACCAATGGCGACCTACAAACACCTACAAGTATAAATGTACCATTATTTATTTTATGCTCACAGGTACATGCCTTCATATGTTGCTCTACACAAAAAATTTTATTTTCTAAATTTTTCACACTGTGATGAATTTTAACATACATGAAAATTCCTCCTCTCTCTGTAGAGTCTCTTCCTACATGTGCTGAAATCGTATATCTGGCTACATTTACCTTTTCCATATCTGTGACTGTATGATGTTCAGACAGGCACAGTACATCTACTCCACCCTGAGTTTCTAAATCTTCTGAGCAAACAAGAAGCTCATCTACTTTGTTTTTTAATCCCTAGATATTCTGATGCTACATACTAACATTATATTTCACTGTACTTTTATGAGGATCTTGTGGAATACTACTAACATTATTTTTCACTGTGTTGTATGGGAACCTTGTGATATTTTACCATCTCTGTTCCTGCCTGTCTGAGCTTCTCATTTATTTGGTTCAGTGTTGAATCACTGTACACTGATCACAGCCTAAACAAGTTGTACTCCCAGGAATTTCAGTGCCTCCACATCCCCTTAAAGATTTTGCTATCATCCCAGTCAATATACCCTTCCCTTTCTACTGAGATGCGGCCATGCCTTGTGAAGTCCCAACGGTCAATAGCGTCAACAGGAACCAAACCTAAGCCTGACAAAATAAGTACCAGAAGCAGCTAATTCCATACTAATCATCCTGACGCCTGTTCGGTTGGGGCTGATCATACCACATGAAAGCAGGATCAAAACCAACAATTCTGTGGTCCATCACAGATGCCATTTTCACTGGGTCACAGTAAATATTATTGCTCTGATCCCTATCAATACTGTTTCCTGCTCCTCCCTCTCTCACAGCTTGCTCCTGCTTAGTAAAACCCTTGCACAATGATCCTAATCCTCTATCACTTGACTACATGCACTGGGCTTAAGTAACTTGTGACGTTGTTCCTGTCACCTAATTTTTCCTGCAATATCTGGTCCATACATCTTACACCGCTACTACCTTAGAACAGAACTTTCCTCCTACTTTTTGTGAAACGTTTGGTTTCCTGATGAACTATTAACTACACTTACATCTACCTGGGCCTCTTCCTTTGTTAACAGAGGTGACAAGGCAAAGCTCTTGTTTCTGCCAATGATGAAATTGTCAGATGCTACTCACTTTCTCCGGCCCCTGCTCGCAGCTGCCACTTCCCACTTGTCTTCACCCTTCTCCCCCCTTAACCTCATAAGTTTCTCCCTAACACTATCCTGTTTGATCTCTGTCTTCCCTTCCTGTTCAGCTGTTTTCCTATCCCTTGAAAATAATTTGCAGTACCATGTAAGAGAGTCATTTACTTCCTCAATTCCTATGCCACAATATTCCCCTCGCCCCCCCCCCCCCCGCCCCCACCGCCCCAATACAACCATCTGTCAAAACAGCTGCATAGAACCCCAGAGTTAACTTTCCTATGACACTAGGCTATTTACAAACTTTTTGCAAAATTTATCTAGAAAATAACAGCAACAAAATATTAACTGCAGATCACACCAGTCACCAAAGTTATGTGGAACACTAATATTTTTTATTTTCTGAGATTTTTCTCTATACAAAGGTTTTTCTCCAACATAACAAATACCAGGAAATTATTGCATCTGTTACATGATCTTAATATATCTTCTCAGGATGCCCCTCAAAGTGTTTCGATCTCGCATATCTTCTTCCTATGCATCAAGTCTTCTCTTCGTAACTCGTACATTTTGGAGCCAGGTTGTCACAGGACTTCCTCTTCTCTTCTTTTCCTCCGGTTCCCATTCCAGGATCGTTTTCGTAATTCTGGCTTCCCCCATTCTTATTACTTGACTGTACCATTGCAACTTCTTACTATCTATCACGTCATATGTTCTTTCTCTTACTTCTATTCCCTCTATTATTTCGTCGTTTCTTACTTTCCCCTTTCTAGAAACATTTGCTGATCTTCTCCAGTTGTTTTACATGTTTCAGATTAGTAGTTCATGTCTACACTCCATACATAAGTATGCTCTCTAGTATCTATTTATATACCTTTTTGTTGAGTTTAGTACATTTCTGCTCCATTAGATTGAGCTGAGCATCTCAATGACCTTCCTTCCGATGCTGATTCTTTTATTAATTTATACCTCTGATTTTCCCACAATCTCTAACATCGATCCGAAATAACAGAAAGTTCCCCTCTATGTACAAGTCATCCCGATCATTAGTGAAGTGTTCTGTTTTCTGGTAATTAATCTTCAATCCCAATTTCTGTATGCCACTGATAATTGAAATTTTAAACATTGTTATAGGCTGAATTGATAATTGGTTACAAATATGATTTGGGTCCTCCCTGTCTTGTGCTATATATTGTCAGCAAATAGCTGGTGATGTAAATAAACTCCATATTTAATTTCTTGCCCCATCGCACTCCGTTTACGAGATCATATCTTAGGGCTGATGTCTACATAGATTTGAAATATTGCTTGTGACATGAGAGCCTTGTAACAGACCCTTCTTTCTTTTAAATTTCTGTGAAAGTGTACTACCAGTTTTCACTTGACATATGTTCTAACATTCTGCGTGGTGTCTGTTTGTTCTAAGTCATGTCTCCCAACCACTTTCGCGCAACTACGCTCTGAGCGTGTTTTCTAGGGAATTGACTAGTTTGTACCTGGGACCTGTTGCTGGTAAGGAGATGCCAGACCACACATGATATGTAGAGTTCAGAAGAGTTCAGTGAGACTAACGATGATATAATCAAACACTTAATGATTTCAGAGTCAGCTCCACTGCACTCCCTGTAAAAGAATATTAATACTAACTAAATTTAGTGGAAGGGGTTCAAGGCTTTCCTATCTTTAGGTAGCTGGTAAAATAACGTCGAAAAAGCAGTTAAGTTTACCAATGGAATTTTTATTCTACTCACAAAACATTGTTTATAAATTGCACTGTTGATAAAAGGAAATATTCTAATACAGGATGATAAAAACCAACTGCGTTCAACAAAAATGTGAACGAATATCCCCTGAATGGGTTTCCAAGTTCTACAATGGATCGAAGTATGACCTATTCCATATCACGTCTATACTCTAGGTTTAAGTTAAGTTTCATAAAAGAGAAAACTATCAAAATGGTCTACAGTGACCCTCAATTATCTTTAATTAGTTATTTAACTTGTTGTAAATTACAGTGGCTGATGTGGCTTCTCAATAATTATATTACTGAAAAATCATCACGTTTAAGATTTTAACTTCTAATAGCAAATGTGAATACCACGAAGTTTAATTGACGATCGACACTAGTATTATGTAAAAAGGAGATGTAACAGATGAGACTTCTGCAGTTTTGAGTGAAGCCTCATGTTGCATCACGTGTGTTCATTACTTTGTCGTTGGTTAGGCAGCATCAGGAGGCGGCGGGCGGCGCAGCTCCACACACCTCACTGTCTTGGAAGCAACTCTTTCTAACTTCTCTTTACTACAATTTACCGAAGTGGGTTTAAGAAAAAGATATCTGGCTGTGTTTTCAACTGACCAATCTGGGTCTCAATGTTAACCTTAAGCTCCGCCTACAAAAATTCTGTCTATCTAATGAGAAATGTTATACTTTTTGTGGTGGGGCAATGTTTCTAATGTTTGCTACATAACAGAGATGTGTATAGTCTCACGCTAAAACTTGCAGCTGGTGTGGCCCTTTTAGTGTTATCGTAAGATCTATACTGTTCTTCTGGAGGGCTCTATCTTTTAACATGGGCTGGGGGTGGTCTTGGCTGTCGGCTGGCGATGTGGGTGTCTGTCCCTCATCGTAGGGTGTCCTAGCCTACACGACTCTGCTTTCGGCTTCTGTTCTCGATTCTCCCCTCGGAACTGCGTCTGTTTCACGGTGGGATGGTGTGACATGCATTTAGGCGTTCTTGTGTTAGTCTGTGGTATTCCATTTGCTCACTTGTTGATCGTATTACTTTGGTTAATTTAATGTCAGGATTTATTCGGAGCTATGTGACGTACTGCCGGATTTGCTATCATGTCAGGGTTTTCATGGAAGGTGTTAGATTTGCCTGACACCTTACAATGTTATCTTTATACATTTCTTCTATCTTTTAATTAAAGGACCCCTCATGTTTACCATATGTGATGCGCTCCAAACTAGTTTTCTCAGGACAGTATCATATCCTTCTTCTAAATGTATGAAAGTTAATCCTATGACTTTGATTTTTCCCTATGTTTTTCTAAGATATCTCGTAATATGAAAATATGGTCGACGCATGATCTACCAGCTGTGAAAACAAGCTGTTCTTCTGGGGCTTTAAAATTAATTTTTATTTTTGATTATATTTAAAAAAACTCTCATTAATGTGTTTATAAATTAAATTCCTCGATAGCCCTAGCAGACTTTAAGATCCCCTTTCTTAAATATAGTGTTAATGAAACCCAACATCGTTTCCTTTGGTATTGAATCCCTCTTAACATTTTGTTGTATAGCCTTCTTACTAGGTTCACAATTTTGTCACTGCCATATTTTAAGAGCTCCATATTGATACTGCCTGGTCCAGGTGATTTGCCATTCTCTCCTGTTCTTAATACCTTACTCAATTCACTTTCTATAACTTGAATCTCCTCCCCTTCCTGTTCATTTTCTTCAACTGTTCCGTCCTTCAGATACTCCTCTCTGTCTTTATTTAATAATTTCCAGAAATATTCTTCCCATTCTTTCGATGTTCTCAGATGAAGATTGGTTTTGGCTTTCGTGTCTTGTCGAAGTCTTTTTAACACTGACCACTCATCTTTCGCTTTCCCAAATCCTAGTTTGCTATTGACATTGGCACATGTCCTTCCCCATGCTTCATTCTTTGCTATCCTTTTTTTTCATTTATTTTTCTCTTTCCTTGTAAGTTGTTCCTTTTGCTTCCGATTTATCATTCAACCATCGGTTGAATGCGGTCGTCTTTTCTTTTACCGTCACCTCTATTTCCTGTGTTCCTGTGACCACGATCCTGCTATACAGTTGTGGTTGTTTCCCTATATGCCCAGCACCCATTTTGCTATACTTACTATAACGCCTGGTTTTATGTATTCATATATTTCCTCTGCACTTACTTCAAATGATTCTTCCAATGTTTTATCCATTCTGTCAACAAAAAATGTTTGTATACTTTCATCTCGTAGGCTGTCAATATTGAAGTGTAGGTTTTAACCGCTCTCACAAAAAATCGTTTTAATATTGTTTTAGAATCATTCTTTGCATTTTCGTGTGGCCAAAAGCTCTTCATTTTTATTAAAGAGTGGTCTGATCCACTCTGGGCTCCTCTATAAGATCTAACATCAATTACCTTAAAACTGTTTGTCTGTCTAATGATAATATAATCTATTATAGAATCTCTAGTATTCTGTTGCCGTGAATATTTTGAATGTCGTAATGTTTGAAAAATATGTTGGTGATTTTCAGATCAAACTATTCACAAATTTCAATCAAGAATTCTCCATTGTCGTTATATTCTCTCGCTCCATGTTTTCCCATTATCGGATATGATTCTCTAATTCCTACTCTTCCGTTCATATGCCCCATGATAATTAGTTCCTTGAGGTTTTTTCTACAGTCTCCCTAAGTATTGTCCAGAAATTATCTTTCCCCTGGTGTCATGCATAACTCATGGATGCACGTACACCAATAGTTACAACTTCCCTGACAAACAGAGTCATTTCTACCACAATAAAATGTTTATCAATAAATTTCCAGTTTGTGATTCTATTTTTCCATGCTTTTCTTTATCATAACAGAGACTCCTGCTTTGGCTCTTACCACTTTGGACACCCCACTCCAGGTATGTACATAACTACATTCTTCTATATTGCCTTTCTTCTTTGTCTCAGAGCGTACAACAACACTCATTTTGAAGCAAAGTTCTGCTCGGTAATATATTCAGTCTTGTGGCGATATCTTGCACATTAGAGCATCAAAATATCGTTTCCTTTTTTCTTCGGCAGTTCGTCCTCTAAGATTGCAGTTTTCCCGTGGAGTATTATTAGGCTTTCTAGCATTTTAATTTTTCCACGTGAATGAGGAGCTGGCCCCTGCACAACCCCAGCTCTGGGGAACAGGAAATTTATTCTCAAGGTTTATTTCCTGTAGCCTTTGATAAGCCAATATCACGCTACAAGGCAGCACCCGTTAGTTTTGGTCCTCTTCGAGTGTTTTATTTCACCGATAACCACCATACCTGGTGAGCATTCCCCTGACCGCCACTTGGAGAGGCACCCGATGGGAGACTAACAACTCCGCACAGGGGAAAACTAATAAATGTGTATGCTATTAAAATAACGTTAAAACTTGTGTACCCGAAAAATTAGGCCTCAGAGTGCGTGTGCAGGATGTTGACTTTGAGCGTCTTGAAAAGAAATAAAAGATAGAAGTTAAAATCATTTACTCCCCGAGCATATACGGCACTGCTAAATATATGGGTAACGAAAACAAGCTAAATTCGTCGCGCAATACTTACACAAATGTCTTAAAGTTGTATGAGAACCTACGTCAAAAGTACGCGAAAACCGAACATTAGGATGTGTTTTACTTTTCGAGAGATTCGTTGAAGGCAGTGAAATTTCAGTAGGTAAGATGACACAGGCTCTAATTAACTTTTTTCTTGAGTCATCAGGCTTCTGGCTGGTTTGATGCGGCCCGTCACAAATTCCCCTCCTCTGCCAGCCTCTTCATTACGAAGTAGCACTTGCAAAATACATCTTCAGTTGAAACTTCCTGGCAGATTAAAACTGTGTGCCCGACCGAGACTCGAACTCGGGACCTTTGCCTTTCGCGGGCAAGTGCTCTACCAACTGAGCTACCGAAGCACGACTCACGTCCGGTACTCACAGCTTTACTTATGCCAGTACCTCGTCTCCTACCTTCCAAACTTTACAGAAGCTCTCCTGCGAACCTTGCAGAACTAGCACTCCCGAAAGAAAGGATATTGCGGAGACATGGCTTAGCCACAGCCTGGGGGACACAGTTTTAATCTTCCAGGAAGTTTCATATCAGCGCACACTCCGCTGCAGAGTGAAAATCTCATTCTGGAAACATCCCCCAGGCTGTGGCTAAGCCATGTCTCCGCAATATCCTTTCTTTCGGGAGTGCTAGTTCTGCAAGGTTCGCAGGAGAGCTTCTGTAAAGTTTGGAAGGTAGGAGACGAGGTACTGGCAGAAGTAAAGCTGTGAGTACCGGACGTGAGTCGTGCTTCGGTAGCTCAGTTGGTAGAGCACTTGCCCGCGAAAGGCAAAGGTCCCGAGTTCGAGTCTCGGTCGGGCACACAGTTTTAATCTGCCAGGAAGTTTCATATCAGCGCACACTCCGCTGCAGAGTGAAAATCTCATTCTGGAAACATCCCCCAGGCTGTGGCTAAGCCACGTCTCCGCAATATCCTTTCTTTCGGGAGTGCTAGTTCTGCAAGGTTCGCAGGAGAGCTTCTGTAAAGTTTGGAAGGTAGGAGACGAGGTACTGGCAGAAGTAAAGCTGTGAGTACCGGACGTGAGTCGTGCTTCGGTAGCTCAGTTGGTAGAGCACTTGCCCGCGAAAGGCAAAGGTCCCGAGTTCGAGGCTCGGTCGGGCACACAGTTTTAATCTGCCAGGAAGTTTCATATCAGCGCACACTCCGCTGCAGAGTGAATATCTCATTCTGGATACATCTTCAGTTATTTGCTGGATGTATTCCAATCTCTGTCCTCCTCTACAGCTTTGCGTCTACAGCTCCATCTAGTGCCATGGAAATCATTCCCTGATGTCTTAACAAATGTAGTACCATCCTGTCCCTTCTTCTTGTCAGTGTTTTCCAAATATTCCTTTCCTCTCCGATTCTGTGCAGAACCTCCTCTTTCCTTACCTTATCAGTCCACCTAATTTTCAACATTCGTCTGTAGCACCACATCTCAAATTCTTCGATTCTCTTCTGTTCCGGTTTTCCCACAGTCCATGTTTCACTACCATACAATGCTGTGCTCCAAACCACACGTTCTCAGAAATTTCTTTCGCAAATGAAGGCCTGGGCGTGATACTAGCAGGCTTCCTTTGGCCAGGAATGCCGTTTTTGCCAGTGCTAGTCTGCTTTTGATGTTCTCCTTGCTCCGTCTGTTACTGGTTATTTTACTGCCTAGGTAGCAGAATTCCTGATATAAAGTTTATCGCTGTTAGCATTTCTGATACTTCTCATTACTTAAGTCTTTCTTCGATTTGCTCTCAATCCATATTCTGTGCTCACTAGAATGTTCATTCCATTAAGGGGATCGTACGAATCTTCTTTCACTCAAATTAGCAGTGTCATCAGCGAATCGTATCATTAATATCCTTTCACCTTGAATTTTAATAGCGTTCCTGAACCTTTCTTCTATTTCCATCATTGCTTCTTCGGCGTACATATTGAACAGCAGGGTCGAAAAACTACGTCCCTGTCGTTTTAACCCGAGCACTTTGCTCTTCGTCGTCCATTATTATTGATCCATCTTGGCTGTTGTACATATTGTATATTACCCGTCTATCCCTACAGGTTACCCCTATTTTTCTCAGTATTTCGATCATCGTGCAACATTTCGCATTGTCAAACGGTTTTTCCAGGGCGAGGAATCCTATGAACGTGTCTTGATTTTTCTTCTACCTTTCGTAAAGCCATACTGTTAGTCGTCTAACGCATCCTCAGTTTTATTTTCGAGTCTTCTCTATATTATTTTTGACAGTAACTTTGATGCCTGAGGCGTTAAGCTGACAGTGCAATTCTTGCACGTGTCAGCTCTTTCAGTCTTCGGAATTGTGTGGATGATATTTTTCCGAAAGTCAGAAGGTATGTCGCCAGAATCATACATTCTACACACCAACGTTAATAGTCGTTTTGCTGCCATTTCCCCCAATGATCTTAGAAATTCTGATGGAGTGTTATGTATCCCTTCTACCTTATTTGTCCTTAAGTCCTCAGAAGCTCTCTTAAATTATGGTTCTAATACTAGCCCCTGCCTCTTGAAAATACACTCCTGTTTCTTCTTCTATCGCATCAGACAAATCTGTCTTCTCATAGATGACTGCAATGTATTGTTTCCATCTATCCGCTCTCTTCTGTGCAGTTCACAGTGGAATTACCGTTGCACTCTTAATGTCATCGCTCTTGCTTTTAATTTCAGTGAAGGATGTTTTGGCATTCTTGTATGTTGAATCAATCCTTCTGACAATAATTTCTTCTCATTATTTTCATGCAGCCACTTCGTTTTAGCTCCCCTGCGCTTCCTACGTATTTCATTTCTCAGCAGCTTGTATTTCTGTATTCCTGAGTTTCCTTTAACATTTTTGTACTTTGTTCTTTCATCGATCAACAGAAACATTTCTTCTGTCAGCCATGATTTCTTCGCAGTTACTTTCATAGCATCTATGTTTCCCTTTCCAACTTCTGTGATGGCCCTTTTTAGTGATGTCTATTCCCCTTGAACTGTATTGCCTACTGAGGTATTCCTTATTGCTGTATCTATAGCCTTACAAAACTTCAAGCGTCTTTTCTTAGTACTTCTGTATCCGACTTCTTTGCGTATTGATTCTTCCTGACTTATCTCTGAAAGTTCAGCCTACTCTTAATCACTACTATATTGTGATCTGAGTCTATATCTGCTCTTTGGTACGCCTTACAGTCTAGTATCTGATTTCGGAATCTCTGCCTGGCCATGATGTAGTATAACCGAAATATTTCCATATCAACCGCCCTTTTCCAAGTATACCGCCTTCTCTTGTGATTCGTGAACAGAGAATTCGCTATTACTAGTCGAAATTTAGTACAGAACTCAATTAGTCTTTCTCTTCCCTCATTCCTTGTCCCAAGCCCATATTCTCCTGTAACCTTTTCTTCTACTCCTTCCCGTTCAACTGCATTTTCGCTTGACTATTAGATTTTCATCTTCCCTTACATACTGTATTACGCTTTACAACAACCTCGTACCCTTTCTCTATCTCTTCATCTTCAGCTTGCAGCGTCGACGAGTATAACTGTAGTATCGTTGTCGGTGTTGGTTTGCTGTCGATTCTGGTAAGAACAGTCCTATCACTGAACTGTTAGCAGTAACACATTCTTTGCCCTACCTCCCTCTTCATAACGAATCCTACTCCTGTTGTACCGTTTTCCGCTGCTATTGATAATACCCTATACTCATCTGACCAGAAATCCTTATGTTCTTTCCATTTCACTTCAATAACCCCTACAATATGTAGATTGAGCCTTTACATTTTCCTTTTGAGATTTTTCTAGCTTCCCTACCGCCTTCCGGCTTCTGACATTCCACGCTCCGACGCATGGAACGTTATCTTTTTATTGGTTATTCAATCTTTTTTTCATGGTCATCTCACCCTTGGCATTCCCCGGAATGGGGGACTATTCCGTAATCTTTTGCCAATGGGGAAATCATCATGACACTTTTTCAGTTATAGGGCACATGTCCTGCGGATACATGTTATGTGTCTTCAATGCAGTGGTTTCCATTACCTTGTGGATTCTCATGCTGTTGATCTTTGCTGATTCTTCTACCTTTAAGGGTAGTTTCCCACCCCAAGGGCAAGAGAGTGCCCCGAACCTCTTTCCGCTCCTCCGCAATCTTGAACAAAGCCGTTGACAGTGTGAGTGTGACTTCTTATGCCGGCAGTTTTCGGCCGCCAAAGCTGATAATGAGTGAAAATGAAAACGGTGGAAGGTTTCGAACCTGCAACCAAGGACCTTTTGATTACTAATCAAAGACGCTACGCCTGGACATCAGGCTGAAACTTACTTGCCAAATCAGGCTAGACTTGGGGATGGGCGAGTAGTGGCAACGTGGGAGTTTTCCTGTTAGACTGCCAGAGGTGCTAATAAGACATCATTAACCAAACATACATTTTTTGTTGCAGAATACATGGGCGTCTTCATACACTGTGTATGAAGACACAGATGCCAGTTACTACCACGGGAAGAAGTGGCGTCCGTCACGTCAGAATGTGCTGATGACCGCACGTATTATAGTGCCCCGGCCGCCGCAGCAGTGGAAGCACGACCTCAGCGTTCCACAGGTCATGGGCGGCAGCTCGGCCAGTGTTGTGTGTGCTGCCTCAGGCAACACAGCTCGTGGAAGTGGGTCACCAGAGCACTCTGGTTGACATCGAAGACGGTGCCCTCGTAAACAGCCACTGGCTCTGCACAGAGTCACATTGCAGACTTCGAAGGCAGTAAGGCCCATAGCGTCGACTTACACTAACAGGAACGGAAATCAGGCAGAGGCCACAGCACAACCCTCGCTATGGAAGTTGTTCACTGTTCCCTGGACCCACTGGTTAGCTCACCGAAGGCGTGTTAACTTACGGTCACTCACAGATCCCATCAGTCTTGACTCGGAAGGCATCACTGCTACTTGCAGTGGCAAAGTCCGTGACGTAGGACTCGCTTTTACATCAGAGACTGGAAACGGTCTCGACAAGTAGGCAATACCTCAGGTCAACATACAGTCGTACCACAAACTGAGCTCAAGTAGGTCAACTCATAGGAGAGGCGTAATATTTACATAGGAACTGTTTCGCGTATGTAGCGATGACTTCACTCGACCTGCTTTCCTTGACTGGTCAGCTTTCTGGATGCTCTGGCTGTGGCTGAAAGATATCTCAGCAGTGCCTTTCAGAAGCAATGGTGGACGTATTCTGCAGCATGAGCACTCTAAATAACTGTTCTTAATTTTGACTTATCCCTTCTTGCTCCATTCTACGTGGTCCTAATCTCCAGACGATGTGATTCTGCTGCATCTGTGTCTTGGGCACTGAGCTCTGCTAAAGTGTGGCAATCACTGTTCTTGTAGCCACATCGCAAGCAAATTAGCGATCCATCTTTCCTTGTTGATTTTCTGGCGACCTATTGCCTACTGTGCTTCTTTGCTCCCCTCTTGCATTACCAGTTGAAGACTTCTCAAATCCTATTCAGCTGCCAAGCTTGATGTTCTCGTGACTTCACTCTCTGCTCCTTCAACAACTCCGCCTCGGATTTGACTTGGGGTGTTCACAGAACAGTCTTAACAAACATTTACAAAAAATCTACATGTACGTTTTTGTTCCATTCGAGCTCGAACCCGAGTTTCCTCCTCGTTGTCACAAAATCACTACTCTGAATAAGGCTCGCTAAGCAACATATCCTGCTATTATTTGCATTTTCTAAGTCGATACGTACTTACTAGCACTATGTTTTCTGTCAACAAATCCAACACACATTCCGTTTTACAATGTCATTCATCCTCCACCCAATAATTCTTTCATCAGTTAGAGCAGATTAAGCAAATCGGAGGTGGAGCCACTATGTTACTGGAATGTGTGACTCATATTCGTAACTGTGTGGCGTTGCCTAATCCGACATTCTTGCATGTACTGAAACATTTGCTTCGACGCCACTGTATGCCTCAGGTCCTGCAATTTCATAATACATGCCTTCCAGCTTCCCTAGACATAACAGTTTGTTATTACTACAGCGAGAGAAAAAAACGAGCAGATCCGATGTACACCCACTTTCTGAAAATAAGGGTGTGGCGACAGCACTTTCCTATTACACTCAGCTGCTTCCGTGTTCACGTCTTTACCAAGAACAGTTATACCCCTCCGCCACACACCGTTGGGTGGCTTGCAGAGTATAAATGTAGATGTAGATATTTTCTCACCAGTTTCAATCATTTTACTCGACAAAACATAACGCTCTCCCTCTCATAATCTGGTAATTCCTCCGTTGAAATTAGCAAATTGGTCTCTCTCCATGCTGATATTAATAATACTTACGGTGTCATCAATCGCAGCCATTTTCCTATCATGCTCCCAATCACCGGGTGTGGACGAATTGCAGAGCACTGATAACCTACATTCATGCTTCCTACTTGGAATCGCCAGGGGAACACTCATTCTATACGTCTTCGGAGGTGCACTATCTTAGAGAAAGGAATTCGTATCATCTCTCCTTTAAAAAGCGCGTTCATAAGGTCCACAACATATTCGAAATGTTTAAGAATACTAGCGTCCTTCCTACTAAAAATTCACAACATATCACAAATGCCATGAAATACACAATTGAAACAAAAAATAAACTAACTATAGAGTTAACACTTAAAAACAGCTACACTATCACTCATATTATACCTCAAAATGAATTCATGAAACACGTTAACGCATTACCCGGCATACACCGACTTTCAACAGAAATGACAACAATAGTTCATGACTTCTCGTTGCCTTGATTCTAGAAACTTCCATGTGAATCAAGAAACGTACGACTGTGGGTAAATGATATAAGATCTACGAGAAGAAATAGAGAGGTGTGTGACATATGGAAGTTTGGGTCGGTCCGGAGAACGTGCTCATATAGTCTAAGTGGTAATGTGACTTCTTGCAATAAGAGGAAAAACCGGTTTCGAGTTTGGGTCTGTCACAAATTTTCGTATGTCACTTTAGGTAGCACATCTATACCTACCACAGTTGAATTCCAGGAATAAAAGTACTTGAAACTGTAGTTCGTCATCAAACACGGACACAATACCTCATTATTTTCAAATTCATCATAGGTAGTAAATTGCTTAACAGCTTCCACTGAACAGAGGGCTGCATCCCCATCAATACATTCGCGAAAGTGCCCTATCTTCCGCAAATCAATTAATGAATGGGATAGGGTAGCCTCACCACTATATTGTACGGTACGAAATTTTGCCCAACTTTACCTCCCAAATTGTCATCCAACTTAAAATCGTACGCTAATCGTTGACAACACAGAACCTAATTTGAATTGAACTGTAACTGATCTGAATACAACTTGTGTTTATATATTAAATGTAATCAAACTTTCTACTTACCTCGCGTCTTGTACATTTCTCGAATGCACAACACCAAACAACAGTCAGGCAAACAGCTAAATCAGTTAATATGTTAATGCATGACACCATGACTCAGGGAAGTGTTGTGGTCTTTCTCTCAGCTACGAGCAAGTGACCAAAGTTAGCTAGCCGCCAATAGTCATTTCTACAAATAAAGTGCGCAGTGTTGCAGTCTTACCTCAAACTTCTACTCATCGAAAAATAACGTTATTCAAAATTTTATTCCTTTAGTCTTTCAGTATACAGACCCGAAATTGTAGCACAACAGGACCATAGTTTGTCTAACAGCAACTAATTTGCTATCTCCCTGACGTGCACATTGACAACTTACAAAATTTAAAAATGTGATCACCTTACAACTGTGCTCCTATAAATGAGCGAATAAACACAGGTGACTACTCATTTTATTGGGAGCAAACACCTATGATTGTGCTTAACAAGATTTTCTTTCGTAGCCTTCCTCGTACAATCGAACATCACCTCTGAACCGTGATTTATTTTCAAAGAATATTCTTAATAATTTATTTTATTTACTACCGATTCATCAAGAACATTAACACATTTAATCACACTATGTAAGCATGGAAGTAGTTGCCAGGGAGTAACTAATGAAATCATTACCAAATTCCTTTTAACAAATGGGAATTTTATTCACTTTAATAGTGCCTAAAAGCATTTTTTTAAAAGAAACAGATTTAAAGTTATAATATGAAAGCACCCACTAAATATCAAGTTACAATTTATTAAGAGGCAGAAAAAAACAAGTTTTGACTGTATGAGCTTTCGGGCAGAGAACCTTGCTGCAAAACCTTAGTTATGACCGCTCACAACAGCCTCTGAAAGACTACACTGGTGCAAATCTGCAACACACCGGATTACTTTAAACTAAAAGTTTCAGCAATTTACACAAGCACACAAACTATGCACCCCTGTGGGAGGGATGTAAATGGTACAATAATCTAAAAATTAAATTATTAACTTTGCCACCGAAGGTGCAACTTGATTTTAACTTCTAAGAAAAGACTTACTGTGAAAGGGTGGCAACTTTATATACTAAAATGATCATTTCAATAAAAGTCCATAAAATGCAAAAAGCCCATAAAATGCAATCTTATATAAAATTCTACAAGGTTGGCCAAATAAGTTAAGATGCTCTACAGTACACAGATACCGCCTCTCAAGATGATAGGCAAGATCAAAACATGTTTCAGGAATTAGGCCGTTACACTCCAAGCAATAAAATTCGTTAACACACCAAATCCGACAAACATGACAGGGGCATCTACTAACGTACGGTAGATTGATAGGGAGATTACCAAACAACCCGAACCGCAGGTTGCTCTATTCCGCCCCTACTACACAAGAGAAAAAAAAAACAAACAAAAAGACGGACCACCCGATTTATAAACAACCACCTTCCCACAGGTGGGCAAACGGAGAAGAATAGTGGGACGACCGCAAAGCAAAACGGCTGGTGACCTCACCAAGAAAACAAGAAGAATTTAACAAGAGTAAATCAAACAAAATATCACCAATCACTTAACTTCTAATAAACTGCGATTTCTCGAGAAGACCTGGCACAGCACCTCCAAATCGCTCTCCCTAACCGTCCGCTGCCAGTCGCTTCAACAGACGCAGGAAGGCGCGCCGATCTCCCGTCTCACGGCGTCGCAGCTCGCACCAGCCAGACCGATGTCGTGGGTTCACTCATGTTGCTCT
Source organism: Schistocerca cancellata (assembly GCF_023864275.1). Classification (NCBI taxonomy): domain Eukaryota; kingdom Metazoa; phylum Arthropoda; class Insecta; order Orthoptera; family Acrididae; genus Schistocerca; species Schistocerca cancellata. Next base: position 627,003,444 of record NC_064626.1, on the reverse strand, counting down.
CGTGTCGACCGCGAAGTCACTACCCTCACATGCGCGGACGCTCAAGACGGACAAGTCATCTTGTGCCTCAGTGCGCGACCGACCAACCGATCGATGCAACCGCCAATGACCATTGCCTGAGCAAACTCGAGCAGACTGGCGGCCTAACGCGCGTACTCAGATTCAGGAACTAAGCCCCGACCGGGTGACCACTCGCTGAGTTCTCTTACGGGCGGAGTGGAAAGACTCTCATTTTGCCGCCTTTAAAGGTTGATCCGAAAGACAGACATACTAGCACTCCGAAAGACAGACAGACAGTAACTGCCTAACAAATGCGGACGAGAGACAGGCTAGAAAGCTGGGGACGAGAGACTGACCCTAGACTGACCCACAGCCGGAACGGTAGCTCAGCGTGTTCGGCCAGAGGGTTAACTACCCTCTGTAATAAGAAACTGAGTTAATGGATCAACGACGAACCGAAACGGGTGTCTTGCGACTTCCACCCCGAGCAGATACAACGAACCAAAGCGAACAAAATGAGATTAAAAAAAACAGACCCACTGGCGAACTCATAGCGCCCCTTAAATGCACGTGAACAGGCAACCTTTCCCACCAGAGGGAGACACCTAAGCTGCGCCACCCCCAGAAACGGAGGAAGACTACTTCACACTACGCGCTGCGGCGAGCTCTTCAAAACAGCAATTTTTACCACGGCTCAACCGCTTCCGAACATTGAATGTGACGTGAATCGTTTCCATAAATTTGTGAGCGGGTAACTTGAGGGTTTCCTGATAGCTGTGCGTGAAACAGCATATGATCGATCATGGTTTACGGACTGGGTTTCACTCATCGCCCCAGCGAGTTCTTTGGTCATAGCAGCCCACCAGTGCTAAAAGTCGTCGCCTAGTTCGGCTTTAATATCATCTATCCCACTTGTCAGTTCTTCACTTAGGGCATTTTTCCTAGATGTGACATTTCCTACAACGACCTGCACTTAATTTTCCATCTTTTCCGTCAGCTGCACCTTTTAGGTTGACATCCATGACTCTAAATCAGTTGTAAACTGTCCTCTCTGCATGTCAAATTGCTCTTCTGTCTTGCTTTAAGAATAAATTAGGAAAACGCCTCCGAGAATTTGTTTACTGTTTCATCTAACAATTATTGGTTTTGTCGTATCTCCTTTACCTCATTGGTTCAAGTTCCAATAGCTTGTGGTGTATGTTGGTCAGTCTGATGTAAATGTGATATTTTGTCATCTAATTTGGCACGTGATCCAGCAGCTTCTTTTCGCTAAACGGTCAGACTTTCGTCAATCAGAGTAATAAATTTTTTGTAAGTTATGTCCCCCTTTTTTTGGAAAGTAGTGTAATTTGATTGAACACTGCGTTTATGTCGCATCTACCTTCTCCATCCTAAAGAAAAGCTACTTTTTCTTGATCAGATGGCCCAATACGTTTACAACTGATATGAAACTTCCTGGCAGATTAAAACTGTGTGCCGGACCGAGACTCGAACTCGGGACCTTTGCCTTTCGCGGGCAAGTGCTCTACCAACTGAGCTACCCAAGCATGACTCACGCCCCGTCCTCACAGCTTTACTTCTGCCAGTACCTTCTCTCCTATCTGCCAGGAAGTTTCATATCAGCGCACACTCCGCTGCAAAGTGAAAATCTCATTCTCGTTTACAACTGGTTGAACGCACGTCCTGGAATGCTGTCTGGTCTCTACCACAATACAATAAAAGAGCAAATAAAGAAAATCCGTTCTCCCTTCGTAAGAACAATCTCGTCAATTGCCTTCACTCTTATTCTCGTTAAATAATTCAACAATAGATCCCCATTAGTACTACTAACCAATCTGCTATGTCACAATCACAGTTTCTGCTAAACACAAAACCTGCAAGATGCCTTTAATATACTTGGCAATGAGACTGCCAAAGCTACACTGAAGTGTGAATAAATTCTCTGTCCTTGGTAAAAGTGAAGTAAGGAACAGGATAAGAAATTGTACTCCACTTGCATATATGACAGCAATGGAGCCCTCGTTGATCAGTCGACTCATTGCTCGCTGCTTTCCTGGTCCTCCACTGATATACGAGACATTAAATATGCAATCATATAAGACATTAATACGGGATATAAAATACAAGGAGAACTTGCATTAATTAAATTACTACCTAAGTCCCTTAAAATTTCCCTCTTCTACGTAATGGTAATCTGAGCAACAATCATACATACAGCAGCAATTCTAATCTGCATGACAACGCCTACTATAATCATTCTCTGCCATCTTCTGTATTTATCAATAAATAAAAGTCAGCAGTGCTTTCAATAAATAAAGTAAATTGTAAGAGGAAGTTTAATATTCAGTTCGGAAGTTTGATAATCAGTCTCATCCTTGTTTGTAATTAGCACCTCTGTGCCCTATTCCCTGTATTGTATAGCCAATGGCAAGCTTGTATGTTAGACCGGAATTGGTGTAATGTACCAGATCGTCTCCTAAGTCACGTTCTGTAACGACTGAGCAAAGGCCACCAATAATTACTAAATCACGTAAAAGAGGTGTTCCAAAAATAAAATTAAAACTCAGGAAACTGAAAGTACCTCAAATTTCCTCACGCTCTACAACGTAGACAGTTCATTCTTCTTTATGCTCTCCAGAATAAATTAATAAAAACCTTCGTTTCACGTCGGACGTTGCACAACGAATAACAGGGGAGAGTAAATCCCTCTGTGTGGTTACTGCACAAATTTACTGCAACACTGATTATATAATCTCTGGCATACGAAATATCCGTAAATTAATTCACGATATACACTGATGGGAAAAATGGAAGGACCAAAAGATAATTAACGTAGAGTAATGACATTTCTGTAAAACACTTGTCAATGTATTTAACTGATTAACAATGCAAGATCACTGGTTAATGTAAGCGCGAGATGAGCCATTGGACATGTAAAATGCTGGTACATTAATAACCGGTGTAACCACTAGAATGTTGAATGTAAGAATGCGAACGTGCATGCACTGCGTTGTACAGGTGCCGGTAGTCAGTTGTGGCGTCGAGTTCCGTGCCTGTTACACTAGGTCGGTCAATAGAGAGACAGTTAATGCTGGTTGTTGATGATGCTGGAGTTGTCGTCCGAAGGTGTCCCTTATGTAACCGACTGGAGACGGATCTGGTGATAGAGCAGGCCAAGGCAACATGTCGACATTCTGTAGATTATGTGGGGTTACACAGGAGGTTTGTGGGCGAGCGTTGTCCTGTTAGAAAACACCCCCTGGAATGCTGTTCATGGGTGGCTGCACAACAGGCCGAATCAGCAGACTAACGTTAAACTGGCAGTCAAGGTGCGTGGGATAACGAGGATGGTGCTTCTGCTGTAATATAAAGTCGCGTCTCAGACCATAATTCTAGGTGTAAGTTCAGTGTGTCTAGCACATTAACAGGCTAACCAACATACTACCATCACTGACGCCGAGGCAGAACTAGGATTCATCAGAAAACACAACAGACCTCTGTGCCGTGGCAGCGGTATTCCCGATTGATTCTCGATCGTTGGGCCTCCGAGTGGTGTTTCTTTCTCCGTTGCGGGGCGCCTCCTGGCGGCGGGTTGCGCCGTCTCTGCACGGTGGCGTGTGCGCGGGCAGTCTCTCTCTATCTCCATCCCTCTCTCTATCTCCATCCCTCCGCGCTGTCGCTGGCCGGGGCTGGTGTTACTTGCTGCTCCTCGGGTTGGTGGTAGGAGTCGTCGCCTGATTACCAGCTTTCCTGCCATGTCTGACTGCTCCTTGCTGAGATCTGGGTGACGATACTCGCGCTGGATCATCTTTCTCGCGGCGATTTACCTGGACCGCGCCTTTGCAGGAGCTTGTGGCTGTGCTGCTCCCGCATATAGATTACAAGGGAGTACTTTTCCGTTCTCGGAAGTTTGGTGCTGTTTGTGTGTTTCAGCGTGCTATGGCTAAGAAGATTATCTTCGTTGTTATGATTGTGTCGGAAACGTGGGCAAACCCCAGTGTTCGTGTTTCTCGGCGTTCTGTGGGGTGATGTACCTTACTTAGTGTGTTTTTCTTGGCGTTCTATTGCGCCGTTGCAGAACTCTGTTTTACCTTTTCCCTCCTTACTCTTCTGCAAAGTGCCTTTGGATCCTGTTGCCTGTAGTTTCGCTTGTGCCAAGCTCCGGGGTTTTGGGGAATAATTAATTAAATTATGTTATGGAATTCACGGGATTTTGTGTGTTTCTCTGGGGTTTTTGGCTGACCTGTGCCAGTACGATTTCCCGTTTCCTCGCCCGGGCATCGTACGTAAAGTTTAAGGTGATTGAATTTTGCTATTTCCCATCGAGTGGTTCGGTGGGCCCCGTAACGAATTTTTTTTCTTTTTTTTTCTTTTCGCATCCTGCCTGGCCTATCTCCCTGGCTTAAGGTTGGCTCCTCTGTGCCCGTACGCGAGTGGGTATGTGGGCGACGGTGATCGTTTCCTGACTTCTTTGCCGTTTCTTGCCGACTCCTCTGCATAGACTGCCGAATCTGTAATTTTGTCTGTGTCATGTTATAATTACTTCGAGTTGGTTCGCACACTCCCCTTGGTAATGACATCTGCGCACCTATGAGATCGAATAATGTTTTGAACTATTCTAAGTTGGCAGTTGTCGCCGTGTTTGTTAAATTTTAACTTGTATTTGAGTTTTGGTGTAATTGTATTTTGTTAACTGAGCTTATTTTATCTTGCCTACTGCTGCGATGTCAGAAAAAATTTAACAATCATAAATTTAATCTTACCTGTGAAGATATACACTCCTGGAAATTGAAATAAGAACACCGTGAATTCATTGTCCCAGGAAGGGGAAACTTTATTGACACATTCCTGGGGTCAGATACATCACATGATCACACTGACAGAACCACAGGCACATAGACACAGGCAACAGAGCATGCACAATGTCGGCACTAGTACAGTGTATATCCACCTTTCGCAGCAATGCAGGCTGCTATTCTCCCATGGAGACGATCGTAGAGATGCTGGATGTAGTCCTGTGGAACGGCTTGCCATGCCATTTCCACCTGGCGCCTCAGTTGGACCAGCGTTCGTGCTGGACGTGCAGACCGCGTGAGACGACGCTTCATCCAGTCCCAAACATGCTCAATGGGGGACAGATCCGGAGATCTTGCTGGCCAGGGTAGTTGACTTACACCTTCTAGAGCACGTTGGGTGGCACGGGATACATGCGAACGTGCGTTGTCCTGTTGGAACAGCAAGTTCCCGTGCCGGTCTAGGAATGGTAGAACGACGGGTTCGATGACGGTTTGGATGTACCGTGCACTATTCAGTGTCCCCTCGACGATCACCAGTGGTGTACAGCCAGTGTAGGAGATCGCTCCCCACACCATGATGCCGGGTGTTGGCCCTGTGTGCCTCGGTCGTATGCAGTCCTGATTGTGGCGCTCACCTGCACGGCGCCAAACACGCATACGACCATCATTGGCACCAAGGCAGAAGCGACTCTCATCGCTGAAGACGACACGTCTCCATTTGTCCCTCCATTCACGCCTGTCGCGACACCACTGGAGGCGGGCTGCACGATGTTGGGGCGTGAGCGGAAGACGGCCTAACGGTGTGCGGGACCGTAGCCCAGCTTCATGGAGACGGTTGCGAATGGTCCTCGCCGATACCCCAGGAGCAACAGTGTCCCTAATTTGCTGGGAAGTGGCGGTGCGGTCCCCTACGGCACTGCGTAGGATCCTACGGTCTTGGCGTGCATCCGTGCGTCGCTGCGGTCCGGTCCCAGGTCGACGGGCACGTGCACCTTCCGCCGACCACTGGCGACAACATCGATGTACTGTGGAGACCTCACGCCCCACGTGTTGAGCAATTCGGCGGTACGTCCAGCCGGCCTCCCGCATGCCCACTATACGCCCTCGCTCAAAGTCCGTCAACTGCACATACGGTTCACGTCCACGCTGTCGCGGCATGCTACCAGTGTTAAAGACTGCGATGGAGCTCCGTATGCCACGGCAAACTGGCTGACAGTGACGGCGGCGGTGCACAAATGCTGCGCAGCTAGCGCCATTCGACGGCCAACACCGCGGTTCCTGGTGTGTCCGCTGTGCCGTGCGTGTGATCATTGCTTGTACAGCCCTCTCGCAGTGTCCGGAGCAAGTATGGTGGGTCTGACACACCGGTGTCAATGTGTTCTTTTTTCCATTTCCAGGAGTGTATTTGTGGAGACTCGTTATTTAAATTTAATTGTCCTCCCAGCTTGCCCTTTGCTGCTGTATTAAAAGTGTTTGTTGTTTTGATTAATCGCAGCTGCTTGCCTTAAAGAACTAAAGCTGATTTTGAAACATTGAGAATTAATGTAACTGTTCACTCCAATAGATCCACTCTGTTAAAAGAAAAATTTTGGTACTACCATTTGTTTCTCCCTTGTTCCTCTACCACGGCTCAACCTCCACTTCGTCCTCGAAAAAGCTCTCGCTTGACACCACTAAGTTTCAAACGGCGGTGGTTTGTGGTCAGTGCAGGGCCAATTTGTAACAGTTCGTTGTGTCACTGTGCTGCCAACTGATGCTCAAATTGCTGCTGAAGATGCAGTACGATAAGAAAGAGCCACACTCCGAACATGATCTTCTTCCCTCCTGGGAGTGCCACATGGCCGTCTGGAGCCCTGACCTCTTGCAGTCGTACATTCTCGTGACCACCGCTGGGTCAGTGGGTACATTCCTGACAATTCTTTCTGCAGCCTCGCAGGGGGAAGATCCAGTTCCTTGTAGCCCTATTACACGACCTAGTTCAAAGTCACTGTGGTGTCGATTACGGCGTCTCTGTCGCATTAAAGGCATTCTTGACCTACATCAGCTCGCCTCGATCAGCCTCAAACGTAACTAAAACTCATGACCGTTAAAGCGTGTATTTAAATTAAACCTATTTGCGTGTTCATAGTGGCGCCACTAGCGCCACTCTTATGCGACTGGAGCGAAATTTGCCTAGACATGTAGATGTAGGAGCACCCATAGCAACTTTTATATCGCACAAATCCTTCCTCGTATAACGAATTTCTTCCGTCAGTGTTTTAACGCATCAGTAGGGAACACAGGAGGCAGTAGCATAAACAGTGAATGGTTGTGCACACTGTTAGGCATACCTGCTGGACAGAAACGTTTGAAGTATGTTTGTACAAAGAGAGAGGAAGAGAGAGAGAGAGAGAGAGAGAGAGAGAGAGAGAGAGAGAGAGAGAGAGGGATAGGGATAGAGACAGAGAGAGGGATAGATATAGAGAAAGGGATAAATAGAGGGATAGAGAGAGGGATGGAGATAGAGAGAGGGATGGAGATAGAGAGAGGGATGGAGATAGAGAGAGGGATAGAGAGAGGGATGGAGAGAGAGAGAGGGATGGAGATAGAGAGAGGGACGGAGATAGAGGGATAGAGAGAGGGATGGAGGTAGAGAGAGGGTGGAGATAGAGAGGGATGGAGATAGAGAAGGATGGAGATAGAGAGGGATGGAGATAGAGAAGGATGGAGATAGAGAGGGATGGAGATAGAGAGGGATGGATAGAGATGGATAGAGAGGGATACAGAGGGATAGAGAGATAGAGAGCTTGGGTGAAGTTGAAGGAAAAATACTTTGCATGGACTTTGGAAGAACGAAGGAGTCTGTTTCTCGTCTCCCATCTATGCAGATGAGTTACTTCTCAATACTCGTAGCTGACAGGCGTGTAAACCAGCGTGAAGCGTGAAGCTAGGCAGTGTACTGGCTGTTAGCAGCAAGTGCCTATTGGAGAGACGTGTAGCTTACAAATTGGTTAGCTGTTCGTTGGCTGTCATACACTTGGAGCGTGAAACGCCGTCCCGAATACCCAGTCGTGGCTCATGCACGACAGTTCCCCGTTATCGCAACGTCACTCGCATTCACTTTGCTCCCCTTTCGTTCCCTAACACCTCTCAGTTCACGGAAGCCCTATGAATGCCACGTTCTGCCAGCACACCACCCACGCTTCGCTGCGCCCACCCCCGCCGCCGCCACTGCTGCTGCGTGCGCTGCTCTGCAAGGAACTTCCAGGCGGAAGTAGTGACTCTGATAGCAAAGGAAGCACTAAACAAAGACATACGCTGACGGCATCTAGAAACTAGGTTTTATGGAACGTCGATAAATGCGCCGAAAGAACAAAAGAGGCGTGTATTATGGTAATCCACCTGATGACGAACTAAAGGAAAACGGTAGGATAGGAACACGCTGCCCTAAAGAAGAAAAGACCACGAACGCTGCCAAAGGACCACTAACAAGAGAAGCATGAAAAGAATCGAATAGACATGTAACAGAACACATATATAGGGGTAAAAACTTTTATGACAAAGTTAGCGGGCGAGAAAACTAAGAAATGTACTGAAATTTGGTAGCAATAAAAAAATACATATCCTAATGATCGTGTCCTGAGAAGATTGATAAAGTAATGTTTTTGTTACATTTTACGACAGATTTTCAGATACTATAATAAAATTAATAGAAATACGGCTCAGAAACACATTCTCATTAACAGGCCAAAGTATCGTGCAGTATTACTTATCAGACTGACTATAGACCTACTGACAATAGACCTTACGCCATGGTAATCTGAAAAGGTAAAAGACGCTGAGACGCCCACTAGCACGGCTGTTTACGTAAATCGCATAAAAATGCAATATTTCTCGCATTAGAATAGCATGAACAATATCTCTAAATTTACTGCTTGATTAAAACTAATGCCAGACTACAAATTGAACACAGAACCTTGCTCTGGACATGCACTTACTGTTTTTTTTGTGCTGATTGAGTAACGCTGACACTGTTTTGGCCCTCCCTCACAGCTTTGCTGATGGTAGAATCTCTATTCTACTTATCAGCCTTCCTAAAGCGCACACTCAGTTACAGACTGTCCTCAGTGGACAATGGTGTCGGACAAGTTCGGTGTTCTGAGAAACATCACAAAAACGTTTCAATAAATTCTCGTAAACAAAACTTTTCAAGTACATCCATTGCGATTTTCTTTATTAAGGTAAGCCATTTTTAGCAAACATTTCTAGAATAACGATGTATTTTTAAAATCGTTGACTCGATCCTACATTTTATTCTTAAAAATATGTCATTGGATACTTAACATGGTTTACTCGCACCCTGAGCGGGCTCAACGAAGTTTATCATTGACGTACCACTGTTTAATTGCTGGGCGAGTTAACGAAACGGTACTGTGCAACCTAACAAAAATGCAAAGCTCCGAAATGTTTTCGTTTACGACACTGAGCTTTCTATCGCCAATGTTGACAATAATAAAGGATAACAACCTCAGAAATTAAGCAATGGTACTTCACATTGTAAGATTAATTTTATTGCTGCCCTACTGCAGCACGCAAACAAAGTTAAGATTTCTGCCATTACAATGTGACGTAAATTCAGGTACACTGTGATAGGGGACACAGGGTAACATTGTTTACTTGCTTAAATAAATTATTTACATTTACCTGATCGGTAACAACTTTTGAAGCGTATTTACGTTCAGGAACATACTCAGTTTTCCATAACATACTCATTCTCATGCAAATCGTCGCAGACAAACATTTTCTTGGCACGAACACGGCATCCATGTTTTTGGGACTTAGCACTGTTTACACGCACACATCCTGATGTGGATTCTGTGAGCGAGAATTTTAAATTAGGGACACGGATTCCATATTTTGGTTTATCGCTGATTATCAACTAATATGCAGAAGACAGATCATTTGCCGAGTTTTACGCGCAGTGACTCTGTTTCTCACTGACTGCTCCCGCTCAATGTTTTCAAACTATGTCATCATACCTAAATTGACTGAAAACTACAGCAGTGGTACCAAATTAAGTTCTGTCACGTCAGGAAGTATCTGTATGGTTTGTAGCCATGTATAGAAATGAAACATGGATGATAAACAGCTTAGACACCGTGAGAATAAAATCTCTTGAAGTGCGTTGCTAAATAAGAATGATTACGATTAGATCGTTGGATCGCGTAAGTAATTAGGAAGTATTGAACAGAATAGGGGAGAAAAAAATTTTGTGGCTCAGCCTGACTAGAGAAGGGATCAGTTGTTGAGACCCTTCCTGTGACATCAAGCTATCACCAACTTAGTAGTGGAAGGAAGTATGGAAGCTAAAATCATAGAGGGAGATAAAGAGATGAATACAGTAAACAGATTCTGAAAGATGTAGCTTGCAATAGTTATTCGGTAATGAAGAGGCTTGGACAGGGTAGAGTATCAAGAAGAGCTGCATGAAATCAGTCTTCTGATTGAAGACCACAAAAAACAATACATGTCACACTGCAAAACCTATCCTTTTTAACACCTACTGTTATAATGTACGATTCGGAATATTTTCTCGGTTCTTCCAGGCAGTACAAATCAAAAATTTACTGCGTCTAGGTACAGACATCTCCAGAATCCCTTTTTTACAAATTTGTTCACATTTCATCTTAACTAGTCACTTTTTTAATATTCAGTTTAAACGAAATCATGTAAGGAGTAAATGCCTGTAGTATAGTAAATCATTATTGTTAGGCACAATTATTTTAACTCTAGAAAGGTACCAAGGAGAATTTCTGGAGTTGTAGAGGGGAGGTAGGGAGCTATCGTCCTTTTCTGATAGCCTTGGATATTTATTATTTCATATTCATTTTGCCGAATATGGAAACTGTCCGTGGCAAAATAACTATGCAGCGGATCTATGTTTTTGAAGGTGATATGCCAGATTTTCCACGTGACAGTGACACTATAACGCGTGAAGGAACTACCAGCGCTGCTTTGATGCAAAACGGCTGTGAGTTGGTGCCACAGTAAAGACATCAGGACATTAATAAAACGAACCAGCGAAATACACTCCTGGAAACTGAAATAAGAACACCGTGAATTCATTGTCCCAGGAAGGGGAAACTTTATTGACACATTCCTGGGGTCAGATACATCACATGATCACACTGACAGAACCACAGGCACATAGACACAGGCAACAGAGCATGCACAATGTCGGCACTAGTACAGTGTATATCCACCTTTCGCAGCAATGCAAGCTGCTATTCTCCCATGGAGACGATCGTAGAGATGCTGGATGTAGTCCTGTGGAACGGCTTGCCATGCCATTTCCACCTGGCGCCTCAGTTGGACCAGCGTTCGTGCTGGACGTGCAAACCGCGTGAGACGACGCTTCATCCAGTCCCAAACATGCTCAATGGGGGACAGATCCGGAGATCTTGCTGGCCAGGGTAGTTGACTTACACCTTCTAGAGCACGTTGGGTGGCACGGGATACATGCGGACGTGCATTGTCCTGTTGGAACAGCAAGTTCCTTTGCCGGTCTAGGAATGGTAGAACGATGGGTTCGATGACGGTTTGGATGTACCGTGCACTATTCAGTGTTCCCTCGACGATCACCAGTGGTGTACGGCCAGTGTAGGAGATCGCTCCCCACACCATGATGCCGGGTGTTGGCCCTGTGTGCCTCGGTCGTATGCAGTCCTGATTGTGGCGCTCACCTGCACGGCGCCAAACACGCATACGACCATCATTGGCACCAAGGCAGAAGCGACTCTCATCGCTGAAGACGACACGTCTCCATTCGTCCCTCCATTCACGCCTGTCGCGACACCACTGGAGGCGGGCTGCACGATGTTGGGGCGTGAGCGGAAGACGGCCTAACGGTGTGCGGGACCGTAGCCCAGCTTCATGGAGACGGTTGCGAATGGTCCTCGCCGATACCCCAGGAGCAACAGTGTCCCTAATTTGCTGGGAAGTGGCGGTGCGGTCCCCTACGGCACTGCGTAGGATCCTACGGTCTTGGCGTGCATCCGTGCGTCGCTGCGGTCCGGTCTCAGGTCGACGGGCACGTGCACCTTCCGCCGACCACTGGCGACAACATCGATGTACTGTGGAGACCTCACGCCCCACGTGTTGAGCAATTCGGCGGTACGTCCAGCCGGCCTCCCGCATGCCCACTATACGCCCTCGCTCAAAGTCCGTCAACTGCACATACGGTTCACGTCCACGCTGTCGCGGCATGCTACCAGTGTTAAAGACTGCGATGGAGCTCCGTATGCCACGGCAAACTGGCTGACAGTGACGGCGGCGGTGCACAAATGCTGCGCAGCTAGCGCCATTCGACGGCCAACACCGCGGTTCCTGGTGTGTCCGCTGTGCCGTGCGTGTGATCATTGCTTGTACAGCCCTCTCGCAGTGTCCGGAGCAAGTATGGTGGGTCTGACACACCGGTGTCAATGTGTTCTTTTTTCATTTCCTGGAGTGTATAAAGAACGTACTGTACTACATTTATCACTGTTTTACTATGCATATCAACCTAGATAAATGTCTCGTGGAACAGCGTGTGCACAGTTTAGTTTTATATCTTTCTCCGTGTCACAAAACAAGATAAAGTCCAAAAGTTTCGGTATTAGAAAATGTATTTTGTCTGCAGTATTGCAAATGTCGATTTCAAGCATCTCTTGCACATATGCATGTCTGAAACAAATATAGTAGACATGAGTCCAAAGAATGTGAAAAATGTTTGTCAGAGTGGGAGGTTAACTGCCTATATTGCAATCACATACCTATCTGTTTTTACTGGCTGGCCGGTTCTATGCGCTTCAGTGCGAAACCGCGCTGCTGCTACGGTCACAGGTTCGAATCCTGCCTTGGGCATTCATGTGTGTGCTGTCCTTCGGTTAGTTCGGATTAAGTCTAGGGGACTGATGACCTCAGATGTTAAGTCCCATAGTGCTTAGATCCATTTGAACAATTTTTTGTTTTTACTGGAGATGAAAGAAAGAATTTTGTTCTGATGTTAGAGAAATGTGGTACATTTAAACTATATGCTAGCAGCAAGAATAAGTTACTAAAACTATACAGACACGATAAGCAATCTTGTATTAAAATATAGGGTCAAAAATTAAAATTGTCAGATATTTGTCATTTGGATTTCAAGTTACCAAGCGATTATGTAAAATATGTTGCATTTCACTCCTGTTACAGTAAATAGAAGAAAAATGTAGGAGTAGGTGGATCCCAATATTCGTTAATACATCTTACAATATGCAGACAAACGAACTGAGTTTACCCCAGTACTGTGAGGACATGAGCGATGCAACTAAAAAATATGTATCAGAATATATGATTAACAAGTGGTGTCTAAATGTAAACATCATGAAAATGAAATATTTTGTGACTGATTGAACAAAAACCTGCCGTGCGGGGTAGATGCGCTGTCTACGGCGTCTTGCCACGGCTTGGGCGACTCCCTCTGTCGGAGGATCGAGTCCTCCCTCGAGGATGGGTGTGTGTGTGTGTTGGCCTTAGCGTAAGTTAGTTTAAGTTAGATTAAGTAGTGTGTAAGCCTAGGGACCGATGACCTCAGCGGTTTGGTGTCCTAGTAACTTAGCACAAATTTACAAAATTTCCAACAAAGAACATGTAAAATTAGAAGAGTTGATGGGTTCATTATCAACCGCTACTGAATATCTAAAGCTACATCTAGAGCTACATACGTAGTCCGTAAAGCACCATTCAGTGCTTGGCGGATGGTACCTTGTACCACCGCTAGCCATTCCCTTGTTTGTTCTACTCGCAAGTGGAGCGAGGGGAAAGCGACTGTCTATAGCTTCCGCACGAGCCCTGACTTCTCTTGTATTCACGGTCCTTACGCGAGATACATACTTGTCAGCACAAATATTGGTCGGCCCAAATCGCAGCCTGAGTTGAAATACAAAATGTCATATATTTCGTTTTACCTTGGGACATGCAAACTTCAAAAATTACAGGAAACTGATCTTGCTACTATTCCAGTTCTGTCCCACGAAGGCAAAAAAGTCTCCATTAGCTATACTTACAGTATTTGTTAACTGAAGAAGTAGAAGTTCGTAAATGGTAGCTATAGCTAAATAAACAACGTTCAGGCTTCATATAGAGTGTCTCATGTTTGAATTCATGTGAATTTCTTTTTTTCCAACAAGAGACACATTCTTCTGGTTCAACAATTTGTTATGTGTGGAGGACTCGTTTAAATTATATAAAAAACATTTCTGTGAGGTACAAATAATTTCTCACAGAAGATACGACGGTATTTTGCCGATAAATCAGCGAGAGTCACTTCTGGTGGAGAAGCACCTCCCTGGAATCGGAAACTTAAATGTACTACCTGTATTTGACACGATTCGTGAGAATTATTCACAGAGGTTCACTGATATTACACAGTAACGGACTGATTGACAGACATCCGTGTCGAGATAGGTTTGCAAATACACCATTCATTCTGTAATAGCCAATGACAGTACACGAGCGAGGACCAATACATGCACCACATCGCTTCCAGTATAGTCACATAATTCGTAAGCTGTGCCTCATCGTAAAAACGTGTTAGTGCATTGCCCTTGTGGAAGAAGAGACTCTGACGGCGTCGGTGGCTGGGGAACGGTACAGTTTTCCTGAGCGCACTGCGCGACGGTGTATTGAATGCAAAGGCTCAATCTAGATATAGTAGGGGTCAGTGAAGTGAAGTGGAAGGAAGACAAGGATTTCTGGTCAGATGAGTATCGGGTAATATCAACAGCAGCAGAAAATGGTATTACAGGTGTAGGATTCGTTATGAATAGGGAGGTAGGGCAGAGGGTGTGTTACTGTCAACAGTTCAGTGACCGGGTTGTTCTAATCAGAATCGACAGCAGACCAACACCGACAACGATAGTTCAGGTATACATGCCGACGTCGCAAGCTGTAGATGAACAGATAGAGAAAGTGTATGAGGATATTGAAAGGGTAATGCAGTATGTAAAGGGGGACGAAAATCTAATAGTCATGGGCGACTGGAATGCAGTTGTAGGGGAAGGAGTAGAAGAAAAGGTTACAGGAGAATATGGGCTTGGGACAAGGAATGAAAGAGGAGAAAGACTAATTGAGTTCTGTAACAAGTTTCAGCTAGTAATAGCGAATACCTTGTTCAAGAATCACAAGAGGAGGAGGTATACTTGGAAAAGGCCGCGAGATACGGGAAGATTTCAATTAGATTACATCATGGTCAGACAGAGATTCCGAAATCAGATACTGGATTGTAAGGCGTACCCAGGAGCAGATATAGACTCAGATCACAATATAGTAGTGATGAAGAGTAGGCTGAAGTAAAGACATTAGTCAGGAAGAATCAATCCGCAGAGAAGTGGGATACGGAAGTACTAAGGAATGACGAGATACGTTTGAGGTTCTCTAACGCTATGGATACAGCAATAATGAAAAGCGCAGTAGGCAGTACAGTTGAAGAGGAATTGACATCTCTAAAAAGGGCCATCACAGAAGTTGGGAAGGAAAACATAGGTACAAAGAAGGTAGCTGCGAAGAAACCATGGGTAACAGAAGAAATACTTCAGTTGATTGATGAAAGGAGGAAGTACAAACATGTTTCGGGAAAATCAGGAATACAGAAATACAAGTCGCTGAGGAATGAAATAAATAGGAAGTGCTGGGAAGCTAAGACGAAATGGCTGCAGGAAAAGTGTGAAGACATCGAAAAAGATATGATTGTCGGAAGGACAGACTCAGCATACAGGAAAGTCAAAACAACTTTTGGTGACATTAAAAGCAACGGTGGTAACATTAAGAGTGCGACGGGAATTCCACTGTTAAATGCAGAGGAGAGAGGAGATAGGTGGAAAGAATACATTGAAAGCCTCTATGAGGGTGAAGATTTGTCTGATGTGATAGAAGAAGAAACAGGAGTCGATTTACAAGAGATAGGGGATCCAGAATCAGAATCGGAATTTAAAAGATCTTTGGAGGACTTACGGTCAAATAAGGCAGAGGGGCAGATAACATTCCATCAAAATTTCTAAAATAATTGGGGGAAGTGGCAACAAAACGACTATTCACGTTGGTGTGTAGAATATATGAGTCTGGCGATATACCATCTGACTTTCGGAAAAGCATCATCCACACAATTCCGAAGACGGCAAGAGCTGGCAAGTGCGAGAATTATCGCACAATCAGTTTAATAGCTCATGCATCGAAGCTGCGTACAAGAATAATATACAGAAGAATGGAAAAGAAATTGAGAATGCGCTAGGTGACGATCAGTTTGGCTTTAGGAAAAGTAAAGGGACGAGAGAGGCTATTCTGACGTTACGGCTAATAATGGACGCAAGGCTAAAGAAAAATCAAGACACTATCATAGGATTTGTCGACCTGGGAAAGGCGTTCGACAATATAAAATGGTGCAAGCTGATCGAGATTCTGAAAAAAGTAGGGGTGAGCCATAGGGAGAGACGGGTCATATACAATATGTACAACAACCAAGAGGGAGTAATAAGAGTGGACGATCAAGAACGAAGTGCTCGTATTGAGAAACGTGTAAGACAAGGCTGTAGCCTTTCGCCCCTACTCTTCAATCTGTACATCGAGGAATCAATGATGGAAATAAAAGAAAGGTTCAGGAGTGGAATTAAAATACAAGGTGAAAGGATATCAACGATACGATTCCCTGATGACATTGCTATCCTGAGTGAAAGTGAAGAAGAAATGAATGATCTGCTGAACGAAATGCACAGTCTAATGAGTACACAGTACGGTTTGAGAGTAAAACGGAGAAAGACGAAGGTAATGAGAAGTAGTAGAAATGAGAACAGCGAGAAACTTAACATCAGGATTGATGATCACGAAGTCAATGAAGTTAAGGAATTCTGTTACCGAGGCAGTAAAATAACCAATGACGGACGGAGCAAGGAGGACATCAAAAGCAAAAAAGTCATTTCTGGCCAAGAGAAGTCTACAAATATCAACTACCGGCCTTAATTTGCGGAAGAAATTTCTGAGGATGTACGTCTGGAGTACACCATTGAATGGTAGTGAAACATGGACTGTGGGAAAACCGGACCAGAAGAGAATCGAAGCATTTGAGATGTGGTGCTATAGACGAATGTTGAAAATTAGGTGGACTGATAAGGTAAGGAATGAGGAGGTTTTACGCAGAATCGGAGAGGAAAGGAATATGTGGAAAACGCTGATTAGGAGAAGGGACAGGATGATAGGTCATCTGCTAAGACATGAGGGAATGACTACCATGGTACTAGAGGGAGCTGTAGAGGGCAAAAACTGTACAGTAAGACAGAGATTGGAATACGCCAAGCAAATAATTGAGGACGTAGGTTGCAAGTGCTACTCTGAGATGAAGAGGTTAGCACAGGAAAGGAATTCGTGGCGGGCCGCATCAAACCAGTCAGTAGACTGATGACAAAAAAAAATCTTTTAGTACACGGTGGCACGGGCACGAGATACACCAGCCTGCTGCAATAACCTCCTTCCCGATTTGCGGTTATTCCTCGTACTGTCAATACGAATTCTGTCTGTAGTTTGACAGATCCTCACTATCGGTCGACTATTCCTCTGTACAGTGTGAATGGATCCTATAGCCGTCCATATCTTGTACAGATCTGGTGGTGGGGAGTTCACTAGCGGAATACTTCGCCTGAAACACTTCATTTCTTGATGGAACCTGTCTTTATATGTAAAAGAGCGTTTGGAGTCATTGGCCGGGAGGCCCCTTGCGGGGCAGGTCCGCCCGCCTTGGTGCAGGTCTTATTACATTCGACGCCACATTGGGTGACCTGTGCGCCGGGTGGGGATGAAATCATGATGAAGACAACACAACAACCAGTCCCTGAGTCTCTAGCCGGGAATCGAACCCGGGTCCGTAGGACGGCAATCCGTCACGCTGACCACTCAGCTATCGGGGCGGACTGTCTTTATATAACACTTCACAATATCAATTCACTGTTCTACTGCTAACTGCCCCATTTCTGTAAAAGCTCTACAATATGATCTTCTCACAAAAACTGACCCACGAACACGGAGCTGCACTCAACTTGCAGATAAAATTCAATGCAGCCAACTTTCGAGACAGTGTTGACACTTCACAAGCAAGTCGACTGCAGATGATTAACCAGTACGGGAGGCTTACTGATTATACATACCAGTTCTATGGGGACACCCTGTGCTATGGTCCGAATAGTGCGGCAGTTACATCCTGAAGGAGTAGTCTGTTTTCAACAGAACCACTCTCCTACACAGAAGTCAGCGATGATTCAGGTTGGTTTGCAAAATAGAGTGATGTTTCTCTTCTCGACTGACCTCCTTCTGCGCCAGACGTATACTTTATTCAAAACTTAGAGATAGAGACGAAATGGAACGTGCGAGAAAACTGACATGATCCTGCGACAAGTACCCATGGCGATCTTAGCAACGTCAGTAGCAGAAAATAATATATTTGTTACCTGTCTCATAGACTCTCTTTCGATGGGATACTAAGTGGTAAGAAAGCCACGTAATGCCGTAATAAGAATCATGAGCCGTTCATTCTATTAACGTCGTGATTTAGAAAAAGAAAAAAAAAAAGAAACACGAAGCTTATTATACCATACAAACTGTAAGCTACGAACACATTGTGATACAGCTTCCGACATTTAAATACTACTTACCGCTCCTGACTCTACATACTGCGCACATATTAAAATAAATGATATCACTTTAAAGTACAATAAGAAAATATGTAAGAAAATATGTTAAACAACTACACGGTATAGATGTGATGTTGTTGTAGCTGTTGAGCAACTGCCCGCCTAGATGAATCAAGGGGCTACCAAGAGCGATCCCTCAACGACCGTTCGCCGAACGTTCCTGTGTATAGGCCGTTGCAGAAGGCGCCTCGTTCATGCACCCATGCTGACTGCTGTTCACCGGCGACGAAGACAGGAATTTGCACGCTAATAGCGCAAGTCGATGTCCACTGGATGCAGCTAGCCCGGCGAGATGTTAGCCTGTACGCAATGAAACGTCTGAAACCCAACACCGCGCAACAATCGTTGAAAGTGTTTGGAGAAGGGAGCATTATGATTCTGCAAGGCACGGTAGATCAACGCGCAGCCCCTCCCGCCAGAGATTCGAGTCATCCCTTTGGCATGGGTGTGTGCGTTGATCTTCTCGTAAGTTAGTTTAAGTAGTGTGTAAATCTAGGGACCAATGACCTATGGATCAACGCAAGTATCACTTGTCCTTGGGGACCATGTCCAACCTCACATGCAGTTTTCGCTTTTGCCGATACCATGGTATCTACCAGCAGGAAAATATAATGCATCACACAGCTTTCAGTGTACGTGAGTGGTTCGAAGAGCATGAGGATGAGTTTATCACACGCCCTGGTAAACGAACTCGTCGGATTTCAGTGCAGTCTAGAATATGTGGGGCCCACTTGATAGGGCTGTTCACACCATGGATTCTCTACCCAGAAACCTACTGCAGTTGGCCAAGACATTGGAGTCAGCATGGCTTCACATAGCTCTCAGCACCTTCAAGAACCTCACTGACACTCTTCCACTAGGCCTCGTAGTGGTCTGCGCTACAAAAGGTGGTTGTTCAGGCTTTTGACAGGTGGTCACACCCTTGTCACATGTCTTTCATTAGAACTCTGAAGACCAGACTACTCGTTTGGCGAGGGCACACTTATTCGTTTTTGGTTTAACAGTCTTAAAATTTGGTATCCTTGTGTGCTCTGTCGTATAAGTGAGCCAATTGGTCCCTGGTACGACCAGCAAACGGATGTGTCACACACTGAAATCTACCGTGATTTCAGGGCTCTGGTAGAGAGTAAATTGCCATCCGTGTGCCTGATCGCCAGACCGTGAGGTTTTCGCATTTCTTTCGTGTCTGCGATCGATTCACAGGTGCCGTCGCCATGTCTCACCTCCACCTCACACATCTCGCCAGTTGCAAGCTATATCGCCGCACGAAGTAAACAGGATAACGTACTACCGCTCCGGCATTGTGAGGGCCTACAGATCTCAATCGCCAGTTGCTCTCAGCTGCACCTATGTTAAAAAAAAGCTTCAGCACAATTGATCAATCAAAGCCTGCTCAGCGTCAGATCAATTTAGCTTGCGTTATCCATATTTTTAGGGCCAGAGTACTTGACTCACTGATCACCTAGTGAAGCTGCCTTTGCCAACCACGATCCACCCAGTGAAGAATTAAATTACATGTTAGTTGTTTAGGCTGTTCAATCTATAAGTTGTCTAGTATAATCTATGTCTGGTTAAAAAAATGTTGTTAGTACGCAGGCTGCTGTGGCCGAGCGGTTCAGGCGCTTCAGGTTCGAATCCTGCCTCGGGCATGGATGTGTGTGATGTCCTTAGGTGAGTTAGGTTTAAGTAGTTCTAAGTCTAAGGGACTGGTGACCGCAGATGTTAAGTCCCATAGTGCTTAGAGCTATGTGAAACATTTGTTGTTATTACACTAAATTTTGCTTACGTTCTGAATCATTAAACAGTCCCACCAAAGTCACCTTTCAATAATAAAAGTATTACACCGAACAAACACGCCGGCCGTAGTGGCCGTGCGGTTCTAGGCGCTACGGTCTGGAACCGAGCGACCGCTACGGTCGCAGGTTCGAATCCTGCCTCGGGCATGGATGTATGTGATGTCCTTAGGTTAGTTAGGTTTAATTAATTCTAAGTTCTAGGCGACTGATGACCTGAGAAGTTAAGTCGCATAGTGCTCAGAGCCATTTGAACAAACACACATGACCAGAAAGGAGTGAGATTTGGGCTGTTCCTTCCAGTGTTTCATTATTAATTCTCATTGACTTAGATAAATGATCTTAACCTACATGAATATAGTTGCGCGGTGACGCGCACGTCGAAAACACCTGTAGCACGGCATGGCTCAGTAGCTCCGTTCAGTGCAGTTACCTGTGCAGCACCCTCGCACAGACTGATTCCTGTTCCCGGGAACTGGACCCTTTATAAAGGCGAGTACCGCCTCTCTAACAGCAACTTACGCTCAGCGCGGCGTCATCAGCTTACGTTCAGAAATCTGCCCGAGGTGTCTAGTAAAACTAGAGTTGAAAATCTCAAAATTGTTCCAAGGAACAACACTCTGCCCAACTATACATTTTTCTCCTAACGTAATTCTTAACACTGAAGAAAACATACCGACGCATAATAATCATCAAAAGACCAAGTAACGAATAACGAAACAGAGCCTCCTGACACCGAAGTTGAGGTACCTAAGGACCAAACTCCACTCAAAGGTCGGTACGAACAACAGTTGTTGATATTTCGAAACAGAAAAGAAAACAAAAGAACATATTGGCGAGAATAAAAACATTGCTTTGACTGTAGCACCCATAATGAGAAAATTTGCACAGGCAAATTTCACCATCATCCAAATCTGAAATGCCACGTCATGTGGAAGGAAAACACTGTGCGCTCGCTCGCATTGTTGCGGGAAAAGGCACAAAGTTGGAATGCGCGCCTAGCGCAAGCGTTTGTTTGTTCAGTCTGAGAATAAAAAAGAATAGAATAGCAAGAAAAGAAAGTAATATGTATGTGACAGTGGAACAGTCATCTTTTGCTGCTACCGTCTAGAATTCGCGTTTCGGTTTGAGCTGCTAGCACTGAAGAAGAAATGGGAGTCGACGGTGGTGCTAGCCGTCCAGCAGCCGGTGCTTACAACGCTGCGCCACGCGGTAGTTTCTACACGTGGATGTAAATGCAAATGCAGGTGCAAGAGAGCCGTTCGCTGCTCGTACCACCGTCGTGCAAGCGCGGAGAACAGTAGCGGAGAGCCAGGGAGAGCGAGGCAGTTTTCATAAGCAGCAACGGCCACTGTTGCGTTCGTTTTTATTCCGTGCATTAAGGAGGAGGTGGCGTGGAACTCGGAGGGGCGGTGTGGGGCAGAGGGGGTGGGCGTGGGATGGGGGAGGCGGCGAGTGGCGTCGCCGTCGTCGCCTCCGCCTACAGCCGCGCACTGGACCGACTGCATTGTGCTCGGAACAATAGGTTTGCCGTGAGGGCTGGGGGAGGTGGGGGTGTTTTGGTGGCCATTCCCCTTCTGCCTCAACCGATTTAGCGACTCCCGCCGGCAAAACAGGCGGCCGGCGTGCTATCTGGCCGAACCGCATTCATATTCCTGCGTCCCAGGCTTTTGTGCCGTCGGTCCCGCGCTCAGGTAAGAATGTTTTGCGCCCGACACACATACACACACACACTCACACAAACGTGTACAGTAACGAGTTACATGCTGCGGTTTTGCGGCAGCTGTTGTTAAAACTTCTGAGGTCCCGCTATATTCTCCGCTCTGTGACGCAAGTTTAACCAATTGTTTGTTCGCGGAGGTTTTACTGAGAGTCTAGTCAATGAATTTCGTCCCTGCGTCCGCAATAACTGTCCATTAATAACGTTGATTGCTACGGGGTCGCAACTTAATAAGTGTTATTAAAGTTTTACGTTAGGGCACTTCAGAGTTATTCACTTTTATTGCACCATTACTCGTCTTTGTACCTCAATCACGTGTTATAACTTGAAACTCAAAACCAAAATGTCGCTTGTGTTGCACTCTAAATATTTTTTAGAATTTATGTTTCATTTCCTCGTTTTCTATAGCAGTATCCTGTACACTTGATGTTTCATAAAGTAAATTACTAAGTTCAAGCGGTAACAGTACCAATCACTTCGAGAGAAATTATCATTTGCGCTATTCACAGTTATCACTTGAAATTTAGACTATGACAAATCGAAATTCTCGCAAAATGCTAATAGTCGTATAGAATAACCGTGAATTTGTTTATTTTCTCACTTACCTTGTGGTAAAATGTCCTTCATAGCGGCCTCATTGTTAGTCAAATTTCTTAGCCAACTGTCCCTTCGTCGCTGTGGCAACCTGTCTTATTGAAACGTTTTCTGATCATCAATATTTTGTCGGATGTTCTTCTAGGCCAGTTCACATTTCGCTATGGAACTAGTGATTGTTGATCTGCTTAGAAATAGAATTCTGTGTGGAAGAAGTGGCAACAAGGTACAAAATGCTAGCAAGCGTTTCAAATATATATGCACGCTCCAGAGGAGATTCCATTGTCGATTTCCCCTTTTCACAGTTTCCAATACTACGTTGGCCATGATGTGTCAGTTCTCTATGTGAGCTGTACAGATAAAACAATAAAACATAATAACAAATTATTTATTCCAATTTAGTATTCTCTGCGCCGTTTCCATTAATGTAATTTCTGTATCTCTGAAACAATTGAAAACGGGTTTAATATATATATGCTGTTCTACCTTAAATGAACCCATGTTATCGCCACTTACGGGTTTGTTTCCTGCCGAGGCATCTAGTCTATTGCTTAAAGAACGATACTACAGATTAAGAAGAATCACACATTTCAAACGATAGATCTGCAGCTAAATTTTGGTGCAGTAACAGTGAAATATATAATCTGATTTTTATGTGTGTCATAATGTGACTGTATTGTCCTCACAATAATCACTTAATATATTTTGTTGTAAGACTTCCAGTTAATATTGCAACATAGAGACTATTTCATATGCAGATACATGTACCTAGTTACTATGCGTTACATATCAACATAGTATCTAAATGTGTGCATATACTCACGTATTAAAGATGGAAGGATGTCGACACACTCTAGTGACCAACACCTACCCCCCCCCCCCCCCCCCCACACACACACAAGAAAAGTTTTTCAATAGTTCTATACACTCATGAGCCATATGTGTCTACATTAGATCATTGTGCAGCTAAGTAGTAATGGCCTCACTATAAAGTAAGCTTAAGCCTGCTAGCAAAGCGGAGATCAGCAGCAGCAGCATGAGCACCAGGAGCAGCTTATCTGTTGTATACAGTTTGTATATATCGTTTATATTGGTTTTATCCTAACTTACTTCCGAGTAGAAATTAACAGTAGCTGATTATTAAGCTATTTTTAATAATGCTATTTATCCTGCTTGTAAAACTTAGCGTATTTTTCGATCGTTTGTGTTTAGTGAGTTTACTTTGTTGTGTTGTACATAGCTTATGTACATCGTTTAGTTTAGTGATTTTTTAACATATCTCTTAGTAGAAGGCAACAGCATCTGTTTATTTAGCTGATTTTAATATACTACTTATTTCTGTTGTTAGAGTTATAGTATTTTTTGATCATTTGTGTTGAGTGAGTTTGCTTTGTAGGGTAGAATGCATTGGCATATCGGACATCGTTCAGTTTAGTGATATTGTTACTTCTGAATAAACTAGTGTTTACTAAATTATTGAAAGTTTTTTTTGCGTAACGTTTAGAGTATATCATTGTGTATGGCAATTTTTTTGGGGAGGTTCGTGCCGCCAGATGCGCCATGTCTTATGATTGCGTTTAAATCTCGTATTAGTACTCAGTGTGTAGCTTAGATCACTGCTTTATAGTTTGCCTATTTACTTTGTGCAGTAGCTTTTTTACAAGGAGAGTTTCTACTAAAAAGTTACTTTTGACACATCCATTTTCAGTAGAGGAGTTTATATCTGTTTTAAGAGCTTCCTGATCTTTCGATTTTAGGATACCGTGAGAACTCTGCAGTGTATTTTTTTCTTTTTTTATCCTAAACTTTATGTGTTGCGTACATACCAACGTCAGTACCGCCATTGTCAGGTAATTTTTTTTCTTTTATGGGGATCTGTTATTACTTTCTCAATTACTCCAGCCCTCTTTGTATTTTTGAGTTATTATTCAGTTTTTTTACACAGTAAAATAGGGTTAGAACTGCGCTTATTGAGAGCGGATACAAGGAGATTGGCTGCTGTTTGTAAATAGCCGGAAGCTGCGTTTTCCACAGTTGGCAGACGTTGGGTACTGCTCGAAGTTGTGGTGACATCGAGGCGCCATTGACAATAACATCTTTGGTGACATCGTTGTTGCTGTGTCTTCAGATACGCAACATATGACCAGCCCATTTTCACTCGAGAGTGAGGGGCGGACAGTGGTGGGTTCACACGTCACTTTGTGAGCGCTAAACTCACAAGAAAAACTAAAAAAAGCAAAGATCGCTGATAAGCATTTGTTTCACTAATCGGTTTCTGTAAGACGATTTTACTATCTTCTGACCTTATGCATTATAAATTCACAGAATCTCCATCTGTACTCCGGAAATGGAAATGCCGTGTGGCTAGGGCCTCCCGTTGGGTAGACCCTTCGCTTGGTGCAAGTTGACGCCACTTTGGCGACTTGGGTGTCGATGGGATGAAATGATGTTGATGAGGACAACACAACACCCAGTCCCTGAGCGGAGAAATCTCCGACGCAGCCGGAAATCGAACCCGGGCCGTTAAGTATGACATTCCGTCGCCCTGACCACCCAGCTGCCAGGGGCGGACCATCTGTACTATGAACCGAAGTTAGTAACGTAGTCTTACAGAAGCCGGTTATCGAATTAAATGCTTCACTAGCGACCTTGGACTTTGAAGCGAAGCGAATTTTTCGACCTGTGTTATCAAGTGGATAATTTCAGGCTTTCCCTTAATACCTCAGATGTGCTCCACACACAATAAGCGGATATTATTTTTTCCTTTTTTTTTAAGGTTAGAGAAACCTCATCACAGACGATTGCCTAACAGAATCCAAGGAACGTCAACTACAATGTTGGGTTGGGTTGTTTTGGGAAAGGAGACCAAACAGCGAGGTAATCGGTCTCATCGAAATAGGGAAGAAAATCGGCCATGCTCTTTTCAAAGGAAACATCCCGGCTTTTGGCTGGAGAGATTTAGGAAAATCACGGAAAACCTAAATCAGGATGGCAGCTACAAGGTTCCCAGAGAATGCTCGACCTCGCAGATCGGGTGTAGAAAACAATTGTATGATATTAGCAAACTGCAGGAGTTTCCAAGGAAAGATCCCAACATTAGGAAGTGAATGTGGTTTGAAACCGGAAGTGAATAACAAAAAAATCTTAAGTTCGGATTGGAATATTTGTCGTAAGGATAGGTTAGTTGCAGATGGAGGTGGCGCACTTAATGCACTACAGAATTGGATAATATGTAACGAGGTTATCAAGCATTCCAAATGTGAATTGATCTGCGTGAAGTAAAGCATCAAAGGTCGGTTGAAGGAGGTAATCGGATGCTTCTGTGGACATCTGGGTTAGAGAGCATCAGACAGAACTTGTAGACTGTTGTTAATAACTTTTCTGATCACGACCTTGTAACTGGGGGTGACTTATCAGGCATGGATTGGGAGAGCCATACAATAAAAACTGATGCTAGAGACAGGAATTCGTGTTACATTATGCTCAAAGTATTGTCCGAAAGTTATTTCGAGCAGGTAGCCAGAGAACCAACTCGAGAAAGAAACGTCTTCGACCTATTAGCAACAAACAAACCTAAATTTACTGAATGAATTAAGAGAGAGGAAGGTATTAGTGAGATTTTTTTGCGTCATTAGTCTTCTGACCCGTTTCGTGAGGCCCGCCTCTAGTTCCTCTCCCTGCCAAACTTTTCGTCCCAGAGTAGCACTTGCAAGCTACTTTCTCAATCAGCAGCGGATGTATCCAGTCTCTGGCTTCCTCTACAATTTTTACGCTCTACAGCTCCCTCTAGTACAACGGAAGCTATTCTCTGATGTCTTAAGAAATGTCCTGTCTGTTTTAATTGTCAGTGTTTCGTATAGCTATATACCTTTCCTCGCCGATTCTGCGGAGAATTTACATTGTTGAACACTTTTTCCAGTGCAAGCATCTTCCTTTTTCTTCATTTTGCTTCCATTTTCAATTGCCACGTTATACCAGCCTCTATGGTATCTTCACCTTTCCTAAAGTCAAACTGATAGTTTTCTAAAAGATCCTCAATTTTCTCTATAATTCTTCTGTATATTAATCTTGTCGGCAACATGGATGTACGAGGTGTTAATCTGACTGTGTGATGATTCTTGCGCTTCTTGGATCTTGCAATCTTTGAAATTGTGTGGATGGTGTTTTCTCCCAAGTATGATAGTGTATCGCCGCCATTAGTCATATTGTTGCCACTTCCCCTAATGATCTTAGAATCTCTCATGGAATGTTATGCATTCCTTCTGCCATATTTTACCTTAAGTCGTCTAAAACGCTTCTATACTCTGACTTTAATACTGCTTCCCCTACCTCCTCCAAGTCAATTTCTGTTTCTTTCTTTATCACGTCGTCGGACAAGTGCTCCAGCTCCTAGAAGCTTCAGTGTACTCATTGCTCCCATCTGTACTCTCCGCTGCATTTAACAATGGAATGCCCACTGCGTTCAATGTTAACACCTTTGTTTTAATTTTGCCGAGAGCTGTTTTGACGTTTTTGTATGCTAAGTCAACAATCATTTCTTTTTCGATTTCTTCGCATTTTTCAAACAGCCATTTTGCGTTAACTTCCCTGCACTTCCTGTTTATTTCATTCTTAAATGTTTATATTCCAGTATTCTTGATTTTCCCCGCACATTTTTGTACTTCTTTCTTTCGTCGATAAGCCGAAGTATTTCCTTTGTTATCCATAGTTTCGTATCAGGTACCATACCTCTGGCCATGTTTCTCTTTCCAACTTTTATGTTGGTCATTTTTAGAGATGTCCATTCATCTTATAATGAACCGCCTACTGAGGTACACATTACCGCAGAAACTGTAGCCGCAGTGAACTTCTAGAGTATCTTTTCAGTCCTTAACTCTCCCATATCCCAATTCTTGGCGCACGGTGTCTTTTGGCTACTCTGTTAAGCTTTGGCCTACTCTTCATCACTATTAAATTGTGATCTGAGTCCATATTTGCTCCTAGGCACGCATAACAATCCAATATTTAATTTCGAAATCTTTGTCTAACCATGATGTAATCTTACTGAAATCGTCCATTGTTTCCCCGCCTTCTCCATGTATACCTTCTCCTCTTTTATATATATACATATATACATATATATAGGGCGAAGAAAAATTGTGTCACGAAAGTTTAATCCTGGATAGCTGATGCCAGTAGGAACCGAAATTACTAACGTATTGAGGTCGACATCGCACCATTCTTAAACTACGAAAACTTGGCGCCACGGGCTTCGATTGGCCGTGGGATTGCCCTGTTGCCGTTCGTCGGTTGACGAATAGCGTATGATTGTCGGTTCACACATACAAATGTCCTTCACCCCGTTACTGCTCCAACGTGATACGCCTTGGATACACCGCGATCTCCGGCAGGCAAAGCATTCGCGGTCATGCGTTGTCAACCGGAGACAAAGTCAGCAAAAGTAAACGAGGCAGGCTGTGCCCATCGCAGGTGGAAACTCACAGTGCGTCCGCACCGCTTGGCTTCTAAAGCCAGACTGTCCTAGACCACGGATTAATTGAGCATAAGACTGCGATATCGACTGTGGCTACAGGCATTACAAGAAACAGAACTGTAAGAAAATATTTTTGTTTAGCGAGAGACACAGGATACAAATTGCAAAGTATCTGAGTAGTTAACATAAAATATTCAGTGCTGAGGACGAAAATGTCGACCACAAATAGAGAAAATTCGAAAGCGTCGTTCAATACACCTTAAACAAGTATGTTCCGAGAAAGATATTAAGCGTTGGGAAAGACCCACTGTGGTTTAACAGACTTCATAGAAAACTGAAACGTGGACAAAAAGAGCTTCACCACAAATTCAAGAGAAGGCAAGCCTAGCAAACAAACAAAAGCTGAACAAACCGAAAACTTAAGGAGAACAACGAGAGAAGCATTCAGTGACTCTGAAAGAAAGATTTTGTTAACAGATCTAACTAAAAAATCGCAAGACGTTTGGGTCTTACATAAAATCAGTAAGCGATTTGACATAATCTATTCAGTCACTCAGTGATCATACAGGCACTGAAACGGAAGATCATGGAGATGAGGCCGAAATACTGATTTCGGCCTCCTGAAATTGTGTCACCGCGAAAGGTCGGCATGAAGTTCCTCCTTCCAATGATCGTGCGAACTCGAAATTGTAGATATTGAGGCAACCGGAATAGAAAAGCAACCGCACTCGCTTAGTAGTGGAAAGGCATCAGGACCAGATGAGATACCTGTAAGATTCTACAAAAACTATGCGAAAGAACTTGCACCCCCTCTAACGGCAGTTTATAAAAAAAAAGGTTCAAATGGCTCTGAGCACTATGGGATTTAACAGCGGAGGTCATCAGTCCCCTAGAACTTAGAACTACTTAAACCTAACTAACCTAAGGACATCACACACACCCATGCCCGAGGCAGGATACGAACCTGCGACCGTAGCGGTTGCGCGGTTCGAGACTGAAGCGCCTAGAACCGCTCGGCCACTTCGGCCGGCGGCAGTTTACCGTACGTCGCTGGAGCAATGAAGAGTACATACCGACAGGGAAAAAAATGTAGGTCATTCCTGTTTTCAAGAATGATCGTAGGACAGATACCCATTATTATAGGTCTATATCGTTGACGATAATCTGTTTTAGCAGTGTGGAATAATTTCTATGCCAAAAAAATATGACATTTCTGGAGAACGAAAATTTCCTCACTGAAAATCAACACGGATTCGGCAAACAGAGATCTTGCGAAACTAAGCTCGCCCTGTTCCTCCGTGAGATGCATAACAGTATAGACAACGGCACCCGGATTGATGCCGTGTTTCCTGATTTCAGGAAGTCTTTTGACTCCGTCCTGCAGTGCCAGTTGGTGAAAATAATAGGATCTTACCGAGTATCGGACCAGATTTGCTACCGGATACAAGAGTGCTCAACAGTTAGATCCAAACATGTTCCCCTTAACGGAACAAATTCAACAGATGTAAAAGTAATTGCCGTGGTACATCAAGAAAGCGTGATGGACAACTGTTCTTTACAGTGCATATACGTGGCCTAGCAGAAATCATCGGAAGCTTTACAAGACTGTTCGCAGATGAGACAGTTGGCTATAATAAAGTAGCAACGCCAGAAGACAGTATCATTTCCGGAATGAACGTAAATACATGTAACACATTGCGCGTACATAGGAAAAGGAGTCCACCCCTCTACAACTACATCAGAGACCAAAGGTGCTGGAAATAGCACTTATCCTAAAATATCTAAGGGTAACTGTCAAGAGCTACCTTAAGTTGAAAGACTACAAAATACCTATAGTACGAGAAGCTGCGATTTTTGAGGAAGAACCTTGAGGACATATAAATCATCCGCGAAAGAAGTGACTTACAAGGTTGCTGTTCGAACTTTCCTTGAGTATTATTCAACAATTTGCGGCCATTACCAGGCAGGTCTGTTGGCAGACGCTAAAAGAGGAGTCTCGAGAGACTAGTTTTCTAGAAGAGTTCGGCAATATATTGCTTCCTCCCACATACATCTCGTGAAACGACCACAATGAGAAAACTCGACAAATTATAGTTAATACAATGAAATTTGGGAGTGGGACTTGGAAATGGGGCAAGGTTAGTGGTACGAGAAGTACCCACCACCTCATACTTTAAATCAGTATGTGGAGTACTGATGTGGATGTAAAGATGATAGCGAGTCAGCTGGGGCCCAAAACAAACATAACATTTTCTATTTCAGATAACGACAAAGACTTTCGTCACCATTATATGGACGAAAATGGGGGGTGGGGGGGAGTTTCAGTGACAAGTAGTTCATGTGCTACACGCAATGTATGCATGTCCTGAGAAACTGCAGACTCCTTCGCAGTGTCTCATGACTGAGGGAAAATGTCGCTGATCATAGTTTCATCGTGCTCTCATAGAATTTTACCTTCTCCCTTAATTATACTTCCTTAAGCATCGCCAACAATACACACACGAAACTACACCGCACAAGCCCTTATTAAATGTATTCAAAGAAAACAGGTGCACGCACGATAATCACCTCTGTGAAATAAATTTGCCAAAAACATCCATCTTAGTGTTAAAATCTTCACTAGGCACCCATTTGTTATAAACTGAGACATAAAAATAACATATGACGAATGTCTGTAATTGTAAGTAATCAGCTGTTGCGTAATTGTAAGGGAAATAGCTCAAGAGACAAAACTGTAACAGTATCAAAAATATTATGAATGTAAGTGTAATTTCAGCCAGTAATAGCGAATATTGTGTTCAAGAATCACAAGAGGAGGAGTTATACTTGGAAAAGGCCGAGTGATACGGGAAGATTTTTGTTAGACTAGATCGTGGCCAGACAGAGATTCCGAAACCAGATACTTGATTGTAAGGTGTATCCAGAAGCAGATATAGACTCAGATCACAATACAGTAGAGATGAAGAGGAGGCTGAAATTTAAGGCATTAGTCAGGAAGGATCAATACGCAAAGAGGTGGGATACAGAAGTACTAACGAATGACGAGACACGTTTGAAGTTCTCTAAGACTGTAGATACAACGATAAGGAATAGCTCAGTAGGCAGTACAGTTGAAGAGAAATGGACATCTCTAAAAAGGGCCATCACAGAAGTTAGAAAGAAAAAACATTGATTCAAAGAAGGTAACTGCGAAGAAATCATGGGTGACAGAAGAAATACTTCAGCTGATCAAGAAGTACAGAAGAAGTACAGAGTTTTATCTCTTGTATTTTCGCCATTTTTTGAAACCAACTCTTATTAGGGCAACCACCTTGACCACTTTTCGTGGTCTGGAGTGTAGCCACTTTTCCCGATCGGACGCCATGTCAGCATTAGTTATCCACAGAAAAAAGTATGAAACTGAAATAAACAGGACTGAACTACATTTTTAAACTAAAATACGTTGTTTAAACAGTGATATAGCATTATTCTCAATACAAGTGAAGAAACATGGTCAATATAAATGACCTTTCTTACACACGAGTAAAGTTTTTACTAAAAAAATGTATTAGGACCAGTGTGAACACTTGTACTGCCGCCAGCAACGCTGTTCAGGACGAGAATTATGCAATGGCCTCTTTACCACACCTTCTGCTACCGACCTTATTATTAAGTGGTAAGCTACAATAATTAGTACATTATATTAATTAATAACAGTAGTTGCAATAAGGAACAAGATCACAAATGTTTACAAAAGGTTTTGAACGTCATTTTTCTTTAACTCATTGCATTGTATTACAACAGACATAATCTGATTACAGACTACTTCCTACGAATATATAACACATTTAACCCTCTGCTTACCAGAAAATCTGTATAGCATTTCCCACCATTAGGTTTGTTTAAATTGAAATAGACACTATTTTGACTACTTATGATGTGAGCGACTTTTGAGGTATAAATACTTTTAAAATAATTTTATTTGTTTAAAGTTTACATTTTATAAACTCAATTTGTATACTTTTATTCATGGCTTTTATTCTTGTTGCCAACTTGCGCGGTGTCTAGAGACAATAGCAGGATACTCTGGGCATGCATGTTTGGTGCGTTTGTAACATGTCATATGGCTTTTTCTGTTTTCTTCTCTACACATTATGCACATATTATCCTTTATCTACCTGGTGGTTTCGCTGCTCTTCCTGGATGCGGTGCTATTAATGAATTCACTGGCTTCTTTACGCTGCTAGTTTCTTTCGCAAGCTGATACTGGAAGTCCGACATCTCATTTCTTTATTGGTAGCCAGTATAATCCAAATTACATATGAATTTCTTACACTTACATCGATCATATTGAAGGCCAGCGTCTTGTTTATCTCTTCACGCTGTATTATTGATTCTTCTGGTCCATTTGTCCATGTGTCAAGCCGCCTTTTGCCATTGTATGTTATTATAGCTTGCGGCCGTTTTACTTGTGATGATGACACCGTTGGTTAGTCATAAACTGTCAGATATTTTGACAACAAGTAACGAGCCAAATCGAGAGATGTAAAAAAATTATCACTGGTGATACAACGTTCCGACTTTTCAAGTTCAATCACCAGTGTTTGCCTAACATTCTCTCCAAGCCGCAAATACATTTTCATTTTCCAGCAATAGCTTGTTGTACTGCCACAAATTGCCCAGAACTTCATTCGTAACTTCCATGTTTTGTTAGGATGTAGTGCTGAAATGGACAGCGACCTGGAAATGTGACCAACTGGTCGTCCGCAGTCATGCACCACCCTTCAATATAGGCACCCTTAAGGCTAATTTCCCACATCTCAAAAACTTATCTGATTGGTTCTAATTTTTCACTTGACCAAAATCACGTCAAACTGTTGCTTTATCAAAGCTGAACACCGTCAGAACAGCACAGAAGTCGTCGGGAGTCATAATTTCACTGAACAGTGGTCGGCCATTTTCAAAACTCTAAAACTGATTTCTTGACTAGTAAAGAGGTTCTTCATGATCAGCACCTTCGTGTAGTTCTGAGATTTCAGCGACATCTACTTCATTATCATCACTGAAAGATTCACGTTCACTAGATGGATTTTCAGAATCAGAAGACTGCTCCAACAATTCCCATATCTCCTTATCTGACAGTCCTCTTCTCCGTAACGTTTTTAGTTTATAGAACACACAACTGTCATGAAATAACGCACCAAAAAAGATGTGCTTATTACAAGGAGGACTGTTGAACACTGAAAGAATAAAAGTTCGAATCAACAATGGCAAACGAAGTAACAGACACTGCGCAGACAGACAACGGGTTGCTGAAAAATTGCTTCGAACCTTACGGGCCTGCTAGGCCCATGCGGGAGGAAACATAAACCAACACTTTAACACAAAACCGTAGGTAAGTTTTAAGAAAAATCCAAAATTATGACTAAGTTGACAAATTTGGAAAAGTTTTAAAACTACATTAAAGTAAAATGTGCAGTTAGTAACATCAAGGACGGACCTCTGAGGTCAGATCGTAGATAAAGGATTAAAGATTATCGTCTCTGTTATGTCTATTGATGAATCCATGTCGCTTCTGTTTTACATTTACGCCATAGCAGCTGATCGGTGCCAGTTGTGTAAGTTCGTATTTTGTCGTTATTGGATGACTGTAAAATATTCCCCGTGACATTTCTAACAACCCTGCGGTGGCCGCGCTACATACGTATCATTCTGACCCTGACCAATCGGCAAACTTCACTTAGCTCACGTCCGAATTCACCAACGTTAATTAAAAATAAGTACATCTTAAAATATTACAGTGTCTATAATAATTTTTGGTTGTTCATGCGCAAGAAGCTCTCAGCGTTAGCTGACATTTTTTAATTCGGATGTTACTTGTTAGATCTATATTATTATATAGTATGGCTGAGAACCACTGAATACATGAATACTTGATTCTGGCCGCAGTTTGACGACCACTGATACAAAATATACAATGTTACAGTACGTATTAAAAAGTGAAAAAATACTTTCAAGAGATGTATCACGAAAGACGAACAAGAGGAACATAGGAGCATGGAGGGAAAAAAGAAAAGCGCAGATGCAGTCAAAGAAAGGATGAAGAATGGAAGTATCATTTACTAAGACAGGAAATAATGTGGATGTGTAATTATTTGGTGGTTAAGTGATGTGTCTAATGCTATAATTTGTAACTGTTTTACATTTTTGTTGTGTACATAGTTCCGCGTAGTCAGCGTGTATACAACTTTCCCAATAGAGCGCGTCCATCTAAGCAAAACGGCGCAGGCGCGGCGCTCGTCCGTCTCCGCACTACGAGATGGCGCTACCTAAGAGACGGACCAAATTCTGCTTCCGCTGATCCGCATATTAATATGTAACGCAGCCAATGAGATTGCTGCTAACGTAGAACCTTTTCTCCTCACAGATCACATTCGTGCAGTGATACCTGAACGCCTGAGGTATTATAACGAGTGTACAGACCTCCGATTAATCAGTCTGCATTAGTCTGTAGTCAAGTTTCAGTGTGCGCCTAATAAGATTATCATATTCCTGTACATAGCCATGAAGAGAAATGAATAGACACTTTGTCAAGTATCAGAGACATGTGAGAATAAGATTAACATACCAAGACCAAAGGAACTTCAGATTGTCATTTGTAAACAGCATCCAGAATCAAGTTACATAATGTCTACACCTTTTTATTATTTTAATAAATGTGTGTGAAAATTAATCAAGTTCTGTTTAAAGTTTGTCACCGTCAATCTGCTACTCTAAGCTTGCAAGTGGCATTTCTATTGTCTGACCTAATGGCAGAAGATAAACACGCCACAATAAGACCACGAGACATATTGCTGACACTCGCCTACTTCATTAGAGCGACAAGTCAAATAATCTGATGGTGTGTGTACTGAAGGTCTTACAGTACGCACACCATAATTTTATATGTTGTTGTTTTTGTTGTTGCTGTTGTATGTTAAACTAAATAGGACTAGTTTCTTGTTCTTAAACTTTCGTATATTTCTGTGTTGTAATCGTTAACAATGTAGGTGGTGTGATTGCGTAAACGTTATCAGACAAAAAAAAAGTCAAATCCTGCTGAAAATGTATGACTGTATTGCGATTAACTTTTAGCAATAAAACTACATATCCATGAACTTTAATCTAAATAAACGATGGTGTAAAATTCTGTATCATGCAGTGCACTGAATATCACTACAATGCATGACGTTGCAGTATATGCCTTGTAGTTCCAATACAGAAAGCTAACAGATTAAAAATGCTATCTAAAATTACAAACGGGACTTGAGAGAATTAAAAAATGCTTCTTAAAATGCCC
The DNA here is from genome assembly GCF_023864275.1 of Schistocerca cancellata. Classification (NCBI taxonomy): domain Eukaryota; kingdom Metazoa; phylum Arthropoda; class Insecta; order Orthoptera; family Acrididae; genus Schistocerca; species Schistocerca cancellata. The sequence goes on along the minus strand of NC_064626.1, from coordinate 626,968,017 downwards.
TGTAAATTTACGAATGGAAACTAACTGAATAAAATTCCAAACGTTAAATGATGCACACTCTAATATAACACTACAGTGTAAGAGTAAGAATTTCTCCATGAAGAACGAAATCTGAACTGAACATTACGTAAATTGAGCCTGACAATAATTTTGAAATCCTAAACTCAACTGAAAATGCTCTTATTCTTCCACGACTGAAATGTTAATCTGACCGTAAAAAATCTTCATAACTTACCTTTGGCAACAGAAACTAGGTACTGCACAAAAGTGGTGAAAATAAAAATACCACATACCAGCAAACCAGCTATAGAAAGGAAAACCTTGCAAGTGAAATGCAAGGACAAGCAGCTGTGTTAAGCATACCACTCTTTACTTTCGGATAACTGTTTCGCTCAGTGCAATGCGGCAACACACATGCCAAAAACAAAATTTTCGTGAGAAGGTGGTGATAGAAACTTGACTTATCAAATGGTTGAAAGAGACTGGAGTTCCAAAACTATAATACGAAACTCTAATTCCTTAACAATTACAACCATCTTTACAAAAACTGCTTATACGAGAGTAAACTACTTCATCACTTGAGTAGTTACGGAGTGGTACTTCTGTAAGTCTGAGTGCAAGTTATGTGAGTAGATAACATTGTTCGATCACATCTGAACAATCAATGTAACTAATCCAGATCAATACAGATAAATCACCGAAAATTTGCCTTTATGCCGCGAGCAAGCAGTACGGGGACAATATTACCTGCATTATCATCTTCACACTTCCCAAACCAATCTTTACAAAGACATATTTCCACAATTCAACATCCTTTGCGTTTACAGCTCTGTGGTCTGCTTGTTATTTGCAGATTACTCAGCAGCCTAACCAGCACCCGACTCCCTAACTTACTTCACACTGAAACTACTGGGAACGAAAATGCACCTAATAAACAAAGTTCTAATTGCTTGTACTCGGAACCTCTGTGGCGCAGCACATTGACTATTGAAGACTTCCGTTAGATAAATATCCGGTGTGCAACTATGAAGAATGACACATTTAATAAAAATAGAGTTCACATCACTTTCACTGAATACCAAAAATAATCTAGTAACCATACAAACTATATGGAGAAAGTACAAGGTAGGAATATACATTTTACCCCACATCATGAAATGAAATGATCGTATGACATTGTTGACTGGGAGGCCCCATGGGGGTCAGTTCGGCCGCCGTATTGCAAGTCCTTTTTAGTTGACGCCACTTCGGTGACTTGCGAGTCAACGATAATGAAACGCACACAACACCCAGTCATCACGAGGCAGAGAAAATCCCTGACGCCGCCGGGAATCGAACCCGGGATCCCGTGCATAGTAAACGAATACGCTACCGCAAGACCACGAGCTGCGAACTATCCCACATCAAGTCCATGTCAAAGAAACTCTCTACAAGTTTTAGTGCACACATGAATCGGCTAGTTTTGTGTTAATTCCACGTAAAGATGGACGTCTGTAGCACTTCTGTTGCTTGGGTAGTACAGTTCTTTAAATCGTATGTTGAACGTTCTATTTTGTGGCCTAGATATTTCATGACACGCTCGTGACATGCATCCACCGAGTGTTCGTAATTATTCTCATTCTTTGTTAATTCATGTCATATTTGTTTTCATCACAGGTGTCGTTGTGAAGGCGATTTTTATATTATTCCTTCAATATATGTGCTCGATTTTGCCAGTCATCCTACCTGGTGGTAAACTTTGCATTCTTCTGTGGAGCCAGAATTAATGAAGTGTTGTTCGTTTTCGCTGTTTTGTTGTCTCTGGAGTCGACTATTTTCGGATTTTTTCAGAACTGTAGGTGATTTGTAGCGGAACGCCAAGCTCCTTCGTTATCCCTGACTGGCCCAAGGGAAGGCAAAGAATCCTATGAATTCTTGAGCAGAAATAAAAATGTCTATGCCTACGGGAGGACAAGCTCCGCCACATACAATACTGTCAGGAGAGGTTGATATTTTTATCATCAAGTACACAGTTATTTGACAGATTTTATAGTTTGTTGAATTAGTTTTTATTACCACTTTGCGTGTATTGGTAGTAGCAAGACAGTCATTAGGTGGTAGAAACCGTTTACGGTATGATCGTATTGTGAAACATGTGGAAAAAGAAGATAAACCTGTTGTTGTCGATTGTTGATCTACAACTAAGAAGACCTTTACTGTCATCGAACGCATAGAGAGCAGAACTGTGCCAGCCTACAGTGCACGTAATTTGCAAGAAAGCAAAGAATAAATTTTAAAGACGTGGCTTTGTTGTTGTAAAAATGACACAGGAATATTAAGTATATACAATAAATTGATAATATGAGAATAATAGACTCTTTCCCAGGTCGAGTTGTAAAGTATGTGCTATTATCTATTTTCTTAATGAATCTATCTGTATAGCTACAGCGGTACGAAGGAACGAAGAGACTCTAATAAATACTAAATATTTTAGGAATATTTAGTGTATGAGACGTTGCTATATGACAGGAAGAAATGGATGACGATCGGATATCCTCTTAAAGAGTAATGCCTATAAATAATACTGAGAGAAGAATTTCAGTTTGTTGAGTAAGCATCTGAGGATTTTTTTCGTAAACGTTAAGTATCATGGAATCATTATTCATAGGAAAAGATTAATTTCAGAACCGAGTAAGAATAAAATTGGTTGGTTGTGCCCATTGTTCATTAATCTTATTTTGTAATATCACTGCCGGCCGCTGTGGCTGAGCGATTCTAGGCGCTTCAGTCCGGGCCCGCGCTACTGCTATTGTCGCAGGTTCGAATCCTGCCTCGCGTATGGATGTGTGTGATGTCCTTAGGTTAGTTAGGCTTAAGTAGTTCTAAGCCTAGGGGGCTGATGACCTCAGATGTTAAGTCCCATAGTGCTTAGAGCCATTTGAACCATTTTTGTAATATCACTTTTTTGATTTGTAAGCTATACTTTTGTAGTCTGTAGCATTTCGTAATACACCTAAGTAGAAATGTCATTAAATAGCAATAATATATATTTTGTTTTGCGGTGTCTATTTGCTAGAACGCCTAGTTGAGCTGCAATGATTCGTCTCTACTGTCCTCAGAACATATGTTGTCTGTAATCACATCTACCTACAAGATATTTCATGTCACAGGAAACTGTTTAATTGGAAGAAACTGATGAACGATGTTTTTAAATAAAATCAAGCTGAGAACATAAAGAATGTACGAGGTAGATTCAGGATATGATAAATAACCAGAACCCTAATATGTGTGAGAAATGAAGTGCTACTAAGCAACCAGATCTTTGTATTTTCTACAAAACGTTTCTCGTGGCCAATGTTAAGATTAATAATTATTATTATAAAATTAACAGCCCTTTCATGTTTGTAATCATCACTGACCCAGAAATTCACTCATAATATACTTTCCTCTTTCAAGCCAAGTAATCACTTTAGATAACGAAGCATGTCTCTCATTACTACGTCTGTTGCCCCCAGCAGTGCTAACCTCTGGAAACCAGTTTCACTAACTCATTTCTGGTGATTCATGACAGATGTAGAAAATAATGCTACCTGCAATTTCAAAACAGGTGAAATTTGTTTTAGTGGACAGCTACCTAAGAGCTAGCAACTTTCAGACCAGCTGACATATTCCATGCCAGTTTCAGCGGGCAGCACTAACACAAAACACGGGCGCCCTTGGTGGGAATTTGCGGAGCCAGCTTCCGAAGTGGATTAAACCTAAATAGTTGATGACGGCTGCGGAATGGCCCTTGGACGCCGAGGCCGGTGTGCGGCCGCTTCCCCCGCCGGCAGCCTCGCCCTCGCCGCTTCCGTTGCATCCTGAGCGCATTTCCTGCCAGCCAAATCCTGCAGGGAGCTCTAAATTATACTTCTGAGTGCCGTCGGGCGTCCGCGTAATACTCCAGACAGAAGCAAATCGACGTACAGAAGAAAATCCGTAAAGCAGAGCACGACGTTTGATCGCCCAAAAGGATCGTCGTAAATTTTGTTTTCCGACATTTCTTAACTTCGATTCGGAGCTACCCACTGATTACAGTTCTTTGGGATTCGAGGTACCGTAGCTTTTTTGAAAATTACTTTTAGCGCAAAACGGAAATCGAAAGGTCTCTAAAACAGGCTCACGGAGATGAACCCATTGACCAGGAACCAGATGTTATCAAAATGTGAAAGATAGCGAAGAAGCAAAAATTCTAAGTAATAAGCTTAGATCTCTGTCAGCTACATCAAGCGTATCAGCAGTCATGCATTCTGGAACTAACAAGAGGATTATTTTTTGTGCAACGGATGGATTAGGGCTGCTTCCTAGCCTTTGAATAGTGCTATATCAATCCAATTTCCTTTTATTTGCTGTTTCAAAATTTCAATTGATCCCTGAGCGACATTTTTCCATAGTTTCGCAACTACACTCCTGGAAATGGAAAAAAGTACACATTCACACCGGTGTGTCAGACCCACTATACTTGCTCCGGACACTGCGAGAGGGCTGTACAAGCAATGATCACACGCACGGCACAGCGGACACACCAGGAACCGCGGTGTTGGCCGTCGAATGGCGCTAGCTGCGCAGCATTTGTGCACCGCCGCCGTCAGTGTCAGCCAGTTTGCCGTGGCATACGGAGCTCCATCGCAGTCTTTAACACTGGTAGCATGCCGCGACAGCGTGGACGTGAACCGTATGTGCAGTTGACGGACTTTGAGCGAGGGCGTATAGTGGGCATGCGGGAGGCCGGGTGGACGTACCGCCGAATTGCTCAACACGTGGGGCGTGAGGTCTCCACAGTACATCGATGTTGTCGCCAGTGGTCGGCGGAAGGTGCACGTGCCCGTCGACCTGGGACCGGACCGCAGCGACGCACGGATGCACGCCAAGACCGTAGGATCCTACGCAGTGCCGTAGGGGACCGGACCGCCACTTCCCAGCAAATTAGGGACACTGTTGCTCCTGGGGTATCGGCGAGGACCATTCGCAACCGTCTCCATGAAGCTGGGCTACGGTCCCGCACACCGTTAGGCCGTCTTCCGCTCACGCCCCAACTTCGTGCAGCCCGCCTCCAGTGGTGTCGCGACAGGCGTGAATGGAGGGACGAATGGAGACGTGTCGTCTTCAGCGATGAGAGTCGCTTCTGCCTTGGTGCCAATGATGGTCGTATGCGTGTTTGGCGCCGTGCAGGTGAGCGCCACAATCAGGACTGCAGACGACCGAGGCACACAGGGCCAACACCCGGCATCATGGTGTGGGGAGCGATCTCCTACACTGGCCGTACACCACTGGTGATCGTCGAGGGGACACTGAATAGTGCACGGTACATCCAAACCGTCATCGAACCCATCGTTCTACCATTCCTAGACCGGCAAGGGAACTTGCTGTTCCAACAGGACAATGCACGTCCGCATGTATCCCGTGCCACCCAACGTGCTCTAGAAGGTGTAAGTCAACTACCCTGGCCAGCAAGATCTCCGGATCTGTCCCCCATTGAGCATGTTTGGGACTGGATGAAGTGTCGTCTCACGTGGTCTGCACGTCCAGCACGAACGCTGGTCCAACTGAGGCGCCAGGTGGAAATGGCATGGCAAGCCGTTCCACAGGACTACATCCAGCATCTCTACGATCGTCTCCATGGGAGAATAGCAGCCTGCATTGCTGCGAAAGGTGGATATACACTGTACTAGTGCCGACATTGTGCATGCTCTGTTGCCTGTGTCTATGTGCCTGTGGTTCTGTCAGTGTGATCATGTGATGTATCTGACCCCAGGAATGTGTCAATAAAGTTTCCCCTTCCTGGGACAATGAATTCACGGTGTTCTTATTTCAATTTCCAGGAGTGTACTTTCTCCAAGCGCTTTGCTGTTTTAAGACGGGCAATGTGGCGTTTGATTTCGTATTTGTCTTGTGGTCTGGTATCTGTGAACCTGAGGATGGGTTCGTCAGAATTTATAAGATTCTTAAAGCAATCTGCTAGAATGTTACAATATTACTCATTTGAAGTCGAAAGTCTACTTTTCTTTCGCTATAAACATAGCGATGGCGGTTTGTAGCTCATGAGTTTCGCGCGAGGCAGCCGTGAGGTCTAGGGCGTCTTGCCACCGTTCGCGCGGCTCTCCCCGTCGGAGGTTCGCGTCCTCCCTCGGGCATGAGAATGTGTGTTGTCCTTAGTGTAACTTACTTTAAGTTAGATTAAGTAGTGCGTAAGCCTAGAGACTGATGACCTCAGCAGTTTAGTCCCATAGTCCTTACCACAAATTTTCATTTTCATGAGGTTCTTCATAAGACTCCTGTAATACCCTCTGGTTTCATTTCTCTCAAAGTTTGTTCTGTCATTTCAATAAGTGCTTATTCTTATTTTTGTTACTCAGTTACGGTAACTCCAGCTATTTCGGCCAGTTGCATTTTGTAGGTTTCCCAGTCAGTTGCCGGCTGGTGTGGATTAGCGGTTCTAGGGGCTACAGTCTGGAACCGCGCGACCACTACGGTCGCAGGTTCGAATCCTGCCTCGGGCATGGACGTCTGTGATGTCCTTAGGTTAGTTAGGTTTAAGTAGTTCTAAGTTCTAGGGGACTGATGACCTCAGATGTTAAGTCCCATAATGCTCAGAGCCGTTTGAACCATTTTTTTCTGAGTTCTAGGGGACTGATGACCTCAGAAGTCCCATAGTGCTCAGAGCCATTTGAACCATTTGAAGTCAGTCAGTTCCCAATTACATCGATTAATCCAGTTTACGTGCTGCGAACATTTTCTTGTGACTAATTCCAAGGTCTCGTTTCACTATGCACGTTTTTGGTTCTTTTTGACTTCAGAAACATTTTTGGTCGCCACGGTTTTTAGATGTTACTAGCATAGTGTCCGCTACTTCCCTCACATAGCCTGTATGATATCCACAGACATTTATTTGTTTTTCTTTAACTGAATTTTTATGTTATTCACAAATTGAAACTCCTTCTTAACTTATCACGCTAATTAAGACCATAGACGCAAAGTCTTTTCCGAATGTACTAATTATCAAAAAGCAATTTTGGTAGGTAGAGTCTAACGGTTTCGTGATTCGGGCCTTCTATCTACTTGTCGTGATATTTCCATATACTCTTTCATCCCATAACACATATTTCTCTTCATCTAACCGAGAAGTGAAGTACCAAATTTCATAGCTTTAGGTGTACACTTTTTAAACATATCGAAATATTTTAATAAAAATTTTCATCCCATGTTTCACACCCTTTAGGTGTTGAATCTCCAGAAACAGTGAAAGGCGTATTTTTTTTATTTCTAATTAAGAAGCCAAATTTTCTATAGATTTAATTTAGAAAATGGCTTAAAACTGCAATAATTTCATAAAACCTTTCATCCCCTATTTCACTTCTTGAGGGGTCTGAATTTCCAAAAATACGGAAACATATATATATATCTTTTATTTTAGGCCGAGAATCCTAATTCAGTATTCTTATGTTTAGCTTCAAATTTGCTTTCACAGTGAGATATTTTAATAACTTTAATCCATTATTTGCCTCTCTAAGGGCTTGAATTAAAAAAAAATACTGAAACACGTATTTTTTTAATGTCCAACTGAGAAGTCAAATACCGCTTTTCATAGATGTAGCTTTAAAATTCTGTAGTAATATTTGTAGTAACGATTTATTTCCAGAAAAATTTCACTCACTATTGTATCACGTTAGTGGTTAAATTTCCTGAAGTATTGACACAAGTGTTCCTTTATTTCTGGTCGAGAAACCAAACACCGATGTTCGTTGTTCTAGCTTCAAAATTGCATTAATTGCAACTTTTTCAGAATACCTTTCACCCCTCATTTCACCTCCTTACAGGTGTAATTTCGGAAAACCCCTTCGTATCTAACGCCTACAATCACCAACTGTCAGGCAGCTATCTTTAGCGGTCTGGTCTGGGCAATGATGAGTCAAATGATAATTAAAAGGACACCATAGCTGCAAACAGGCGTTGATGTACTTCATTCGGGACCAGTTGAGAACGTGTGCCCCGACCGGGACTCGAACCCGTGATCTCCTGCTTACATGGCAGACGCTCTATCCATCTGAGCCACCGCGGGCACAGAGGATAGAGCGTCTGCAGGGACTTATCCCTTGCACGCTCCCCGTGAGATCCACATTCCAAACATGTCCACGCCACTACATTCGTAGTGCGCCTAATAGATGTTTACCCATCATACTCATTACTGGTGGTAGATTAATCTACCAAGTCCCGTACGAGTTCGGGCATAGCGTGTGCGTTCGCACAAGAAGGTCAATGGCCGGGAAGCCATATATTAACTATATATGACGGTAGTATCTGTTCCCGAAAGAACAGTTACCGTGGATGACCATGCAGCTTTGCTAGAAATGAAATGATAATTAAATGGACACCCTAGCTGCATGTTTGCAGCTAGTGTGTCCATTTAATTATCATTTCATTTCTAGCAAAGCTACATGGTCATCCACGGTAACTGTTCTTTCGGGAACAGATACTACCGTCATATATAATGATGAGTCAGTCTGTCAGGACACAGCTTTCATACGAGGATCATTCCATTACTCAAGACATGTTCAGTATATCTTATGATCAGAGACCGGATTATATGCATTTGAATGCTGCTTATGCACTTGCATAATCGGCTTCTTTTCACCTGTTATTGCATATTTTAACTACAAGCTAGTGACAGTACATACTTTCGCTCTATGTTTAAAATATTTTAAAACATTGAACGGGCGGTCTCTTGCTCGATCTAGTTGTGATGTGTCACAGATTGACCGCGACCTAGAATTGCGTGCAATCGCTAACCGAGACGCCATAGCCCAGCGAAATCATTACAGAAGAGGAACAGGCAGACAGAATCAATGCTTCTGCGCCCGAGCCCTCGGTTATTCCCCTTCGCTGTCATACCGTACACGTCAGCAACAATTAAATTAAACAACACAAGCTTCTAGTCGCACGTCCATTGTTTCAGTTTAACTTTCTATTTACCTGTACACAGTTGAACGTGTTTACTTCATGTAGTGTGTAACGTGTTGAGCGTCATGCCGCCCGAAAAGAGAAAAGTCGTTTCATGGATAGCTGATCATCATGGAACGTTTACATATGACGGAATTGTTTTATATTGTCGAGTTTGTGGGAACAACTTTTGGCGCAAAAATAGCGTTCAAACAGACCAGCATGTCAAGGAAAGTCTTCATACTGCAGGAATGAAGAAGAAAGGACCACGACAACAACTTCTGACAACAGCAAGTTGCAGTAGCAGGGATTTGTGCAAAGGTAACCAAACAAGTCGGTTTAATATGGACCTACGTGAAGCGTTCATTGCTCTTCACGAACTTACAAACCCTATCCTCAATGGCTTCCTGCGTAAATGTTTCTTAAAACAAAATATACCATACGAATCAACATTGCGTAAAAGTTTCATACCGACAATTTGCGTAAATGTTCTGGAAGAAATACCCAATGAAATCAAGGACAGCATTATCTGGATTTCAGTTGACAAAACTACAGGCACTAGTGGCCGTTACATTGCAAAATTACTTGTTGGTGCTTTAAAAGAAGAGCCTTCTTTTTCCTATTTAGCGGCCTGCAAAGAACTTGAAAAAGTAAATCATTCTACGATCACCAGAGTTTTGAATGGGGGTATTACAATAATATTTCCAGAATCTTCTGCAGATTGAAGGTTATTTGTGTTTATTTCGGATGGTGCTACCTAATTGATCAAAGTACGAAAAGCTCTCCTAGTATTTTATCCCAATCTTATTCATGTGACGTGCTTTGCTCATGGAGTAGATCGCCTTCTTGAAGAAGTACGTTCACGTTTGTAAATGTAGATAAACTGATTTCATCCACAAAGAAAGTGTTTCTAAAGGCGCCTGCTCGCATCAGTACCTACAAAGAAAAACTATCAAATATGCCTTTACACCCCGAACCAGTGGTAACTCGTTGGGGTACGTGGGTCGAAGCCATGTTGTTTTACAATGAACATTTCGAGGCCATTAGAGGGGTAGTAAATGACTTCGATATTGCAGAGGCTCCGGCAGTTCGCCAGTGCAAGGAAGCTTTTAAAACCAAACTCCGTCCGAAGAGGCCTAGGAAGGCCCGACGGTACCAACCGACGCCGTGTCATCCTCAGCCCACAGGCGTCACTGGATGTGGGTAAGGAGGGGCATGTGGTCAGCACACCGCTCTCCCGGCCGTATGTCAGTTTACGAGACCGGAGCCGCTACTCCTCAATCAAGTAGCTCCTCAGCTTGCCTCACAAGGGCTGAGTGCATCCCGCTTGCCAGCAGCGCTCGACAGACCAAATGGTCACCCACTCAAAAGCTTCTGACATTGCTGTGATTAGCACTCATTTTTCCCACATACCTGCAAGTATTAAAAGGCTTGAAACTCAAGGTTTGGGGTTGAATGAACCTATTGAGTTAATGTATACAATTATTCTAGTGAACTCCTCATTGCCAGGGGTATTCCCAAGAAAACTTAAAGAAAAGTTTGAAAACATTAAAAAAAACCTGGCTTTGAAGCCTAGTGCCAAATTGATAGTTTTAGTAATGGAGTAGTTTTGGAGTTCCCAATTGCCCCTGTATATCGCACTCATTTCGTTGCGCAGTAACTAGATCACATACACTGGCGCGCTGCCCTGGGGTACCCGTGTGACGGCTGCGGTCGCTGCGTGGCGCTAGACTGCGGGATGTAGACGCAGAGGCAGAAGTTAATCCGCACAGCCGCACCTCGTGCAGCGCCGTTTGCGCAAATTGGCCAGCTACGCCGTTTAGCGCCCCTCTGCGCAGTACGCAGGCTGGTCACGCGCCGCGATAATTAAGCCCGGCGTGCGCGGCGAGCGGAGGCGGTGGCGGCGGCGGAGGCGGCTAACAGGTCCCCTGGCCCCGGCCCCACAGTCAGGCCGGTCCCCGCGGCCGCGTAAACCATACACCGGAGCGCCGCTTCCTGCGCGAACGATTCCCGGCCGTGTTCCGGACGGCCGCCGGGAGTACCGCATCAGGGCTCGAATCACTCCCCACTTCATGTCTCAGAAACGACTCATCCTACGACCATAGTCTATCTGAACTAAATGTGACGTCTACAAAGATCGTACAGCAGTTCATTTAACGAGGGTGCCACCAAAAGGCCTAAAATAAAATGACACATCTCATAAAGTCGAGGCAGACTGCTGTATTTTGTCTGTCTCCTCTAGCGGCTTACTACGGTACAGTGGCGCAGCGATTTGAAGCATTAACAGTACTGCAGTCACCTTCCTGCAAACAACCAAAAATTTGTAGGTAGGCTGTTTAGGTTTTTATATTGGTAACGCCACGTAGCGCTCTGTATTAAAATCACTGGCTGTGTTGTGTGCAGTCTGTGGCTAGTTAGCATTGTTGTAATATTCGCTATTGTAGTGTTGGGCAGTTGGATGTGAACAGAGCGTAGCGTTGCGCATTGAAGGTTAGCCGCCTGCAGTGGTGGATGTGGGGAGAGAGATGGCGGAGTTTTGAGAGCGGATGATCTGGACGTATGTCCATCAGAGACAGTAAATTTGTAAGACTGGATGTCATGAATTGATATATATATATATATATATAATGACTTTTGAACACTATTAAGGTAAATACATTGTTTGTTCTCTATCAAAATCTTTCATTTGCTAACTATGCCTATTAGTAATTAGTGACTTCAGTAGTTAGAATCTTTTATTTAGCTGGCAGTACTGGCGCTCGCTGTATTGCAGTAGTTTGAGTATCGTAGATTTTTGTGAGGTAAGTGATTCATGAAAGGTATAGGTTATTGTTAGTCAAGGCCATTCTTTTGTAGGGATTATTAAAAGTCAGATTGCGTTGTGCTAAAAATATTGTGTGTCAGTTTATTGATGATCTGAATAAGTAAAGAGAGGAATGTCTGTGCACGTTCAGTTTTGCTCAGCTGTTTGAAAAGCAAATAATGTAAGAGGTTTATCAGCACAGTCATTCATAAATTTTTCTAAGGGGACGTTATAAATTTAATGATGCAATCTTACTTTATCAAGGAGATACAACTATCTCTCGTAAGCTAGGTAACGAGACCTCTGAAAGGTGTATAAACTCTCTACGCCAATTACACTAAATGTTAGGAAGGAGATTTTAGATTCCTTGACGAAGTCCGTTGGCTGCGACCTCGATTATGATTCACGCCACAATCAGTTCAAGATACTTTGAGAAATGGTGCTTTGTCCGGCCATAAGGTGGTAATGTACTTCTTAGTGGGTCGTGGTCTTTACCTGCTGTGCTTGCTAACAAACGAGAATTTTGTCCACGGCAAATGTTTTCTAGCTCCATTTGCAAATAAACTTTGAAAAGCTGTGTAACGTAAAAAACATTTTGGGGGGCTAGTATGAAAACAGCAACTCTGTCACAGCAGTTTTGAGAAGCCTTAGATGCCGATATGAGTCGAAACACAATCACAGCAATTGTGGCAGCTGTAGTAGCTGGGCCAAGCATTACAAAAGTGACGACACAGCGAAAGTGCAGAGCCACTTCAGGATCACAGGCTGGTTTCTGCATCTTCGAATGGCGGACTTGTTATAACACCTTTTTTTATTTTTAGTCATAAGTCTTCTGAATGGTTTGATGCGGCCCGCCACGAGTTCCTCTCCCGTGCCCACCTTTTAAACTCAGGGTAGCACTTGCAACCTACTTCCTTAATTATTTGCTGACTGTATTCCAGTCTCTGTCTTCATCTACAGTTTTTGCTCTCTACAGGTCCCTCTAGTACCACTGAAGTCATTCCCTGATGTCTTAACAGATGTTCTACCATCCTGTCCCTTCTCCTTTGTCAGTGTTTTCCACATATACCTTTCCTCTTCCATTCTGTGCAGAACCTCTCCAATCCTTAACTTATCAGCCCACCTAATTTTCAATATTCGTCTGTAGCACTATGTGTCAAATGCTTCGATTCTGTTCTGTTCCGGTTTTCCCACAGCCCATGTTTCACAACCATACAATGCTGTACTCCAGACGTACATCCTCAGAAATTTCTCCCTCAAATTAAGGCCGGTATTTGATATCAGTAGACTTATCTTGACGATGAATGCTTTTTTAGACAGTGCTAGACTGCTTTTCATGTCCTCCTTGTTCTGTCTGTCTTCGGATGTTTAGCTGCCTAGGTAACAGAAATCCTTAACTTCATCTACTTTGTGACCATCAGTCCTCACGTTAAGTTTCTCGCTGTTTTCATTTCTGCTACTTGTCGTTACATTCATCTTTCTTCGATTTACTCTCAGTTCATATTCTATATTCAGTAGACTATTCATTCTGTTCAGTATATCATGTAATTCTTCTTCACTTTCAGTGAGGATACCAATGTCATCAGCGAATCGTATCATTGATATTCTTCCACCTTCAATTTTTACTCCGCTCATGAACCTTCCTTTTATTTCTTTCTTAGAGGTACAGATTGAACAGTAGGGCTAAAAGACTACACGCTGCCCTACACCCTTTTTAAACTGAACACTTCGTTCTTGGTCGTCCACTATTAATACCTTCCCTTGGCTCTTGTCTATTGTATATTACACGTCATTCCCTATAGCTTAACACCTTTTTTCAGAATTTCGAACATCTTGCCCCCATTTGACACGTCGATCGCTTTTGCCAGGTTGATAAATCCTATGAACGTTTTTGACTTTTCTTTAGTCTTGCTTCCATTATCAACCACAATTTCAGAATTGCCTATGTGATGCCTTTACTTTTCCTGAAGCCAAACTGACCGTCATCCAAAGCATTCTCAATTTCCTTGTCCATTTTTCTGTGAATTATTCTTCCCAGCAACTTGGATGCATGAGCTTTAACAACGGATTGTGCTATTATTCTCGCACTTGTCGGCTCTTGCAATCTTTGGAATTGGGTGAATGATATTTTTCCGAAAGTCAAATGTCATGTCGCCAGACTCATACATTCTACAGACCAACGTGAATAGTCGTTTCGTTGCCACTTCCCCCAATGATTTTAAAAATGCTGATGGAATGTTTTCTATCCTTCTGCCTTTTTTGATCTTAAGTCTTCCAAATCTCTCTTTAATCCTGATTCTAATACTGGAGCCGCTACATTTTCTAAATCGAATCCTGTTCCTTCTTCTATCCCATCAGTCAAATCTTCCCTTCCATAGAGGCCTTCAATATGCGCTATTCGCTCTTTCCTCTGTATTTAAGTCTGGAATTTCCGTTGCACTCCTAATATTACCACCATCGCTTGTAATTTCAACGGAGTTTGTTTTGAGTTCCCTATACGCTGAGGCAGTCCTTCCGACAGTAATTTATTTTTCGATTTCTTCACATTTTTCATGAGCCATTTCGTCTTACCTCTGCACTACCTGTTTATTTCATTCCCCAGTCACTTGTTTTGCTGTATTCCTGTGTTTCTCTTAACATTTTTGTACTTTCTCCTTTCACCGATCAACTGAAGTATTTAGTCTGTTACCTGTGGTTTCTTCGCAGTTACCTTCTTTGTACCTATATTTTTTTTTCAAATTTCTGTAATTGCCCTTTTAGAGATGTCAACTTCTCTTAAACTGTATTGCCCATTGAGCTATTCCTTATTGCTGTCTCTATGGCCTCAGAGAACTTCAAGCGTGTCTCATCATTCCTTAGTGCTTCCGTATCCCACTTCTTTGCGTACTGATTGTTCGTGACTAATCTCTTAAAAATCAATCTACTCTTCATCACTACTACATTGTGATCTGAGTCTATTTCCGCTCCTGGGTGCGCCTTACAATCCAGTATTTGATTTCGGAATCTCTGTCTGACCATGATGTAATCTAACTGAAATCTTCCAGTATCACCCGGGCTTCTCCAAGTATACCACCTGCTCTTCTGATTCTTGAACAGAGTATTCGCTGTTACTAGTTTAATTTATTACAGAACTCAATTAACCTATCTTCTCCTTTATTCCTTGATCTGAACCCATATTCTTTTTAGACAGTATCTTCTACTCCTTCCCCTACAACTTGTCCCCTATGACTATTACATTTTCATCTCGCTTTATGTACCGTATTAACTTTTTAATATCCTCATATACTTTTACTATCACTTCATCTTCAGCTTTCGACATTGGCATCTCATATACCTGAACCGTCGTTGCTGATGTTGGTTTGCTCTCGATTCTGATAAGAACAACCCTATTTCTGAAGTGACCACAGTAACAGACTTCTGCCCTACATTTTTATTCATAAGGAATCCTCTCCCTGTTATACCATTTTCTGCTGCTGTTGATATTACCCTATACTCATCTGTCTATAATCCCTTATCTTGTTTCTATTTCACTTCACTGACCTCTACGCTATCTAGATCGAGCTTTTGCATTTCCCTTTCCAAATTTTCTAGCTTCTCTACTTCGTTCAAGCTTCTGACATTCTGCAGGTCAACTCCTAGAATGTCATCTATTCGTTGGTTATTCAAGCTTTGTCTCATCGTCACCTCCCCCTTGGCAGTCCCCTCCCAGAGATCCGAATGGGGAAATATTTCGGAATATTTCGCCAATGCAGAGATCATCATGACACTTTTTCAGTTACATGCCCCGCGTCCTGTGGATACACGTTATGTGTCTTTAATGCAGTGGTTTCCGTTGCCTTCTGCATTCTTATGACATTGATCATTGGTGATTCTTTCAGTTTTAAGAGCAGTTTCCCACCCCACGGACAAGAGAGTGCCCTGAACCTCTTGGTCGTTGGAAGAATGAAGGCGACTTCTTATGCCAAAAATCTCAGGCCGCCAATGCCGATTATTAATCAAAGTTTAAGCAGTGGCGGGTTTCGAACCTTGGTAGAGATGTTTTGATTACTAATCAGAGACGCTACCACTAGAACACCGGCCTTTGTAAGAGGTGCAAAAGTTGTCGCAGGCAGTGTTATGCACTTTTAACCCATAAGATAAGGTAGTTACAAGCCTTAGACCTTGGTTCTTCCCAGGGCGACTACTTGTAATTTCCCAGTATATGGCTGAATATTCCATACACAACTTATTTCTTCGTCACAAAGTACCCAAAACGTGATGCCATATTTTGCCGGTTTTGTAAGCTTGCACTAGTGGAAACGGCAGTTTCGGTTGAATGTAACAAGTTGTTCGTCTACTGTAACAAACATATTGGGATTGTATAATTCAGGTGACATCTCTACCCATTTCCCCACAAATCCCCTTCAGGTACAAACTTACCTGGTTCACGTTTTTGTAGTGTTTGGTAATCCATCAAGAAAAGTAGAACAGCAGCCAGACACATAGCATTCGACTATATTTGAATCTCACGTCTTTTCTCCTTTTAACACACCCTACCAGTTTTGACAACACATGGTGTCATCTTCTGCCCCGAACGTAACTTGCCATCTACAACTATTTTCATGTGCAATGAACAGAATCCTATACAGGGGGCAAAAATTAACTGGATTCCATACCTTCCACGTAAATAATAAGCCCAGCGTGGTCAGACGAGTTGTCGTGGATGGCAGGTTACGTTCGGGGCCTGAAGATGACACCACATGTGCCAAAACTGATAGCATGTTTTAAAAACAATAAACAGCGTGAGATTCAAATACAGCCTCTGCTTTTGTTATCATTATTCAAGCCTTTGCAGTCTTGTCTCACGAACATCAAATCTAATAACGCTTGATATCTTTTTGAACGTTTCTAGTGATACTCACTGCAGTTCTGAAAACTGGGCGACCATTGTACTCATCACATAAACTTTCAGTAGACTCATTATGTGACTTGACTTATTAACTCCTGCTAATAGCAACAGACTTTTGCAAGCACTTAGTTCAAGAACATGTAATTCCTTTCCACTTACAGTACCTCCATCTAAACTCATTTCTTCAGCATTAGAATGGGCGAGTTTAAGATATTCAATTGATGGAGAAAGGAATAATCTGAAAGCTCTTATTCATTTGTAATGTAAGAAGTGGCACGCCTTGTTGGTTCTGGTGAACGATATTACATGCTGCGTGCCATCCCCGTTGAGGTAAGAATTCTGTCTCCAATTCATTTGATTTATCCTTTGACATCATAACTCCTTTGCTTACCATATACTGTTCCGGTGTATCATTTACGCCTTTTAATGAAGATAAAAAGCTGCATTCCAAAACATAATCTTCATCCTCTGAAATAGCTTCATAACTGTCGTATATGTTCATCAGTATGTCTGCTATCACCAATGATCAGCGGCATGAGCATGCAGAAGGCAACAAAACCACTGGATGAAAGCAAGTAATGTGTATCCACAGGACACGTGGCCCATAATTGGAAAAGTGTTATGATGATTTTTCAACTGGCAAAAGATCCCGGAATATTCTCGAATTCGAATCTCTGGGAGGGGACTGCAAAATGTGACGTAACCAACAAAAACAGTGAATGACCAACGAAAGGATGACTTTTGTCGAGTCGAGACGTGGAATGTGAATAGCATGAACGTGGTAGGTAAGCTAGAAAATCTGAAAAGGGAAATGCAAAGGCGGTCATCGAATAGCAATGGAAAAAGAGACACGGATTTCTGGTCTTCAGAGTATATGATAATATCAGCAGCAGCAAAAAATGATAAAGCGTGAGTAGGATTCGTTATGAACAGTAGAGTGAGTTATTGTGAATAGTTCATTGATTGGGTTCTTCTCATCAAAATTGACAGTAAACCAATATCGACAACGATAGCTCAAGTATATCGCCGACGTTGCAAGCCGAAGATGAAGAGGTAGAGAAACTGTATGAAGATACTGAACAGGTAATTCAGTAGGTAAAAGGAGATATAGTCTAATGCGCATGGGGGATTGGAGTGCTGTTGTAGGAGAAGGAGCAAAGGAAAGGGTTGCAGGAGAATATGGGCTTCGAAGTGGGAATGATAGAGAAGAAAGACTAATCGAGTTTACAATAAACTTCAGCTAGTAATAGCGAATACTCTGTTCAAGAATTATTAGAGGACGGGGTGATCTTGGAAATAGGGAAAGATTTCAATTGGATTACATCATGGTGAGACAGAAATTCTGGAATCAGATGCAGGATTGAGGCGTACCCAGGAGCAAACATAGACTCTGATTACAGTTTAGTAGTGATGAAAAGCGAACTGAAGATTAAGAGACTAATCAGGAAGAATCGGTATACAAAGAAGTGTAATACGGAAGTACTACGGAAAGAAGAGATACGCTTGAAGTTCTCTAAGGCTACAGATAATTCTATAAGAAGTAGCTGAGTATACTATTCACTTGAACAGGAGTGAGTATCTCTTAAAATGGCAATCACAGAAAGTGTAAAGAAAAACATAGGTTCTAAGAAGGTAACGTAATACTTCAGTCGACCGATGAATGAAGGAAGTACAAAAACGTTCAGAGACATTCAGGAATACAAGAATATAGCTCGCTTAGGAATGAAATGTACACGAAGCACAGGGAAGCTAAGGCGAAATGCCTGCACCAAAAATTTCAAGAAATCTGAAAAGAAAGGATTGTCAGAAGGACGGAATCAGCACATAGAAATGTGAAAACAATCTTCAGCGAAATTAAAAATAGCGGTGGTAGCATTAAGAGTGCAGTCGTATTTCACTGTTAAGTGCAGAGGAGAAAGCGGTTAGGTGAAAACAGTAGATTGAAGGCCCCCACGGGAGCAAGCCTTCTCTGTATTGACAGAAGAGGAAACAGGAGTCGATACAGAAGAGACAGGAGATCCTATATTGGAATCAGAGTTTAAAAGAACTTTGGAAGACCTAAAATCAAATAAAGCAGAACGCACACATATCATTACATCAGAATTTCTAATATCATTGGGAGAAGTGGCAACGAAACGGCTGTTCACGTTGGTATGTAGAATGTATGGGTCTGGTGATACCATGTGACTTTCAGAAAAATATCATGCCCACAATTATAAACACTGCAAGAACCGACAAGTACGAAAAATATCGCACAATCAGCTCAGCAGCTCACGCATCCAAGTTTCTGACAAGAATAATATAAAGAAGAATGGAAAAGAAAATTGAAGATGTGTTAGATAGCGATCACTTTTACTTTAGGAAACAGTTAAGGTACCAGAGATGCAGATCAGACGTTGCTGTTGATAACGGGAGCAGGACTAAAGAAAAATCAAGAAACATTCACAGGATTTGTCGACCTGGGAAAAAGTTCAACCACGTAAAATGGTGCAAGATGTGCGAAATCCTGAGGAAAATAAGGGTAAGCTATAGAGAGAAACGGGTAACACAATACGTACAAGAGCCAAGAGGGAATAGTCAGCGTGGAAGATCAAGAACGAAGTGCTTGGATGGAAAGGTACGTAAGATACAGATGTAGTCTTTCACGCCTACTATTCAGTCTATACATTGAAGAAGCAGTGACGGAAATAAAAGAAAGGTTCCAGAGTGAAATTTCGAGGGCTGATAGGATATTAAGGGCAGATCGGTTGCGAAATGTAAACCACAGTGAAAATAAAAAATGTTTTATTTGGAACAGTTAGATACACCTTCCAACAACTGTTCTACATAGTCCCCGCTCAGAATCATTTGTCGTAGCATTGTTCCAACTTTTCAACACCTTCTTCAATCTACAGCTTGTTGTCTGCGCAAAAAATTGTTCTTCGTAGCTAGTGGTGACGGTTAACGTGAGCAGAGATGGAAGTCAGACGAAGTCAAGTCCGCGCTGCATGGTGGATGATCAAAAACTTCCCATCCAAAACCCTGCACAAGCTTCCTCATTGCCCCGGCAGTGTGCGGGCGAGAATTTTCATGAAGAAAGAAATGCTGACAGATTGCCTGTGACGCATGAAATCAGGCAACATCACTCACAGGCACTCATAATTTGTCGGAGATTATATTTTCTAATATCTTTATGTCCTCACTATGGGCTCAGAATCGAAAAGAACGACTTGACGAAATCTGCGGCATAGTAGAGACTCTGTCGAACAAATCTGCATAAAGTCATCAAATTTTCACTGTGGTTTCCATTCCGCGATCGATCGGACACTTCCAGAATAGTCCTTGTAAAATTCAAGATGAAAGGATATCAGTGATAAGATTCTCAGATGACATTGCTGTCCTCAGTGAAAGTGTAGAAAAATTACGGGATCTGCTGAATGGAATGAAGAGTCTAATGAGTACACACACAATACGGATTGACAGTAAATCGAAGAAAGACGAAAGTAATGAGATGTAGCAGAAATGAGAACCACGAGAAGCTTATGATCAGAATTGGGGATCTCGTAGTAGAGTAAAGTAACTGTACTACTTAGGCAACAAAATAACGCGTGACAGATGGAGCAAGGAGGACATAAAAAGCAGACTAGTAATGGTAAAAAGGGAATTCTTGGCCAAGAGGAGTCTACTGGTCTCAAACATGTATATTTTTGAGAATGTGCGTTTGGAGCACAGTACTGTGTGGTAGGAAACATGGACTGTGGGAAAATCGGAACAGAAGAAAATCGAAACATTTGACATGTGGTGCAACAGACAAATGTTGAAAATTAGATGGACTGACAAAGTAAAGAATGGCGAGGTTCTGCACACAATCTGAGATGTAAGGAATGTGAGGAAAATACTGAGAAGGGGAAGAGATAGGATGATAGGACATCTGTTAAGACGTCAGAGAATCCTTGGTACGAGAGAGGAGTGTCGACGGTAGACTGTAAATCAAGACAGAGATGGGAATAAATCCAGTAAATAATTGAGGATGTAGTTTGCAACAGCTACTCTGAGATGAAGATGTTGCCACAGGAGAGAAATTTGTGGCGAAGGGTCGCATGAAATCAGTCAGAAGACGAACGAGTAAAAAAAAAAAAAAAACTTCTATTTCATCATCTTGCAAAGCGGCCATTATCTTGAAAAAAAGAAAACACTTTTAAAATATATGAACTGTAAGGGTAGAAACCTAGTGACCTAAGTCGAAATGAATCTCTTTACAAACTGGATGCGGGAAAAAATATAAGTAGCGATATCCCTTTAGTCTTTTCCAAAGTTGGCAAAATGAGTACTGTCAGAATTTGCTGTCATAATGAAGGTCAAAAATATACACAGGGTCTGAAAAGACCCAAACTACTTAAGAAGTACTATGTCTGTGGTTGCCAAGCTAAAGCTCCACACTAATTTCCTTTTGTCAGAACATACTGCTCTAAGGAGCAAACAAAGTCAATGAAGGCAGTTTATTAAAACTAAATATTTTCAAAATTGCAGACCATCAAAAATACTTGCGGGTCAAAATGGACCCAAACAGCTTGTGAGGTTTAAGCGCTTGATTCTTGACAGAAATAAATGATTTAAATGCAAGAGCTGCATCTGTTCCATGACTACAATATGGATGAATGCTGACTGTGTTCTGAGCTTACGTGTGCAGCAAGAGTGTAATACTCTACAAATACACAAATATAAGAAGCTTAAGTGTAAAATTTCGAGTGCTCAAATTCTGGTTTTCTCCAAGGGATTCCAACATCCCTTTAAAAAGTACCATTGTTCTACTTAATTATTTTATGGGGGGTATTATCGGGAATGGACTGAAATTACACAGATGTGTTAATAGATAGTAATTTATGTTCTGCCATTTCTGTTATTACAATGGTAAGTGTCTAAAATGTGTTGAGTAATAACAAAGCTATTCATGTAACCCCGGATACAGTCCGAAAAGTTAATTATGAGAACAGTTTGACTGTAGAAGGTTACAACCAGTGAATTGAATCAAAAATTTAACACCTTACAGAGTGTAGGATAAGCTGACAAGTAGGGAACGTTCAGTTTACTAAGAAAAGTAGTTATGGAGAAATAAATAGCGGGCAAAATAAATAATCAGAAAATGCAATGAGATAGGTATTAAAGAGAAGGTGAGATTTCTAGCAAATGAGAACAGTAACATGGTAGTAGAATGAATTTTAGAAAACTGTCTGGCTGCATCTGCTATGCGATGCGTGTCTTTACAAAGAAATATAATAAAGAAATGAACTAATATAAATGCGAATATGAAAATAATAAAACAGAATGCATTAAGATACGAATGATACTGTATCATTTAAGATGGCAGATGACAGAACTAATGTGAGTTAGTACGTAGTAGGTGTAAAGGCATAATGTTTTCAGAGGAAGGTAACTCCTAAAAGTTGAATATTCTACTTCAGTGGAAACGAGACAGACAAGTCATAACAAACCAAATATCCATCAGCATCTTGTAGTGTACAAGGTATTCACGATTTGGATAGCAAAATATTAAATTTTAATCAGAAAAGACTTTAAAATTGAATATAGCACAGTGAACAACTTGAAAGTTTTGAATGAAAAAATAAAACTGAGACTCTTTTAATGTATTTTAAAACAGTTTTCGGCTCACTTTTCAATAAAGATCAGCTCTTACAGTCGTTGCGGAACAATATATTAATTCAACCTACGTTATTAAAGGACATTTATGTATGTCACGGTACAGCTTCCACCACATTTCATCAGGATATTCGGGAATCTGGTTTATCAGTATAACTCTTTTCAGCATTCCTAGAGGTTTTTCGATTCTTTCTTCTTAAAAGGAGTTAGAAATGTATGTCATTGCACCACATCTCAACCACATTCTATTTGCGAGTGACATGTTTTGTTTCTCAATATTAAGCTTCAGCCACAAACAAAAGAAATTAATGAAAGAAGATCTAAAAAAGTATTACAATAAAACATAAACGAAGCATCACCAACTTATTTGAAAGGAAATCGCACAAACTAGATATGGAGTTGGATGACCAGTGAAATGGATTTTGTATTTCGGTTTAAGGTGACGATTGAGTGGACAGAAGAAGAAATAGACAAGAATGGAGGACATAGTTAGCTACATTATCCACCGATCACTTGAACGATTCTTTTATCAAAATAATATGGAACGAATAAATTTGCAGGATATGTACACAGGATTAGTGTTAATATTAATGAACATATTATTATTTTTGGTGCTACTCGGGTAACTACAACTACGACAGTGTACTACCACTAATGTTTGATACATGCTTCTGAGAAAATACACTCCTGGAAATTGAAATAAGAACACCGTGAATTCATTGTCCCAGGAAGGGGAAACTTTATTGACACATTCCTGGGGTCAGATACATCACATGATCACACTGACAGAACCACAGGCACATAGACACAGGCAACAGAGCATGCACAATGTCGGCACTAGTACAGTGTATATCCACCTTTCGCAGCAATGCAGGCTGCTATTCTCCCATGGGGACGATCGTAGAGATGCTGGATGTAGTCCTGTGGAACGGCTTGCCATGCCATTTCCACCTGGCGCCTCAGTTGGACCAGCGTCCGTGCTGGACGTGCAGACCGCGTGAGACGACGCTTCATCCAGTCCCAAACATGCTCAATGGGGGACAGATCCGGAGATCTTGCTGGCCAGGGTAGTTGACTTACACCTTCTAGAGCACGTTGGGTGGCACGGGATACATGCGGACGTGCATTGTCCTGTTGGAACAGCAAGTTCCCTTGCCGGTCTAGGAATGGTAGAACGATGGGTTCGATGACGGTTTGGATGTACCGTGCACTATTCAGTGTCCCCTCGACGATCACCAGTGGTGTACGGGCAGTGTAGGAGATCGCTCCCCACACCATGATGCCGGGTGTTGGCCCTGTGTGCCTCGGTCGTCTGCAGTCCTGATTGTGGCGCTCACCTGCACGGCGCCAAACACGCATACGACCATCATTGGCACCAAGGCAGAAGCGACTCTCATCGCTGAAGACGACACGTCTCCATTCGTCCCTCCATTCACGCCTGTCGCGACACCACTGGAGGCGGGCTGCACGATGTTGGGGCGTGAGCGGAAGACGGCCTAACGGTGTGCGGGACCGTAGCCCAGCTTCATGGAGACGGTTGCGAATGGTCCTCGCCGATACCCCAGGAGCAACAGTGTCCCTAATTTGCTGGGAAGTGGCGGTGCGGTCCCCTACGGCACTGCGTAGGATCCTACGGTCTTGGCGTGCATCCGTGCGTCGCTGCGGTCCGGTCCCAGGTCGACGGGCACGTGCACCTTCCGCCGACCACTGGCGACAACATCGATGTACTGTGGAGACCTCACGCCCCACGTGTTGAGCAATTCGGCGGTACGTCCACCCGGCCTCCCGCATGCCCACTATACGCCCTCGCTCAAAGTCCGTCAACTGCACATACGGTTCACGTCCACGCTGTCGCGGCATGCTACCAGTGTTAAAGACTGCGATGGAGCTCCGTATGCCACGGCAAACTGGCTGACACTGACGGCGGCGGTGCACAAATGCTGCGCAGCTAGCGCCATTCGACGGCCAACACCGCGGTTGCTGGTGTGTCCGCTGTGCCGTGCGTGTGATCATTGCTTGTACAGACCTCTCGCAGTGTCCGGAGCAAGTATGGTGGGTCTGACACACCGGTGTCAATGTGTTCTTTTTTCCATTTCCAGGAGTGTATGTCAACACCAGATGAGAGTGTGACCAATTCGTGGGCACTGCTAAATGTTTGGGGTGACAATACTAATCGAACAGATTAAGTACTAGCTGCTAGGGTTGTGACACGATACCTCATACAGAAATCCAACAGAGATGCATGAGTCGGTATATTTATAAGAATTACTTGTTTCCGTGACACCTGTTGAATAAATTTGGAGGAGCTATATTGTATAAAGCCTGAACGAAAAATCAGCTGTATCTAATCCCGTTCAGCACGAATTGGCTTTTGCGTGTGTATCTTGATTACTGTTGTTACTTCTTAAAGTTCTTGTACACACCTTGTAAGATGACAGGATAATTTTCACGACCTAATATAATTTTTATATTGAGAAATCGATTCTACTCATTCAGCTGATCAATTTGATAACCTACAAGCGATACTTGGCTTAGAGTCACATTATTTGCATAGTGCAGACAGTAGTTAATTCATGTGTGGCTACTAACAAAATCCGCCTAATTTGCATGTTGATAGACAAGTAGCATTTCTGTAGCAGCGTACTGAAGTGTCGGCAAGGCTTCCCAAAAGATCCGGGAACAGCAACATGAAACTCAACTTAGAAAAGCCATAAACCAGCGAACCCTCACGGCAGGAGATAAATTAGGACCGAGACACGCGGGCCGCACCTGGCATTTTCGACAGGGATAATCACAAACAGTGAATCACCGTTGGGCGAATCATCTGAGTCATACCTGCGCTGAAGTAAACCTCTTAAAGTGGAAGGGGATTTATTTCGGTGGTTTGAAAGGAGAACACAGCCCTTCCATTTACACGGAAACGTAAGAATACAGAAAGTGCGTCATCCGTTTGACGTAAACAAAAATCACGGGACACTGATATAGAGAAGTCATGAGAACAGCACCGGTTCTGTGAAAGCTTTTAACTTAAGAAAATACTCAGGAAAGCAGCAGGAAGCCACTTTTGGTACGCAGATTAAGGACAACATTGTCAGCCACTGTTATTTTGGTAGACATTCAAAACTGGTGAGGACGCCACACAATGTTCACGTGGACAGGTCCTATTTGGGCGGAGCTTATTACTAAGTAAAAGAATGGCGAATTATCATTGGATCGAGTAAACTAGCGTATGCCCCAATTTGTTTCTGCAACGTTAATGGGAAAATGTTCTCGTTGGCCGACACTAGTTGTGGCAGGAGGCGATCTCACGCTACAGTGAGGGACGTCTGCACCAATATAGGCAGATGTGAGTGAGTAATTCGGGGAACTCTCTTCGTAGAAGGGCCATGTGCTAGATGGAGCGCATCCCACTCTGTCGTGGCTCCAGAAGAGGCATTTTGTTGTGAACCACCCGTGTGTATTTTAGAGGCTCTGATATCAACCATATTTGGATTACCAGTGTCATAATATTTCCATATCGGAGATTATGAGCTGCAAGCTATGTTACGAGTTAATTTCTGCAGAACGTTTGAGTGTACATGTTGCTCAGTGTTACTGAACGGACATAGCTTGATTTAGCCATGGAGAAACATAGCTCTTCACCTATCCCGTCAGTGCCAGAGTAGAATTGTAAGGTCAAGAGGTCTGTAAGGGGTTGATGAATCCACCCCCAATATGTGCCGCCACAGCTGATCACGGTTGCCCTTATCGCCAGTGTGCACAACGTAATTAACACGTTGCTCAGGCACTACTTGTGGGAATAATTGGTGTGTGTTCACTTCAGATCTGCTTAGACTGGAGTTTATTTGCCTAGTTTTTATTCCCTAGTCCAGGCCAGCTATATATTGTGCATGTGCTCTTGGGGCCTACATTCGAAGAAGGCATTTGGCAGATAGAAGATATTGTCCATCTATAATAGAGTAGCCAGTGGACAATC
Source organism: Schistocerca cancellata (assembly GCF_023864275.1). NCBI lineage: Eukaryota > Metazoa > Arthropoda > Insecta > Orthoptera > Acrididae > Schistocerca > Schistocerca cancellata. Next base: position 626,941,758 of record NC_064626.1, on the reverse strand, counting down.
AATTGCGTGACTTTACAACAAAGTCAATGTAATTTTTTGCTGAAAATTTTGTTGTGTTCACTGTGCTTGAAATTATGTTATTTTCTTGAGATTACACTAGTGTAAGAATTGCTTTGGTAAATTCTCATGTGTTAATATTGCTTGATGTCAGGTTCATTAAGATTTGGTTCAAATGGCTCTGAGCACTATGGGACTTAACAGCTATGGTCATCAGTCCCCTAGAACTAAGAACTACTTAAACCTGAAAGAGATTTTCACTCTGCAGCGGAGTGTGCGCTGATATGAAACTTCGTGACAGATTAAAACTGTGTGCCCGACCGAGACTCGAACTCGGGACCATTGCCTTTCGCGGGAAAGTGCTCTACCATCTGAGCTACCGAAGCACGACTCGCGCCCGGTCTCACAGCTTTACTTCTGCCAGTATCTCGTCTCCTACCTTCAGGAGCGCTAGTTCTGCAGGGTTCGCAGGAGAGCTTGTGTCAAGTTTGGAAGGTAGGAGACGAGATACTGGCAGAAGTAAAGCTGTGAGACCGGGCGTGATTCGTGCTTCGGTGGCTCAGATGGTAGAGCACTTGCCCGCGAAAGGCAAAGGTCCCGAGTTCGAGTCTCGGTCGGGCACACAGTTTTAATCTGCCAGGAAGTTTCATATCAGCGCACACTCCGCTGCAGAGTGAAAATCTCATTCTGGAAACATCCCCAGGCTGTGGCTAAGCCATGTCTCCGCAATATCCTTTCTTTCAGAAGTGCTAGTTCTGCAAGGTTCGCAGGATAGACTCTGTAAAGTTTGGAAGGTAGGAGAAAAGATACTGGCAGAAGTAAAGCTGTGAGACCGGGCGTGAGTCGTGCTTCGGTAGCTCAGATGGTAGACCACTTGCCTGCGAAAGGCAAAGGTCCCGAGTTCGAGTTTCGGTCGGGCACACAGTTTTAACCTACCAGGAAGTTTCATACTTAAACCTAACTAACCTAAGGACATCACATAACACCCAGTCATTCATTAAGATTTTCTTGCATTAATTTTATGGGATCTTCCTAAGTACATAGCATTTTCCTACATCGCCTAATGCACAATCAGAACCCACTGTGTATGGTGATTATTGCTATAAAAATTTACTACTGGCTATTAAAATTTCTACATCACGAAGATGACGTGCTACAGACGCGAGATGTAACCGAGAGGAAGTAGATGTTGTGATATGCAAATGATTAGCTTTTCAGAGCATTCACACAAGGTTGGCGCCGGTGGCGACACCTGTAACGTGCTGACATGAGGAAAGTTTCAAACCGATTTCTCATACACAAAGTGCAGTTGACCGGCGTTGCCTGGTGAAAAGTTGTTGTGATGCCTCGTGTAAGGAGCTGAAATGCGTACCATCACGTTTCCGACTTTGATAAAGGTCGGATTGTAGCCTGTCGCGATTGCGGTTTATCGTATCGCGACATTGCTGCTCACGTTGGTCGAGATCCAATGATTGTTTGCAGAATTTGGAATCGGTGGGTTCAGGAGGGTAATATGGAACGCCGTGATGGATCCCAACGGCCTCGTATCACTAGCAGTCGAGAAGACAGGCATATTATCCGCATGGCTGTAACGGATCTTGCAGCCACGTCTCGATCCCTAAGTCAACAGATGGGGACGTTTTGAAAACAACAACCATCTGCACGAACAGTTCGACGACGTTTGCAGCAGCATGGACTATCAGCTCGGAGACCATGGCTGCGGTTACTCTTGACGCTGCATCACAGACAGGAGCGCTTGCGATGGTATACTCAACCACGAACCTAGGACCACGAATGGCAAAACGTAATTTTTTGGCTGAATCCAAGATCTGTTTACAGCGTCATGATGGTCACATTCGTGTTTAGCGATATCGCGGTGAACGCACATTGGAAGCACGTATTCGTCATCGCCATACTGGAGTATCACCCGGCGTGATGGTATGGGGTACCATTGGATACACGTCTCGGTCACCTGTTGTTCGCATTGACGGCACTTTGAACAGTGGACGTTACATTTAAGATGTGTTACGACCGGTGGCTGTACCCTTCATTCGATCCCTGCGAAACCCTACATTTCAGCAGGATAATGCACGACCGCATGTTGCAGGTCCTGTACGGGCCTTTCTGAATACAGAAAATGTTCGACTGCTGCCCTGGTCAGTACATGCTCCAGATCTCTCACCAATTGAAAACGTCTGTCAATGGTGGCCGAGCAACAGGCTCGTCACAACACGCCAATCACTACTCTTGATGAACTGAGGTATCGTGTTGAAGCTGCATGGGCAGCTGTACCTGTACACGCCATCCAAGCTATGTTTGACTCAATGCCCAGGCATATCAAGGCTGTTACTACGGCCAGAGGTGGTTGATCTGGGTACTGATTTCTCAGGATCTACGCACCCAAATTGCGTGAAAATGTAATCACATGTCAGTTCTAGTATAATATATTTGTCCAATGAATTCCTGTTTATCATCTGCATTTCTTCTTGGTGTAGCAATTTTAATGGTCAGGAGTGTATTTAGTGAAAGTAATAGTTCGTTTGTTTGATTAAAGTAGATGTCACCCATACCTCATTGACATATTTTAGGTCATGTATAACTGCTATTGTTCTGTGTCTGGGATCTCCTTAACTGGCAGGGCCTGGTTTCACAGACACTTTAAACAAGTCAGAGCTGTCCTTACATTGTAAGTGATAAGGACAGGGCATACCAGACCATGTGAGTACATTAGAACCAAAAGTAAGAAGTGGCGTTATTCGTCTCTGACATTCACGCACTGTATCATTCACTCATTTCCAAGGTGTTCCACTGGTGCAAGAAATTTTGCAATATCATTCCTGTAAACAACTTCATATGTAATATGTTACTGAATCGACAGTGTATGTGAATGAAATGCCTGACATTTAATGCGAATATCTAATTTGTTCGTCCACTAGGAGAAACATGTGGGAAGATTTTTCCTGCATTTGACAAGAAGAAAGACCATTACAGGGCATACACGTATATGAGAGTGCTGGTAATAAACACGTTTTGCTGTCGCAATACAATTGAAAGCATGACACTAGAAAAAGCACATACAACCTGTTTTGTTGAGCTAGGCAGAAGCCCACTGGCGTTAGAGAACTGGTCGCTGAACAGTTACGGCAGTGGCAAGCTGATGGGGCAATCAAGTGCAAGTCAGTGGCCTCCTCCAGTAGTCATACTTCGCAAACCTTCAGGATGTCTTCGACTTTGTGCTGATTTTATGTCGACTGTGATTTCTCAGACCGTAATAGATAATTTGATTTCGCCTTGACCAGAGCAACTGATGGACAGATTAGGCGAGGGTCGTTATTTCTTCAAGATAGACTCAGTGGATGCCTACCTGTAGTTAACTTTGGATGACTACTCAAAGAAATTTTTGTCTGTTAACACTCATCCTGCTTGTTTGAATTTCAACTCCTGCTCTTTGGTAGTGTCTCAGCAATGGCGACCTTTCAACAGTTTTTAAAACAAGTAACTGCCAAGGTGCCTTCTTGCTGAAATTACGTGGATGACATTGTAGTGTCTGGACTATCTGCAGAAGAACATTTAGCCCATCTCGAATGCCTTTTCCTTGTACCATTATCAGCAGGCCTCAAATATCACAAAGAAAACTGCTCTTTTTTCCAGAATTAAATAAAATATGTGAGACTTGTCATTAATTTGCAGGGTATGAATCCCACCCAGGCTCATTTCAGAGCCATCAAAGATTTCCCAGCTCCAAAAAATCTAAAGGAAGTGCATGCAGTATTAGGAAAACTGAAGTTCTACATCAAATTCATCTCTTGCATCTCTCAGATTACAGGTCCACTTCACAAGTCACAGCATGGGGATGCTCCATTGAATGAACCAAGGAATGTCAGGTGTCTTTTGATCAACTGAAATGGACTTAGTAAAATGTGCCTGATGTATTTTGCTCTGGATAATTCTGCCTTATTAGCGGTTGATGCTTCTGCTATTGGCATAGGCGCCATTCTGTCGCATCATGCCAGATAAAAGGGTCATCCAGTAGCATTTGCCTCCAAAATTCTGTCGGAGACTGAGGAAAATTACAGTCAGATTGAGAAAGATCCATTGGTGATCTTTTATGGTGTCACCAAGTTTCATCATTAACTCTATGGAAGGAAGCTCTACTTCATCACGGATCATAAGCCATTCACTTCACTCTTCCACACAACCAAGCCTGTTCAGCCATACACAGCACAGAAATTGCAATGATGAGCCTTATAGCTGCCGAACTACAACTATGAAATTTTATACTGCCCTATGGCTCAACATTCCAACACTGATTAGTGGACAAGGATGATCTGTTCGATTCCTCCAAAGGATCAAGTTGTCATACAGATACTCTGGACGCTTCTGCAGTTCTCAGTTTTCCCATCGAATTTCGTCACGTAGCACAGGAGACCACTGTGGATGCTGACTTAAGCATGGTACTCAGTTACATGCGTACAGGGAGGCCAAGGAGAGTGAAAGCCATTTTTCTGACATAAGTACACTGGTACTTTGCATACTATCTAGCATTGTCAGTACAGCATGGTGTGTTACTGTTACACATTGAGAATGACCAGGCCTAGGTCATCATCCCCACAGTTTTCAGGAGGTTGTCGCATCAGGTACACTGGGGTATTGTGAGGGCAAAGTAACTTGATGGAGCCATTGCCCATGTCCAGGAATTGACGCCAGGATTGAAGACATGCCGTCACACTGCACTACTTCCTTCGTGCTACAGGTGTCTCTACCTCAACGCTTTTCTGACTGGCCACACTCCGAGGTCCGTAGAAACACATCCACATTGATTTTTCTGGACATTTCTGGAATACACAGTGGCTTATTGTAGTGGATGTCGTCAGTCATTTTCTCTTTGTTTGCCCTGATGAACTCTACAACGTCGGCCAGTACTATCAGAACACTCACTTCAATTTTTTGCATCGAGAGGTTGTTGGAAATGTTAGTGTCTGATAACGAACTGCCTCTCACCTATAATATTAGCGCTCAAAATAGTAAATTAATGTTTTTAATGTGGTAATATTAAACTCGTTGTCATTGAACTAGTGTGTGTAGTGTCTCTATTTGTATGTCTGTGAAGGACAATATCCCAAACGGCATCATCTTCTCCCACAGTGTACGCAGTTTCTCACACATAGATAAATGACTCTAGTGGTGTAGAAGCAGCTGCCGACTCCGACGGTTGCCTGTGAAATTCTTGAAATGTAAGAGAAAGCAAACTTCTATAGGATCTTCTCGAATTGTAACATTGCCATTCGAATTTGGTCATTCGATGATTGTCTGCGAATGAAATGAGTTCCTGTCAGCAGAGAAAAATTTCTCTATGCTTTTGACCGTGTTATTTAAGCAAGCTCTACAGCAAACAACGACCGCCAAATGTTCGAAGTCCTATACAAGCTTGTAGTACATAATAGTTCATCACAAAATCCATTGATCAAAATTAAATACGCGTACTTAGTATTGAAATGCAACAGACTGTATTATGACCGTTACTAAACTCCACATTAACATTACATGTCGCTTGCGAATCTCAAAAACCACAGATTATACAATATGGCGGCTAACAATAACTGTTTCATTGCATACACTTAATACTCGTCCTCTCGCCATCCTGCCTTGTAACAAAGTCCAGTCATTGTTACTTTTCTTCACTTGTCATGGAGCAACGCGAAGTCAAGAAATCAAAATTTCGCTTGCGCAGGCGAAGCGCACCACTTCGTGATATATATATATATATATATATATATATATATATAAACTTTAAACCAATAATTATGAGTATGTCATTGAACTGATCAAATGTTCGATCCCGACTACCTTCCGTTGGCACAGGCCAAGGGATGCCAAACTTTGTGTGAACACTCAAGATGCAGATGAGAAAATTCCATAGAACTCTCTCACAGGATCAGGTTCAACAACTGCCCCCCCCCTCCCAAACAGCATGCGATGCCACGAGATAGACTCTCCCCAGCCGAACTTCGCACAGCCATCGGCATTGCACCCCACTTCATCCACTGCATCCCAACGAGGACTCCTGGTCAGTACAAAGGTTCTCATTTTCAGATCCAGGACGCAATACTCTCACAAAACAGCGATGGCAATGGCGGACTTCCTTGCGTGTCCTTGGACACAACATGATCTTGGCTTATTGCTCTCTATTCAAAAGACAGAACCAGTTTCGCTTCCTGAGGCCCTGCGACCCTGCAGCTGTGTATCGTTTTACAGATTCAGCATGCAGCCAGACAAGAGTAAGTGTAACGGCCATCCGCAATCTCATCCCCGATATCATTATCACAGCAACCCATTTCACCAGGAGCGACACGTCTGTGCCTTTCCATGCTCCTCTCCAAGGGGAGCCCTCCAGCATTCGAGACTCTGGCCCTGGATGTAGGCATTCACCCTTCCTGCGGTTTGCCAGGCGTTCCTGTGGGGTCTCAGGGTGCAGACAGGAGCCTGCCGCTGGCTTCAGTGGTGGTCTGCACCAGGATCTGCCCCTCAACATTGGTTCGCACCGCGACCATGCATAGGAGATTTGATTTGGAGGTTGGGTGAGGGAGGTGTGTGATATCGTAAGCACAGTATGCACCAACAGGCAGTACCACAGGCGTCGATAGGTCAACAACCCATTCAGAGACGACATATAGCCCAGTAATTGTCGCACCAAGAAGTCACAGTGATGGTGTAAGAGAAGTGATATGCACATAGTCTGTTTCTAGCGAGTTCACACTACACTGTGTTCAGCGAACATTCTAGTGCACAAGAACTGTTTGCTAAACAGCCTTAGCTTCTGGAATGTTCGCTATCTAGCCTTAGCTTCTGAAATAGTAGTTGAACTTCAGGATATGCCACCTGAACCGATATTATGAAGTTGTGTGTTCCTCAATAAATGTGTGTGTTCCTCAGTAAATGTGTGTGTTCTTGTCGCTAATCATTACCAATGTTTCAGGTTTCTCCTCGTTTCGTCTCATAGAATATTTTCAGTGAACTATGAATAGTTGTGGGTGGTGACAAGTGAAGTCCCCTTCTGTGCTTGTATCAAAATTTCGATAAAACACCATCTATTACTTAAGAATCTCGAGAAATGATATTTTATCACTAAATGATTACGATTTTTAAAGAAACAGAACAAGAGATTGATAAGCACAGGTTAGTTTGTGCAACGAATTGAATTGAATTCTAGGGTCATTCTAAATTTTAATAACCTCATAGCTTGCATCTTGTAGGCAAGTTAAGAACAGTGAGCTTGCACCTTCCAATCTGTTACTCTAACTTCTTTTTGAAATTAGGAATCTGAAATTCAAAGACACGAAGTAATGACTTCACAGATAAAGTATTATACCGCTTGTCCTGTCTCCCTCTCCAGGTGATAACTTACCTTCTGGCCTGAAAAACAAGTGAAGAAATAGCTGCAGCATACTTCGGACCACAGCAAATAATTGAGGACATAGGTTGCAAGAGCCACTATGACATGAAGAAGTTGGCACAGGAGATGATGGAGAAGAAAAGTTCAGACCATCTAGAGGCGGACGATATGCTGTCCAGGACAGATGAACACTACAGGGGAGGGATCTCGACAAGGGTCATTCTCTTGGGAAGCAGCTGGTAGTCCTTTCATAAGTTGGGCAGGGAACTCACAGGGGAGAAAAGCAAGAGAACAGTCATAGTGTGGGAGGACAGACACCTGCTAGGTTGACATCTGCCACAAACTGCCAGGGCCTAGGACAGTACGCCAGGATGCAGTTGTAGTACTAAAAATAGAACCAACCTCTGCTGTCAATAGTCCAACCTGCAGACAGGATAGCAAACACTCAGATGAACAAGAAAAACGTGACAGTAATGTGAGAGATGTCAGACAAATGACGTTGAGGGCTTATAATAGTGTGGGCTCCTGCTGCAGATAACCTCTTTAGAAAGCGCACGAAAAAAAAGGAGAGAAGATCGACTGTGGATTTATTAAGTTGCTCGTGGTGTACTAAGTCGACGTTGAGAGTGTAGGAAGTTTTCTCCGCCCTTTTGTTTTCCCACCGTAACGAACTCGCGTGAGGGGGAAAGCACACTCTATCACTGGTAGCAGGCCTGTTCTTTAGCCTTCAGTTTTACGTTTTGGTCACAGAAACGTGGTAAAGAAATTATTGGAAGAGTGATACTTATGGATCTGATGCAGGGAAAAGGAAGTAGTATGGTATTCTGCCTTATGGAATGTCTTGTCATGAGTTAAGCCTCTTCTACTTTTGTCTGTCCATAGCCAGTCTTTTCATTTCTGAATATGTGTCTCCTTTTATATTGTTCAGCATTTGATATCTTCTTTTTCCTCTTCCCCTTTTTTCTCCCCACCATTCCTTCTATTCCTTCCTTCAATAAACAGTCCCTCCTCAAACGATGTCCAATCCAGTTCTGTTTTCTCTTTCTGATAACTTTCAGCAAGTTTCTTTCATCTCCAAGTTTTCTAAATACTTCTTCATTCCTTACTCGGTCTTCCCATTTCACTTTGTCCATTGTTATCCATATCCACATCTCTAGTGCCTTCAATCTTCTTTTCGTCTTCCTTCCTCAGAGTCCAGGTCTTCGCACCATATGGTGCAATGCTCCAGATGCAACATTTAGTCTTTTCCTCAGACTTTTGTTTAGTGGTCCACAAAATAGTTTTTGTTTCCTCTTGAATCCTTCTTTTGCCATTGCAATTCTTTACCTCATTTCTATTGATCAATACATATCATCCATTATCACACTTCCCAAGTAATTGAAGTTATTCACTTCCTCTATTTCCTCTTCCCCTTTTTTCATATGGCATTATCCCCACTTTCCTCCATTTACCATGCTTTTCGTGTTCTTCTTGTTATTCTTCATTCTATATTCTTCTAATTTTGTGTTTAGAGCATCTAACATTTGTTCCATCTGTCTTGCACTCTCTGCCATCACAACCATGTCGTCTGCTAATTTTATACTCTCCACTCTCTGATCCCCTATACGAGCTCCTCTCCTTCCATCAAAACTTTCACTAATAATTTCCTCCAGATATACAGGATGGTCAATTGATAGTGACTGGGCCAAATATCTCATGAAATAAGCATCAAACGACAAACTACAAAGAACGAAACTCGTCTAGCTTGAAGGGGGAAACCAGATGGCGCTATGGTTGGCCTGCTAGATGACACTACCATAGGTCCAGCGGATATCAACTGCATTTTTTAAAATAGGAACCCCCATTTTATTACATATTCGTGTGGTACATAAAGAAATGTGAATATTTTAGTTGGACCACTTTTTTAGCTTTGTGATAGATGGCGCTGTAATAGTCACAAACGTATAAGTATGTGGTATCACGTAACATTCCGCCAGTGCAGACGGTATTTGCTTCGTCATACATTACCAGTGTTGAAATGGACCATTCCCCCCACCTCCTCTCGACTGTGGTGTCACATTTGCCAACTTTTTCGTGCAGTGTTCCAGTGACTATTCCGTGTTGTTTGTCTTTCTCGTGTTGCGAACAGAAACCATGCTGTCGCTGGGTGTGAATTTTATGTCTTTTGCGAACAGAATCCAGACTGTCGCCGTGTTTTTTAATTGTCTATTGTTTTCCCTGTCTGCTCCGTATATATTTTTCTTAGCATCATCATCCCTCTGTTGTTTGTTTTAAGTTCCACGATTTCTTTTCGCCTTGTTACTCTCTAAGTCCCCGATTTTATCGCCTGTTTTTTATTATTATTTGTTCTCCTGATCTTTGTCACAAAATCTGTAGGCTGAAGAGCGGCATACTAAGCTGCTGCCAGCCCGCCCCATTCGGGGGGAATTGAAATTCAATAAAGGAAAAAAAATGGACCATTTACCAATTGAGGAAGAGGTCGATATCGTGTTGATGTGTGCCTATTATGATCAAAATGCCCAATGGGCATGTGCTGTGTATGCTGGTCGGTGTCCTGGACGACATCATCCAAGTGTCCGGATCGTTCGCCGGATAGTTACGTTATTCAAGGAAACAGAAAGTGTTCAGCCACATGTGAAAAGTCAACCACGATCTGCAACAAATGATGATGCCAAAGTAGGTGTTTTAGCTGCTGTTGTCGCTAATCCGCAAATCATTAACAGACAAATTGCGCGAGAATAGGAAATCTCGAAACGTCGGTGTTGAGAATGCTGCATCACCATCGACTGCACCCGTACCATATTTCTATGCACCAGGAATTGCATGGCGACGACTTTAAACGTCGTGTGCACCTCTGCCACTGGGCGCAAGAGAAATTACAGGATGATCACAGATTTTTTGCACGCGTTCTATTTAGCGACGAAGCATCATTCACCAACAGCGGTAACATAAACCGGCATAATATGCACTATTGGGCAACGGAAAAGCCACTATGGCTGCGACAAGTGGAACATCAGCGACCTTGGCGGGTTAATGTATGGTGCGGCATTATGGGAGGAAGGATAATTGGCCCTCATTTTATCGATGGCAATCTAAATGGAGAAATGTATGCTAATTTTCTCCGTAATGTTCTACCGACGTTACTACAAGATGCTTCACTGCATGACAGAATGACGATGTACTTCCAATATGATGGATGTCCGTCACATAGCTGGCGTGCGGTTAAAGCGGTATTGAATAGCATATTTAATGACAGGTGGATTGATCGTCGATGCACCATACCATGGCCCGCACGTTCATCGGATCTGACGTCCCCGGATTTCTTTCTGTGGGGAAAGTTGAAGGATATTTGCTATCGTGATCCACCGACGACGCCTGACAACATGCGTCAGCGCATTGTCAATACATGTGCGAACATTACCGAAGACGAACTACTCGCTGTTGAGAGGAATGTCATTACACGTATTACCAAATTCATTGAGGTTGACGGACATCATTTTGAGCATTTATCGCAATAATGTGGTATTTACGCTGTAACAGCATGGCTTCTCAGAAATGATAAGTTCACAAAGGTACACGTATCACATTGGCACAACCTAAATAAAATGTTAAAATGTACGTACTTTCTGTATTTTAATTGAAAAGACCTATCTGTTACCAACTGTTCGTCTAAAATTGTGAGCCATATGTTTGTGACTATTACAGCGCCATCTATCACAAAACGAAAAAAGTGGTCCAACTAAAACATTAATATATCTTTATGTACTACACGAATGTGTAATAAAAATGGGGGATCCTATTTAAAAAAACGCAGTTGATATCCGTTTGACCTAGGGCAGTGCCATCTAGCGGGCCAACCATAGCGCCATCTGGTTTCCCCCTTCAAGCTAGACAAGTGTCGTTCTTTGTAGTTTTTTCGTTTTTCGCTTATTTCGTGAGATATTTTGCCCAGTCACGATCAGTGGACTACCCTGTATAATGAACAGTGTTGGTGACAAACATCAACCTTGTCTTACACCTCTTCCCAGTTCTATTTCTTCTCTCATACTACCTCCTATTCTTGCTCTTGCTCTCTGGTTCACATATAAATTTCTAATTAGCCTTCTATTCACTCAAGTCAACTCCATGTTTCCTTACGATTTCCATCAGTTTGTCCAATGTGACACATCAAAAGCCTTTTCCAGATCAATGAACACAACATACACCTTCCTTTTCTTCTCCATGTACCTCTCCCCTATCACTCCTAGTAGCCCAAGGGTATCTCTAGTTCCCACTCCTCGCCTGAAACCAAATTGTTCATCTCCTATTACGCAGTTCAACTTTCCAATAGCCTGCTGTTTAGCGTCCTCAGCAAGACTTTGGCTGCATGAGATATCACTTCATTTCTTAATAATTCAGCCTTACTTGGAGAGGTATCTTACAGTAGCTTTCCATCATTACACATTAACACTACGCTCAACCGCTGTATGTTTTAGACCCTTTGTGGTGGTGCTTTATGTAGTTTTTCTTATGTATTATGTAAAGCTACAATTTTCCACTGGTAAAATCGGCAGCTTCTGTGACGGTACGTCACATAAATATTGACATTTTTATCGGTTGTAAACAGTGAACAGTATTGTGAAGTGTTAAGGGTGAACTAAAAATTATTTTTAAACCCTTAAATATTTTATGAACATAATTAGTATAAAAGATACAGTTAATGTTCTTGAAACAACTGATATGCAGCGATAATTTAAAAGTCGCATCTTTATTTAAAACTTATCTATGAAAAAAAAGGATCAGAAAGAGACGCGTTTGTACGGCCGAGGAGGAAGGATGTACTTTATGGTACTCACACTGTTTTGTTTCGCGATACGGAAGGCAGCCATTGAGCAGCTACACATATTTTATGTAAGTTATTCTGTATTCTGCTAAAATAAACAAATTATTGTTGTCACAAAATTAATTTCTTTGTAATAGTTGTCACCTCAAATGGTCGCAGCGGCTAATTACTTTTAATAAGCATTTTTTCAGTAATTTGCGCTGCGGGAAGCTCATCTTTCGATGCATTCTCTGGTCGGTCATTTTGCGCCGAAGTATTAATTTATTTTTCAAAGTGTTAACAGTAACCTTTCTAAATTGCAACAGATAATTAATTTACTTCAAAGTTCTTTTTTTAAATTATACAGATTCCATAAGTTCTGTAAGTTTTATCTTGGCCGCTCGGCGGCAACAGTCGAAATTCTCTCGAGCCTTCCATTGTAATCAAGAAATAGACATTAACAAAATTACATTCAATTCAGTTAACGGCAACTATATTTTAGTCATCACGTTCAAAATCTAAAGTTGGTACATGAATAACAGCGGCCCTTCAAGAGCCCGTTTCATATTTACTTATGCACGTAAGTAAAAGTGATAAGAAAAGAAGAGAGAAAAGAAAAGAGAGAAAGAATCATGCTCTAACAAAAGAAAAATTCACCCACTTCCTGATTTTGTCCACACACGGAACAATTGTTCATCTGTCACTGTCATTAAAATATTGTTATTTTTTGCCTGAAAGGCGGCTTGAATTAATTCCATATCATCCATACTTCGCTGCCGCGGTTCAGATATTAGTTCGTTCTTTAAATGCTGGCCATCATTGTGCCTCAGCAATCACACGTTTACACTGCGCTCGCCCCCCACTCTTCCGCTGCCAACCGACTGGACGGCGCTTACAGCGGTCGGCCGGTGTTTGACGGCCTGTCCCCCGCTGCAGATGTCTCACCTGTGACGCCTACAATCCTCACGCTCTCGTTTTGAGCGCAAGACTGTGGTACTAGACTTGCGTGTTAGGCTTAGGTGGATGCGGCGGTGGCCCTGGAATAGGTATAACGTTTATGTGATAGATCGGTAAATTATTTTTTGACATTTGGCTTTGTGCCTGCCAGTTTGCCAGCCCTGGGCATCGCCCGGGGTGTAGGCCGTGCACATGGTTTTCTGTGAGAAGTTGGGTCCAAAACCGGCTCTAAGCACTATGGGACGAACTGCTGAGGTTATCAGTCCCCTAGAACATAGGGCTACTTAAACCTAACTAACCTAAGGGCATCACACACATTCATGGCCGAGGCAGGATTCGAACCTGCGACCGTAGCGGTCGCGCGGTTCCAGACTGTAGCGCCTAGAACCGCTCGGCCACCCCGGCCGGCTGAGAAGTTGGGGTTACCCCCCCCCTTCACCTCTAATTGTTCAGTTGTATAGTTCATCGCCGTTTTTACACGGTGAGAAAGCAGATCGTTAATACTGGTTTCCTTCTGCTTGGTTAGGATGCCAATTACTGTTACTCGGTTGCTGGCTATGCCCCACGTATCTTTTATTGTACGCTTCACCATTTTAAAAGTTTTTACTCTCCACGAACCCGTTCTTCCTGGGGCTGCTACTATTCGATTCTCGTGATTTATTGTTGTTTTGATTGCTCCCCCCATTGCCACATTCGTTTTGATGTGCATCTTCTTGAATTAAATCCAAAGAATCTAGAATTGACATAAATTGTTCTAAGTCCGTGTCTGAGACATGCAAGAGTTTTTCTCGAATGGCAGTGGGTAGTTTTCCTTTAAGAATTCTCAGTACAACTCTTGCCAACATCGGTTCATCCGAATAGCGCGTCTTATTAAGGTATTTCTCAAAATACTTTCTTAAATTCCCATGGCGGGGGTTGAATAGTTCGGAGTTGTAGAACTGCTTACTTAAACGTTCTTGTGTAGACCGGGACCTAAATCTTGTAAGAAATTTGTTTTCAAAGTCAGAAAACGACACTCACTGTTCGGCCATTTCTAGTGCCCACAGCGCTGCATCTCCTGTTATGAAGGATGTGACAAAATGAATCTTTTGGCTCTCTATCTCTGGGAGAAGCAAAACGTTTTTAAAACTTTTTATAAATGTGACAGGATGCACAACGCTTCCTCAGGTTTCAGTTGGGCAAGGGTTGGTAATACGTCTGAATCCGCAGCACCAACAATTCCCGGGAAAGTCGGTGGATACTTGCTTGGCTGACTCTCGGAGACAAATTTATCATTCATCGTCATGACGACATGTATAAACTGGAAATTAGCTTCATTGTAATGTCTTCTCCGGCGGTATGTCGGTGATGTGATGGGCCGGTCTATTTGTGATCGACTCACCGCCTCAGGGATACGTTCGTCAATGTGTTGGTCTAAGTTCTGTGTGAGATCTTCAATTGTACGCCTGATAACTTTTACTTGACGTTCGAGCACGGCATATGTATTGTCTATTTATTTACACTATCGTCAAGTTCACCGATGTTTTCGGAACATCTTTGTTTTGTTCGACAAGTTACGAAACTCTTGCGATAGATATGAGATGATAGCCTTATCTCGTTCATCTAAAAGGTCGTTTAATTTCTGAACAAGAAAGGCATCAGGCTCTTTTTCGCATTTCTCAAGTTCGTTACGTTCTGATTGTAACACGTCTTGTACCTGACGTAAAAGTGCTTTTTCGCGTTCTGTTCATTGTTGTCTGTCTTTCTCCTCGTTATCTAATTGTGCTAACAACATTGCAAGAAAATCAAGACTAGGAACTCTGCTACTGATGGACCATCAGCTGATACTGTGACATCAGTCTTCGTTTTTGGACTAATCTCATGAACATGTGTGCTCACTTGAGCTTGTTTAGTATTTTCAGTAAAATCGTTGGTCCCGTTTCTGGTTCCTTTTGAGGAATTTGCGAACGGGTAATCTTCGATGGGTCAGCTATTTGGATCTCGTGGACATTATCGTCCATTTCCATGTGAGATATAGCCTCACCTTCGGTACGTTCCTCTCTACGAGGTCTAGCCACGGTTATTCAGTGACAATATACACAAAACACACATAAAAACACAAGAAATATAACACCCACCTTAAGTGAAATTGTGTTATTGAAAAAAATTAGAAATTTCTACTTACATTCACTTTCTTTTAGTTATGTAAGCCTATCATTAACAAAAAAATCTTTTAAATTGACTCAAAACTTGACTCTGTACATGAACTGAGCTAGTAAACCTATACAGAACTTTCTGCAACTGCAGTGAAGGTTTTACCTACACTGAATTGCTGATTAATGAAAAGACTGCAAAATTATCTTATGATCTATGCTCTGAAGTTACCTTAGTGCACACTTTACTTTAAATTACTTTTCATCAAATCTGGCTAGCAAATTCGTCTGAAATATGCACTGCACTAAACTATGTCACACACTCAAGCTGAACACTATCTTTCACTGCTTTTAGTAAATGAATCGTTTTGACTTCACTGCAAAAATATGCAAATGTAAATTCACTAAAATATGTAGACAGTTTAAAATTTTTCACTGTGCAGAGTGCCTGGCTTCCTGCTTATTTATGTCTTGTCATCCACCAGCCAGCAGCACTTGCTTCTGCACACTTACCTTTTGTAGTTGTATTGTTCTGATTATTTGTATTTTTCTCAGATCTGCAGCCCAAGGGTCAATTACTGTAGCCACTCCTCATACATGGATAGGTTGCTTGTAGGATTTTGAATGGAGTGGTACATGAAACAGTTTATTTTTACACTATTAAAGTATGTACAACATGGAATTTCTACATACACAAAATTTATCTTTACATCTAAGTTTTAATTTGGGATTCTGTGTCTAACCAAAAACTAAATAAAGTTATATATCTGTTTGCATACCTGTTCATGTACATTTATGTAAGTGGTTCGAGTTGCACGCTTTGTGCTCCAGTTGTGGTGGTGCTTTATGTACCTCCACAACTGGTATATTTATGTAAATCGGTGGCTCGTGCCCCACATTGGGGGCCATTGTGGTGGTGCTTCATGTATTGATTTTTATATATTATGAAAAGTTGAAGTTAATGTTATTATGCCTGCTTCACAACTGGAAAAATATTTACGTCAGTGACTCAGTTGTGGTGCTTATATCAGTTAATTTGACTGACACGATGGTTTTTATATTAAAAGACGCCACCACAAAAGTATTGGATATTGCAATTTAATACTCAAATTAATGCTGTATTGATTATGCATTCGACTTTTTGCCATCTGAGGGCTTTAAACTTGTGGTCCATTATGCTAATTAGTTCCGAGATTTCTGACAGTATTTGTTAATAAAACTGACTCTTATGAATTATGAAAATACAATGCAAAGGACATTCTCACGATTTCGCTAAGCGAGTATCGAAAAAATTTGTTAAACTCAATTTACTCAAATATGATTTAATATTGGAAATATTGATTACTTTTACTGTTGCAAAGGAAGAACCGCTAATCAAGACAATTTCCTACATTTACATTTATTTTCACTTGTCAAAATTAGAGAATATTAAGATATTAACTACGACTCTGGACCGTTATCATTAAGAACAATGGCGCTGACTCCTGCACCAATGTTCCCCTACAAAAGTTGCGTACAAAATTAATTTTATCACCTCATGAATATAGGAGCTGGTGCATATAAAAGTGGCCAACACTTTAACTAATACTTGATTATACTTAGGCTAAATATTACATGAAACTTAGACGTTTTCGTGCCTCGTCACAAAATGGCTTCTTACGCTACGGAAAAGCAAAAGGGAAGAGAAGGAATTTTTTGCAAAAAAAATGAAAAAAAAAACAGAGATTACAATAACATTCGCATATCATATCAATTGATTACAAAGTCTTCGTTATTTTTCGCAGAAGAGATAATATTTATATCTTTGAAAGTTCACACAATAACATATTTCGTTACGTCGTCAGTTTTGGTATATTTGCGAAGTTATTTAATATCATTTTCATCCCGTTATGTGGCGTACCGCCACACCTTCCCAGCAACTCCCATTCCCCAAGTTCTACCTTTCACTGCCAGGGGGGAATGCTCCACTTGCAACTCGTTCTCATAGTACACAATCAAATGCTAGAAATAAGGTAGATAGTGTGAGGCGGTGTTCGTTCCTTGCTACATTCTGTTAGGCAAAAGATGCTAATAGTAATCATTGGTAGTCATGCAGTTAGATACCCTATTCGCACTAGGAGACAAGTGTAAGTCAGCATTTGTTCCTCTGTACATCCCAACACACAGAAAGTACTGTTATTCATTGATGTTACCAGGAACAAAATCTACAACGCTTGTTCTTTACTAACAACTGAAGAACTCAGGATAATAAGTGTTGCTGAAACTTATCAGAAAATAAGTTGTCTACACTCAAACCTGTACAGAATGCTCGTAGTTGTTACTGCAGCACTATCGAAGTGTCACTCTACAGCGAATGCGCCTTATTAATCGATTGGTCCCCAGCACGGAATGTGACTCCAAGTATGGTTGTGACTACGACTGTGACTACCTGGATGCTGTGTGCTTGTCTTTTGTATACTGCCTTTTCAGTAAACTCCTGATGAACTTCTGTAACAGTGGTATTTTCTCTGGCTGTGGTCTAAGGTGTTTCTAATGACTAAAACCTTTTCAGGAGGTTCTCGATCAGTCTGCAAACGCTCCACTTTGGTGTGCTAGCAATATTGTGTTTTGCCTCGGCCAGATGGCTCCTGTTACATACAGGCTTATTTTAGGGCAGTGGCTGTGATTGTATCGTGCCAGTCTCATATCTGTGTTGACAGTTACGCGTGCTCTACTTTCTGCTGGTCATATGCACTCGCATAAGGTCTTTCCGACCCCATACTTGTGCACTGTGTTAGTATTAATAAAGTTTCTCCCCGTGTCTCGTAGCCTGCCCCTTCTTACTTTAATAAAATGTGGTAGCTTTGTCATATGTTACAGATATAAAAAAGACTAGACAGTCGTGAGAAGCTTACTCGATCGAAATTATTCTTTGTGAGAAAATATTAAATACACTATTGGCCATTAAAATTGCTACACCACGAAGATGACGTGCTACAGACGCGAAATTTAACCGACAGGAAGAAGATGCTGTGATATGCAAATGATCAGCTTTTCAGAGCATACACACAAGGCTGGCGCCGGTGGCGACCCCTACAACGTGCTGACATGAGGAAAGTTTCCAACCTATTTACACAAACAGCAGTCGACCGGCGTGGCCTGGTGAAACGTTGTTGTGATGCCTCGTGTAAGGAGGAGAAATGCGTACCATCACGTTTTCCTCTTTGATAAAGGTCGGATTGTAGCCCATCGCGATTGCGGTTTATCGTATCGCGACATTGCTGCTCGCGTTGGTCGAGATCCAATGACTGTTAGCAGAATCTGGAATCGGTGGGTTCAGGCGGGTAATACGGAACGCCGTGCTGGATCCCAACGGCCTCGTATCACTAGCTGTCGAGTTGAGAGGCATCTTATCCGCATGGCTGTAACGGATCGTGCAGCCACGTCTCGATCCCTGAGTCAACAGATAGGGACGTTTGCAAGACAACAACCATCTTGCACGAACAGTTCGACGACGTTTGCAGCAGCTTGGACTATCAGCTCAGAGACCATGGGTGCGGTTACCCTTGACGCTGCATCACAGAGAGGAGCGCCTGCGATGGTGTACTCAAGGACAAACCTGGGTGCACGAATGGCAAAACGTCATTTTTTCCGATGAATCCAGGTTCTGTTTACAGCATCATGATGGTCGCATCCGTGTTTGGTGACATCGCGGTGAACGCACATTGGAAGCGTGTATTTGTCATCGCCATACTGGCGTATCACCCGGAGTGATGGTATGGGGTGCCATTGGCTACACGTCTCGGTCACCTCTTGCTTGCATTGACGGCACTTTGAACAGTGGACGTTACATTTGAGGTGTGTTACGACCCGTGGCTCTACCCTTCATTCGATCCCTGCGAAACCCTACATTTCAGCAGGATAATGCACGAGCGCATGTTGCAGGTCCTGTACGGGCCTTTCTGGATACAGGAAATGTTCAACTGCTGCCCTGATCAGCACATTTTCCAGATCTCTCACCAATTGAAAACGTTTGGTCAATGGTGGCCGAACAACTGGCTTGTCACAACACGCCGGTCACTACTCTTGATGAACTGTGGAATCGTGTTGAAGCTGCATGTGCAGCTGTATCTGTACACGCCATTCAAGCTCTATTTGACTCAACGGCAAGGCGTATCAAGGCCGTTATTACGGCCAGAGGTGGTTGTTCTGGGTACTGATTTCTCAGGATCTATACACCCAAATTGCGTGAAAATGTAATCACATGTCAGTTCTAGTATAATATATTTGTCCAATGAATACCTGTTTATGATCTGCATTTCTTCTTGGTGTAGCACTTTTAATGGCCAGTAGTGTACATCCTTTCGACACTCCGTAATTCGACTGTTTATATTTGAGAGATGGAAATTGGCACTAATCACGTTCCAAATTGAAGTTCTATTGAAAGTTACGGTTCTTCTTTCAATGAAGTTGTCCATACTACGTAACAGACGTTCTTAGTGGTAAACGGTGACTGACATAACCATTTTTACTGACAGTAAACGTCGCAAATTTACAAGCTACGCCTCGTTCTGTAGTGAGATGCACGGGGTAACACTTGTTACTACTGACTGTTGCTGCAACACGTTCTCTCTGCCTCTCATGCGCGACGTAATCTTGCGGGTCTGTCAGTTTCGGCAGCAGAACTTTCACAAGAGGAGTTTCCTTCCTAGAATTTCGCTCCAGTGGTTACGAATTTGAAACGCAAAGGGAGAAAGAGAAATACCGGGAGAGAGAAAAGCGAGAGAGCGGAACTCGGCACGGTCATCCTCAGAATCGTGATTACGACGTAAATTTCGGATTCAATAACGGCGGAGGCGACGCGAAGGCAATTAGGGAAGCGTCGTGCTGCGTGGCGGTGCGAGCTGCCAAAGTGACGGGGCCTGAGCGGGCCGCGGTAACCCAATTACGGCGCGGGAGACGCAGGACGTCAGGGTGAGTGGGGGAAGGGGGGGTGGGGGGCGGGGCAATTACGGGCACGCGTGCCGTCTGCTGCTGCAGGGACAATGGAGCTGTGGAAGGCCCACCGGCTGGCCAGCGGTCCGCCCACGGCCGCCGCCAAACGGACTTGCCGGACCGACGAGCGGAGTGGGAAGCCGGCCACTGTGTTAAACCGCCGAACACAATAAAACGATCCGACTGACGTCAAAGGGTGGTCAAAAATGTAAATACCGGGAAGCTTCAGGGAACAACGGTGCCGAGGAGAGGAGATAAAACGCTAATAATATTAGAGTCATTCAAGCACTTTTGGATGTTATTCGAAAACTTTATACAATGCGATCAAAGAATGAACATTTCCAGCGTGACAAGAACACATTTTCAAAACTGAAACTAGCGAGAACGACCTGCATGGGGCGCACTGCCAGTACTCTAACTAATTAGAAATTTGTGCGCACAGCAAAAGAAGAAGGTGGAGTGAAACGCTCGTAGCCAAGTAGAGCACAAGGAAAGTAAGTTGTTCACTGCGTGTGTGTGCTGTAATGAGAAAGCAAACTGTCTTAATATATCTCTCTACAAGACTACTTTGTAAAGAAGTCATCGCACTATTTGCTACATAAGACTCCAGGACTTAAAAGACCCGCCAGAGTAGCCGAGAGAGCTAACGCGCTGCTTCCTGGACTCGGGTAGGCGCGCCGGCCCCGGATGAAATCCGCCCAGCGGATTAACGACGAGGACCGATGTGCCGGCCAGCCCGGATGTGGTTTTTAGGCGGCTTTCCAAATCCCGCTAGGTGAAAACTGGGCTGGTCCCCACGTTCCGCCGGCCGATGTGGCCAAGCAGTTCTAGGCTCAATAGTCTGGAACCGCGAGACCGCTACGGTCGCAGGTTCGAATCCTGCCTCGGGCATGGATGTGTGTGATGTCCGTAGATTGGTTAGGCTTAAGTTGTTCTAAGATCTAGGGGACTGATGACCTTAGCAGTTAAGTCCCATAGTGCTCAAAGCCGTTTGAACCATTTGAACCCCACGTTCCGCCTCTGTTTACACGTGTCACAAACATTTGAAACACGTTCGCACTATTTCACGATTTACACTAGATGCAGACAGCTGGGGTACACTGAAACCATCCCTGGGGGTATGGGGTGGCGGCAGGAAGGGCATCCGGCCACCCCTAAAACTAACCTTGCAAATCCGTTCTAACCATGTCGACCCAGCGATGGCTGCGGGACTATGGCGTAAGCAAAAGAAAGAAAGAGAGAAATACTCCAGGGCCTAAAAGCTAAAAGTCGTTACTTACTTCTTTCAGCTAAAAAAACGAAATCCTAGTTATAGTTACAAGATAGTAACAGGTGACATGAATATTCGCGAAACAATGTATAGGAAATGGTAATTAGAATGAGGTTTGAAAGTGGTGAGAACAGGTCTGGTTATGTCTGTTAGCGATGGACGGCTACCTCCCTCGGAAGTTCAGAGATATAGCCTTGCATATATGATAAAAGAAGTTTCAGGATAAATTATTCTGTATCAGTTTTAATTGTAAAAGATAAATACTTTTTACCTCTTCAGCCGATAAGTTATTTCATGGCTATTACTGGTCCCAATGTGTTTATTACACATTTATGTTGCTTAACAGATTAAGACTAATATCTATCAATAAAATTTCAAATTACTACTATACTTCCATTAGCTCTCTCCCCTCGCCCCCTCCCTCCCCCCCACCTCTCTCTCTCTCTGTCTTTCTCTGTCTCCCAAACAACTTTGCACGACTCAGTTGTGTGTAGATACATAGGTTGTGAGGTGCAATGACATCAAGCGGAAGTGAACTCTGAATCCGGTACAGTCGTAGATTTCACATTGATCCATATTTGTGTTGTGAAGCTGCCATATTGACCAGAGATAAATCCTTCGAGCAATTAAATAGAATTTCAAAGAAAGAAATATTTTGAAGAAAAGGCGATTATTTCGTTAGTTCAGTGAGTTCTGAAAGTCAGGACGTCATGGGCTTCTGTGGACACTGTGGTGCCTGGACAGGACAAAAGATCTGGCTGCCATGAAGAACTCGGTGAGACAGGTTACTGGCCTTCGTATTCCTACCTGTAATAATTCTTACAGTGCAAAAGAAGGAAGGATGGGGTAACATACAGATCATACGAGTACATGGCTGAAGATTCGATACTCCACTGACTCTTTTTAAAACAAGTAAGCATAAATATAGCTTGAAAAAAGCATTCAGCTTTAAAGAACAGCCGGCCGCGGTGGTCTAGCGGTTCTAGGCGCTCAGTCCGGAACTGCGCGACTGCTACGGTCGCAGGTTCGAATCCTGCCTCGGGCATGGATGTGTGTGGTGTCCTTAGGTTAGTTAGGTTTAAATAGTTCTAAGTTCTAGGGGACTGATGACCACAGATGTTAAGTCCCATAGTGCTCAGAGCCATTTGAACCATTTTTTTAAAGAACACAACTTCCTTCTTTTTTCTACCGTACATGACTTTTTGGTGTCCCATCGTCATGAGTGGCTTCTCTTTATGTTCTTAAAGG
The DNA here is from genome assembly GCF_023864275.1 of Schistocerca cancellata. NCBI lineage: Eukaryota > Metazoa > Arthropoda > Insecta > Orthoptera > Acrididae > Schistocerca > Schistocerca cancellata. Next base: position 626,918,986 of record NC_064626.1, on the reverse strand, counting down.
CACTGAACCGTGGCAGCTCATTTCACCTTCCGATTATCGATAACTTCTAGTTGACGTCTCACCAGGTGGCACGGATTACTCACTTGTGCAGTTATCGCTGCCTCGCCTAGTCTTCAAAAGCGGCCGCTAAAGTCGCGTTTAGAGAGAGGCCTCCGAAGAGCGCGTTTCGGGCACTTGACTGGTAGCTTTCGCACAGTGTGGAGTTGGGAGCAGGAGCAGGGCGTAGAGCAACGGACATGTTGTGCAGATCGGCACGACGTCTTTTCCAGATCGTCATTCAATCTTCTTCTCCAGGGCTGGAAAGAAGAAAAAGGTCTGGTTCGCGGCTGTTTATTCTGCTCTGTGCACCGGTTTTCCACTCCGAAAGCTGTTCTAGCAAATGTTCGTGTTTTATGTTCATTTAGTCATCCTACATGCCTTATTAGCTGTCCTGTGATTCTAGGACTAGTTTATTGTCCTATCTGCTCTATATGACTTAGAAGTAACTTGCGTTGATCTGCTGGCTAGCGTTCTCTCTCAAATAATTGCCATGATTAGTGTAGATATGATTAATGTGTCCAGTTATCACGCATAGCTATATCAGGGGCTACGCGTGGTCTAATCAAATCTTTTTTTAAACACTCTTATGCAAGAGAACCAGAGTTTTTTAAATGTTAACAATTCTTTTCATGATATTTTAGAAGTTGGTGGCCTTTCTGGTACCATTATTGTCGAGCCCTTTAAGCATATTGTGAGTGCCAGCTCGTAGTAAGATCCCAGAGATTTGTTATTTATATTCCTACCTGAAGAAGTTACAACTCCCTTTCAGTAGTTCTCGCCGCGCAGAGTGGCCACGCGGTTAGAGGCGCCATTTCACGAATTGCGTGGCCACTCCCGCAGGAGGTTCGAGTCCTTCCTCGGGAATGGGTGTGTGTGTTGTTCTTAGCATGAGTTAGTTTATGTCGTCTGTAAGTCTAGGGACCACTGACCTCAGCAGTTTGGTTCCTTAGGAATTCACACGTTTTTTGGCGCCATTTCACGGCTCGCGCGGCCGCTCCCGCCGGAGGTTCGAGTCCTCCCTTGGGCATGGGTGTCCGTGTTGTTCCTAGCATATGTTAGTTTAAGTAGTGTGTAAGTCTTGGGACCCATGACCTGAGCAGTTTGGTCCCTTAGGAACTCACACACACTTTTTCCAGTAGTTCTCTGTCAGTGAAACTTATTTCCCAAGGAATATCAACTTACTGGAAAGGCTCTGTAAGTGCAATCATGGTTAAACAGTAACTATACTTGCAGTACAATCCTGTCAGACACTTATCTTCCTTATTTGTTAACAGCACTTACTAAGTTGTTGGGAGAGTGTTGCATGCTGGCGGCTTCTCGTCACAAGGGTGTGGCTTACTTGCGGCTCTGTACATGGCTCCCGAGCATTTCTTAGCGGGCCGGTTTCCTTTCGTTCTTTCTTCTTTTTTCCTCCTTTTTTCGTTGCGCGTTCTGGCTGTCTGTGCTGAAGCTGAATATCGTCGGTTATCTGGCTTGACTGTAAACGAAACTTTGCTGTAGGCCAAGAGGCCTTTGGTTAACTGGAATTCCACAAGAAATTTTCCCTTTAATGCTTAATTCATATTGTATCCTTGTTTTAAGTTTATTGTAAATTTTTGTTGTAAGCCTTTTGGGTAATCCCTATAGGCCAAGTGTTATCTTCGTTAATATTTATCGTTTGGGGGTTTGCCTAAAGCCTTGGATTTGAATTTGCTTGAAGAAATTTAACTAGACTGTTTTAATTATTTGAATTGATTGGTTTATTCAAAATCGTTTATCTACAAATTTTAAAAAGGCCAATATTGTTAAGGTCATGTATCTTGAATTTATTGAGGTTATTGTTACTGTAATTCAACAGCTATCTCATTCATCATTTGAACACCTTCACGTCTGTAACAGCAAATTAACATCAATTTTCCTGCCTGTTTTTTAAAGGGAGACCTGTTGATACCCAAAAATATACAAAAATCAGTTTTGTTGTTGAAGGATAAATGATCTTAGTTAAAGGAACCTAGCCCTTCCATGTCATTTTCCTGATCTTCAAATGCGATCATCTTCAGTATGAATTGTGCATTCGTCGCACGCCTCTCGTGGGCTGTGTTTCAGAACTGGCATCAGGGATACGTGCAGCATTGGGTGAATCTCTCCACATTTCATCTGAAACGACGCCATTATTTCCACCATTTCTTTAGCTTCAGATGAATTGTTTCAAAACGTTCAATTCTTATACAGTAACCAAGCAATCTGTAAGCAAGTGTGTAGGGTTCAGTCCCAGTTGTGCCCTTTCAATAATCGTCTTGCCAATCTATCCACCTTGAACTCAGTGATCAGCAGAAGGGCGTTGTAAAACAGCTAAGCACCAGGATTAAACAATTGCAGATTAGCAGGGGCAAGTTAGGTGGGGAAGAGCGTATTTTATTAAATCATTCCTAATTAGAAAGGTCAAAATCCAAGTTCTTTGGGGATCCATGTCGGATTCTTTTGCCAAACTGCCGAATTCTATTTTGTATTTATTAAACTGGGGGTTTACCAATTGAACCATGTTCATGAAGTGTTATAGATGATTGCACAGTTTGAATTACATGCAAATGACTTGCAGATCTCGCATTTAGTCATTCTTTCTCTTCTTTATCCTTTATCTAAGGGTTTCATAAGCGAATTGGTGCCAGGTGTACTCAGAGAGAGAGAGTAGATCTGGGGCAGCTTAAAGCCCATATAATTGAAAGGAACTTGCCAGCACGTATTAGCAGCGAACTAGAGCGGTTCTATGATTGGCAAGAAAAGGCTTTTGATGAAATCTTGTTTCAGTACATTGAGCGTGCTCTATTGCTGTCTCGCCTTTATGATTGTCACCAAACAGGATTGTATTGCTAACGTGTTAGAGGGCATGAGGTCTGAGGATCGGTCATGGCTTGTCTTCACCTGGGGAGCAGACCACCTTTGCACAACTCAGTGACTTGGTAACCTTCATGGAAACCTTCATTTTTGCTAATGAGCAGCGCAGATGAAGTGAGGGTGAACCACATGCCTCTTTTTATTGTAACCGTTACATTATCATCCAGTAAATCTTGTTTTCAGGCTGGTTCTCGGAGTCACTCAGTGTGGGAGTCTCCCATTGAGTGCAAGCCAAGGGCCAACAGCTCACGCCATCGTAAGCGATGTTCACTTGAGTGAACACATAATCTCGCTTGTGATAAATCGCTTCTTTCTTTAATACTGAACCAGTCTGCAGTGTGCTTGATTCCGAAGTTATGTTTCTCTATTTGTATGATTGGTAACGAGAGTTTCGATATTTGCATAAGTTGGCCCCTCTCAGATGTTCCCCCGAGAGATGTCGTGTTGCCAGTGAGCAACAGTTGTCCTTCGTAGGTAAGGTTCGAGTGAGCCTGCCGCTTGTGGCTTTTTCTGGCCAGTTAAATTGTTAGTTGTGAAGAAATTATTTGTCACCTTATTGCTCGGGTGTTATTTTACCCAGTGTACTGGATTAGTGCTCGATTTTGACAGTAATAACATTTTCTTTGGGTTTTGTCCTTCAGAGAAGAGAGCCTTTTGTTCCTGTTACATTAGTAGTGTTAACTGTTCTTGTGGAGGAGGATCTTGGTCACCTTAGTGACCCTGAGGCTATTCAGTCAAGGGATCTTTCGAGGGAGTTTCCCGATGTGCTAACTGATCGGTTGGGGTGGCCAACAAGATTCAGTGTACTCATAAAATCCATTTAGTGGATGATCTTCCCGCTCACCGGGCTTCTCATCGTCTGTCACCACCTAAAACGAAGATTCTAAGGCAAAATATTGAGACCATGCTTTGCGATGGAATAATTAAGCCTTCAACTTCTTCGTATGCCTCACCCATATTTTTAGTGCTTAAGGCAAAGGGGGGAGATTTTAGACCGATTGTTGATTACAGGACCCTCAATGAAAAAGTTAGTTTTTAATCAGTTCCCTACCTGATTTCCATAACTGTTTTACTTTGTTTGTTAAAGCCTCCTACTTGTCTGGGCTTGATTTAAATCAGGCTTATCATCAAATACCCGTGAGTTAGGATTCCAGGTCTGTTCCAGCCTTCAGTATGGACTGGAATTTGTATTAATTCAACTGTGTACCCTTTGGCCTAGGCACTGGAGCTACCATGCTACCGCCGCTTTTAGAGCATGTTTTGGGGGACCTGAGCACAACTGCATTTAAAACTATCTTGGTGATGTTGTGTATAGTCAGTACTTTGCTGAACATCTTCAGCTTGTCTTATTGAGGCTTTTGGTCTGCTGGTTTGATGGTCAAACCTTCTAAGGTCGCTCACGCCAAGCGGAAAATTTCCTTTTTGGTACATCTGGTTTCCAAAGATGGAATCAGAGTCGATCAAGAACGCTGTTGCGATCTTAAGAAGTTTCCTCGCCCTAAGAACAAAAGGGATTCTCCCGATTTAACAGCATGGCCAACTACTTTTGGAAGTTTGTCGCTGTGCTCCCTTAGCTGCACCTTTTAACGATGTTCGTAAGAAGGGACGGGAATTTGTTTGAGGAGAGGCCAACAGGCCGCATTTGAGTCGATTAAGACACCTGTAAGTAAGGCGCAAGTATTAGTGATTCCTAATACTGAAAAGAGATTCATTCTCCAGACTGACACATGTAATGCTTGGGTAGTCACAGTCCATTTACAGGAAGACGCAGGTGAGAGACTACTTGTAGCCTTTGCATCCCGCAGATTGGTAAGACTTGACTTAAGTATTTGATGTATGAGTGTGAGGCTCTGTCCGATCGGTTCTCTCTTGAAAAGTTTAAATTTTATCTTGAACCCAAAGTATTTGCCCTACAGATTGACAACCAGATCTCAGGTTGGGTTTTGGCTTGCCCAAGAAAGGCTCGTAGGATTGTGAGATGGGAGATCCACACATATGCCTTTCGTTTCAAGGTTCGCCATATCAGGGGTTCAGCTGATAATCGGGTGGCCAATGTGCTCAGCCGCAGGTATGATTTGGGAGAGAGGGGTGATTTACGCTGACGCACGCAGAGAAACACAAGCAAGTGTGTCACTAACTTTATTACCTCGAAGACACACTGCGGGCCTTCTGCTGAACTCAGCGGTCGCACCACGCTCTGTGCATGCGTAGGTCAGCGCCAATGCCAATGCTGGAATCTGTAGCGTCGGTATCCAGTCACCCAATCTTGCAGACGTGTTGCTGCTGCTCATGCCACCATTAAGTGGTTGCCACGTGCCTTGTCTGCGTCTGTAGTAGGAACCCAGCTGACTGCTCCCTCGCGCATGACTTCCAAATGGAGTGCCAAGGGGAAACAACCAGCCGCCATTGTTGTAGCGAACCTCAGCAGTTCTACCCATCCACCCAGGTCAGCTCGATCAGTGACCACAGATAGCTCTGCACCCGGGAGGCCGCAACTCCACTCCCTGGCACCACGCCTGCTGATGGCAGCTTGTAATCCGCCGGATGGTGTCACCTCCAAGGTGTGGCATGCTCTGCCACAACTATGACGCGTCCATGCCACACAGGTTGAAGATGGCTTCAGTGGGTCGGTTTGCCGCCGATATCCGTCACAAAAGATTGTCATGGGTGGCCTGCATCTTAAACAATCATCTTTCCCTCTGTTTCTAGGCATTGACAGAATGGCAGCATGCCAGCCTGATACGAGCCTTTGGGCTCGCTTATTTATATGTCTTCTCCCTATCTCTGTGACGTAGCCCCACTGGATGGGACAGCTGAAGTACTCTACAGTAACTGCAATACCTGCTTTCCTCAGCCCACTTTGGCCCATACACACAGGTCGCTAGGTGCCGTTATACCTACAGCGTAGGTGTTCTTCACAGCTTGTCAGTGCCATGTGCAGCCCTGATTCCTTCACACCTGCTAGTGGTGTAGTAAACTTGCCTTGCCCGCATCTCGTGGTCGTGCGGTAGCGTTCTCGCTTCCCACGCCCGGGTTCCCGGGTTCGATTCCCGGCGGGGTCAGGGATTTTCTCTGCCTCGTGATGGCTGGGTGTTGTGTGCTGTCCTTAGGTTAGTTAGGTTTAAGTAGTTCTAAGTTCTAGGGGACTGATGACCGTAGATGTTAAGTCCCATAGTGCTCAGAACCAAACTTGCCTTGCAGAATCGTTTGCGAAATACCAGTATCAACACTGCCTGTGCCAGCCACCTGATGTGCCTATCGGATTCTTAACTACTACCTTCCAGTCATAGCTGCACGGAATTTACAAGAATTCCCCAAACCCACACCTATACTTATTCGTGGTGCAACATACCTCCTCCATTAGAAAAGATTTATTCTGAATCCTTAACGTCATGGTTCCACTCAACTACGAAAGCTCTAATAATTTACAAGAAGAGGAAAATCTCTTGAATGAACCATATAGGACTTACATTCACATTTTACTACTACCATTTAGCCCATATCATACACTTGTACCATAATGAAGACCATAAAACTAATTGCTTTCCTGACCAATGCCTGTTGTCCATTCTACTGGTAATTGGTGTTTTTGCATGTCCACAGCCTAAGCCCTCTTGGGTTCTACTCAGAAATACGGTACGCAAAGCCTGCTAGAAACACATCATAAATGGTAGTCGATACACTCACTGGTAATACTTCGTGCCCCTGTTCTTCCCGGAAATGGTGTACGTCCTGCCACATTTGTTTCATCGAAATTCCCCCCAGCGGGACTCTATTATCTGCCCAATGGCTACAAAAGCTGTGGATTTAAATAAGGTTAAATTTTGAATTTGTAATACCCTCAGAGATCCTTCTGGCCAATGCAACACATTGCGCAACAACATCATAACCCTCAAATCTTCCCATTCCCTTCCCCAAGAAACAAATTCACTTCACATATCTGCATATTAGTCCATACTTGGCCAACTGGATTGATCACAAATTTCTCTATCAACCCTCGCCCCCCCCCCTCCCCCTCTGTTTCCAGAACACACAATCCACGAAAAAGAAAATCCATACTCCCTGATATACTACCCAATATAAAAAGAACACGAAATTACTTATTTAAATGGCCATAATCTATACGTCACATTATTCACGGTGGTAGCCACGCGGTAAAAGGCGCCTTGCCACGGTTCGCGCAGCTGCCCCCGTCGGAGGTTCGAGTCCTCCCACGGGCACGGGTGTGTGTGCAGTCCTTAGCGTGTTAGTTTAAGTTAGATTAAGTAGTGTGTAAGCCTAGGGACCGATGGCCTCAGCAGTTTGATCCTACAGGTACTCGCCACAAATTTCCAAACCTCACGTTACTCACCAATTTCAGGTTCCTTCTGTTTATCCTTTGTAACTTTCATCTCCTGGTTGGTTAATATCTGTGGTATCTCCTCTGCTATTCATTTAAGCAGTTTTGGGCGACTGAGATGTATAGCAGACTTTTTGTGGGGATTGATCGGTAATGTCTAATGTATGGTCCCTGGTATGTTTTAAAACAAACTTTTTTCGTTTACCCCTTTGACGTACGGGGACTAGTAGCCATTACCCACTGCCCCACGCAGTATTGCTGCAATTTGCCCACGTGTCTGTTCGGTCGTTCCTGGCGTTCTAGAGCCTTTGTGTTTGTCTTTTGCACATTCCTCCAAACCTCCCTAATCCTCTTCCCAAACATCCTCACCGTCTCACCATCCAGTCCTAATTCAGGAATCTAAACATCAAAGCCAGATGGCATTTTTCTGCCATACGCAGCCTCAAATGGCGACAAGCCCATTGCAGTATGAACCTTCAAATTACAGACATACTGTAGATATGGTCAATAGGCGTCCAAATCGTCATACCTAGAGTCTACTTATAGCTCAACAACTTTGCAGTCATCTTGTGTATATGTTCTGTTCTCCCACTGCTCTGCAGGCGAAACACACTCGTCCGTAACTTCCATATACATAACAAACGTCATAATTGTTTCATTAAATCTGAGACAAAATTTCATACCTTGGTTTGTTATTAAGGTCTCCTGCATCCCAAACTTTAACATCCAGTTGTTTACTAATACGTGCTCCACAGTACTAGCCCGTTGGTCTGGCGTTGGTACCACTGCCAAAAATCGAGAAATATGATCGATGATTGTGAGAACATACTAATTCCATGCAGGTGTTTATTAAAAGGTCCAAGTACATCCAACCCTACCGTGGAAAGTGGACCAAACCCTCTGGTAAACTTTGAATGGAACTTTCTGATGCACATTGTCTGCCACCTATCCACATGGCACACAGTCCTTAACCTGCTGCTCCACATCACGGTTCTTGATCCTCCACCACAACTGCTCTGCTACACATCTGTGCATTGCACATTGCTCACCACGAGTTGACAACATATGGGTATGAGCTTACTGCAAAACTTCCTTCTGAAAATCCTCTGGAACCACCACACGTGGTCCACACCTCGTCGTTCCACACGACAAACCATCGTGCATAATGAAATCTGGCTGTGACTTAAGTGCCTACCATTCCCCTTGCCTGTGCTCACGGCCAATCTTCAATGCTGTTCCATAGTGTACTCAACACTGCTACTCCACAGCTTAACAAATCTACATCAGCATGGATCTCATAGGCTTATGGATTATCTTGTACTCCAATTCACTAAGTACAAGTGCCCACCCAGTTAATCCACTAGATGCCTCTTTAAAACCAAGCAATGGCTTCAATGAGACGTAGTGTTTCATCTTAAACTTCCTACCATACAGATGACACCGAAAATATGTAATACCATATTTGACTGCCAACATATCTTTCTCCATGATTTAGGAGTTACACTCCGCCTGTTTTAATTGCCCTAAACCCTAAGCTACCGGATGTTCCTGACCATCTACCAACTGTCCCAAAACACAACCGACTGCCTCACTTGAAGCATCACACAAAAGGATAAATTCTTTCTCGAAATCTGGGAAAACCAGTACTGAATCTGAAACTAGTATATCCTTCAATTTTTCAAATGACTTTTGACAGTCCTACGACCAATAGGATTTTCTCCCCTTTTTCAGTAGCATGTTCAAAGGTCGCGCTATTTTCGCAAAGTCCTTCATGAAATATCTTATTACTATGGCTTCCTCCCGTGAACCATGCACCTTATCGCTGGTGGGAGGGTTGCGTGCCTCAGCGATACAGATAGCCGTCCCATAGTTGCAACCACAACGGAGGGGTACCTGTTGAAACGCCAGACAAACGTGTGGTTCCTGAAGAGGGGCAGCAGCCTTTTCAGTAGTCGCAGGAACAGTACTCTGGATGATTGACTGATCCGGCCTTGTAACATTAACCAAAACGGCCTTGCTTTGCTGGTACTGCGAACGGCTGAAAGCAAGGGGAAACTACAGCCATAATTTTTCCCGAAGGCATGGAGCTTTACTATATGGTTAAACGATGATGGCGTCCCCTTGGTAAAATATTCCGGACGTAAAATAGTCCCCCATTTGGATCTCCTTGTGGGGATTACTCAGGAGGACGTCGCTATCAGGAGAAAGAAAACTGGCGTTCTAAGTATCGGAACGTGGAACGTAAGATCCCTTAACAGTACAGGTAGGTTAGAAAATTTAAAAAGGGAAATAGATAGGTTAAAGCTAAATATAGTGGGAATTAGTGAAGTTCGGTGTCAGGAGAAACAAGACTTCCGGCCAGATGAATACAGGGTTATAAATACAAAATCAAATAGGGGTAATGCAGGAGTTGGTTTCATAATAAATAAAAACTGGAGTACGGGTAAGCTACTACGAACAACATAGTAGCCAGGATAGACACGAAGACCACGCCTACCACAGTAGTACATGTTTATATGCCAACCAGCTCCGCAGATGAGAAGAGACTGAAGAATGTATGATGAGATAAAAGAAATTATTCAGCTAGTGACGGTAGAGGATAATTTAATAGTCATGGGTGACTGGAATTCGACAGTAGGAAAAGAAAGAGAACGAAAAGTAGAAGGTTAATGTGGAATGGGAGTAATTAATGAAAGAAGAAGATGCCTCGTAGAATTTTGCACAGAGCATAACTTAATCATAGCTAACAGCAGGTTAATAATTATTGAAAGAAGGTTGTATATGTGGAAGAGGCCTGTAGGCACTGGAAGGTTTCAAATTGGTTATAAAATGGTAGGACAGAGATTTAAGAACCCGGTTGTAAATTGTCGACATTTCCAGGGGCACGTGTGGACTCTGGCCACAATCTACTGGTTATGTACTGTAGGTTAAAACTGAGGAAACTGCAAAAAGTGGGAATTTAAGGAGATGGGACATGTATAAACTGAAAGAACCAGAGTCTGTAGAGAGCTTCAGAGAGAGCAGTAGGGAACAATTGACAGGAATGAGGGAAAGATATACAGTAGAAGAGGAGTGGATAGCTTTGAGAGATGAAACAATGAAGGCAGAAGAGGATCAAGTAGTAAAAAGACAAGGGCTAGTAGAAATCCTTGGATGAAAGAAGAGATATTAAATGTAATTGATGACAGGAGAAAATATAAAAATGCAGTATCTGATGCATGCAGAGAGGAATACAAACGTCTCAAAAATTAGATCGACAGGGAGGGCAAAATGGCTAAGCAAGGATGCCTATAGGACAAATGTAAGGATGTAGAGGCATATATCACTAGAGTAAGATAGATACTGCTTACAGAAAAATTAAAGGTACTTTTGGAGAAAATGGAGCCAGTCTTATGACTATCAAGAGCTCAGATGGAAAACCAGTTCTAAGCAAAGAAGGGAAGGCAGAAAGGTGGAACGAGTATATAGAGGGTCTATATAATGGCAATAATATGGAAATGGAAGAGGATGTCAACGAAGGTCAAGTGAGAGATATGATTCAATGTGAAGAGTCTGACAGAGCACTGAAAGACCTGAATCAAAACAAGGTCCTAAGTGTCGTGGGAAAAAAGGTTAAAGTTGCCCCAGTGTATACGATTGTAAATTGAATTTTTAACCATGGAGTAGACAACGTTCCATTAGAACTACTGGTAGCCTTAGTAGAGCCAGCCATCACAAATCTCTACCATCTGGTGAGCGAGATGTATGAGACAGGCGAAATATCACCAGACTTCAAGAGGAATACAATAATTCTAATCTGAAAGAAATCGAGTGTTGACACGTGTGAAAACTACCGAATAAGTCATGGCTGCAAAATACCAACACGATTTCTTTACAGACGAATGGAAAAATTAGTAGAAGCCGACTTCGGGGAAGATCAGTTTCGATTCAGTAGAAATGTGAGAACACGTGAAGCAATACTGACGCTACGACTTAGCTTAGAAGATATATTAAGGAAAGGCAAACCTACGTTTGTAGCAATTGTATACTTAGTTAAAGCTTTTGACAATGTTGACTGGACAACTCTCTTTGAAATTCTGAAGGTGGCAGGGGCCAAATACAGAGTGCAGAAGGCTATTTACAACTTGTACAGAAACCAGATGGCAGTTACAAGAGTCGAAGGGCACGAAAGTGAAGCAGTGGTTGAGAAGGAAGTGAGACGGGGTTGTAGACAAAAACAAAACAAATTGGAGTAGGAAGTTAAACCCAAGGAAAAGAATTACAAAAAAGAGTTCGGGGTTTGCCGATGATACTGTAATTCTGCCGGAGACAGAAAAGGACCTCGAAGAGGAGGAGGAGGAGATTAGTGTTTAACGTCCCGTCGACAACGAGGTCATTAGAGACGGAGCGCAAGCTCGGGGTAGGGAAGGATTGGGAAGGAAATCGGCCGTGCCCTTTCAAAGGAACCATCCCGGCATTTGCCTGAAACGATTTAGGGAAATCACGGAAAACCTAAATCAGGATGGCCGGAGACGGGATTGAACCGTCGTCCTCCCGAATGCGAGTCCAGTGTGCTAACCACTGCGCCACCTCGCTCGGTGGACCTCGAAGAGCAGTTGAACGGAATGGACAGTGTTTTGGATGGAGGATATAATATGAACATCAACAAAAGCAATACGAGGATAATGGAATGTAGTCGAATTAAATCAGTTGATGTCGAGGGATTTGGATTAGGAAATGAGACACTAAAAGTAGTAAAGGAGTTTTGCTATTTGGGGAGCAAAATAACTGATGATGGTCGAAGTAGAGAGGATATAAAATGTAGACTGGCAATGGCCAGGAAAGCGTTTCTGAAGAAGAGAAATTTGCTAACATCGAGTATAGATTTAAGTGTCAGGAAGTCATTTCCGAAAGTATTTGTATGGAGTGTAGCCATGTACGGAAGTGAAACATGAACGATAAATAGTTTAGACAAGAAGAGAATAGAAGCTTTCGAAATGTGGTGCTAGAGAAGAATGCTGAAATTAGATGGGTAGATAACGTAACTAATGAAGAGGTACTGAATAGAATGACGGAGAAGAGGAATCTGTGGCACAAGTTAACTATAAGATGGGATCGCTTGGCGGAACACGTTCTGAGGCATCAATGGATCCTCAATTTATAATTGGAGCGAAGCGCGGAGGGCAAAAATCGTAGATGGAGACTAACACATACATACGAACTCAACTTTTCGATTCATAACAAGTTTAATACGTAAAAAATAGCGCAAATATGTAGTGGAATACAAACACCAAACAAATAAATTGGCTGCAAAACCTTGTCTATGAACAATCACTTCGAATAACCGAAATGTTTCACCAATAACTGCAAACACGTGGCACTGCATCTGACCTTCGACCGTCCACAACAACCCTCTCGCAAAAAATGCGTTTCACAGCTGTCTACGAACATTTATTTTAAAAAAATGGTTCAAATGACTCTGGGCACTATGGGACTTAACATCTATGCTCATCAGTCCCCTAGAACTTAGAACTACTTAAACCTAACTAACCTAAGGACATCACACAACACCCAGCCATCACGAGGCAGAGAAAATCCCTAACCCCGCCGGGAATCGAACCCGGGAACCCGGGCGTGGGAAGCGAGAACGCTACCGCACGACCACGAGATGCGGGCCATTTATTTTCAACCGCTGGTGTGCTGATTGGCTGAAAGCACCTGGAAGGTTTGAAAGAGAGGTGTAACTTAAATAATCGACATTGTATCTGTCGATGCAGGTTACAGACCATCTTTCAACCTATAAGCAGAGATCAACAAGTGATTTAATGGAAGAAAGCTACTGAAAAATTGGAAGTGTCCTTTAATGTACAATTTTCAATGGGTGTGGGTGAAAGAGAAGTAAATCATGTAATCTCGAAAACATGTTTAATTCTTCGAGTCTTTCCTTTCGCCGGATCTGTTACGTGATAAAGCTAACGCAAGCAAAATGATGACTATGAAGAGCTAATAAACTTTCTCAGTTGCGAAGGCTCCTGGGTTTTTGCGAAAATGAAAAGATCAAATCACGTGCTGAAATGCATTCACTTCCTCTCGAATAGGGTGAACGGAGATGAGCTAATTCTCCTAATCCCACTGATAATTATCAGTATTGTCACATACCATGCCTTGTATATGACATGCAGCTGAGAACTGTACCCCACCGTCTCTCCAATACCTTCCTGTCACATACAGGAAACAATTTTCTGGTGCGCTCTGAATTGAGGGTTAGCGGTCCTGATTACAGAGGCCATAATGCTGGTAGGTAAAAAGTTTTGTTAAATGTATTACATCCACTTGATACACCACTTGATGTGAAAAGGTTGCTAAAATGCCAGCAACAGATATCGTAAAACACAAGGAAATGTCTACACTACATCCTACGGTAATTAAGTCTTCCAGAACAATATACGTGTGTCTAAGTTAGCACGTCATGTGTAAGTGACACGTGATGCATTCCTCTATTAATGGTTCATTCACTGCTGCACAAACCAGTATGATGTATACACCGATCTCAGCGAATCGCAAATTCGATGTTCAATCTCTTACAGGCAGTAGCAAGCCCATGGATAAGAAAGTTCATTGCACCTCGGCCTTCCTGACTTCTGTACTGAGTTGCAGGAGTTCTGTCCCGCTACAAAGATGCCTTACACTTGCTACATACAGCACAGTATAGTGTTCGCTGTTCCCAGTGAGCTAACTTCTTGTGTCCAGGAGAGCGACGAGGGACTTTTATGCTTCCTTGAAGTTTTCACGTAGCTATAACATTTCTAGAAATATAACTGGTCACATGTATCTTCCAGTAACGTTGATGATTGGCTCGAAGCTGAGACCTTGTGAGCCTTAGAGAATTGTCTCTGTTATCCCGTCCCCACTGAACACAGACTGAGATGTTACAAATTTTACCTACGATTTTATAGAGACTGAAGAGTTGTCTGATATTTCGTAGAGTATTTTCTCATAAGAGTTGTGAAAACTTTTTCCTCTAAAAGTGTATCAAGGTCAAATCACGTGCTGAAACGCAGTCACTTCCTCTCGAATAGGGCGAAAGGAGGCGAGCTAATACTCCTATTTCGATTGATCATTATCAGTATTGTCACATACCATGCCTCGTCTATGACATGCATCTGAGAACTGCATATGTGTTATATTCTTAAATTTTTACTTGCCCGTGTCAGAAATAATTATTTCCAGTGATTTAGATATTTGCAGATATTTTCCTTTGACACTCACAGGGTGTCCCAGGAGGAATGCGCAATATTCATGGCTATTTTAAGAAAGAAAACCTGCCCCCAACAGGCCGTTAAACTTCTGACATTCCACCGTCTCGCAGAATGTTATCCCATCGTTGGTTATTCCATCTTTTTATCATGGTCACCGCCAACTTGGCAGCTCCGTTCCGGAGGTGCGAATCTGGGGCTAACCGGGAATTTTTTGCCAGTGGAGATATCATCATGACACTCTTTCAATTACAGGTCACATGTCCCTTGAATCCAACCGAGCGAGGTGGCGCAGTGGTTACCACAATGGACTCGCATTCGGGAGGACGACGGTCGAAACTCGCGTCCGGCCAGCCTGATTTAGGTTTTCGTGGTTTCCCTAAATCGCTTCAGGCAAACGCCGAGATGGTTCCTCGTTCCCTAATCCGATGGGACTAATGAGCTCACTGTTTAGTTCCCTTTCCCCCAATCACCCAGCTAACCAACGCTGACTACATGTTATGTGTCTTTATTGCAGGGGTCTCCACTACCTCCTGCGACATAATGCCATTGATCATTGCCGATTCTTCCGCCTTTTGGGAGCAATTTCGCACCCCAAGGGCAACTGAGTACCATGAAACCTCCGGCTGCCCTTCCTCCCACTTTCACAAAGATGTTTGCAGAACAAGGGTGACCTCTTATGCCGGAAGTCTTCGGCCGCTATTGCTGATGATTTTTGTTAAAAATGTAAGCAATAGGAAGGTTAGAAGCCGCGTCCTTGGCCGTTGTGATTACAAGTTAATCACGCTACTCCAGACAACTAGTGAACTCCCTTATTACCACCTCTCAAAGTATGGAAATAGCTTGCTGCAGAAGTGATTTGTTTGACAGTATCGAAGAGGAAGAATTGTTCATAGCTCTTAAGCATGCATTTTAGAGCCCTTGTTTAATGCACTTTTTTTGCTTCTAATGATCGTTCCTGTTATGACCCTGGACACTGACCATTCTTTCTGGGACATCATATAAATAGGGCGTTTAACAATTCTGATTACAGGTTTCCAGGATCTGTACGGGGGACTTAGTAGATAGTGCTTTGATAAGGAACGCCTGTCTGGAAATGTACCGTTTGAAAATAAAATAGAGTTCGATGGCCGGATCGCTTTCAAATCTTAGATTTCACTGTACGCGCACAAAATAAGAGGAGGATGCTATTGTCAGTCATGTTAATCAAACCAAACTGTGTCCAAAGTTCCTAATGATCATATCTGAGCCATGTTCAAAACGACGGATGGTCGCTTTGGTGGGCGCATTTGGTATACGCAGAACTACTCCACAGTTGGCGTGAGATGTTCGTTTGGTCACAGACATTCAGTCACTAGTCGTCTTTTTCTGCTAGAACGAGGAATGTCTGCGAAAGGCATAAAGTGTAAGCCTATATTGTCGCGAGTGGAGACCTTTAATCGGCTTCTGACAATGGGAACTCTACGCAGCAGAACTCGAATCTGTTGCGGACAAAGACACCACTTTCTTGTTCGTCTCCGCGACAGCAAATTGTAGCAACCAATTTTGCAGGCTTTTGTTTAGTGTCAATATAAACGCATCCAACCAGCAAATAGATAGCGCAGCAAGCTACATGCCTTCCAATACCCTTTATGTTATAGGGAACTATGATAGAAGTCAGATAGATGAAGTCGTATCCTGTCTTTTTTTGAGCAGATTTCATATGCAGACTACCGCATTTTTGGTCACATTTTACTTGATTCAGAACACATAATAATCTAAATCCATCTCAGTATTACTCACCTATAAGTGAGTTATAAGTAGCTTACCACAGTCTAGATCAAGTTTGAGAAGATGTGTAATATTATTTATTTTGTGAATCCATCATGTTGTTCTGACGAAAAGTTAGGTATTCTTAGTCGATGTTTATTCATCGACACCACGGCAAGGCTGCATAACTAACCTACTGATAAATGCACTTGTATCTATTACATTTAGATTTCGCAAATTTGCTAACGCACAGCTATTCTTGGTATTATCAATTTCAGCCACTTGCGTCTCTCTCCACATTTGATTTCTCATACACTCTCATGGAGCCGTGTGCTTCCTTCTTTTGCTTGGACTTGAATTCAGGGTTTCATTAAAAAAGCATTGTTGTTCTATAAACGAACAAGGTAAGTTACTCCGAGAGCTTCTGCTGCTGGGACTACGTGACTGGGGCCACTACATTCACCAGATAGACTTAATGTTTATGTCATTAGTTGAAGTATGTAACAGACGACAAAAACGTTTGTGTGCACAAATCAGATCTTTTCAACACGATTTATAACACTTACACGTTGTGTTGCATGTGGTTAACAAATTTATGCACAATGCAGATTCAGTTCTGTTCCGGGTAACTTTCCCCTTGTTCGTTGCATGATCAAGTTCCCTCTCATCGTTAGAAAAGTCTCATGTCAAGTTTTATTGGGTCACTTTCTAGTTGGTAAATTTCATGGTATAAAGTGTCTTCATATCGTTGCTTGAACACTCTCGAGGTAAGAACGCGGCTAACAAAAACCTGTTCAAATGGAGTTTTAAGGGTCTTTTGATGCAGATGTTTGGAAATCATACTGTGAACATATGTATGTTTAGTGGGTTGATGTTTTTGTATCTGACGATTGGTCTGTAAGATCTAAACTACGTCACTTTGCGAAAGACTCACCCCCCCCCCCCCCTCCCTCCTACCCTCTCTCCCAGAAGTTCGCCCCCAGGCTGTGTTGAGTGCTGTGCAGTCAGATTTCACTAACAGGTAGTCAAGCAGCCGACTCTGGAAGCGTCTCCGTGAAAGGGGCACATCCTTCCGGAAACTGCAGCAACACGGCGCGACCAGCGACTCGGAAACAGCCGGAGGCGGGCGATACGTAAGGGGACGGGGCAGAGCAGAAGGGAGAGACGCCATGTGGTGCTTTGCCAAGCAAGAAGGGATGGCGGGCCTGGGAAGACCTACCATGTCCCCTCCCGAGCCTTCACCTGATTCGGCGCTCATGGAACACTTGCACTTAAAGGTTTTTTTTCTCGTATTAACCTGAAAATCCACTGAATGATAAGTGTCATTGGTACGCACTACTGGCGTAAGGTTTCCTGAGAGTGGAAGGACCAGGCCAAATAAGGGCTGAACATCACTCGTATCAAGATTTTTATTAACACTTCTAAGCAAAATAACTTTATCAATTATGCAAACCGGACGTTGACATGTTAAGACAAAACAGTTCAAAAATTATTTAATAACTACCACTGATGATCCGTCAACGATGTTATGAAATATGTCATTGAGATCAGCGACAAAAGTTTACATTGTTAATAGAAATATCTGAAGTCTCCAAAAGTCATTCATGGGAATATGAAGTAAGGAAAATTAAATTTGAATTAATATTATTCTCTCTCCAAAATTATACAAATCTTGTGTACCACTGGTTACTATTGTTGAAGCATTTACAGCAAATTTTAATAAAAGACAGAAGATAATAATTAACCGTTTGAAGTTACATAATAACCTCTTCAATGGTTCTAAGAAAACGTTGTTCAAATAGGCAGACCACAAACACCTGTAGAATGTCTTTGACTAAAACACTAACAAATAATTCAGGTTTACCTAAAAAAGAGTTCATTAAAAGGAACCAACCTCAAATAAATCCCCATAATATGTAACCACCACGCCTCAGGCAATGTTGTATGGACTGATGGATCCGAAATTACTTAGGGCAAGTCCGATACGCTGCTCACCTCACTCTTACTTTTCTACCGAACCATTGGGAACACGCCCTGGGCACAAACAAAGAATGATATGCTGATGAATAGGGAAGTAATTTATAAGTGAAAAGATAAAACCTAAGTCATGAGATTACACGCTGGCAGCGTAGACGTAAAATTTGTGAAAAGTAGCTAAAAGATAATAAGGTAACTGGCCCACCACCCCTACATATACCCTATAGTACAGTGGCGAACCACTGATTCAGCTACAAATGACGCCAGGAGGCGGACACGGTAAATACCTAACCGTCGTATGGGATCAAAAACACAGATGAAAGGAGGACCCGGGTGACTGGCTGATCATCCTCACCTATTTAAACACAAGGAAGTAAAACCCGCCAAAATACAAGCAACAAGATTTGTCCCAGTGAAGCGCATAAGATTGCGGGCTCCAAATAAGTAAAGAAAACCACTTGGCTATTTAGTACACAATATACTAGACAAGAAAAATATTTTGGATGTCTTGAATAATGACACTGGACATAAAAGAACCTTAGAAAACCCCAAAATTGAAAACACACAATCAAATTATAACTGTGACAACTACCAAATCGAAACTATTGTATCTCGATGCGAGCGACATGCTCCTCAAAGCGGCTAGCCAGACACAGGAACAGGGAACGACAACAACAGGAGGCTGAATCAAGTCCTATAGAAGCAGCAGATTTGTTTGTTTTTCTTTTCGCGCGCAAAAACAAATAGGGTCATATGCTACCATGTCAAAACTGTAAAACACGAAGAAAAGAAGTGAGTCAAACACGACTAGACGTCAGTCCCAGTCGACGTAAAAGAAGACAGTTAAAAACAGAGACGCGGAGAAAGGTCAATAAAAAACGTCATAGAGAAACGGATGTCCAGAACTAAACATTAAATGGCATTCGCCAAATTGCTAAGACGGATATAAGTTAAAACGCGGCCGACAGCCTGGGCGTCGTTACCTATGACGGCCGATAACTCAAAAGGCCAACCAAAACGGGAACATAAACCGTTGAAAAATGGGCATTCCGTCAAGAAATGGCGGACAGTTGGGCTCAATGTCCACGATGAAGTGAGGCAGCGCCACTTAACAAAGGTGATGGATGAAACGGCAGTGTCCAATACACAGCCTAATTAAAATGACATTCTCGCAGTGGGAAGGCCAAGGTCGTCCAGGCCGCTGGGAGAGGCTTAATAACCTGGAGCTTATTCCCGTGAAGGGAGACCAATGGCGATTCCGAAGTTGCACGACCTCCTGACAGACGGTAACACAGATATCGTCCGAGGAACTATAAGAACTAGTGGGCTGAGGTACGAGGACTGAAGCCTTGGCAACAGCTTTAGCAGCGTTTACTGTCAGACGGATATGGCCAAGAACCCATGGAAAGAACACAGTGGCTCCATCAAGAGTGAGTAAGCAACAGGACTGGAAAACGCACTGGAAGCGAACTAGTCACAGTGATCAACATCACAGCGGGGAGGAAGATCAGTTTTTACGAATGCCGATTGGTCTCGGCTCCGAAGCAACGAACTAAATACTCCCATCGAACATACAAAGCCGTTGTGGGACGACAAACAGCGGGAAAACTTTGAGCCGTTACGAAATATGTGGATGACGAAGACCCACGGCTCAACTCCAGACTTGATCGGGCAAAGGAATATGTGTCCACCCCGGTTTCCTGTGCACATTCCCATTGTCCGGATGATGTTCAGTCAGACCAACTATGAAGTAACGTGGGCGCTAGAAAAAACAGCCGACCCGGTTGCCCAGCAGACATGCGCTGTCCGTGCTGCCACTACACGGACAAAATGGTCTCAGCGGCAGTCGCTGCACACACGCCACGCCCCATCTACGTCAAAGATCGTATTCCAAGAGACGCAGCATGAGCCGTCGATCGCGCAAGGGTTCAGTGTACAGATTCCAAACAGGATTAAGTAACGTGCACATAGTTTCTCATCCAGACAAAGCGTATGCCTGGCATTCTGGGGAGCTCTTTACCATGTCCAACTTTGGTAGGAGGCATCTATTTGCGAGTCAGCTCCAGAGCTCCACAGAGAAAAACTGTTGACGTACAAGGAACAAAAACAATTAGCGATAGCCAAAGAAATCCAGTGCCTAAAAGCTGAACGCATGTGGCAGAAAGAAGAAACTAATTCCAGTAAAAGCACTATTCGCAAGTGACGTACATCCAATAGAGGGTATACCGTTTCCCGTGACGAAGCTTAATGTTAGTAATATATACATTTGTTTTCAACTTTGCGATACACTTTTCTTTTTCGAGTGACTGCCAAAGGGCTGTTTTTGAGGATGTAATCTGTAGTCACCATCAAGTCTATTTGGATAGAAAAACATTCTCATAACAATGTGGTTTCTTTCAGGGCGGTTCCCGTACCCCGCTTTAAGTGAAGTACGAGTATTCCGCTCGAATGCAGGACTTTTGGGTTGATAAATTTCAGTGCTTGATTTTGGGGAGGGAGGAAGGGAATTTCCGTCTTTTCTTTATATCATAAATGATTGACAGGTGACCGTCCCAGATTGTAGGTCCTCATATATGATTTTGGAAGTCACACTTCCGTGAAACGACTTAACGTTGTTATGAAGTCAGTTTGGCTATCTGCTGCTAAGCGATCCTCGCCTGCAAGACGTTCTATATATTTGCGCAAAGTTTTAATTTTCTAATGTGTGCTGTGCAAGCACCTTTTTATATCTACAGTTCCCGCTCGTAATTAGTCTCTCTGGGCGCAACAGCTTCCCCAGCGGTTTCTGGCCTGCAGAGTGCAGGTCTGCAGCCAGCATTTAAACGCTGTCGCGTCCAGGGGGTGCTCTCGAAGTGACGAACGGTTGAAAGGTGTGTTTGACAGAGGCTGGAGGAAACACCATGACATCGTGGCCGACAGTACTTTGGTCCGCTGCCAAGAGTTGCGTTTTCGGTTACTGCAGGTTCGGTGGGATCGAGCACTGGCTGTGGTCGTGAAGAATGCTCGTTGAAAATGCTATACTGCACGATGCAATGAATCCTTATTGTTCTGGGCGTTTGAATTTGCCAGAAGCCTGTGTCCACTGTGGTGCAAGGTTAGGATCCTGCCTGCCAGTTTCAAGAACTGGGTGCAGGGAATATTTGGTGAATAGCATCCGGTGGTTCCCGATTCTTAGGAAATCGTCATGACACCTACTTGATGGCAGCCGTTAGTCGACCGGTTCTCATCTTACGCTTCCATCTGCAAGAAATTATGGTGAGCCTCCGATTTCCGTATGCATGAATACGTTGTGTCCAACAGCGGCTGTTCTAAATCGTCTTTCTGGTTATTCATCGTGACATTTAAACATTTTAATTCACGAATACTTTACATGATCTCACTCAAGTTACGTTTCTGTGACTGTATGTGACTAAGCTAGTGGTACTTGAGCTGTTTGACTGAGTTGTTTGTTTGAGTATAGCCTCACGGAGCGGCCGCGCGGTTTGAGGCGCCATGTCACAGATTGCTTTGCCCTTCCCGCCGGAGATTCGAGTCCTCCCTCGGGCATGGGTGTGTTGCTCTTAGGATAAGTTGCTTTAAGTACTGTATAAGTAAGTCTAGGGACCGATGACCTCAGCAGTTTGGTCCCTTAGGAATTCACACACTATTTGTGTGGGTATCATTTACTTAATGCGCAATGATGCCTTTTTCTAGTGTATTTACATTATATATTTGTGTTACAAATGCGAATTGTTAATTAATGGTTCGTACGTTACAGGATAGTTTGATATACCGCGTGATCAAAAAGTCTGTATAAATTTGAAAACTGAATAAATCACGGAATAATGTAGATAGAGAGGTACAGATTGCCACACATGCTTGGAATGGCATGGGGTTTTATTAGGACCAAAAAAATACAAAAGTTCAAAAAATGCCCGACAGATGGCGCTTCATCAGATCAGAATAGCAATAATTAGCATAACAAAGTAAGACAAAGCAAAGATGACGTTGTTTACAGGAAATGCTCAATATGTCCACCATCATTCCTCAACAATAGCTGTAGTCTAGGAATAATGTTGTGAACAGCACTGTAAAGCATGTCCGGAGTTATGGTGAGGCATTGGCGTCGGATGTTGTCTTTCAGTATCCCTAGAGATGTCGGTCGATCACGATACACTTGCGACTTCAGGTAACCCCAAAGCCAATAATAGCACGGACTGAGGTCTGGGGACCTGGCAGGCCAAGCATGACGAAAGTGGCGGCTGAGCACACGATCATCACCAAACGACGCGCGCAAGAGATCTTTCACGCGACTAGCAATATGGGGTGGAGCGCGATCCTGCATAAACATCGTACGTTCCAGCAGGTGTTTATCAGCCAGTATGGGGATGATGCGATTCTGCAAAATATCGGCGTATCTCTCACCTATCACGGTAGCAGCTACAAAACCAGAATCACGCATTTCCTCGAAGAAAAAAGGCCCGATAACGGTAGATGTGGTAAATCCAACCCATACCGTGACTTTCTCGTCGTGCAATGGAGTTCCCAAGACAGTTCTAGGATTTTCGGTAGCCCAAATTCTGCAGTTGTGGGCGTTGACAGTCCCTCGGAGCGTGAAATGAGCTTCGTCGGTCCACAACAAGTTACTCAACCAATCGTCATCTTCCGTCATCTTTTGAAACGCCCACACCGCAAATGCCCTCCGCTTCACTAAATCGCCAGGTAACAGTTCATGATGTCGATGGATTTTGTACCGATAGCATCGGACGGTACGCCTCAGTGACAACCAAACAGTAGTGTATGGAAATGCTTTTTTATTCCAGTCTCTGATCACAAATGAATTCTTTAGACGATGACCGGTTTCAGTCTGTAATGACCATCCTCAGATCTTTTTTACACCATGTCCTAAAGTCATACGGTCATAATGTTATCGTCAAAACATATAAATATAATCAGCACAGCATCGTCACATAGATTTAAAATATGGTCTAGAATAGGCCACATCGTCCACATAGTGATTATTGCCAATTAGCTACTCAAGCATACTTAAGACAGTCGTGCCAGTTCGCCAGCTGCCTCCAATAAAAATATTCATGACGGGTCGAAAGCAACTACCCACTTATTCTCTCTGTGTATGTGTGTGTGTTTTTTGCACCCTCTGTTTTTTTCCTGAGCTGCATGAGGAATAGTCAAACTTCCCCCGTTAGAATAGTTTAGTGTTCAGAACGGCCATCCTGAACCTTCTCCAGATCGTCAGACCGCATGATCCGAAAAAGACACTGATCTCAAGTGACTAGTTAAGGGTACTATCGGCTCTCAACATCCCAGCAATACGGAGCAACAACAGCATTCATCTTAAGAATATAAACCACACGGCTGCCGAGTTACTTACTCTGGATATCAGCACAACAAGACACGCAAAGAAATGAGCGCTTGGATATTCTCGCAGACAAAACCACACACAACGAACACTTGCTTTTGGCCGTCTTTTATGGACAGAGCATGTAGTACTCAGAACGTAACGTCTTCCGTAAGGGTGCCCATCCTACACGGACACATTTGGTCACCTTGTTAGGCTGTCCAAGTTGTTCTCCCCGTTAAACAGCTACAGTAACACAATATTTTCGAGTGAATGATTTAGTGATCTACTCATCACAATGCGGTAACGACAAATTCCCAATCTTTTGCTAATACACAATCCGTTCATCAGAAAATGTTTCGAGATGGACGGTTGAGATTGTAATCTGTACACACTATTGTGTATTTCCTATGTTTACCTAGAGCATTTATGCATGGAACCAGCGCTAAATCCACTATCAATATCATCTCCATTCAAGAATTAGGTGTTTTTATCACCTGTTCCGGTCTCTATCAACCATCCATCCATCTCCTACGACGTGGACCTAAATCTCTCTTTCCAGTTGGCCGGTAATTCATTATCTTTTTTTGGTAAACTGTTTCCGCCCACATGATACTTTTAATTAAAAGATATAAACATCATTACGCAAATAAGGGAAGCAATTGCTTTCTATACTAATGTGGAATCAAGGGACGAGAAATCCGAAATCCTCCATTTACATGCGTATTTGCTTTAGTAACTGCATTTCAGTTTACTGTGGTAGGTAAGGTATTTATGGCTATTGACATAACAGCCGGTATTTTCAGAAACACATGGAGCGAGCTGGCTGTGGCCAACCGTATACGTGTGCTGTCGCTGTGAATTATGCACAACGAGCTGCTAATTGCATACTGGAGCGCTCGAGTGGCATATTTTGAGGGCTGCGTAAAATGCAGGCCCGCTTGTGTATGCGATTGTGTGGACTCAATCAGCGTGTAATTAGGACAGAGACGGGAGAAAGCGCGCCGAGTGCAGGCCTGTGTTAATCAGAGAGGGGGGTAGGTAAAGCGTAAGCACTTTGTCGCGGCCGTCACTCGGGCCGGCCGCGCGGCCGCACCGAACGCTGAACTCCACACCGGGCGCAGCGCGGTCGCCATATCGCTGGCGAGTGGCTCACCACTGCGGTCCACTGATTTCGGAGCTGGATTTCCAGACAGCCCGCCCGCTGTTCACAGCTTGCTTTTTGAACTTTAAAATTAGGTGCCAAAGAGCGCAACTCAAGGCATTGTGCTTGATATCCGCGTGTGTTGAATGTTTACGTCCACCATATAAAAACCGCACAGGGTTTAGTGTTACCGTTTAAGGCACAGGTATACTGGAAAGCTTATCACTCGTCATTATATATTTTCTTATTTTATGAGTCATCAGTCTGGTGTGATGCAGTCCACCATGAATTCCTCTCTTGTGCCCATCTCTTTGTCTCAGAGTAGCACTTGCGACGTATGTCCTCAATTATTTGCTGTATGTATTCCAATCGCTGTCTTCCTCTACAGTTTCTGCCTTCTGCAGCTGCCTCTGATACCATGGAAGTCATTTCCTGATGTCTTAACAGATGTCCTGCCATCCTGTCCCTTCCACTTGTCAGTGCTTTCACCACATTCCTTTCCTCTGCGATTCTGCGCAGAAAATCCTCATTCCTTATCAGTCCAACTAATTTTCAACATTCGTCTGTAGCACTTCATCTCAAATGCTTCCATTCCTCTCCGTTCCGTTTTTCCCAATGTCCATGTTTCACTAGCACACAATGTTGTGCCTGCATCTCGTGGTCGTGCGGTAGCGTTCTCGCTTCCCACGCCCGGGTTCCCGGGTTCGATTCCCGGCGGGGTCAGGGATTTTCTCTGCCTCGTGATGGCTGGGTGTTGTGTGCTGTCCTTAGGTTAGTTAGGTTTAACTAGTTCTAAGCTCTAGGGGACTTATGACCACAGCAGTTGAGTCCCATAGTGCTCAGAGCCATTTGAACCATTTATTTGAACCACAATGTTGTGCTCCAACCGCACATTTTCAGAAATTTCTTCTTCTAATTAAGGGCAATGTTTGATACTAGTAGACTTGTCTTGGCTTGGAATCCACTTTTTGCCAGTGCTAGCCTGCTTTTGATGTCCATATTGCTCCATTTGTCATTGGTTATTTTGCTGCCTAGGTACCATAATTCCTTAACTTCATCTACTTACTGACCGTCAATGCTGATTTTAAGTTTCTCGCTGTTCTCATTCTTGCTACAAATCATTACTTTCGTTTTTATTTGATTTACTCTCAATCCATATTGTCTTCTCATTATTCTGTTCATTCCATACAGCAGATCATGTAATTCTTCTTCACTTTCACTCAGGACAGCAACGTCATCAGTGAATCGTATTATTGATATCCTTTCGCCTTGAATTTTAAGTTAATCCTGAGCGTTTGTTTTATTTCCATCATTGTTTCTTCGATGTACAGATAGAACAGTAGGGGCAAAGAACTATATCCAGTCTTGAACTATTTTACATCGTTCTTGGTCGTCCACTCCCGTTATTCCCTTTTGGCCCTTGTAGATATCACCTACTACCCGTCTCTTCCTATATTTTTCTCAGAATTTCGAACTTCTTGCACCATTTTACATTGTCGAACGCTTTTTCCAGGTCGACAAATCCTATGAATGTTTCTTGCTTCCATTTTGTAAATTCTGCATTAGTTTCGATTCATTCCGAATGAAATCTCGAAACTTCCGTACAATTTGAATGTGTAGAACGTCGTAGGGGTGTCACAGGCAACGAAGTAATCGACGTAATTATTACACGAAATACTGTACAACGCAAATTACAATGAACTAAACTCGAATAAGGTACGGAAACATATCGACAATCAGAACGGGAAAGGATGACATAAAAAAGCAAGAAGAAATCGTCGTTCGACTGGGTAATAATAAGTAAACATTTCCATTTGCTCAGTAATACGAACGAGGTTAGGACATGCAATTACCCCAGTCGTTTCCAAAAATGAATATTAGACTACCGGTGTGCGATCACGAGAATGAATAAGAACTGGATATAAACCACATAAATACGAAAGTCAGGTAACAAATTCTACTCTCCTGAGATTTAAGGTCTTATTACAGCAAAGGAAACTATTTAAAAGGCTCAGACATCTTAATTTCAGCACACTGCACCTTTCATTTAGAGTGTGTATTTTAGCATTCTTGTTGTTATTATATTGTACATGTATTCGAATTTTTTCTAGTAAACGTGTATGCATTGTACAAGATAAAGAACAGAAGTGTTATATACACACGTGTAAACATATTGTAGCAGATGAAATATAAGTTGTTACCAAAACCAAAGCAAAAATATTAAGTAGATTTGATTTACTTGCTGCAATTTTTTCTAATAGTTGTAACTCGCACCTTATAATTAAATGTGGTGTTAAAATATTTAGTTATTTGTGGAAGGATCTAGTAAGATGAGAATTGATGGTTATGGTCATTTATTCACCTATTCTAATCACATGTGATACAATACGTAGTTGTGGTATCCGTGGCTGTCGACTTTCGATCTAGCCACTAACCGTGCAACAATGACACCTAGGCCCTGGTAGCTGCATCGTAGGACACTACCCGTGCAACAGACGTTGCATAATCTAGGGTCGCAAAAACCTCTGGACACATCACTGTTACCGCTGACACTAGCTAGCCTGCGTGAGCCACGTGACATTGGCACTGGTTCCTGATACGCCTCCGCAGGAAAGCTTTATGAGAAGGCGACCTGCCGATTTTCAGTCGATGGACATTGGGGGTTTACAGCTAGGATTCTCTGGGCCAACAACCGACCGCGCAGTCGGTCCCACACTCAGACTTACAGTCGTCGGATTGCAGCGCGCTTGATAACGACTCTACCTTCTCCCATACTGTACGCAACCCTCCAAGGCATCGATACTGCTTCATCCAAGAACTATTCAGACTTTGGCATACATTCATGTTACTTTAGTAGAGCAGACAGTTTGGACAGTTTGCTTAGCTCTGGCATGTAGAAACAGTTCTTATATATGTATTAAACAGATCAGGACCCTCTTGTTGTTGTTGTGGTCTTCAGTCCTGAGACTGGTTTGATGCAGCTCCCCATGCTACTCTATCCTGTGCGAGCTTCTTCATCTCCCAGTACCTACTGTAACATACATCCTTCTGTATCTGTTTAGTGTATTCATCTCTGGGTCTCCCTCTACGATTTTTACCCTCCACGCTGCCCTCCAATACTAAATTGGTGATCCCTTGATGCCTCAGAACATGTCCTACCAACCGATCTCTTCTTGTAGTAAAGTTGTGCCACAAACTCCTCTTCTCCCCAATTCTATTCAATACCTCCTCATAAGTTACGTGATCTACCCGTGTAATCTTCAGCATTCTTCTTAGCACCACATTTCGAAAGCTTCTATTCTCTTCTTGTCCAAACTAGTTATCGTCCATGTTTCACTTCCATACATGGCTACACTCCATACAAATACTTTCAGAAACGACTTCCTGACACTTAAATCTATACTCGATGTTAACAAATTCCTCTTCTTCAGAAACGCTTTCCTTGCCATTACCGGTCAACATTTTATATCCCTCTAAAGTTGTATTAATTCAGAAGCTGCCTACTTGCTTGAGGTAGCGTGTAATTAAGTTCTACCTAGCTTTTAACTATATGGACACATCTTTTGATTGTAGCGTGCACCACCCATAATAGTGGCGAAGAGATAGAAACGCGTTTCCTGCTATGCTCTCGGCTTGACAAGAGCGTCGATGGTAAACGTTTTTAAGCCTCTATTGGTTTCCGGATTTCATTACCTGTGTCTTGTGGTCAAAGAAATAGCGATTCCCCCTCTGTGTTCATGTGTCTGCCGTAGAGTATTTTTCGTAATCCTGGTACATATTTTGACGGCCACCAGTTGTTGCTGACTGTTTATGTTAGCTTTCTTGCGTTTGTATCTTCCCTACGTTCTGAGACGTTGCGGCTTGTTGGTCTCAGCGTCTGTTGCTGCTGTACTACCAGTGGTCACTGCTTGTTTTGTGCTTTCAAATTCCTCCTTTGGCATTTCTGCGTGAGACAGTGCCTTGTGTGAATCATCTGTTATTTAAAATTCTTAGGCTAGAGTACTAAGCATTTCATTTATGTGTGTTCTGTCATATTCTGCGATTATACAGTATTATTATTACTTATTTTCTCTCGCTTCTGTCTCCTGACAATTCACATAATTATATTTACACTACTGTCATATAAAATTGCTACACCAAGAAGAAATGCAGATGATAAACGGGTATTCATTGGACAAATATATTATACTAGAACTGACATGTGATTACATTTTCACACAGTTTGGGTACATAGATCCTGAGAAATCAATATCCAGAACAACCACCTCTGGCCGTAATAACGGCCTTGATACGCATTGAGTCAATCAGAGCTTGGATGGCGTGTACAGGTACAGCTGCCCATGCAGCTACAACACGATACCACAGTTTCTCAAGAGTAGTGACTGGCGTATTGTGACGAGCCAGTTGCTCGGCCACCATTCACAGGACTTTTTCAATTGGTGAGAGATCTGGAGAATGTGCTGGCCAGGGGAGCAGTCGAACATTTTCTGTATCCAGAAAGGCCTGTACAGAACCTGCAACATGCGGTCGTGCATTATCCTGCTGAAATGTAGGGTTTCGCAGGGATCGAATGAAGGGTAGAGCCACGGGTCGTATCACATATCTGAAATGTAGCGTCCACTGTTCAGAGTGCCGTCAATGCGAACAAGAGGTGACAGAGACGTGTAACTAATGGCACCCCATACCATCACGCCGGGTGATACGCCAGTATGGCGATGCCGAATACACGCTTCCAATGTGCGTTCACCGCGATGTCGCCAAACACGGATGCGACCATCATGATGCTGTAAACAGAACCTGGATTCATCCGAAAAAATGTTTTGCCATCCGTGCACCCTGGTTCGTCGTTGAGTACACCATCGCAAGCGCTCCTGTCTGTGATGCAGAGTCAAGGGTAACCACAGCCATGGTCTCTGTGCTGATAGTCCATGCTGCTGTAAACGTCGAACTGTTCGTGCAGATGGTTGTTGTCTTGCAGACGTCCCCATCTGTTGACTCAGGGTTCGAGACGTGGCTGCACGATCCGTTACAGCCATGTCGATATGATGCCTGTCATCTCGACTGCTAGTGATATGAGGCCGCTGTGATTCAGCACGGCGTTCCATATTACCCTCCGGAACCCACCGATTCTATATTCTGCTAACAGTCATTGGATCTCGACCAACGCGAGCAGCAATGTCGCGATACGATAAACCGCAATCGCGATAGGCTACAATCCGACCTTTATCAAAGTCGAAAACGTGATGGTACGCATTTCTCCTCCTTACACGAGGCATCACAACAACATTTCACCAGGCAACGCCGGTCAACTGCTGTTTGTGTATGAGAAATCGTTTGGAAACTTTCCTAGTGTCAGCACGTTGTAGGTGTCGCCACCGGCGCCAACCTTATGTGAATGCTCTGAAAAGCTAATAATTTGCATATCACAGCATCTTCTTCTTGTTGGTTAAATTTCGTGTCTGTGGCATGTAATCTTCGTGGTGTAGCAATTCTAATGGCTAGTAGTGTATTACGGTTCTCTGCTGTGTTAGACGCTTATGCAGTTACCAGTGCCTGTTCTGTTAACGCTAGTTTTAATGTACACGTTGGCAATTATTTCGTGTGAGTGTTAACGTGATGCCATGTGTACATTTTTACATTTTTGGGGGCTGCATGGCCTTGCAATACCGTGTGTTTCTCCTCAATATTCTCTTTTTGGAGGTTTGACATTGCGCACGTACTCGTGCTTATGTGTGTGTGTGTGTGTGTGTGTGTGTGTGTGTGTGTGTGTGTGTGTGTGTGTGCGTGTATACGTGTGTGTGTGTGTGTGTGTGTGTGTGAGTGTGTGTGTGTGTGTAAAATAGCCTGTACATCGATTTTCAGTCGAGCCATAGTAATTCTCGGCCATCAAGTGTCAGAGTGTTGCGCGTGATGAGCAATGTCGGTCAAATTAACTGGTATCTTTTGCTCTTTTATCAGTGCTGATCCATTACTAGAATTTTTTCTCTCGACTTGAGAGTTATGAGGCAATCGATACCGTTACTCACTTGTGCGACCCCACTTCAATTGTGGGACGTGTTATCCCGGCTTCATCCTCATGTACGGGTCTTGCAGCACAATTCTGAGCTTTCCCTCTGGCAGCATACCCGTCCCGGTGCTGTCTCGGTCCTGGTGTGATCAACACAGCCTACAACTCCTTCAGAAAAAGTCTTAGATTCATGGATCACCTTCCTTACATGACTGATACTCTTCCTCCAGGTCTGCATTCCTCAGTGATTCTCTCCTGCCGCCGTCGACAGTTCAGTCACCACACTGCCTCCTTGGTTCCAGTACTTCCACGGGCCCCAGTGATCCTACAGACCCTGAGCAGCCCCAGCACCTCCTGTAGTTCTGACGACTTTTCAGGCTCCAGTACCTCCTCATCTAGTGTCAGTGTCTCCATAGGCGACAGCAAAGCCATCATGCTGGCAGCTCACTTGATATATCCCTCCACTAGAACATCTCTTGGGACACGTGTGCCCTTAGCTCCTGTTCCCTCCATGAACTGCCCCTTTCTTTGTTCGCTGCTGGTGTCATTCCATGCTCTGTCGATTCTACTGTGCGCACTTCGTCCATAGTGGATATGATCCATGGTTCAGTCAACCTTTTTGCTTCTTTCCAACTTTCAACACACTTCTTCAGACCCCGATTCATCTCCAAGGCATCTTCCCTTAGGAGTATGGAGCCCGGTTGCGTCATGTACGTGGTTTCTTCACTGACAGACACTTTAGCTGTGCGCCTAGACCATGTATTGAGACATACCAACCTGCTCGCAATTCATAGAGGTCTCCGATAGTGGCTGTCTCAAGCGACTTCCAGCACTTTCTAACCTGCACAGAGTGCCCCCACCTTCTCTTTTAGGGCACCCTGCACAGGATATCGGATGGACGACCCCGGTGCTCCGGCTCTCGTGTCATGGAAATGCGCCACAAGCCTGGCCTTACCAGGTTTCGCCGCCTTTGCCGCCATGGTCTCCATTTTCTTGACAATGACCTTATACGGTTCTTGTTTTGTCAGGCTCTCTTCTTCTCGATGAAGCTACCCGCTTCGGGACGAGGACATACTGTGTCTTCGGCTGTTCCCTACATCACAGCTGCGGCTCTACAGTGGGATGGCTCCACCTTCTCCCCTGGAGGGAGAAGAACGTGACGTCCAGTAACCAGCCACAGTTCACTGTACCGCGGTTGCCGCACCTCCCAGGCGCAAGCAACTCGAACACAGCACATCACTCCTGCAGCAGCTATTGTGGTACCTGGAAGGCGCCACAGTATTTCCCCTCTGAACAGCTTTATAGAACCCTGACCTGCCGCTCTCTTCAGTCGACACCAGGGATTCATGGCTAGTGTTCTCTGGACAAAGAGCTGACGGCACAACAGGTAACAGAATCAGAGCTATATTTGTCAGAATACAGTTCACGTGAGCCGGGTCCTACATCCTCGACAGTCGTGTCCAACACTCTGAGGCATCATCCATGGACTCTACGGACTCTGATAATACAGAAGGTGTACACAAATTCGGGATGTAGAAACTATTATTACGTTTGGTGTTAAACATTAATCCTCAGATGAGGACGATGTTTCAAGTTAATAATTCAGAAGATATTTCACCTTAACTTGCTTAACCCTAGATCATAAATCCTCGTTATTTTGACGACGCACTATCGGTAACATTGCTTTATCTATTCCGTTTTCGTACCACATTGCTATAGTTCACTGCAACATTCTACCTTTCATAGAGGTTGTTCAGTGGGTATGCATTGTCGGAATTCGTTTGTTTCACTTAGTGGTACTGAGTGCTGGGACGTAAATTTTATGATGGGTTGTGTCTACGCATCCAGAATTACATAAGGTAAGTGTAACAGCAGGAACTAATTCAAGCAATAATGTTGATTGAATAAGTATATGCGGTAGCATAACGTGCATAATATATCCGGCAAGTATTTGAATTTTTATTTTATATTCTTTTAGATGAGCATTCTGCGTGGTGACGACCCAAATTCCGAAGAAAATCATAGGAAAATTCTTCAAGAAGATATGGATGGAAACGGATATGACAGTGATTCTGATTCCAGCGAAGAAATTGATAATATAGAGACTGATGAAACAGTAATGACTGATTCAGATAGTGAAGATATCCCAAGGCTAAACACTGAAATGATTCGAAGCAGTTCCGAAGACAATCTTGTGCTTGGACAAAGTGGACGGAAACGGATGCAGCTCGAACCTGAGAAATCTAACAAATCCACATCTGAAAGTGAAGAAGGTGATAGAATTTCCTGGCCATCAAAAACAAATGTTATGTTTCCACAACAAACGCTCTAAAAGGTAACAACAATTACCTCTCATCCGCTATATCTACCAGTTGTTCAAGTTGTCGCACTCCAAGCAGAAACATTATCCACTTCATTCAGGAACCCATTAGTAGGCTGCGAGGTAACATCCCAAAGATGTTCGGGCTCAGATGCGGTTCCTCTTAGTCGAAATGTCTTGGCTCAAACTCGTCTAGAGGTTGTACCGCACATGTAGCATTACAGTCCCTGAATTAGACACTTGTGACCCTTTGATTAAATTGTCTGGCTAATGGCAAGTCTGCGAAATCGTATGAAACATACGAAGTTAATATAACATTTAATAACAGTAATAATAATACCAGAAACTAAATTAATGGCCCATAAACGATGTAGGCCACACAGTTGCGATTTGGTTAGAATAATGTTTAATCAGAAAGCAAACTAATAGATAAAGTAGTCGTATTTAGAGTTACTTTCACAGTTGAGCCCATATCCATTTGACACAGTTCCAACATTCACAATCTCATCTCGAAATACAAGTCCAATACTCCACCTCTATATCTGCGCGAAAAGTTAGAGTTCACACCGGGCGCGCGGCTGCTCACCGCACAGAGACTAAGTCACGCAATATCACACAACGCGAAATTTTCTATGTTTTCGCACTTCCTAGCTATCTAAAGACTGACTGTCCACTTTCTCGTCTCAATCTGAACTGTACACTTTGGTGTCTAAACCAGAACTGTGCGCGTTGGTGTCTGCAGACCACCTGTCCGCTTTCGCGTCTGCACCAGCACTGTCCCTCTGCCCGTCTCCGGACGCGTCTCCCACGTACAGAACATCGTCGCTCAACTGACTAGTCCAGTTCCCTTCCCTGAAGCCATCCATCTTATTGGCTACAGCTTATTCTACATTATTTTACATATTAACATATTTAAATAATCAAAGCTTGACGACTTTCACATTCTAAATAAAGTAATAATAATACCCATTACATAACAAACGTTAAATTATTTTACATAAAAGTAATACAATTTCCTTCTTCACTTTGAATGTCACGGCCATTAGCCTTGCGCCAATGTGCTGTCTGATAAATAAACAAAGCACAAAAGTAAATATTACGCACTAAACTTTATAACAAGTATTATATTACCTAATGAATCAATACGGTGTCATTCAGTCATCGTTCATTGTGTTTTGTGTGGAGGAAACGATGATCTATATCTTAAAAACAAATAAAGTTACAGATTAGATATTTACAACATTTGAAATTTAAATGATGCGTGCGCATTTATATGAAATAGACCAAAGCGTTCAGATTTAGGCATTCAGGTCTTTGTTACAAAACTTATTAATTTCGCTTTAACAGTAAATGCTAAAGTATTATATTTATAGCGAATATTCAAGTTTTATTGGGATTACCATGAAACTTTAAGGAAGATGGTAGATTAAAATTACTGTGACTTCATTCCCTTGATTACTACAGAATTAAATAGTTTTTATAGATACTTCCCATTATGGCCGATCTTAGGTCCACCATATTTAACACTGCTACGCCTCCGTGGTCACAAATAGCTCCTACGCGGTTTTTGCTATGACGTAGGTTCTTGTTTGTCCCACTCGCACACTACAACGCTTAGGCTTGATCAGCTTGGCCTCATTCAACACAATAGATACCTGTGAATTTCTCCATATCTTGGTGAATCTGCGCTCTTTGTGGCACACGATCCTGGATGACAGGATTCGTTTCTTAATTCCTGGAAGGCTGTCTCTTTCACCCATATATTTAAATGAGAGCGAAACGTTCGTTAAGTCACACACCTCCACTTCACAACATCTTGGCGTGCCATATGTTATGAAGTACCACCCAAATATACAAACACAAATTCATAATGCAATAACATAAATATTCCTAGCGCCAGGTCAACAGTGTAATTATTTGTAGTGGTGTTGATGCAACACGCTTTAAATTTAAAGACACTTTTACCTAACATAAATTATGAATTGCGGCATATTAATTAAATCCCAAATAAAACTATGCATTTATCAAAATCGACTGTCTATTGAAATGCCGCCGAAAAATCAGCGCCGCTGCTCTCACTTTCACAGAACCTTTTGTCACAACGAAGTCTCCAGCGTCGCTCCACAGATTCAGAGCAGAGTACCCCGCCGAAATTCTATATGACTCTGCATTCCATCGCCAACGTCTTTCGGTTACAAATCTGTTGAAATTCGAATCGGGTGTAGATACCAGAAAGCAAACACTTTCTGAAACCACCCAGGATCTGCACGGGACACTTCCGCCAGTGGAATCGACAGTAACAGATCTAAACTACACAGTAAACAATGATTTACAGCGTTTGCAAGATGCGCGTTAATTCTTCAATGATTCTGACACGTTATTCAAGTCCCACTAGAGACATGCGCTTCGTGACAGATTACCAATCGACTACATCGTCAAATTAATATTTTCTTTTAATTTAAATACCTCCCTTGGACTCAAAACTAACAACAAAGGTGAACAAACCTCACCCCTCTTTTAATTCCGTGCAGTGAAGCTGCGTACACAAATCGTTACTCCATACAACAATAAATTATTCCCCCAAAATATTCTCAGATAAGTAGATAAATATACATCTCTCTTCCTAGGTAGGCATTATTAATTCTCATTTTCCAAAGTTCTTCAACCTCCATTCACCCAAATTTGCATGACCATAACTTATAATTTGGAAATTACAACAAACATGAAACCATCTAAAAACTGAAGCCTAACATATACATACACATAATTAAACCCCTTATATACCCGCAAAAACCTAAGTTATATGCATACTGTGAACTGATTTTTGACTTGATACCGTTCACCAAATAATAAAGTTCTCCGATCTTCTCGCTCCCAAATGTGCGTCTAAATTACCTCTTTATATTTGCACAGACTTTGTGCCAAAAAAACATCCTTATGCGACGAAATAACAAACAAGCTATAATAAACCGTGTAATCAAACATTGCAAATTACCCCTCCTAATAATCTTATAATCCAAACACAGATGCACTTATTTCTTACCCTACTTTCCCCTTCTCAGTGTACAGTCTCAATTCTGTCACGTTTCTTAATGCTAGAAGTTTCCCTGAAACAAGGTTTTTAAGTCGGTAGGCATTAGTGTGCGGACATTGTGCCACTACAAACAGTCCGTAGTACAGCTCAAACAACTTCTTTATTCCTCCATCTACTTCGCTGGACTTTTCTTCCGTACATACTAGTACTTTGACTCCTATTTTTTATAGAATTGGTTTGTACCACCCATCATGCCGTTTTTTCCTTCCCACTGCCAACTTCTCAAAAAAATGGTTCAAATGGCTCTCAGCACTATGGGAGTCAACTTCTCAGGTCAATAGTCCCCTAGAACTTAGAACCAGTTAAACCTAACTAACCTAAGGACATCACACACACCTATGCCCGAGGCAGGATTCGAACCTGCGACCGTAGCGGTCTCGCGGTGCCAGACTGCAGCGCCTAGAACCGCACGGCCACTTAGGCCGGTCCAACTTCTCAAAACAGGATTTTACCGCCTGCTCCTTCTCAGCTTGGCGCTGCGGGAACTCCATAGTTTCATCCCTTCCAAGGGTGAATATCCGGCTGCGTTACATTTCACGCTGTTTAGATCGTCCTCATATGAACTTACGTATTCCACCCACTTTGAATGTCCTATTATTCTCGTAAGTCCGACAGAGTCGTCCAACTTCTCGCATATACCGCTCGCAAGGGTTACTTCCCAGGTGGTACACGGATATTTTAATGTATTTTATACCATGGTCGTTCCAAACGTTTGATATAAACTGAGATCCGTTGTCAGCTAACAGCCTTTCTGGTTTGATTACGTTTTTAAAGAAATCCTTTTCTAATTTGGCTATCAATGTCTTGCTGTTTGCTTTCCGAATCGGATAAACTTTAACAAATCTTGAAAAGAGGTCCACAACAACACATATGTACTTCATACCGCCACATCCTGTGGACAGTGGGCCAAAATTGTCAACCGGCAGTAACTCTCCTACCTTGGTCGGTATTATAATTTGCATTTCCCTTGTTGAGTTGTAGTGCAATGTTTTTACTCGCTGACATCGATCACAGGAAGCCAGCTGTGCGCGTACTCATCTGGCGAGGTTACTAATGTGGATGTATTACTCTATAAGTTCCGTGCATTTCCGGGCCCCGTAATGACCGTGACTTACATGGACGTAATCTATCAGCTGTTCCACATATTTGTCTGGGAAGCACAGTTTCCAGTGATCCGTCGTCTCGTCTTTTCTGCGAAACAGCACACCCTTATGTATCTTGAAATAGCGGGATATTTTTTCGTAGCCCTTGTTGTCAGTGTTCATTTTGATGTTCTTCGATTGAGGGTCATCATTTTGCGCTTTTGTCATATCCATGCAGACCGCACGAATTTCCTTTTCCCTCCTGGTACTCCTATCACGTACAGCAGGTGAAATTCGTTCTTTGTGTCCTCCCCTTCATCGTCTTCCTCTCCAACGGGTAGCCGCTACAGAGCATCGGCAATACAATTCTCGGTCCCTTTAATGTAGCGTATCTGGTAACTTAATTGCTGCAGGAACATTGCCCAGGGCATCAAACGTTCCTTTAGTATTCTACAGTCTTTCAGAAAGCTAAGGGCCTTATTGTCGCATAGCACTGTTACCTCTCTACCTGCCAAATACATAGGAAACTTTTTGAATCCATACACGATTGAAAGCAGCTCCTTCTCTGATATGCTGTATCCCCGTTCATGTTTGTTGAGTATGCGGCTGGCGAAAGCCATACTCCAGTGTTCTTCCTCCCCGTCGATTTGTTTTTCTTAAAATATTTCGCAGCCTATCTCATAATCGGAACTGTCCGACGACAAACAGAACGGTAGTGTCATGTTGGGATAATAGAGCATCTTGCCGGCACCCAGTTTATCTTTTATGTTCTGAAATTCATTTCCACATTCCTCGCTCCATTTCTAGGATACGTTTTTCTTTAGTACTTTACATAAATTTGGGCTATTCATTCCTCCAACCCCCAACAATTTTCGATAAAACCTACATATTCTGAGATACGATTCAAACTGCTTTCTGTTGGTCAGCTTTTTACAATCCGCGATTGATTTTAGTTTCTCGGTACTTGGTAAAAATTCCCTCAGATGTAAGAGTGTGTCCTAGAAACTGAATTTCCGCTTGGAAAAATTTGCATTTGCAAATCTTTAACGTTATCTCACCTCGGCTTAAGATCACAAGCACTTCCTACAGCAATTTACAGTGTTCATACTAGGATACCGTCGCTAGTAAAATGTCGTCCACATAGATCACCACCTTACTCACCAAGCGTTGTCCTAAGACATTGGCCAGCGCTCTCACAAATACTGCCACTGAAATCGTGAGGCCGAACGGTACAACCTTAAACAAGTAGCTTCGTCATTCGAATTAGAAAGCTGTGTAACGTCTGCTTTCTTCTGCCAATGGGATTTGTCAAAATCCTGAGGTCAAGTCAACATATTACCACGCTTGTCGAGTTCTCTCACGATTACCTTAGTTATCTTACGCTCGTCTAACACGATTCTAACCGATTTGTCTTTTTTCTTTGCAATTACATTGGGATTACAATAATCGCTCTTACACTGCTCTATAATATCCCATTCTAGCACTTGTCTTTACCTGACCCTGACGGCTTCCAGATCAGTAATAGGAGTTTCATAAGGCTTGCACTTAATCGGCTCGTGCGCCTTCACTTTAATGGAGTATTAGAAGTCTGTTACTTTTTCGGGTCTGACACTGCTGACACACTACTTCCCAAATAGAGGAGTACATCTACTTTCTGTCATTTACTTTAATTTAAATGATAGCCTGAAAATTAATCATTTCTTTCGCTCTAAACACTGTAGTGTAGTAATACCACCTGTAAATAGTGTAAAAATTAAAACGGCAGTTTGCGGTGTAAGTAAGCCGATAAGGCAAGAAGTGGTCTAGGAATTCAAGTGAGAGGTGAATTATTTAAGTATAGGATGCTTTGTAGTGAATGGACTTGTAAAATATGTGGTGCTGTGAACAGATTTCTTATGTAAATATGAAACTTCGCTTCATTGCGTGGGAAGAAGCTTTGATTTTGAAATTGAGGGTGAACACTGTTCCCTCAATAAATCATTCTCTATGGCTCGTCCCTTCTCTTCCATTTCTAGAGTACACATAGTTCGATCCACCCCTCAATTTCGTAGCCATCCCAAAATAATTCGCCCCAATTTCATTTTTTC
The DNA here is from genome assembly GCF_023864275.1 of Schistocerca cancellata. NCBI lineage: Eukaryota > Metazoa > Arthropoda > Insecta > Orthoptera > Acrididae > Schistocerca > Schistocerca cancellata. The sequence continues at coordinate 626,879,701 of NC_064626.1, read as the reverse complement.
TCCCTTCTAGACCTCTCGCTATTTTAAACTTCTCTCGGGTCCACAAATGAGGCAATAACGATCGTAATGTTATACCGTACCATCGCCAATCAGTTACAGTAAAATCACATTCCTCCTTAGGATAGCATTCTGTCCAAATATCACTTTCTACCTTAGACTCAAACTCACTGTATTCTCCTTTAAAATTATCGACATTAGTAGCTACAACATCATTATCATGAAAGAAAGTATTACCTTTTACTTCCACGTTACTACAAAAACTTTCACAAACAGCACTTTCAACAGCCACTGATACATCATACAACTCGCTACATAAAACCTCATGTACCTCTGTCGAAAAATCACCAATATAAGAACCGTTCATAGTTTCACCATCCTCTGCTGTTACATCACATACATTGTAGCTACAGCGTCGTGCAACTTCAGAATCAACAGTACCATTAAAATCCGTTGCGTTTTGATTTGAATCTAAGCAAAATAACTTTTCCTCTCTTACATGCTCCTGCGCCACATTCATATCAACATTCATTCTCAAACAATTATTCAAGATCCACAGATCCATCCAGAATTTCGGGTTCACCTCCATTAGTAGAAATATACGCACAGATTTCTTGCTCTGAAGTATCAATACCGGCAGCTTCAACTTTCGTAACTTCAGCACATAAAACATCATTCCTACCTTCCTTCAAAACTAATTCACCAATATCCGCCGATACACGCATAAATTCATCAACAGCTCACGAGACTATTGCTATGCTGGCCTTATTAAGCTCCTTGACACCTATCGCCGTCACAATATCACCTGTAACATCACCACCTTCATCATTATAGTTGTTACCGCTGGTTAGTACCTCTTTAGAGATACTATCTCTACCAAATTGAGCTCCACCTCAGCCTCCCTTTCGCACATAGAATCTTTCATTGTGTTAACATTCACACACTCTTTCGTCTCATATTCATAAAACAAATCACTTAGTTATAAATCGTCGTCATCGCCTTTATCGTTATCCTTCATTATCTTAGGATTACGTCTTTTATGTACGATCTGATTTGAAAATTTATCTATTTGATTCTCATCTCTTACCAATATCATTTCAAAATTCTGACATCTTTCTGCCGATTTATTGACACCTATCACATATCCTTTTACTCGCGTCCTGTTCATCGTCGGTTTATTTTGCCATCTTCAGACCTGAGACGCGGCGATACTTAGTTTCCCGATCTCTCATTAGACTGGCTCATTTCGCCAGGTGCCGGTCCAACAAATATACGTTCTTGGTGTCGGTCCCTGTCACGAAAATACCCGTTCCCATTACCCGTTTGAAATTTATCATTGGATATGTTCCTGTTACCGTTTCCCTTATCAAAACTGCTGGTTGCGTTTCTTTGATAATTTCCCCAATATCCTTCGTAGTAGTTACTCGGGCTGTAGTTATGATTTACACTCTGAAAACTATTTGTCTGCTAACTTTGCGGTTTAAATTTCAACGCCCTTTCTAATTTTTCTAGAAAGTCCTAAAACTCGTCTATTGAGTTTCTAGGACTGTGCACTACATCCCACTGCAAATTTTCCGGTAACCGTCTTTTCAACGTCGTAATTTCAGTAAGCATTCCCAATGGACGATTCACATGCATTAATCTCGCAGGTTCACGTATACAAAATTCTCGCATCCACCCGTATTTAAATGTTGGCCCGTTCAGAAACTCATTTTGGAATTACGTTTTCTTCGCTTCTCTCCAGAACTTACTCGAGAAACTGCTTTCAAATATTTCATATGCAATGAACGTATCATTGTGTATATTTGCCCACGATTGCGGCTCGTCTTCCAAATGTCTTTTCACGTATTTTATCTTCGCTTCATAGGACATTCCCCTTATAAAATCATCCCTGCATGCTACTAGAAAATTTACTGGGTGACATTTCACGTCGTCTCCAAAACATTTGACCGTTCCCGAATTCATCCACGGAACACTGATCACTGTAGAGCTTTGATGCGTTGCTAAAGAATTCAGTTCGTTTTCTATTTCATTGATTTTCTTTTTAACTTCACCATTTCCTATTTTAATGCCAGATTCTACTTGTGCCTTTATTTTATCTACATCTTTCTACCCTTTACTGTCCGAACGGATAAGTTGCTAATAGTCTCTGTTGTCTCAGCCATTAGAGCATCTTGCCTACTCACATAATTTTTTACGTTGTCTCCCAGATCTGCCTACAACTTGTCCACCTTATCACTGAAATTTTTCTCCACTTGATCTACCTTAGAGTCAAGTATCATAACTTCATATGAAATTTCGCCCATTTCATCCCGAATGGTTTTTATTTTCCGTCTAACAATTCCTGGATTCTACTAGCAATTTGACCTAGTTCCTCTTTCACAACCCAAGCAATTTCGGACTGAACCGAATCGATTTTTAATCACCCATATCACCCATATCAGTTTTAACAGAATTGATTTTGGATCCCATACCTGTTTTAACAGAATTTTAGATCTCAATCCTCTTATCATTTGCAGTAATTACGACATTATGTCTCCCCAAAATTCATCTCCCTCGCCTGGTTTCGGACTATTTGCCCTACTAAATTCACCGCCAATCACGCTCTCCCGCTCCGACTTCGGATTAAGCGGCTCGCTAGTATTTTCGGACCCACACAGATGGACCGACTGCTTAAAATTAGGGATGTCTATTATTGGCGATTGAACTACAGAACCATACATAATCTCGCTATCAGCGCAGGTACTTATCTTTGTCGTACTGGATCCTTCTGCCATGGTATTGCTGCCGATGTTGCAGTTGAAGCCGACGCTGAAGATCTCGTAGCTTCTGCTGTGGTACACCTGCTGAGGATGCCAATGCTGGATGGAACCACGTGCTTTAGACTTCGCCTCTTCTTCCGTGTTATTTTTTATGACTCCTAACAACTGCTAAAACTCGGTGCACACAACTGTTACAAAGTTCGTAGCTCAGAGACCCCACGTAAACTGCCTAAACTGCCACAGACTTAAAACCTAGATCACAGAATGCCGTTAACCGTGAGAATCACAATTGTAATTCCATAACTATTAAAGAAACCTAATATGCAGTCCTGAATCGATCTCGCATTTAACTTTTGTGAGAGGTCCTGCCAATCGAAGTTCAGATAGTATTTTGGAAACGCTTTGTAGAATTAAAATCCAATTCTAAAACTTTCCAGAGTTTATATTCCGCAACTAACACCTTTCAGGATCCAATTCTGTTCCAAACACTTTGCAGGATTCATATCCTTCAGCTAACACTTTCCAAATTCCTATCCCGGACAAGCCCCCGACTGCGAGTCAACATCCCAGTTATGTTCGGGCTCAGATGCGGTTCCTTTTCGTCAAAATGTCTTGGCTCAAACTAGTCTGGGGGTTCTACCGCACGTGTCGCATTACACGCCTTAAATTAGACACTTACGATTGTTTAGTTAAATTGTCTGGCTGATAACAGTTTGTGAAATATAAAATTAATATAACACATAACAACAGTAATAACAATGTTGTGAACTAAATTAACGACACATAAATGATGCAGACCACACAGTTGCGATTTAGTTAGAATAATGTTTATTCAGAAAGCAAACTAATAGCGTAAGTGGTCGAGCTTATATTTTCACACGAGAGCCCACATCCATTTGACACAGTTCGATCATTCACAATCTCATCGCGAAATACAAGTCCCACACCCCACTTCTATCTATGCGAAGTAGTCGTATTTAGAGTTACTTTCACAGTTGAGCCCATATCCATTTGACACAGTTCGAACATTCACAATCTCATCTCGAAATACAAGTCCAATACTCCACCTCTATATCTGTGTGAAAAGTTAGAGTTCACACCGGGCGCGCGGCTGCTCACCGCTCAGAGACTAAGACACGCAATACCACACAAAGCGAAATTTTGTACGTTTTTGCAGTTCCTAGCTATCTAAAGACCGACTGTCCGCTTTCTCGTCTCAACCAGAACTGTGCACTTTGATGTCTCCAGACCACCTGTTCGCTTTCGCGTCTGCACCAGCACTGTCCCGGACGCGTCTCCCACGTACAGAACATCGTCGCTCAACTGACTAGTGCAGTTCCCTTCCCTGAAGCCGACCATCTTATTGGCTACAGCTTATTCTACTTTATTTTACATTTTGACATATTTAAATAATCAAAGCTTGACCTCTTTCACATTCTAAATAAAGTAAGAATAATATCCATTAGCCGGCCGCGGTGGCCATGCGGTTCTAGGCGCTCCAGTCCGGAACAGCGCTGCTGCTACGGTCGCAGGTTCGAATCCTGCCTCGGGCATGGGTGAGTGTGATGTCCTTAGGTTAGATAGGTTTAAGTAGTTCTAAGTTCTAGGGGACTGATGACCACAGCAGTAGAGTCCCATAGTGCTCAGAGCCATTTGAACCATTTTTAATATCCATTACATAACAAACGTTAAATTCTTTTACATAAAAGTAATACAATTTCTTTCTTAACACTGAATGTCACGGCCATTAGCCTTGCACCAATGTGCTTTCTGATAAATAAACAAAGCACAAAAGTAAGTATTATGCACTAAACTTCATAACAAATATTATATTACCTAATGATTCAATAAGGTGTCATGCTGTCATCGTTCATTGTGGTTTGTGTGGAGGAAATGATGATCTGATGCTTAACTGAAAATACTGCTAATTTAAATTTACTATATCTTTTAAACAAATAAAGTTACATAGTTGATATTTACAACATTTGAAATTTTAATGGTGCGCTTTTATATGAAATGTCGATCGCTGAGATCCACCAAAGCATTCAGGTCTTTGTTACAAAACTTGTTAATTTCACTTTAACAATGAATCCTAAACTGTTATATATATGATCAGTATTCAAGTTTTGTTGGGATCACCATGAACATTTATGAAAGGTGGTACATTACAATTACTGTGGCTTCATTCCCAGGATTATTACAGAATTAAATATTTTTCACAGATGCTTCCCGTTGTGGCCGATCTTAGGTCCGCTATATTTAACACTGCTACGCCTCACTGGTCACAAACAGCTCCTACGGGTTTCCGTAGGTTCTCGTCTGTACCACTCGCACACTACAGAGCTTAGGCCTCTCTCAGCACAACCGACGCCTGTTAATTTCCCCATCTCGTGACGGATCTGCGCTCTTTGAGGCACATGGTCCTGGACAACAGGATTCGTTTCAAAATTCCTGGAAGAACGAAAAGTATAAGATCATCCACATGAGTGCTAAAATGAATTCGTTAGACTTCGGTTACAAGATACCTAGGTATTACAGTGCGAATAACTTAAAGTGGAAGGAACACATAGACAATGTTGTGGGGAAGGTTAACCAAAGACCGCGTTTTATTGCCAGGACACTTAGAAAATGTAACAGACCTACTAAGGAGACTACTTACACTACGGTTGTTCGTCCTCTTTTAGAAGACTGCTGCGTGGTGTGGGATCCTTACCAGATAGGACTGACAGAGTACATCGAAAAAGTTCAAAGAAGGGCAGCACGTTTTGTATTATCGCAAAATATGTGTCACAGTAATGATACAGGACTTGGGCTGGACATCATTAAAAGAAAGGCGTTTTTCGTTGTGATGGAATCTTCTCACGAAATTCCACCCATCAACTTTAATGCGAAAATATTTTGTTGACACCGACGTACATAGGGAGAAATGGTCACCACGATAAAATAAGGGAAATCAGAGCTCGTTCTTTCTGCGCGCTATACAAGATTGGAATAATAGAGAATTGTGAAGGTGGTTCTATGAACCCTCTGCCAGGCACTTAAAAGTGATCTGCAGAGTATCCATGTAGATGTAGATACTGCAAGAACTTGCACATTGAAGTTACTTACAACCTTCACTTCATTAGTACAAAACTCATAGTTGTTGCATGATGTTGTCATCTGGTTCAGTGACCAAAATGATTAATTAAACTCACAAACATTTCCTATGTTTTTTTCTCGTTGCTAAAAATTGAAGAACACTGGTAAAATGGAAAAATTCACAAACAGTGGGTATAATTTGTACATCTATACATCTACATGATTACTCTGCAATTCATAATTAAGTGCCTGGAAGAGGGTTCATTGAACCATCTTTAAGCTACTTTTCTACCGTTCCGCTCTCGAAGAGCATGCGAAAAATACGAAAACTTGCGAGCTCTGAGTAAAAGAAAGGAGTGTTTCGTTGCGACGGGATCTTCTCACGAAATTCCAATCACCTGCTTTCTCCTCGCAATGCAAAAATATTTTTTTAACACCGACATACATAGGGAGAAACGATCACCATGAAAAAATAAGGGAAATCAGAGCTCGTACGGAAAGAGATAGGTGTTCATTCATTTTGCGCGCTATACGTGGTTGGAATAGTAGAGTGTTGTGAAGGTGATTCGATGAACCCTCTGCTAGGCATGAAACCTCTGCCAGGTGCTTAAATGTGATTTGCAGAGTATCCATGTAGATGTAGAACAGCAACGGACTACAACTCTCAAGTTATTGTGAATGAGATTTTGAGAGAGTTTCCACGAAAAACATGTGAGGCAACTGCTTCTCTTTTTCAGCTATCAATTTCTGTGCCAACTTCTCCCCTCAGAGCAAAATATGCGACTTAAATCAACAATTATTTGCTGTATATATTCCAGTCCAGTATTTTTACCGTCTGCAGCTCCCCCTACTTCCGTAGAAGTTATTCCTTGATGTCGTAACAGATACCTCATCATCCTGTCCATTCGTCTTGCCATTGTTTTCGAATATAGTCTTTTCCTCTCCAATTCTGTGCATTACTATACAAAGCTGTGCTTCAAACGCACATTGTCAGAATTTTATTCCTTCAGTTAAGGGCAATTTTTGATTCTAATAGACTTCTCTTGGACAGGAGGGGCCTTTTTGCCACCGCTAGTCTGTTTTCCATGAACTTCTTCCTCCCTCCATCATGGGCTATTTTGCTGCATAGGTAGCAGAATTCCTTAACCTCTTCTACTTCATGACGTTCAGCCTTGATTTAAGTTTCTCGCTGTTCTCATTTTTGCTGCTTCTAATTAATTTCGTCTTTCTTCTATTTACGGTCAATCGTTATTCTTTACTGAGTAGGCTCTTCATTCCATTCAGCAGATCGAGTATTTCTTCTTCACTTTCACTGAGGATAGCAATGTCATCGGCGAATCTTAACATTGATATCCTTCCACCTTGAATTTTAACTCCACTCTAGAACTTTTATTTTATTTCCAACATTGGTTCGTATTGATTGATTGACCAGTAGGACGAAAAACTACATCCCTGTCTTACACCCTTTTTCAACCGAGCTTTTTGGCCGCTCATTCTTATTATTTCCTCTTGACTCTTGTAAATGTTCTATATACACCCGTCTCTCCCTATGGCTTACCCATATTTTTCTCATAATTACGAACATCTAGCACCATTTCACATTTTCGGACGGTTTTTCCAGGTCGACAAATCTCATGGGCGCGCCTCACTTTTTTCTCGTCTTGCTTCCATTATCAACCGCAGTGACAGAATTGCCTCGATGGTGCCTTTACCTTTCCCGAAGCCAAACGGATCGTCATTTAACAAGTCCTAAGTTCTCTGTTCCATTTTTCAGGGCATTATTATTATCAGCATTGTTATTGTCAGGGCATTATTACGTACGAGCTATTAAGCTGACTGTGCTCTCACTTATTAGCTCTTACGGTATTCATAACTGTGTGGATGACATTTTTCTGAAAGTCAGATGGTATATCGGCAGGTTCATACATTCTACACACAAACGTGAATAGTCGTTTTGTTGATTTTAGAAATTCCGATTGGAAGTTATCCCTTCCACCTTATTTGATTTTAAGCCTTCCAAAGCTATTTTAAATTCTGTTACTAATGTTGGATTATCTATTCCTCCCTGTAGACTCTTTTTTCTTCTTCTATTACATCAGACAAGTCTTCCCCTTCAATGTACTCTTTCCACCAGTCCGCTCTCTCCTCTGCAATGCCCATTGCACTCTTAATATTACATCCCTTGAATTCTAATTTCACTGAAGGTTTTTTCGACTCTTCTGTAAGCTGAGTGAGTCTTCGCGCCACTTATTTTTTTTCTATATCTTCATATTGATCATGCCACCATTTCGCCTTATCTTCCATGCAATTCCTATTTTTTTCATTCCTAAGTAACTTGTATATCTGTATTCCTGAATTTCCGTGAAGATTTCTGTACTTGCATATTTCATGGATCAACTGAAGTTAATCATGGTTCTTTTTGCATTTATCTTCTTTGTATCTATGTTTTTCTTTCCAACTGCATATGAGGCCGGATTGTCTGTCACTTCGGTTTAGAGAGCCATAACCGAAAATTTAAAGATGAGAAAAGTTGCTGATTGAAGGCGTCCGCGTGCTCTGAGTGAAGAGCAAAATGCAGGTCGCCAAAGAATGACGGGGCAGATGCTTCAGTGTTATCGAACAGAAGGAGAACAGTTTCTGAAAAGAATTGCTACACTTGATGAAACTTGGATACGAGATTTTGAGCAACAACTGAAGTCTCAGTCGTCACAACGGAGCGGTTATGACTTTCCACGTTCGATAAAGTTCCGACGCCAACAATTAAATATGAAACTGATGATGATCTTCGTGTATAGCATGAATGCAATTGTAGCTACAAACAGATTGCCCCAGGGGACGTCTGTAGCAGTCGCTTATTACAAGCTCTTTCTGCAAAATGTTTTGTGCACCAAAATTCGTCAAAGAAAGTCTGACACGTTTGCAGATGGTATCCGCATTTTGCACGGTAATGCAAGATCGCATATTGCCCTACCAGCGATAGAAACGCACTACAAATGTAGATGGAAATACTTCCCGACGCACCATTCAGTTCTGATATGGGCCCACCAGACTTTGATTTGTTTCTCAAATTTAAGGAATAACTCAGTTGATACAATTAATGAAGCTCCCAGAGAGCTGACCAGATTAATGAGACAGCACAAGAGTGAAGGTGCACTATCGAGAATGCAGAAGTTGCCAAAACGTTGAGAAGCTGCCATAACCGAAAAGGGAGATTGTATAGAATACTTGTAAAGGCGCTTTGTAAAATGAATTATTTTAATCAATTTTATCCTACAGTGTGCAGAACTTTTGATATGACACTTGTATTAATATCTTGGTCGTAGTTAAATTGTCAAGTGTTACAGAGTTGAGTAAAGTACGGCCGGGTTTAATTAATGAATATGTGAAGATTTCTTTTGTTTGCTATAAATTTTCATTGACATTTTGGCATATTCAAGTTTTTTAATTAAATGAACTATCCTTCCTTGCGGAGTTCTATGGCGGCCAGCGGTGCTCAAGTTGATTAAGTAATTAGTGTTTTTTTTCCTTCTGGGTAAATAAGTTTTTACGAGTCTTTGGCTGTCGTTCAAATCCCTTTGATTTATGACTCAACGAATGTGTAAGAGTAGCCAGTCGTTGTTTAAGTTGTACCTTTACGGCTGGGTTTTAATTTGCGGTAAAATTCTGAAGGCCAGTGGCCGTTGCTATCTCGAATTTTTAATTACAAAATATCAGGATACATTGTTTTATTCTGTGCTCAGACTACAAACGTGTGTTTTATGTGGTATTGTTGTTAATAAATAAAATGGTTTAATGTTCTATGCTGAGTCCGGTCCAGTGATTTTCCACACCCGTATCCCTTTATCTTATCCCTTTTCTTTTTTTTTCCATTGAGAAAGGCAAAATATTTCATTTGAACTTGAAACAATATCTGTTGGCACACAAACATATTTCCGCAAATAGAATTTTCTTTGGTACCGTACGTTGCTAACATATTCGTTATCAAAATGCAAGTACCGTATTTCAAGGAAGAGATGAAAAGAGATTTGAATGGAACGTGGACTGGTAAATGTATACAGATAATGTGATCGCTGTGGTTTTTGGTACGGTACTACTGAAGTACAAACACACCAAAAATGATGTAATGGCTCGCCACGCTGCTCGTGTGAAAAACATTATTTAAAAATCAATTTTATTCGGTTTTGCTCATTCGAAGTAGGGTGCTTCCCATGCTATAAAAACTTATTGAACGATAAACATATTGAACTACTGGCGTAAGAGGCATGCAGACATATCACATTGAATTTTATTCGTAGCATTACCAGCGCAGAGATTTTGTGATGGGCATGAAAAGGCTGAAACAGGATAGAAACTACATACTGAATATTACCGTAAAACAAATAATTAAAAATCCGCAATACACTACTTACTTATATTATTCGAAATCAAGCTAAAGTAACGTCATCTCAATGAAGGACAGTGAAACACAATTTTGAGGTGAAAGACTGATTCTGTAGATGGAACTACTCGGCTATTGAACGAGTTTTAGTTTTCGAAGAGAGTGAAAATATTTCTTATTCGTCACATTAATTTCAGTAACGATGAAAATGTAAAGGTGGTATGAATTTCACGAGTACACGTAGGAAGCCATTTCCGCTTCCATGTATTTGCGAATGTAATTGGAAACATGCAGCGAAAGAGCGGAATAACAAGTGTTCTGCACCATTCGCTTCAAATAGAATTGCAAAACGTGTACGGTGTTGCAATTAAATTGAGCTGTTATCTAGATGATAATTTTTCGTGCATTTAGGTCGACGTGAGCACTTTGATTGCCTGACTTGTCGCTGGCCCCAGCGCACGGCATTGTTACATCCGTTCTATCCTTTAAGCTCACTGATACTGTCTGTTGGTTCGGAGATTCCGCTGATGTGCATGTAGGCGGTTAGCGTTTATTTTATACATGAAATCTCTAGTTTATGTTTGAGCTTCCACGGGATCACCAGCTAATAATGTTCTTCGCCCACTGCAACTTCTGACTGTAGCAAAAAAACAGTGATCATTCCATCTTCATTGCCAACGTCTCTACGTAATTCGCGATTACTGTTCACTGTCCGTTGAGAACACTGCGCAGCAAAGGCACACCAACATTAAATCACACATGTGCCTTAATAATACATAACCATTTATTACAAAAATAGCTGGATGAAGCTCGACATGTGGCTATATTCTCCAGGACAAGAAACATCGTTGAGTGATAAGAGGATTGAAGAAAATCATAGAAGAATTAGGCGCTGTGTACAAGGATGTACCGTGCGAGAAGAAAGTAGAAAAAATTGATTTATTAAGAAATAGAAAGGCACTAGAAAGATTAGATGAGAAATTAAATGTGTGGAAAACCTGAACGAAAAGAAGCAGCAGGTTAGTGAGACATGCACTAAGATTTCCGCAAGTTGTTAATTTGATACTGAAAGGTGCGGAGTTGGGAGACTTTTTAGGAGAAATGCTGAAAATATCGCAAGAGGCTGTTGGCTGTAGGACGTACCCTGAAATGAAAGTGGTGGAGGAAGATGGTGATGGAAGAAGGCATCAAACAGCTTAAGAGGCTTTAAAAGAAATGTGTTGATGTCTTAAGGTTTTGGACATACGCTCACCATCCCTCTCACCTCTCTCTCTCTCTCTCTCTGTTTCTCTCTTTCTCTCTCTCTCTCTCTCTCTCTCACTCTCTCTCAAGGGATACGTACAAGATGAGGCACTGGCACATTACGCTGCTGATGTAAGACATCTACATGCCAAAGTGGTCCAAGATAGATAGGTCTCTTACGGCCTACATTTTGCATCAAAGATTACCCGATTTCAATTCTCTTTACTTTTATGTCAGCTTTCATTCCTAAAGAGAAGTGCACGCTACTCCCGTTGATAAGGATGAATGGAGCAGCGAATTGTACACTTTTGTGGATACTTGTGGTACAGTTTTGTGACTATTTACGAGGTGCTCCAGGAATATCTGAAATAATTCCCAATTCATTTAAGAGAGTAAAGTGTAGCACCAATATGCGAGGGCGACACGTGACACATCTCTTTTAAGAGATACGAGGGTTCATGAAATTGTAACATGTAACACACACTAGTATAATATTTTATTCATGGTTGTAATTTTCGGCAACTGTAGTATATATTTCAGAATAATATTCAGTCGTCAGTTTTGAATATAATTTTTATTTCGCTTTACCAGTTTCCACATATTAACTTGTCACCTTCAGAAGCCTACAAAATTAGGGATATTATAAATCCCCATGTTTCTCAAGACGACAAATTCATTTGGCAAAACCGGCGATGAAAAATAAAAATATATTTGCAAATGACGACTGAATTTTATTCTAACACTGGTAGAACTGTATTTCTTGATGAGGTACGACATCGTGGTACTATCTCGAAATTTATACTGACGAGGATAAAACATACCACTGTAGTTAGCAGAGAAGGTCAGGCATTCGCATCTACACTCCTGGAAATGGAAAAAAGAACACATTGACACCGGTGTGTCAGACCCACCATACTTGCTCCGGACACTGCGAGAGGGCTGTACAAGCAATGATCACACGCACGGCACAGCGGACACACCAGGAACCGCGGTGTTGGCCGTCGAATGGCGCTAGCTGCGCAGCATTTGTGCACCGCCGCCGTCAGTGTCAGCCAGTTTTCCGTGGCATACGGAGCTCCATCGCAGTCTTTAACACTGGTAGCATGCCGCGATAGCGTGGACGTGAACCGTATGTGCAGTTGACGGACTTTGAGCGAGGGCGTATAGTGGGCATGCGGGAGGCCGGGTGGACGTACCGCCGAATTGCTCAACACGTGGGGCGTGAGGTCTCCACAGTACATCGATGTTGTCGCCAGTGGTCGGCGGAAGGTGCACGTGCCCGTCGACCTGGGACCGGACCGCAGCGACGCACGGATGCACGCCAAGACCGTAGGATCCTACGCAGTGCCGTAGGGGACCCCACCGCCACTTCCCAGCAAATTAGGGACACTGTTGCTCCTGGGGTATCGGCGAGGACCATTCGCAACCGTCTCCATGAAGCTGGGCTACGGTCCCGCACACCGTTAGGCCGTCTTCCGCTCATGCCCCAACATCGTGCAGCCCGCCTCCAGTGGTGTCGCGACAGGCGTGAATGGAGGGACGAATGGAGACGTGTCGTCTTCAGCGATGAGAGTCGCTTCTGCCTTGGTGCCAATGATGGTCGTATGCGTGTTTGGCGCCGTGCAGGTGAGTGCCACAATCAGGACTGCATACGACCGAGGCACACAGGGTCAACACCCGGCATCATGGTGTGGGGAGCGATCTCCTACACTGGCCGTACACCACTGGTGATCGTCGAGGGGACACTGAATAGTGCACGGTACATCCAAACCGTCATCAAACCCATCGTTCTACCATTCCTAGACCGGCAAGGGAACTTGCTGTTCCAACAGGACAATGCACGTCCGCATGTATCCCGTGCCACCCAACGTGCTCTAGAAGGTGTAAGTCAACTACCCTGGCCAGCAAGATCTCCGGATCTGTCCCCCATTGAGCATGTTTGGGACTGGATGAAGCATCGTCTCATGCGGTCTGCACGTCCAGCACGAACGCTGGTCCAACTGAGGCGCCAGGTGGAAATGGCATGGCAAGCCGTTCCACAGGACTACATCCAGCATCTCTACGATCGTCTCCATGGGAGAATAGCAGCCTGCATTGCTGCGAAAGGTGGATATACACTGTACTAGTGCCGACATTGTGCATGCTCTGTTGCCTGTGTCTATGTGCCTGTGGTTCTGTCAGTGTGATCATGTGATGTATCTGACCCCAGGAATGTGTCAATAAAGTTTCCCCTTCCTGGGACAATGAATTCACGATGTTCTTATTTCAATTTCCAGGAGTGTATTTCGGAAACAGCTTATTTGCTCACTCCTGTTTATTGGAATTGTTATGCCTGTATTATAATATGCTTTTAGACTTGTTAGTTTTTACTATTAAATCGAAAAATAATATATGACGCATATTTTCAAATGAGGTGGATCCTTTTTGTGTTTTGGCCGACTGTGTTGTCATTTCTTAGCTGTACGAACTGGTTTTGGAAACTAGCTGATGTGACACACCAGCAATCGTTAATCTGGTTTGAATTTGTACAGGTATTTTGTGGACTACCTCTCAACTCTTGATGCTAGACCAAATGGCACATAACGTAACTGACGTAACCCGTATTAAAAATAATTACTTTTTGAATACTACGTGCTTCGAGCCAATGTATCCATAGCTCGAACGTATTCTATTCCTTCAAGGACATTCACCTTTTGCTCTAAGATTATTGGCAATGGTATGACTTTATAACAGAGACAAGCTGTTTAGTGAATTAGTGTCACTGTGCCGCATGTTGACACAGTTACACTGATGTGGCTGTAACTGTAGCATATGTATTCCCCTTTAGACGTAAAGTGCTACGAACGTGACAATCGACCACTTCCTCCATTAGTTTCGTACAAATTAGTTCTAATGGCGTTTTAATAAGTTGAAATATCGTACGCCGAGAGCAGTAGGTATGTGCCATTATCGAAGCTTAATCTGCAAGGCCCTTTGGCCTCTTAATGGGTCTCAATTATAAAACACAATAAAACACAAGCCGAGCAGCGAGTTTTGAAATGGAACACTGTAATTGTTTTTGTGTGCTATTATTGTTTTTATGTCTTGAGTCCAGACGCTAATTTGATGTAGCTCTCCATGCTACTCTGTCCTGTGCAAGCTTCTTCATCTCCGAGTAACTGCTGCGATCTACATCCTCTGAATACGCTTAGTGTATTGATCACTTGGGCTCCCTCTACATTTTTTACTCTCTACGCTTCCCTCAAATACTAAATTGGTCATCCCTTGATTCCTCAGAATGTGACCTACTAACCGATCCCTTCTTCTAGCAAAGTTGTGCCACAAATTCCTCTTCTCCCCAGTTCCGTTCAATAGCTCCTCATTAGTTACGTGATATACCTATCTAACCTACTTCTGTAGCACCATATTTTGAAAGTTTCTATTTTCTTCCTGTCATAACTATTTATCGTCCATGTTTCACTTCCATACATGGCTACACTATACAAATACTTTCAGAACAGACTTTCTGACTCTTAAATCTACACACGATGTTACTTTTCTTCATGAAGGCTTTCCTTGTCATAACCAGTCTACCTTTTATGTCCCCTCTACTTTGGCCGTCATCAGTTATTTTGCTTCCCAAATAGCAAAAATCATCTACTAATTTAGTTGTCTCATTTCCTAATCTAATTCTCTCAGCATTACGGAATTTAATTCGACTACATTCCATTATCCTCGTTTTGCTTGTTTTGGTGTTCATCGTATATCCTCCTTTCAAGACACAGTCCATTCCGTTCAACTGCTCTTCTAGGTCCTTTCCTGTCTCTGACAGAATAACAATGTCGTGGTAAAATCTCAAAGTTTTTATTTTTTCTCTATGCATTTTAATCCCTACTCCAAATTTTTTATTTTGTTTCCTTTACTGCCTGCTTTATATACCGGTTGAATAACATCGGGAATAGACTACAAACCTATCTCATCCCCTTCTCAACCCCTGCGTCACTTTCATGTCCCTAAGCTCTTATAACTACCTTTTGGTTTCTGTTCAAATTGTAAATAGCCTTCCAATCCTTGTAGTCTACCCCTGCCACCTTCTGAATTTGAAAGAGATTATGCCAGTCAAAATAGTGAGAAACTTTCTCTAAATCTACAAATGCGAGAAATGTAGGTTTGCCTTTCCTTAATCTATCTTCTAAGATAAGTCGTAGGGACAGTTCTGCCTCGTGTGTTCCAACGTTTCTACGGAACCAAAACTGATCTTCCCCTAGGTCGGCGTCTACCAGTTTTTCCATTCGTCTGAAAGAATTCGTGTTAGTATTTTGCAGCCGTGACTTATTAAACTGATAGTTCGGTAATTTTCCACCTGTCGACACCTGATTTCCTTAGGATTGGAATTACTATATTGTTCTTGAAGACTGAGGTTATTTTGCCTGTCCCATAAATCTTGCTCACCAGATTGTAGAGTTTTGTCAAGGCTGGCTCTCCCGAAGCTATCAGTAGTTCGAATGGAATGTTGTCTGCTCCCGGTGCTTGTTTCGGCATAGGTCTTTCAGTGTTCTGTCAAATTATTCAGGCAGTATCATATCTCCCATTTCATCTTCATCTAAGTCCTCTTCCGTCTCCATAATACTGCCCTCAAGTAAATCTCCCTCTTTATGCTCCTACCACCTTTGTGCTATCTCTTCTTTGCTTAGGACTGGTTTTCCATCTGACGTCTTGATATTCATACAGATGGTTCTCTTTTCTCCAAAGGTACACTATGTGATCAAAAGTATTCGGACACCTGGCTGAAAATGACTTACAAGTTCGTGGCGCCCTCCATCGGTAAAGCTGAATTTCATTATGGTGTTGGCCCAGCATTAGAATGGATGACAGCTTCCATTCTCGCAGGAATACGTTTAATAAGGTGTAGGAAGGTTTCTTGAGGAGTGGCAGCCCATTCTTCACAGAGTGCTGCACTGAGGAGAGGTTACGATGTCTGTCGGTGAGGCCTGGGACGAAGTCGGCGTTCTACAACATCCCACGAATGTTCTATAGGATTCAGATCAGGACTCTGGGCAGGCTAGTCCATTACAGGGATGTTATTGTCGTGTAACCACTCCATCACAGGCCGTGCATTATGAACAGGTGCTCGATCGTTTTGGAAGATGTAATCGCCATCCCTGAATAGCTCTTCAACCGTGGTAAGCAAGAAGGTGCTTGAAACACCAATGGAGGCCTGTGCTGTGATAGTGTCATTCAAAACAACAAGGCGTGGAAACCCCCCTCCATGAAGAACACAACCAGACCATAACAACACCGCCTCCGAAATTTACTGTTGGCACAACACACGCTGGCAGATGACATTCACCAGCCATTCGCCATACCCACGCCCTGCCATCGGATCACCACATTGTGTATCGTAATTCGTCACTCCACACAACGTTTTTCCATTGTTCAGTCGTCCAATCTTTACGCTCCTTACATCGATCGAGGCGTCGTTTGTCATTTACCGGCGTGATATGTGGCTCAGGAGCAGCCGCTCGACCATGAAATCCAAGATTTCTCAGCTCCCGAGAAACTTTCATAGTACTTGCAGTGGATCATACGGAGTTTGGAATTGCTGTGTGATGCTGTCGATAGATGTGTGCCTATTACACATTACGACCCTCTTCAACTGTCGTCGGTCTCTGTCAGCGAACAGACGAGATCAGGCTGTATTTTTTTGTGCTATACGTGTCTCTTCACGTTTCCACTTCACTATAACATCGGAAGCAGTGGACGTAGGGATCTTTAGGAGAGTGGAAATCTCGCGTACAGACGTATGAGACAAGTGACACCCGATCATCTGACCACGTTCGAAGTCCGTGAGTTCTGCGAAGGGCCACATTCTGCTCTCTCACGATGTCTAATGACTATTAGGTCGCTGATATGGAGTACCTGACAGTAGGTGCCAGCATAAGGCACCTGATGTGAAAGACATATGTTTCTGTGGGTGTCCGGATACTTTGGTCATATAGTGTATGTTTAATTTTCCTATAACAATATCTATCTTACCCCTAGTCATATATGCCTCTACATCGTTGCATTTGCCCTCTAGCCATTCTTGCTAAACCATTTTGTACTTCCTGTCGATCTCATTATGGAGACGTTTATATTTATTTTCGCCTGCTTCAATTGCTGCATTTTTATATTTTCTCCTATCATCAGTTAAATTCAGTATATCTTCTGTTACCCAAGGCTTTCTACTAGCTCTCGTTTTTTTACCTACTTGATCCTCTGCTGCCTTTACTATTTCATGTTTCAAAGCTACCCATGCTTCTTCTACTGTGTTTCTTTCCCTTGTTCTAATCAATCGTTCCATAATGCTCTCTCTGAACTCTCTAAAACCTCTAGTTCTTTCAGTTTATTCAGGTCCCATCGCCTTAAATTCCTACCCTTTTGCAGCTTCATCGGTCTAAGGCGCTGCGGTCATGGACTGTGTGGCTGGTCCCAGTGGAGGTTCGAGTCCTCCCTCGGGCATGGGTGAGTGTGTTTGTCCTTAGGATAATTTAGGTTAAGTAGTGTGTAAGCTTAGGGACTGATGACCTTAGCAGTTAAGTCCCATAAGATTTCACACACATTTGACCATTTAGCAGCTTCTTCAGTTGTAATCCACAGTTCATAACCAATAAATTGAGGTCAGAGTTCATATTTGCCACTGGAAATATTTTACAATTTATAACCTGGTTCCTAAACTCTGTCTTACCATTATATAATCTGTCTTACACCTTCCAGTATCTCCAGGCCTCTTCCACGTATACATGTTTCTTAAGCCAAGTGTCGGGCGTGTATGCTCCTTGCAAAATTCTACCAGGTGCCTTCCTCTTTCAGTCCTAGCCAAAATCCATATTCACCTGCTACTTTTTCTTCTCTTCCTTTCCCTAGTACCGTATTCCAGTCCTCCACGACTATTACATTTTCGTCTCCCTGAACTACCTGAATAATTTCTTTTATCGCATCATACATTTCTTCAATCTCTTCATCTGCGGAGCCAGTCGGTATATAAACTTGTACTACTGTGGTAGGCGTATCTATTTTGGCTACTGCAATGCGTTCACTATGATGTTCGTAGTGGCTTATCAGCGTTCCTAATTTTTTTTCATTATTAAATATACTCCTATATTACAGTTATTTGATTCTATTTTTATGACCCTGTATTCATCTGACCAAAAGTCTTGTTCCTCCTGTGACCGAGCTTCACTAATTCCCACTGTATCTAACTTTAACCTATCCATTTTCTTTTTTAAATTTTCTAACCTACCTAGCAGATTAAGTGACCTAATATTCCACGCTCCGATCCGTAGAACGCCAGTTTTCTTTCTCTTGTGTTCTTCTTCGGGCCATATTTGATTTTCATGGTTAAATGCGCTGCCTCTCAGAGAACTGAGCGCTGCCAGTCTTAATTTATGTTTCTCATTACATTTTCAACAGTCTGCTGGTTGTACAGTTATTCTGCTGCGTAGTCTCCCACTCCCTATGAGGCTTTTGGATAGTGACCTAGTGATGAAGGAATTTGTCACATCCTAGTTGTTCTAATCCAAAATGAAGCTTTTACTGTGTACGCTGTAAAGAAACTCCCATTCAGTTTAAAACTGTGTGTCGCTTCGCTCTTCGAACATGGAACTTCGCCTTTAATGAGCAGTATGCAAGAATCACTGGCTTGCATTTAAGTTTAAAGAGCCTGAAACGACAAGCTGTGAATGAGAAAACTTCAATAAGTTCCTGCTTTCAGATATAATGTGTCACAAAATACGATACTGCTACTATCACACTATCCAAAAATAGAAGAAAAAAGACGGAAACCGTATCTAATGATATCGCATAAAAAATCAGCTCCTGCATATCTGGTATATAGTAAGCACCTTTCCTTTTTATTGGCGATTTCGCCCGCTTTCAGGGACATCTTCGAAGATGTTGAGATGAGACAAAAATAAGTATATTTTCCAACTCATTTATAGTAAATAAACCGTGCATTTCGTTAATAGCTGCTACTGCCAAAATTTCACATCTGCTTGAGGTAATCAGAAGATCGCCCGCAGATCAAAGCGCGCAGACAGAGCGTCTCTCATACGACGTGATTCACGCAGTTGTGGGGGGAGCAGCCAGTAACTGGCAACAGGGCAGTCCGCCTGCCGTGATGTTTCGGCTGTGACGTCGCATCGTGACGTCGTATCGGAGCCTGGCCCCTGGCGCGGGCGGCAAACCGTGGCACGCGTCCAGTCACAGTGGTCGCCGCTGCTGCCCATCGACGCCTAACGGCTGATACGCGGCCGGCCCGCTAACCGTTTAATGGCACACGATAAAGCCGGAAGCGGTTTATACGGCAATTACTTAGCGCTAATTGCCACCCGCACGACCCCCGCTGTCTCCGGTACAGGTAGACACAATGGGAGAACTTGTGTACCACCCACGTCACGTACTATCTTGCATCCTGCTTAATTTAACACAGTGCGTCGTTGATAAATGTAATGAGGAATAGTATGCCACTGTAAAATGTATTCTTTTAAATAATTTTTGAGAACATTTCTCTTGGAGAACAGTGGCTTTTTATATAAGTTAAAAATGAACATTAACAGTCAGAACCGCAAGGAACTTCTTTTTTATGAGATTTAGGACTTTTTAGACCATTTTTAGATCTACCACTATGATGGTAGATGGTGACGGTGAACGGAGCAGGCGCTACGACTCCATGAACGCTGAGTGTGAGCAGTTCACCGCCACCGTCTACCATCATGGTGGTAGGTGTGAATATCGTCTAAATCCTCATAGAACATAAAAAAAAGTTTCCTATGATTGTGACTGTTTATGTTCATTTTTAAGTCATGTTCTTTTACACTTTTACTGTCGAGCAATAATTAACACTATAGGTTAGTGTCAAGAGCAGCCATCTTATACGTCTTATTAGCTATGATGTCGGGGTAGCGTCTTTCATTACCAATAAAAAGGTCATTGGTCCCGGGTTCGAAACCCACAACCCATTAAATTTTGATTACTAATCAGCAATGGCCGCGGAAGATATCCGGCGTATGAAATCACCCTCATTCTGCCAACGGCCTTGTCAAAGAGGGCAGAGGAGCAGACATAGGTTCAGGGCACTCCTTGTGTTTGGGCTGCGAAAATGCTCCTAAAGGCGGAAGAATCAGCAATTATAAACGGCATGAGAATGCAGTAGACAACGGAAACCACTGCATCAAAGACACATAACGCGTGTGTACAGGACATGTGGCCTGTAACTGGAAAAGTGTCATCGATGACAATCTAATAGTCATAGGGGGCTGGAATGTAATTGTTGAGAGAGAAGAACAGATTACAGGGGAATATGGGCTTGGGACAAGGAATAAGAGAAGAGAAAGATTAACTACGTTCTGTAACAAATTTCAGGCAGTAGCAGCGAATACTCTGCTCAAGAACTGCAATAGGATGAGGTGTACGTCGAAAAGGCCGGGTGATGCAGAAAGTTTATTATATTAAATCATGTTCAGACAGAGATTCCGAAACTAGATACTCGATTATAAGGCTTAACCAGAAGCATATATGGACCCAGATCACAATGTGGTAGTGATGAAAAGTAGATTGGAATTTTGAGACATTAGTCAGGAAGAAACAATATGCGAAGAAGTGGGATACGAAGTACTAAGGAATAACGAGTCATGCTAGAAGTTCACTAGGGATTTAGATACGGCAACAAGAAATAGCTCAGTAGGCAGTACAGTTGAAGACGAATGGATACCTCCAAAAAGGGCAATAACAGAAGTTGGAAATAAAAACATAGCTACGAAGAAGGTAACTGCAAAGTAACCATGGGTAACGGAAGAAGTACTTCTTTTGATCGATTAAAGGAAGAAGTACAGCAATTCAAATGGCTCCAAGCACTATGGGACTTAACATCTGAGGTTATCAGTCCCCTAGACTTAGAACTACTTAAACCTGACTAACCTAAGGACATCACACACATCAATGCCCGAGGCAGGATTCGAACCTGCGGCCGCAGCAGCAGCGCAGTTCCGGACTGAAGCACGTAGAACCGTTGGGCCACATCGGCCGGCAGTACAATAAAGTTCAGCGAAATTCAGGAATACACAAATACAAGCCACTGAAGAATGAAATAAATAGGTAGTCCAGGGAAGCTAAGACGAAATGTATGCACGAAAAATGTGAAAAATCGAAAAAGAAATGATTGTCAGAGGGACTATTTCAGCATATAAGTAAGTCAAAACAACCTTCAGTGAAATGAAAAGCGTTGGGTGGTAACATTAAAAGAGCAACAGGAATTCCACTGTTAAATGCAAAGGAAAGAGCGGTTAGGTGGAAACAGTACACTGAAGACCTCTATGTGGGGCAAGATTTTTATGATGTGATAGAAGAATAAACAGGAGAGATTTAGAAGAGAGAGGGGATCCAGTATTTAAGAGAGCTTTGGAGGACTTCAGTTCAAATAAGGCGGAAGGGATAGATAACATTCCATCAGAAGTTCTAAAAACGCAGAGGCAACTGGAAACAAAACGACTACGCACCTTGATATGCAGAATACCATCTGACTTTCGCGAAAATATCATCAACACGATTCCGAAGACTGCAAGAGCTTACGAGCGCGAGAATAATCACGCAATCAGCTTCACAGCTCGTGCATCCAAGTTGCTTACAAGAATAATGTACAGAAGATTGGAAAAGGAAATTGAGGATGAGTGGTGATATATTTGGATTCAGGAAGGGTAAAGGCACCAGAGAGGCAATTCTGACTTTGCGGTTGATAACTGAAACAAAACTAAAAAAGAAAATCAAAGCTTGTTCACTGGATTTGTTGACTTGGAAAAAGCGTTCGACAATGTAAAATGGTGCAAGATGCTCGAAATTCTGAGAAAAACAGAGGTCAGCTATGGGGACAGACGCGCAATATACAGTATATAGAAGAGTCAAGAGGAAATAATAAGAGTGGAGACCAAGAACGACGTGCTCGGATTATAAAGGATGTAAGGCAGGATGTAGTCCTTTGCCCCTACTGTTCAATCTGTACATCGAACAAGCAATGATGGAAGCAAGAAAAAGTTTCAAGAGTGCAGTCAAATTTCAAGATGAAGGATATCAACGATAAGATTCGCTGATTGCATTGCTATCCTGAGTGAAATTGAAGAAGAATTACATAAATCTGCTGAATGTAATGTATAGTGCATTGAGTACAGAATATGGACTGAGAATAAATCTAAGAAAGGTATTCATGTTCAAAGGAACTTTGCATCGTAAACAGGATAACGCAAGCGCCGCAATATCGTATTTGATACTAAAATGTAAACTTTCACGGCCGGAAATATCATGTCCATTATAATTATCCGGGCTGTTATGCCGTGGTCGGTTGATGAATTCTGTGGTGATTCCCAACGTCAGTCAGCAGCGAGCCAGTGTGTGTGTTGGACCTTCCATCAAGCTACGGACCCCCTTGAAGATGTCTCCCGCAGTCGGAGACGAAACGTTGGGAATCACCACAGAATTCATCAACCGACCACGGCATAACAGCCCGGATAATTATAATGGACATAATATCGTATTTATCTGCCGTTACCGGGCACGCGACTTTTAAGTACAACGTCTGACCTGTACGGTAATATACATAATGAATGTACGAGTTCCGGTCATAAACTCATGGTTCACGACATGTGGAAGTTTGGGTCTGACCGTGAGGCGTGCACCGATAGCCAAATGGTAAGGCGACCGCTCGTGATAAGCGGGAAATCCGGGTTCGTGTCCCGGTCCGACACAAATTTTCATTGTCGTCATTACATTCTGCAGTCGATGGCAGTCCTTATTCGCATTTGCGAATTCATTAAATGTGCTAGGTAATTGGCCGTCAAGAAGAACCAAGGGGGGTACCAACAGCACCCATCCAAAGACCGTTGAGCGAACGTTGCTGCATATGGTACTAAGCAGCAAGCGTATGGTTCATGCACCCGTACTGACTGCTGTGCATTGGCCACAATGGCTGCAATTTGAAGGCTAGTACCGCGGGTGGACGTCTACAGAGTGGAGACAGATGGCCTTCTGAGATGAATCACGTTTTATGATTTGTTGGACAGACGGCCGTTGGCATGTACAGACTGCCACATTCGTTTGGAGGTTCCAGGCTGGAGGACGGAGAGTTATGGCCTTGGCTTTTACTCGTAGCAGTCCGTGGATATCTCGTCATTCTAGAAGACACGATGGATCAGCAAAAGCACACACATATCCTTGGGGACGATGTCCACCTCTACATACAGTTTTTTCTTTTCCTCAGCACGATGCCCATCTACCAGTAGGACAATTCAACGTATCACATAGGTTTCAGTGTACATGATTGATTTGAAGAGCACTAGAATGATTTACTGTAATGCTCTCACCACCAAACTGCCCCGGTAGAATCTCAATCGAGGATCTGTTGGACCTCCTGATGGGGCTGTTCACGTCATGGACCATCAACCGACAAATATAGTGCCCCTGACCGCTGCACTTTATCAAAAAATTGAAGGGGATTACTATCAGTCCAGGTGATATCCTTGTCAGTTTTGATGTGATCTCGCTGTTTACCATGGTTACCGTTGACGAAGCTCTTTCATACATAGATAATATGTTTCCCACTAGTTGCTCTGTTTCGACATTTCCTATCCACGATTTATTTCCAGTATGATAATGAGTTTGCGAACAAACCGAGGGAGTGGCCACGGACAGCCCTCTGAGTCCGGCTATTGCTAACCTATTCACGGATTTTTTTGAACAGCAGGCGCTGCAGTCTGCCATTAAAAGCCCTTTGAAGTAGTGTCGGTATGTGGATGTCACTTCTGTGGTATGTAATCACGATGAAGAGGAATTGTATGGTTTCTTGGTGCACCTAAACAGTATTAATCCAAAGATACAGTTTACTATGGAGAAAGAGAGTAAGGGACAACTTTATCAGTAATTAAACGGGCATAAAGAAGTCTAGGGCATAAAGTGTATAGAAAAGATACGCACACTGACCGTTACCTCCATAAGAACTCGAACCATCATCCCAGGCAGAAGAGAGGTTTCATTAAAACATTGGTTGTCACCGCTAATAAGTTCTCTGAGCCAATTTCTTTGCAAGTGAACTAAATCGTTTGCGAACGGCTTTTAAGAAATGACAATGAGATAGATCAAGCACTCCATCCCAGTAGAAAAGCTTCTGACAACATTCAGCAACAGCAACTCTCAGCTGGAAAAGTTTTTCTTCCATGAATTCGCAATATTGTGGACCGTATTAGGGAAGTTCTGGCCAAGTTTCAAGCTGAAACAACCTTTAGACCCACCAACAAGACTAGTGAGTGTTTAAGATGGGCGAAAGACACTTGACACCACACAGCAACTCCTGTGTTGTATAAAATTCCGTGCAGCTGTGGGAAGGTTTATATTGGAACAAGGAAGAGAATTGTCAATACTGCTTAACGGAACACAAAAGGAACTGTCGACTGGGACATACCAACAAATCAGCTGTAGCAGAGCATTTTTTTAAAGACGGTGATTATGAAATAAAATTTAGTGGTCGAGCGTGCTAACCAGGACATTGCATTATTGTGCAGAGATTCAGAAACACCACAATAATTTTAACAGAAAAGAGGAAAGCTTAAACTTAGATAAGATATGGGGCCGACTTTGCACCAACGATATGACAATCGATTGCCTTCAATGGAGAGTAATGACCTTAGTCAGAGATAGACTTACAGTCGACCACAGGTGACGTATGGTGGTGCCCTCTATGCGCTCTATAAACACGGTACCTCCACGCCATGGAAGCTAGATGTTGACTCACGTCGGGAGATGTTGCCCGCAGTTGGCAACGAAATGTCAGGAAGAAGAAGTTTTACAAATCGACCACAGCCTCTCAGCCCGGAAGTTTTAACTAATGAAGACGCCGGCCGTGAAAGCCTAAACGTTATGATTATGGCCAACATAGCTTCTGGTCGTTTATAGGCAGCAGAAAATTCTCCTTGTTTCCGCTCACAACAAGCCCAGTTCCTAGCCACATCATACTAGGCACAAAATAGTTATAAGGTCTCAAAAATACATACAAATCAGTCAAGTTTAACTGGAAAGTACTAGCAAAAGAGAAAATTACCCGACTGTGGCGCTACTGAGGTAGGAATTTACGCAACGTATAACGAGGAGAATAAACACAACATTCTGCTGCGCAACGTTCTCAGTATAACCTGAGAACGCAAATCCTCAAGCAGTAAAAACAAATATAAATTTCTCTACTGAAAAGTGATGCATCAACAGTTACTTTTTGCTACAAACTGCATTTACTCAAAAGATACTGCAGGAAATAAATATGCATACGCCAGTGAACTGATCTAAGTTATATGCTGTGTACTAACATGAGATTTAAATGCAGAGACGAGACGTGGCTCTTCCGACAGCGGAAATTTATACGAGGAATCCAGTTCACTCGAGGAAGATTTACGCGAAAACAAAAAGTTACAGTAATTGGCTAAACACTAGTCTACACAGTAATGTATACAGAGAAAGTTTACTTCTTCACAGAACTAAGTGAAAAAAATCAGGAATTGTGCATCAGACAAATCCTGCTGCTGCTGCAAATGCTACAAGCTCGTCCACTCGCCACGGCGTCTGCCACTGCCGCTGCCATGGATACTTTCGTGATTTCTTTTCATGGAGAACCGTCTAAATTTTTGCCGTATTTTCTTAAGATGAAGTTCTCTGTAGATGAAGTTCCCGGGAAACCTTGATACTTTTTTTGTGCTTTTTCGTTACCGGGATTCATAGGTTCGAAGTTATCACATCTATACACGCGAAAAATGCACACACTATCCGCTCTGAGCAGTACATGTAGTTTTAACTGACGTAGTCAACACATGGTAAGGGTTCTGGGATCGTCGCTAAGGTATTGAAGCCCCAATCTATATTTAATCAACATTTTGTCACCAATTAAACTTTGTGATGTGCTGTCTCTTTATTTCACGCCTATACAGATGTCCCAGAAGTGGTACCTCAGTGACGAATATGAGCGAAAAAGGATTTCAAACTACCTGGAATGAACTTAAAATAACTGCCAAAAATTATGTAAAATTGGAAAGACTGCAATTTTAGTAATATTTCTAATAACGTTTTTACTCTTTCAAGATATAAATTATGATCCGGGCGTTTTGGATGAACTGCAATCGATGAGCAAAGTATGTAAGGCATACGATTTTTTGTTAACCTTCTATGATGTGTACGTATTTTGTTTGGATGTGAAAATATACAAATGTGTCGAAGTATATAACTAAACTTTCAAAACTTCATTGACCTATAGAAATCGTATTATATAACAGGTCAGCTGTTGCAGGGAAGAGAAGGGAACCAGTGGAAAAATGAGCGAAAAACACAAGGGAGGGGCAAATATGTCTCTTCCCCCCCCCCCGCTCCAAAAAGAAAATAGCATAAAAGTGAAGATCCAGCTGCTTCAATCCTCTTTCCGCTTTTCTGACGAAAAATATTGGCACGCGAAAATATTCGCGCTTCTTTTTTCTGAGAGAGAGTAGGTGGAGAGGCAGCGAAAGAGACAGCGGCGGTGGAAGAGAGAGAAGACAATGCCAGTGGGAGGGAAAGAGATAGGCAATAGTGATGGTGGGAGAGGCAAAGTGGTAGTGAAAGCAAAGAGATATGGATGATTACAATAGTAGTGGAAGTTAGAGAAAGAGGAGGTACTCATGGCTAGCGATGTACTGTGGCAGTAAAAGAGAATGTGAGATGGATGGAGATAGAAGCACTAGGAGCAGAGGCGACAGGAGATTCT
This sequence comes from Schistocerca cancellata, assembly GCF_023864275.1. Lineage (NCBI taxonomy): Eukaryota > Metazoa > Arthropoda > Insecta > Orthoptera > Acrididae > Schistocerca > Schistocerca cancellata. The sequence goes on along the minus strand of NC_064626.1, from coordinate 626,852,466 downwards.
GAAAATGAAAAATGTAAGTGAATGGAGACCAACAAGAGGCCTGGAGAATATGGATTCTCCCAGTCTGGTGTGCGACAAGTAGGTATAAGGGAGGGCTCATTTTGGACCGAAATTTTAAACACGTGGGTGTAGAAGAAAGAAATAAGGTGGAACCTGCACGATTTTTAAGCTACCGATGTGTGGTGGAGACAGTGGCAATGGGAAAGAAAGAGAAAAGGAGACAATTTAAGTGCGATAGGAGACAGTAGAAGTGGGATGTACTGTAAATCAAAGTGAGGAAATAGAGATATAGAAGGAGAGATATACGTAGACAGTGTAGTGAGAAGGTGTTGCTGAGAGGAGATAGGAAGGCTGAACTACAGAGAGCGCGAAATGTTGGCATACCAACATTTTGGTGAGGAATGCGTAATAAAGATTGAGACAGTTGGTTTGTCATCTTTCTGTCAGTCGTTTAAAAATGAAGATATTCCATTACTTGCGCTCCGAGAGGAGTATTTTTCCGCTGTTTGTCTACCGCTAGTCAAAAAGGGATAAAAATCCACTGGCCGATGCAAAAGATTCTTACTTCTTAGGAAGCTCCTATTTACCGTTACTGCACCCAAAACTCTGTGTCGACTCATCGTTATCAGCGAAAGACGCGAAAACGAGAGAAGGAAGATTAGAACGACACATTGACTAGTAGGGTATTAGAGACAGAGCACAAGCTCGGATTGTTTCAAGAATGGGGAAGGAAATCGGCTGTGTGCTTTCAAAAGAGCCAACCCAGTGTGTGGCTTGAGCGATTTAAGGAGATCACGGGAAACCTCAACCTTGGTTGGACGCTTATATGAGCCGTCCTTCTCCCCAAAGCGAATCGAAAAAGACGCGAGTGGGACGGAATGCTTCCTAGAGAAGCTTGCAGTTTTCCTGAAATGAGGTGTTATATTTTCCAAACTTGACGACGAATGAATGAAATTGAAGGCAACCAAAGACACAACAGACGTGCATCATATACTTTGCATGAAGAAGCCTGTTTCGGGGAAGGCAACAGTATCCAGGTAACAGGCGGAAGTTACTGGAGACCACTAGCAACCTTCCGTCGCACTCAGCAATTTGTACAGCATGACTCACCTTAACAGCACATAAATTACTGTATGGATGTAAAATGAAAACAACTGCCATCTGAGATTAAAACCTTCGCTCCATGAAACATATTTGAAACTTTGAACATAGCTGCTGAGGTTCAGTGATCGTGTCAGAATTATATTAGAATAAATAAGCCCTCGGTCACAAATATTAAGTCAAAATTGACCAGGTTTCGACGCTACTATGAGCGTCATCTTCAAAATTAAACTACCTGTTCTAAAACATAATAGCTATATAAGACATTAATAAACTAAAGTGTGTATTGACTGGAAAGAGATGCAGTACTTACAAGTCACATTCTAAAAAAATCTAAGCCGGAAAGGCGACACCATAAAAAGTTGTAAATAAGATAAGATGGCGAGCCTCTAAGGGCTGCTCGTACGTGAGTGAACACGGGTTGCAACAAAACTCTGGCTTTCTGAAGACGACGCTCATAGTAGCGTCGAAACTTGGTCAATTTTGACATAATATTTGTGACCGAGGGCTTATTTGTTCTAATGTCAACATATTTGAGTCGCTACATCGGATCGATAGCGTTCACAGCAAGGAACCTAGTCCTACAACACTCTTCAAACACAATTCTCCATTGAAAAATCTGACCAGAAGTTTTCAAAGATTCACAGTGGACGTCAATTTGGGATGGGTCCACCCTTCGCTTTTATGACAACGTGAACTCTGCTGGGGACACACTGAGTGAGCAGTCTGAGTGTGTATGGAGGATGTAACCTCCCCCTCACTTATCGACCTTAATGACAGTGAAAAATTAAACCGCGTGTACCTAATGGAAATTTGGGAAAAAGCAATCGTCACCGAAGTCAATCTGTCGGTAAAGAGGGAGGAAAGGGTTACATCTAAATGAAAGGAAAAATGCAAATGAAACTGCTGGAAATTAATTTGGAAAAGGGGTAAAGTTAATAAAGAAAGTAAATGTGCGGCCGTTACGTTAACAATCAACTAGCGGTAATTAGATATTTGAGATTTGGGGGAAATTACAGTCGCCAGTCCTAAGGACAATTACTATAGTAACTGAAAAAGAAAGGTTATTACATATATAATTAGCACTAGAAGTGTGGCAACTGAAGGTTGACACGTGCAGTGTGAAAACTGAAAGTTTGTCAGAAGTAATAAATTTCGCTACACTCTGACTTAATTTAACAAAAGAATTAATAAAACAGGAAAATCGAAAGTTAATTTAGTGACTGAAGTTAATAGTGAGCTTTCTTTCTGAAGCACATCGAAATTCAGTAAAATACGGTTAGTCTTGGACTACCTCAACAATCATTTCAAAAGCTACTTGAATCTACGCAATTTAGAAATAAGGAATTTAACTTTGAACTTGAATTAAATGATCCTGAACAATTAACAATAGTAAAATTTAGTATGTACCAAGCTGAGCTGCAGTCACAGGTAAGCTAAAATACGGTAACAAAACTCGCACTCTTAATTTGTGCTTGTGTAATCTGAATATTGTAGCCAGCTAACTGAACTTTGAAATTAAAGCAGTGAAATAGAATTAGCTATATTACTTTAGTGCTGGCGTTTAAATTTCAACGACACTCGGGTTCATTTCGGAAAAGGAAGGGACCCTGCTTGGTAATGCAATTGGGACAATGAGCAACAAAGGTTCATGCTAAGTTGCTGTTATTATAGTTACGAAAATGGTACAGTTTGAAAAGCTGAGGTCTGCCATACAGTTCTAAAACTTTACTTGCTTCCAGTCTTCCTTGTTGGTTGATTGATGGTTTGAAGCCGTCGATCGAGGTGGTGGCGACAGTCACTCATTGTCGGCCGTCGCTGTTGCAGAAGCTGGATGTTGGCGCGCCTTCTTCTCGACATGGTCACCAGGCGAAACGGGCTCTTGATGTGCGCCAGCTAATGCTTCCCGTCCGCGACACCATGTCCGAAACTATCATCGCGAGTCGAGCGCAATTACATGCTGCCAAACCCCGAAAGCGCGGCAACTCGCGGGAGCGTCACACAACACACCTGCTCCACTGCACTACCCCAGCCAGACTCCCTCTCTGCTCAGCCCGCGCTCCACGCGGCAGAGTTAACACTACCAAAGATCCTAAACACTTTCGTTCTTCACACGACCTATCGATGTAATCGTTCGATAGCAGTTTTCCCTAGGCAAGACCCAGCGTAAAAATACAAATAATATTTACGAAACAAACCAATTATACATCGACATAAATGCATAAATTTATATATATATATATACAAATAGTAAAACAATTACAATATGTAAAGACACAGAAATGTCATATATTCAGGTAACAAAAATAAGGAAAACAAATTTATAGTATAATAGATGGAAATAGGAGGATATGCATTTCCGGTGTTACAGGGAATGGCCGCCCATTGTTCCTCAAGAGCCGAACTCAGAGAAATCAGTGATGTTTGGACGCTGAGGTCTGAAGTTCTAACTCATCCCAAATATCTTCAGCTCGGGATTCTTCGCAGGATAGTCCATTTCAGGAATGCGGTTGTTCACAAATATTTAAAATACGTTCATATCCTTCCAAATTTAGCGTTTGCTTAAGCGTAATAAGCGGCCAACAAGCTAAACACGAGAAACGTTCCCATAGCATTGCGACACCTTCTCCGTGCTTTACTTTTAGCACGATGAATAACCCCAGGCAAGGTTCCCCAGGCACTCGCCAAACCCTACCCCTTCCATCTGATTGACATATAGCGGGATTCATCACTCCAGAGCACAGTAGTTCAAATGATTCAAATGGCTCTGAGCACTATGGGACTTAACATCTGAGGTCATCAGCCCCTAGACTTAGAACTACTTATACCTAACTAACCTAAGGACAGTACAAACACAACCAGGATTCGAGCCTACGACCGTAACAGCAGCGCGGTTCCAAACTGAAGCGCCTAGAACCGCTCGGCCACATCGTCAGGCCGAATCACTCTAGTCATCAAGTGTCTGGTCGCTCTTCACGCCGTATCGAGCGTCGCTAAGGATTGACTACAGAAATGTGTTTCTTACAAGGCGCTGCTCGACCACTTTACTCCATACAGTTTCACTCCCTACCCACAACAGCTGTGCTAGCTGGTCTACCACCAACAGTTTGTAAGACACGCTGATCTCACGCGATTTTTTAGAACCACTCTCCGCAACGCTCGATTATCCCTGTCCGTCAGGGCTTGAGGCCTGCCTGGTTGTGGTCTGGCTGTGACTGTTAATTCACATTTTCACTTCGCAGTCACATCATCAACAGTCGCCATGGGAACTTTTAGAAGGGTTGACGTAACCAAGGCGAATTTGTTATTCAGGAGACATCCAATGACTAGTCCAGGCTCTGAGTCATTGAGCACTTCTGGCCGATCCACACTGCTGCTGCTGCTTCATTGCCGACAACACAACACACCTCGTGTCTATTTGTACCGGCAAGTCCACTTCTCGTGACATCTAGCGGTCAATTCTGCGTTACATAGGGGCGTTCGCATACTATTGATCAAGTGTGCACAGTAATAATAGCAACACGGCTCAATGGGAGCCAACTTAAAAATCAAAATGTCAGGGTTTCCGTGTTCTATCTTTGCTAGCACCTTTTCTATACCTTAACGTTCCTGTAATTTGTCTCAATGATTTGTTGATGTGGAAAATGTCGAGTTGCATCGTATTAGGAATAAACGATAAACTACTATCCCGTTATGAAAGACCATTTGGATCATTTAAATGGCCACATGAGGACGAAGGCATATTCCTTCGAATACGGCTATAGTGTTCAAACTGACCTACAAAAAAATGGTAATATTTTATGGAGGTTTAATAAGTGTTAGGAACTGTGTTGGGAAATACAGAACTGAAACAGTTGATTTTGGTCTAGGATCAGACCATCATCGGTTCCAATAACCATCTCAGCCATCATTTGCATAATTAGAATAACGGTTATTGGATACATCAGTGAAAATAGTTGTATATACTTAAAATTATGTCAACTGGACATACGAAAACGCATAGATGACATGGTTTTTGGACCCTGCGATGATCTGATCCGAGACCGATAATCGCATGTAATAAAACATACTATTACAGCTGTATACTGCATAATACAGTTCTCAGCATTTATAATAATAGTTGATTTATATTCCCAGGCGCTGAATAATTCCACCCTGTAAGCGACAAAAAAGTCTGTTCCCCTGGGACATTTCCGTAACGCCGCACACAAGTACAGGGAGGGTCCAAGACGTCTGTCCCTTCTACTGGTAAGGATCCTCTTGTAGTGGCTCATTAGAGGGGCCATACATCAGCTGAAATGCGAAGAGCCTCCGCAAGAGCTAATGCAAACAAGCAGCTTGGATTACAGCTCCCTTAAGGAATTCTTTACGAGTGCGGTACCTCTGACCTAATTGGACAGAGCAAGAACCGCAAGAGGTTGGAAAGCCAATTCGCAAATGATCTGTGGCAATCAGTGGCGGTCAATCGAAGGACATACTGATTTCTGGAGAATGAACACAAAATGCGGAAAGTTCGCGGAACTAGGGTTGACGACAAGTGTCCCAGGACGAGGGATTTTTATATAATGAATGTACGCTAACGGAAATGGAAAATTTTACACCATAAAGCATCTGCTCGATTTCCATCAGACGTTGTAGGGATATGTATCGGATCATTGGTTTTGAATCATTAAACATTGATTCACTTTGAATCACCAGTATGTGTGCCCCCATGCACACGAATATCTTCAAAAAATGTTCAAATTTGTATGAAATCTTATTGGACTTAACTGCTAAGGTCATTAGTCCCTAAGCTTACACACTACTTAACCTAAATTATCGTAAGGACAAACACACACACCCATGCCCGAGGGAGGACTCGAACCTCCGCCGGGACCAGCCGCGCAGTCCATGACTGCAGCGCCTTTGACCGCTCGGCTAATCCCGCGCGGCCGAATATCTTCACACAGCATGGAAGTAAACAAACTCAAAATGTCATCTTGAAGAAATTGTTGACATTCCTCAACACTTCATACGTCATTTCATGGAGATTGCTGGATGAAAACTGAGATGAAAAAAAACTATACACACACACACACACACACACACACACACAGACACATGCACGCACAGATATACATAAAAGGTATTATGCATTATTCTGATGAAATGTTTCACATGGTAACCGGATAACGAAACTATGAGAACAGAGTTTACCGTTCTGGTGAGCATTCAGCATACCTTCAACAATTACCAAATTAGTGTTGTCATATCCAGTAGGTCTCTTCAGCGTGAGTCCAAGTGTTAGACAAATATAGGTCTCGAGAATCATATACACTGACCTTTTTCAACAGCTCGGCTACCGACGCACTGACATTGACCTGTCCGCCACACACCGAAGCGAGACTCATCACTGAACACCGTCGAGTGCCACTTAATGTCCCATTTTGGATCTACATCATGATTTTATTTGTTTCCTGGCATCGGCAGTAAACGACTAATAGCATCTTCCGTGTTAACACTCTCCCTGCAATCTACACCTAGATATCGAATGCTGTCTTTCATCACAACCAGTTAAGATCTTCGCGTGCTGTTGTTCCGGATGGACCTTTCCACTCCTTTTGTCACACTATTGTTCTCTATTCACGATTCTTCTCTATTCATATCGTCATCACAATTTCTGCACAGCATCAAACTGCCTGTGCAATCTATCCGGTTAATGTTTCCGTGCCACTCGCGCCAGAGAGTCATTCTGGGTGCTATGTCGCGCTGGAAATACCAGAGGGCGGATGACACGGGCACGTGATCGCCAAGAGCGCTCTGTCGCGGTCGAGAGAATGACAAGGAAAACAGTTCGAAGGTTAGTGAGCTGCAGCAAGATGATCGAGAAACGTCTTCTGGATGCCAGAGCCCTCGCTGCCGTGGAAGAGATGGACATGCCCGCTGCATGGGGCTGGATAGACGTAGCGACCGAGTCGTCCGTAACTGCAGGCTGGACCTCAAGCTCTTGGAGTGAAGAGAGTTGCTGAAAGAACAGGAGTGAGAGAATTGTGGGAGGGACAAGAGTGAGGACCACGAGAAGCTAGTGCGATGCGGTACGGTCAGCCGGACGTCACTACGGTCAGCGCGGGACGTGGCCGCTGTGTCGACACTACAGCCTGGAGGAGCGGATGGAGTCTCTTCCCTGCCAGAAGTATAGCGTCGCCAGTGCAGGCGGGAGAGGGGCTTTGTATTTCAGTAGGGCATTACCTGACTGATGTAGCTGCAACGGTTGATGCATGGTTGATGAGATGCATTGTGTTGTGTACGAGTTGTGCATTGGATGTATACGCTGCACGGAAGTCTGCAGTTTGTGGTAGTTTGTTGACGGTACATGGGGCGAGCAGGTGTGAGCGCTGGGAGCGAGAGCAAGCTAAATTGCAACTCACACATTGTGATTGTAATGAATTAGTCAAAGATTGATTTTGTATGAACTGTGTCGTGAGCTTAACTCCGTTTTTTATTCAGATTGTACTAAGAATTCATTTTGTCACTTATTCCATGTGAATTGTCCACTGTATGTGTTATTATATAAGATTTTATTACGGTATACGTGTTAGTAGTTTGGCTGAGTGTTGTGGTGGGTATCTAGTGACGGTTGTAGTGGCAGGCAAATGTGTAGTATTCAACTGACTATAGCTAGGAGTTGTCTGTGTATCTTACGTCTAACTGCAGCAGTTGCCTCCCTCTGGTTATGGTCGAGGGTCATGTCTTGTAGATTGTTAATGTTGTTGTCCATATGTGTACCGCATCTTAGGCCAGATGATAGATTTCAGTCCAGTTTACTTTGTAGAAGACATTTTATTCTACTGATTGTTTTGAGCTCTTCTTAAAGACATTTACGGGCTACAGAAGGCTATATTGTTTTACTGAAATTCTGTTTCTGTTCTGTTATTACTTTTCAAATGTTTAGTACATTAATTGTTAAATTGATCCCATGTTTTCTTAACACCCAGCTCGGGCCCCGCTCCACTCATATCCTACGCAATAATTTCGACCATTCGCCAAGTCCTGTGGGCACTCAACGTTGTGATCTCTACTTGAATAGTTCCAGTAACGTTAGGCACACCTTGAGATATCATGTAATCACATTAATCTTCAGCTGTACTAAAAGTACTGAAAATAACATCACATGATGATTAAATTTTAATCAGAAGGTATAGAAATGCTGCTGTATTCGTTTGGGAGCTTTCAGTCAACGTGTTGTTGATGTAACACTTATAATTTCCTTCAACACAGTTTGATCACTGAGGGGGCAAATGTGACTTCAGGCACTGTTATTACAATGTAGCTACGTAAAAGGGTGGTGGCACCTGGGTGTGTTGATGTATTGATCAACTTACGATCGGACTCAACGAGGGTGTTGACAATAATTATGTACACCTTAGGAAGTGGAACTGTTAATTGAACGTAATATCTGTCAAGAAAAACTTATCTCGTGTCAAAATGAACTGAGGCGAGACTTTTGTGAAGTCAGCCGACAGGCCCACTTTCACGTGATGCAATTACAGTCTCCTTGCCTCACGGTCTTTCAAGTTGACACATAATACTGCAAAACAAAGCACTGCGAGAAGTGTGTGTGTGGGCGTTGAGAGCTGGTTTCTCAGGATTGGGCAGGACAAGGTTACGATTGTGGATGGTGCCGTAATCAACTGTCCTCGTTTGCACAACAAATACGTGAACTTTATTTAAAGAAATTAAAATTTTAAAACAATCGCTTAAAAAACACAATCGACTATATGACGGTTGAAGGCCTTATTACAGAAAAAAATAACCTTAAACAACAAACGGCTGAAGGCCTGAATTAGAAGTCAAATGAACAATTCCAAATAGCATATGTTAGGATAAATACTTCGTTTTAAACAAACTGTAACATGTCTGAAGCATTATTATAAAAGAAGTGAAATTATCACTCGGCTGAAGGCCACAAACAATTTCAAATAACAAACGGCTGAAGGCCTGAATTAGAACTCAGGAAAACAATTCCAAATAGCACACATCTCAACAAATACCTTGCATTTAAAACAAATTTGCTTAAAAAATATTGTAACACGGCTGAAGGCCTTATTATGAAAGAAGTGAAATTATTACTCGGCTGAAGGCCATATAAAACTTCAAATCACAAACTGCTGAAGGCCCGAATTAGAAGTCAGAAGAACAATTCCAAATAGCACCTTTAAAATCAATACCTTGCTTTTAAAACAAGTTAGCTTAAAAAAACTTACTGTAACGCGTCTGAAGGCCGTATCACCAAAGAAGTGACATTATTGCTCGGTGAAACCACACCAACAACAATTAGAAAATTACAAATATCCTTAAAACGAACTTGACAATCTAAGGAATCAGGACAAGCGGTTCTCAGCAAGTGTTCCAAGGGTCGGCCTGGAAGGGTAACTCAAACATAAGATAAGGTGAGACAGGCAGCCAAGAGTTGTACTCACGTAACAGGATGGAAGCTCAAACTAGGGGCAGCTTAAGCACCGGCCGACCGACTGATCAATCCGCCTAACTTCCGATCACCGGTACAACGATGGAATGTTTTTAGGCAAGGTCGAAGAGTCAGACAGCAGTACGTCTTCAGAAAACACCCAAGGCCGAAGGAAACACTAGAACCAAGGTAGACGTCCCAAAGAAAAAAGAAAAAAAATTACAGTACAATACAAGAGGCTGTCGAACTACACGCTGTGTCGGACAGCATAAACAGGACGAGGAAAGACACAGTGCCAGAAAAGTACGCTAACCTCCAGAGCAGGTCACTGGGGCGTTAGCGGCCACAAGGCAGAAAATACCGCTGGTTGCACTTCACTAATAAGAATAACACTAAATTCAATGATGAATAACAAATAGAAAAAGACGGCTGCAGTATTTCACCGCCTCGATACACTTCATTCGTTGCCACCAGGCTGAGCGGCCCTGGGACAAACAACCCGCCGACCAAAGGATCTCAGAATTGTCGAGGTTTCATTAGCAGTTAACTCTTCAGTCAACTTAAGCGTCCAGAGTACTGTGTGCAACGAAGTCGTCGCTCTCGCAGCTACCCCTCCTCGATCCAGCAGTGGCAGCACACCGCCAGTGGCCCCAGCTTGCCCTCGCGTTGCGCGGATTTGCTCGCTGCTGCGCCCCCAACCGACCTGATGTCCGTTCACAACTGCCCACTCCACACAACATGACCCGGAAATACTAGCGGTCCCTCCGGAGATAGTACCACAGTACTCGTATCGATAAGTACTGCTGCTGCCACTCACGGACAGGCAAGCCAGCAACTTAGTGACGCTAGTAATTCGAGTAAGAAACGAGATGCAGTAACTATAATGACAAGATGCCGAGCAATAAAGGGCATGAACACATACAGCTCAGGGATGGCGGCGCTGGAGCAGGTAATCTATTCCTCGAGCAAGTCATCAGAGGTGTCTCAGGAGCAGTCACAGATTCTTATGACTGAGTGAGCATAGCGCTACAAGGAAGCAGATCAAGCAGTTTGCTTGTTATATTCTTTTACCTACGATCTTCTGTAACTCCACGCTTTTGCTGTGAAAAATAATTACAAGCGAAAAGTAATGGTTACAGCAGCTGTTCCGCCTTTTTTTAACCCCAGTGTTAGAGTGCGATCGAGAGCCTTGCTTATAATGATTCAAACTTTCTCAGTTGTGGAGATATAGGGCTACCTTGTTGGCCAAGTCAGGGTTTCACAAGCACGAAGACAAGCAGCAGATGTTCTCCATGTGTAAGGGCGGGCATTATCGTGCTGAAATTTAGACCCGGGATGTCTTGAGATGAAGGGTAACAAAACAGGGCTAGAATATTATCAAAGTACTGCTGTGCTGTTAGGGTGCGGCGGTAACAACGCAAATGGTTCCTGCTACGAAATTAAATGGTACGTCACACCACCACTTATAGCTAACGGGCCATATGGAGGGCAACAGTCAAGTTGTATTCTACAGCTCCTCCAGATATATGCTCGCTGGTCATCGGAGGTCAAGCTTCACTAAAGGCAATTCGACTCCAGTCAAAAAGATCCCAGGACAAATATGCCCGACATCACTGAAAACGGGCTGTGTGGTACACAAAGGTCAATGGAAGTCTGCGCAAAGAGGCGCCTTGAGCTCAGCCCCCTTTTTGTTAGCTGTCTACTAATGGTCCTTGCGGTCACTGACACACCATCGATTATAATGAATCCGGGGCTCTGAGTGCCTCTCTGACCATTGCTCGGTCATCACGTTCTGTCGCTTCTCTCTTGAAGCTTTGTACAGCCATCGTTCACCCATTCCTGCCAACATCGCCGAATAATGGCGTCGCTTCTGTTCAGTTGTCGTGCCATGCGCTGATTACTCCGAGCAGCTTCTTTGAATCCAACTACACGTTGGAAGTGGAAGGAAGACAAGGATTTCTGGTCAGATGAGTATCGGGTAATATCAACAGCAGCAGAAAATGGTATAACAGGTGTAGGATTCGTTATGAATAGGAAGGTAGGGCAGAGGGTGTGTTATTGTGAACAGTTCAGTGACCGGGGTGTTCTAATCAGAATCGACAGCAGACCAACACCGACAACGATAGTTCAGGTATACATGCCGACGTCGCAAGCTGAAGATGAACAGATAGAGAAAGTGTATGAGGATATAGAAAGGGTAATGCAGTATGTAAAGGGGGACGAAAATCTAATAGTCATGGGCGACTGGAATGCAGTTGTAGGGGAAGGAGTAGAAGAAAAGGTTACAGGAGAATATGGGCTTGGGACAAGGAATGAAAGAGGAAAAAGACTAATTGAGTTCTGTAACAAGTTTCAGCTAGTAATAGCGAATACCCTGTTCACGAATCACAAGAGGAGAAGGTATACTTGGAAAGGCCGGGAGATACGGGAAGATTTCAATTAGATTACATCATGGTCAGACAGAGATTCCGAAATCAGATACTGGATTGTAAGGCGTACCCAAGAGCAGATATAGACTCAGATCACAATATAGTAGTGATGAAGAGTTGGCTGAAGTTCAAGACATTAGTCAGGAAGAATCAATACGCAAAGAAGTGGGATACGAAAGTACTAAGGAATGACGAGATACGTTTGAAGTTCTCTAACGCTATAGATACAGCAATAAGGAATAGCGCAGTAGGCAGTACATTTGAAGAGGAATGGATATGTAGAAAAAGGGCCATCACAAAAGTTAGGAAGGAAAACATAGGTACAAAGAAGGTAGCTGCGAAGAAACCATGGGTAACAGAAGAAATACTTCAGTTGATTGATGAAAGGAGGAAGTACAAACATGTTCCGGGAAAATCAGGAATACAGAAATACAATTCGCTCAGGAATGAAATAAATAGGAAGTGCAGGGAAGCTAAGACGAAAGGCTGTAGGAAAAATGTGAAGACATCGAAAAAGATATGGTTGTCGGAAGGACAGACTCAGCATACAGGAAAGTCAAAACAACCTTTGGTGACATTAAAAGCAACGGTGGTAACATTAAGAGTGCAACGGGAATTCCACTGTTACATGCAGAGGAGAGAGCAGATAGGTGGAAAGAATACATTGAAAGCCTCTATGAGGGTGAAGATTTGTCTGATGTGATAGAAGAAGAAACAGGAGTCGATTTAGAGGAGATAGGGGATCCAGTATTGGAATTTAAAAGAGCTTTGGAGGACTTACGGTCAAATAAGGCAAAAGGGATAGATAACATTCCATCAGAATTTCTAAAATCATTGGGGGAAGTGGCAACAAAACGACTATTCACGTTGGTGTGTAGAATATATGAGTCTGGCGATATACCATCTGACTTTCGGAAAAGCATCATCCACACAAATCCGAAGACGGCAAGAGCTGACAAGTGCGAGAATTATCGCACAATCAGCTTATCAGCTCATGCATCGAAGCTGCTTACAAGAATAATATACAGAAGAATGGAAAAGAAAATTGAGAATGCGCTAGGTGACGATCAGTTTGGCTTTAGGAAAAGTAAAGGGACGAGAGAGGGAATTCTGACGTTACGGCTAATAATGGAAGGAAGGCTAAAGAAAAATCAAGACACTTTCATAGGATTTGTCGACCGGGAGAAAGCGTTCGACAATATAAAATGGTGCAAGCTGTTCGAGATTCTGAAAAACGTAGGGGTAAGCTATAGGGAGAGACGGGTCATATACAATATGTACAACAACCAAGAGGGAATAATAAGAGTGGACGATCAAGAACGAAGTGCTCGTATTAAGAAGGGTGTAAGACAAGGCTGTAGCCTTTCGCCCCTACTCTTCAATCTGTACATCGAGGAAGAAATGGTGGAAATAAAAGAAAGGTTCAGAAGTGGAATTAAAATACAAGGTGAAAGGATATCAATGATACGATTCGCTGATGACGTTGCTATCCTCAGTGAAAGTGAAGAAGAATTAAATGATCTGCTGAACGGAATGAACAGTCTAATGAGTACACAGTATGGTTTGAGAGTAAATCGGAGAAAGACGAAGGTAATGAGAAGTAGTAGAAATGAGAACAGCGAGAAACTTAACATCAGGATTGATGGTCACGAAGTCAATGAAGTTAAGGAATTGTGCTACCTAGGCAGTAAAATAACTAATGACGGACGGAGCAAGGACATCAAAAGCAGACTCGTTATGGCAAAAAAGGCATTTCTGGCCAAGAGAAGTCTACTAACATCAAATACCGGCCTTAATTTGAGAAAGAAATGTCTGAGGATGTACGTCTGGAGTACAGCGTTGTATGTTAGTGAAACATGGACTGTGGGAAAACCGGAACAGAAGAGAATCGAAGCATTTGATGTGTGGTGCTATAGACGAATGTTGAAAATTCGGTGGACTGATAAGGTAAGGAATGAGGAGGTTCTACGCAAAATCGGAAAGGAAAGGAATATGTGGAAAACACTGATAAGGAGAAGGACAGGATGATAGGACATCTGCTAAGACATAAGGGAATGACTTCCATGGTACTAGAGGGAACTGTAGAGTGCAAAAACTGTAGAGGAAGACAGAGATTGGAATACGTCAAGCAAATAATTGAGGACGTAGGTTGCAAGTGCTACTCTGAGATGAAGAAGTTAGCACAGGAAAGGAATTCATGGCGGGCCGCATCAAACCAGTCAGTAGACTGATGACCAAAGAAAAAAAAAAAAAAACACGTCCTCTGTCAAATGCTGACAACTGCGCATATTGTTCAAGCGCCTGTCTGGGAGGCATAGTTCTTATCAAACGAAGTACATGGAATGAATTGACCAAGACTTCATGCCCCGGTAGAGACATGTCTTCTTTTTACCACCCTTACCAACTGCGCGGTGAAATTGCGCTGCAGTGTCACACGTTCATACATCGGCCGCCACAATTTACAGCTTCGCACTGTCCATAGTCTTATGATACCTGCACGAATATGAATTTGTGACTAATTTGCATCACTTCTACGTGGCCCAACAGCTCTCTTTTTGTCTGAAACAGTATTTCCTGCTCCGACAGGTCTTTACTAAGAAGGAAACTAGATACCATGTAATTTCAGCTAAGCACACAGGATAGCAAATTGGTCACCCGCAGGAAAGATGACCATTAACACCGTCCGAATCATGTATAGTGGCTTCAGGTCGGCGAAGAAGATGTCCACAACTTTCCTCAGCTATGTAGCATAAAGCTGACGGAGCTCATTGAAGGTGAAGTCACGTAGAGCTTGCGAACTGTGGAGTTCCTGACTGCTACGTTCAATCCACTGTTGCAGGTAATACGAAACATGGTGATTTATCAGGAAAAGGGGTGACGCTAAAAGGTAGGACAGATTTATTGGGTTATGTGATGACATCGCTCTTGTAGCAGAACCAGAGGAAGAAATGGCAGTAACTGAGGACATAGCGCAAAATGCAAGTAAGATCGGGTTACGGATTAATGCGTAAAAGACCGAGGTAATGGAGGTATCAAGAGAATCCCCTAATGACGTCCCATTACCGGTAGGGATATGGAAATTTGCTAAAGCGGAAAGTTTAAAATACCTTGGTACATGGATCAATAGACAAAATAATATAAAACAGGAAATAAACCATCGTATTGTGAACGGGTCTAAAACTTATTTCAGACTGAAGCATATAACGTATCCAACAATCTGTCAATTAAAACCAGACTTAAAGCATAAAATGCCGTGATAGTGCCAGTATTATTGTATGGGACAGAAACCCTAAGTACAACAAAGAAGGATGAAGAAAACTGGTTGGTCTTCGAAAGAGAAATTATGAGGAGGATCTTGGGACCTGTCCAGAAAGGGATCTCGCGGAGACGTAGAAAAAACCAAGAATTTTATGAGCTGATGAGGCCACCAAACATTGTTCAAAAACTGAAAGCACCGAGAATAAGCTTGGCAGGCTTCACTGCTAGGAGAGCAGACACCTCTCGGGCAACAGCCGTACTTATGGGAAGACCTGATGGTACCCGTCCAGACTGAAGACCCAGGAAGCGATGGGAGGACGAGCTGCAGAAAGACCTCTGCCAACTAGGAGTCCGTGTCAACTGGATCCAAAGTGCACAAGATTGCCGTCTGTGGAGGAGCAATGTGAGGTCGGCGCATGATCTACAGGGTCCTCCACCGCCGATTTGATTGACTGATTGATTTATCAGGCCATTCAAGCTGCGATAGGTGAGGGTTTGTGAAACTAGGAACGTATGCTTGCAATTCTGTTGTTATAATCTTCGTAAACCGAACTTTAAGAAACAAACAGATTATGTAGAACGGCGGGATACATTTGGTCACCAAGCATGTTATCATCTTGCTCTTTTGCAAGGTTTCTCTATTTGTATTTTTTCGGGGGGGGGGGATGGGGAGGGGACGGTCAAAGTTCCTCTGAATGGCATTGATGCAGTTCGCTACGACTTTCTCTCAAGAGCTAACCTCTTGATTTCACTTCATTTTACAGTAGGACTTAAACACAGTGCGACCGTGTCGCCGTTTGTGAACTCTAGGGCTCCCTGTAGTGTCATGGGAGTCAAGCCCCTGTTGTCTCAATGTAAGTCCCTATCATCCTGTCCCATATTCTTGTTAGAATTTCCACATAGCTCATTTCCTGCCGATTTTGTGGAGAATCTCCTCATTTATTATCTTACCGTTCGCCAAATTTTCATTCTCTTTCTATAGCATCACATCTTAAATGTTTCCATTTTCTTTTCCTCTTTCCTCACAATCTGTGGCTCAGTAGCGTAAAGCGCTGTACCCCATGTGCACAGTCCGCCGCTCGTGGTCTCGCGGTAGCGTTCTCGCTTCCCGAGCACGGGGTCCCGGGTTCGATTCCCGGCGGGGTCAGGGATTTTCACCTGCCTCGAGATGACTGGGTGTTTGTGTTGTCCTCACCATTTCATCATCATCCCGAAAAGTGGCGAAATTGGACTGAGCAAAGAGTGGGTAATTGTACGGGCGCTGATAACCACGCAGTTGAGCGCCCCACAAACCAAACATCATCATCATCCCCATGTGCACATTCTCAGACCTTTCTTCCCGAAATAGAGCTGTTATTTTATATTAGTAAACATCTTTTTCACATGAATGCCCTCTTCGTCCGCCATAGTTGTTTTGCTTACGAGATAGCAGAAATTCTTCACTTCTTCAGGGTTGATGGTAAGCATCTCACCAATCTCATTTCTGCTACAACTCATTATTTTCATATATCATCAGCTTATTCTCAGTCCATATTCTAGGGTCAGTAGACTGCACATTTTACTCAGTATGTCTTGTAATTATTTCTCACTTCGACAGACAGCAACGTCATCAGCGAATCTTACCACTGTTATTCTTTCACCATGACTTTTAATTCCAGTCGTCAAACTTTCGTATCCGTAATTTCTTCTTAGATTTAAAGATTGACCAGTAGGGGAGAAATAATCATTCCAGATTTATACCTTTCTAGTACGAGCTCTTCTTTCATTCTTATTGTTCCTTGTTCTTCAGAACAAAGGACGAATTCGTCCTTACCTATAATTTACATCCATTTTATTCAGAATTTCACAGATTCAAATGCTTTTTCTAGGTCAACGAATCGCATGTAAGTGGCTCGTTTCCTTTTATCTCTTGTAAAAAGTGAAGTAAAAGCCACTTTATTGCGTTTGGCCCTAGAGGGGGTGAACTGGATCGAGTGACCGCCGTGTCATCGCCCGGCAACGTCATCGGCTGCGGTATGGTGGATCTTAGAACCGCTACTGATCGGTCGAGTAGCTCCTCAGTTGTTCTTACGGGGCTTAGTGCGTCCCCTGTCAGTCATGCCAGCAAGGAAAAATCGCTGGAGTACGGGAATCGCACCTGGGTCCTCCACAACCGCGCTGACATCTGACCTCTCAGTTACGGAGACGGACTTGCTTGCAAGGTGCACCACTCCAAGTGCCCTTTGGATGCAGTCTCCTTCGCAGTGTTAGCTCGGAAACCGATTGACACTAACTTCCAGTCACAGACAGCTTCAGTTCCTGTGAGGCTTTTTAGCGATCGCAATTGAGAAGGCGTGCGGCAGGATATTTTTACTAATGCCTTTCTTACATCGTGGTACCTGGTTTTCAGTGGTGTACCATTCCTCTTATCTACGGGGTGCCTATGGGCAAAGCCAAATACCAATGCTCTTTTCTGTCACTATGCCACGTCACCAAGCAGATCCATCTTACGGGACATGTAACCGATAGGCACGAATGATGGGACACAGCATCTCCGAGGTAGTGGTCAAGTGGAGATGTTCCCGTACGACCATTTCGCGAGTGAACCTTGAATATCAGATACCCGGTAAAACATCATATCTCCGACATCTCTGAGGCCGCAAAACGACCCTGCAGAACGGGACCAACGACGACTAAAGAGAATCGTTCAGCCTGAGAGAAGTAAAACCCTTCCGCAAATTGTTACAGATTTCAGTGCTGGACTATCAACAAGTGTCAGCGTGCGGCCCATTCAACAAAATATCATCGATGTAGGATTTCGGACCCGAAGGCCCACTCGTATACCCTTGGTGACTGCATGACCCATGGCTTTACGCCTCGCCTCGGCCCATAAACGCCGACATTGGACTGTTGAGGACTGGAAACATGTTGTCTAGTCGGAAGAGTCTCGTTTCAAATTATATCGAGCGGATGGACGTGTACGGGGAAGGAGACAACCTCATGAAACCATGCACCTGCGTGAGAGCATGGGATTGTTCATGCTGGTGGAGGCTCTATAATGGTGTGGGGCGTGTGCTGTTGGAGGGATATGGGGCCCTTGGTACGTCTAGACACGACTCTGATAGATGGCTCCTACGTAAGCATCTTGTCTGTTCACCTGCAACAGTTCATGGCCATTCCGACGGACTTGGACAATTCCAGCAGGACAATGCGACATCCCACACGTCCAGAATTGCTATAGAATGACTCCAGGAACAATATTCTCAATTTAAACACTTCCATTGGCCACCAGACTCCCTAGACAAGAACATTATTGAGCATATCTGGGATGCTTTGCAACGTGC
This sequence comes from Schistocerca cancellata, assembly GCF_023864275.1. Classification (NCBI taxonomy): domain Eukaryota; kingdom Metazoa; phylum Arthropoda; class Insecta; order Orthoptera; family Acrididae; genus Schistocerca; species Schistocerca cancellata. The sequence continues at coordinate 626,833,909 of NC_064626.1, read as the reverse complement.
TGTTCAGAAGAGATCAACACCGCCTCGTACTCTTACGGATTTGTGAACAGCTCTGCGGTATTCATGGTGTCAGTTCTCTCCATCACTACTTCAGACACTAGTCGAGTCCAAACCACGTCATGTTGCAGGACTTATGCATGCTCGCTGGGTTCAAAAATGGTTCAAATGGCTCTGAGCACTATGCGACTTAACTGCTGAGGTCATCAGTCGCCTAGAACGTAAACTAATTAAACCTAACTAACCTAAGGACATCACACACATCCATGCCCAAGGCAAGATTCGAACCTGCGACCGTAGTGGTCGCTCGGCTCCAGACTGTAGCGCCCAGAACCGCACAGCCACTCCGGCCGCCGTGCTCGCTGGGGCTCTACAAGATATTAGGCAGGTGTACCAGCTTTTTGGATCTTCAGTGGAAATAACTGGTGTCCGTGGATTTAAGATTTACATGGGACTATCCCTCGTTCATCAACAGAAAGAAGGGATAGTGTCTTGTAAGTCAGGGATATATGCACATAGGTTTTTGAAATAGGCTCCTACTATGTCAGCACACAATACCAGATTCCTCGCAGTTCACGTTCGTCAATCCCCCTGGAACGCCAAAACTGGTTGCGTAAAGAAATTAAAAGCAAACAGGCGGCTGCAGATGTTTTAATTTTCATTTCAACTACTTTTTGTCTCTGATTAGATTATGACAGTTGAAACAGCAAGGGAACGTGTTTACTAAAGGGTGAAGTAGTAGGTCGCTGCAGTGTTAGAAATGAGTCAGAAATAGCGTTCTTGCAACGTTAAGTATGGCCGTAAATTGTTTCACAATGGAGCGCAGGATTTTTCTTTGTTCCTGATAACCTATAAAGCTTCGCTAACTAGTCGGCTGTGGAATGCGCGCCGGAGGAGAGCTACAGAGCTGTAACCGATCGACAGAATATTGGCCACAATACAGCAATCGGTGAAGCATGCAATATTTGTTGCAGCCGCCGCGGATCGGCGCCGGCGGTCGTCGGGCTGATTGGACCTTGCTAGATCGATCGCGGAATTACCTAACGCGGCCGGAGGAAATTGAGAGCGCGCTCCCCTAAAGCGCAGCTTCGGCGTGCGCCAGACAAATGCTTTACACCGGCCGCCGCCTCCGGCTGCGCGGTTGCTCACTCTCCCAGTAGTGCCCCCCCCCCCACCCCCCCACTCGCTCACTGCGCTTCTCAAATCCCTGCAGATCGCAGTTGATGTTACGAGTGCGTCCAATTAGGTCGCCCGTGTCCTTAACCAACTCTCCTGGCCTCTAAATTCTTCCAGAGCTTGTGAATCTTGGCCTCGGCCTACCGATACATTTAAACGTCGCTTTGTATCGCCCAATCCGCTGCGCGCTCTGGGCGCTTTCTCGGCGGCTGCAGATTTGCGGCCGGAAGCAGCGCTAACGCCGCTGCCGATGAGGGCTTTGGGCTCGCGCCGGCCTGATCCCCTAATTACAGCACTCGCACTGGTCCGTACTTTACTGAAATCCTCCTGCAAATCGATGTTTAAATACAGGCATTAGCGGGCAACAAAATGTTCACCTGGAATCTCTGATACCAGCTACACAGTGCAGCACAGCAAACAGAACTTCCGAGTTGCGATGTAGAACAATAACCAGGGATGCCACAATAAATATATCCCGTTCTATGGTTTATTGACACAACACTGATACAAATAGTTCTATTACAAGCGCCAAGTAGTAGATGAAGTCTTTATGGAAAATTATGTAAACTGATGTTGGTTATACCAACGACAAGGAAGTGCAAGTGAAATGCAGAATTCCGGCAGAATCACAAATTCGTTGAATACTAAGCATAGTGAACATTGCAGTCAAAGTTCCAGCATAGCATTCGGATTCTAAGTCCACACCGCAGCCGATTCAACATCGAAAAGTAGGTTCACCGCAACGTAGCACTCGCGAGTGTGGAGAAGAGCATAGCACCAGAATGAGATTTTCACTCGGCAGTGGGGTGTGCGCTGATATGAAATTTCCTGGCAGATTAAAACTGTGTGCCGGACCGAGACTCGAACCCAGGACCTATGCCTTACGAGGGCATAACGCCATGGCTGGGGGCGAACATGATATGGTGTAGACTTGGACATAAGAAGTCACCCTCATTCTGCCAATGGCCTTGCCAAAGAAGGTGGAAAGGTGGAGGAGTGAACAGAGTTTCAGGGTACTCTCTTGTCCTAGGGGTGCGAAACTGCCCCAGATGGCGGAAGAATCAACAAGGATCAACGGCATGGGGATGCAGAAGGCAATGGAAACCATTGCATTAAAGAAACGTGACATAAATCCACAGGACATGTGGCCCGTAAGTGAAGAATTGACATGATGATCTATCCTTTAGCAAAAGATTCATGAATAGTCCCCCGTTCGGATCTCCGGGAGGGGACTGCCAAGTGGGAGGTTACCATGAGAAAAACAGTCAACGAAATAATAACGTTCTACGAGTCGGGGCGTGGAATGTCAGAATCTTGAACATGGTAGGGAAACTAGAAAATCTGAAAAGGGAAATGCAAAGGCTCAATCTAGATATAGTAGGGGTTAGTGAAGTGGAAAGAAGACAAGGATTTCTGGTCAGATGAGTAGAGGGTAATATCAACAGTAGCAGAAAATGGTATAACGGGAGTAGGATTCGTTATGAAATCAGATAATCGATTGTTAAGCATACTCACTAGCTGATATAGACTCAGATCACAACATGGTAGTGATGAAGAGTAGACTGAAGTTTAAGACTTTAGTCAGGAAGAGTCAATACGCAAAGAAGTGGGATATGGAAGTACAAAGGAAAGATGAGATTCTCTTGAAGTTCTCTAAGGCTATAGATACAGCAATAGGGAATAGCTCAGTAGGCAGCACAGTTGAAGACGGATGGACATCCCTAAAACGGGTGACAACCGAAGTTGGGAAGGAAAACATAGGTACAAAGAACGTAACTGCGAAGAAACCATGGCTAAAAGAAAAAATAATTTAATTGATCGATGAAAGGAGGAAGTACAAAAATGTTCCGGGAGCCTCAGGAATACTGAAATACAAGTCGCCGAGGAATTAAATAAATAGGAAGTTCAAGGAAGCGAAGACGAAATGGCTCCAGGAAAAATATGAACAAATCGAAAAACAAATGATTGTTTGTAGGACCGACTCAGCATACCGGAAAGTCAAAACAACATTCGGTGACATTAAAAGCAAGGGTGATCACATTAAGAGTGCAACGGGAATTCCACTGTTAAATGCAGACGAGAGAGCGGATAGGTGGAAAGAATACATTGAAATATGAGGGTGAAGATTTGTCTGATGTGATAGAAGAAGAAACAGGAGTCGATTTAGAAGAGATATCGGACCCGGTATTAGAATCAGAATTTAAAAGATCTTTGGAAGATTTAACAGCAAATAAGGCAGAAGGGATGGATATCATTCCATCAGAATTTCTAAAATCGTTGAGGGAAGAGGCAACCAAACGACCATTCATGTTGGTGCGCAGAATGTGTGAGTCTGGCGACATACCATCTGATTTTCGGAAAAAACATCATCCACACAATACCGAAGACGGCAAGAGCTGACACGTGCGAGAATTATTGCCCAATTAGCTTAACAGCCCATGCATCTAAGTTGCTGACAAGAATAATAAACAGAATAATGGAAAAGAAAATTGAGGATGCGCTAAGACCTGGGAAAAGCGTTTGACAATATAAAATGGTGCAAGATGTTCGAAAGATTGAGGAAAATAGAGGTAAGCTATAGGGAGAGACGGTTGATATACATACAACATGTACAACAGCCAGGAAGGAATAGTAAGAGTGGACGACCAAGAAAGAAGTGCTCGTATTAAAAAGGGCGTAAGACAAGGATGTAGTCTTTCGCCCCTACAGTTCTATCTGTACATGAAGGAAGCAATGATGGAAATAAAAGAAAGGTTCAGGAGTGGAATTAAAATTCAAGGTGAAAGGATTTCAATGGTACGGTTCGTTGATGACATTGATATCCTGAGTGAAAGTGAAGAAGGATTACATGATTTGCTGAATGGAATGAACAGTCTGATGAGTACAGGGTATGGATTGAGAGTAAATTGAAGAAAGACGAAGTTAATGAGAAGCAGTAGAACTTAGAACAGCTAGAAACTTAATATCAGGATCGATGGTCACAAAGTAGATGAAGTTAAGGAATTCTGCTGCCTAGGCAGTAAAATAACGAGTGACGGACGGAGCAAAGAGGACATCAAAAGCAGACTAGCAGTGGCAAAATGGGCAGTCCTTTCCAAGAGAAGTCCACTACTATCAAATATCGGCCTTATTTGAGGAAGAAATTGCAGAGAATATACGCCTGGAGTACAGCATTGTATGGTTGTGAAACATGGACTATGGGAAAACCGGAACAGAAGGGAATCGAAGCATTTGAGGTGTGATGCTACAGACGAGTGTTGAAAATTACGTGGACTGATAAGTAATGAGGAGATTCTAAGCAGAATCGGGAAGGAAAGGAATATGTGGAAAACACAGGTAAGGAGAAGGGGCAGGATGATAGGACATCTGTTAAGATGAATGACTTCCATTGTAGTAGAGGGAGCTGTAGAAGGCAAAAACTGTAGAGGAAGACAGGAATTGGAATACATCCAGCAAATAATAGAGCACGAAGGTTGCAAGTGCTACTCTTTGATGAAGACATTAGCACAGGAGAGGAATTCGTGGCGGGTGCATCAAACCAGTCAGAAGACTGATGACTCCCCCCCCCCTTCCCTGCCAAAACAAAAGACCTCGGCAGTGGAGCAGAAGGAGCCAGCGACATGTCTTCATCTTCACCCGGACTTATTCGCGGTTTGTGACGTCTCGGGTAAGCTGCACTTGTTGATAAGCTGACTGTGGTCAAAGGTATGATTATGTCTTGTGATACATTGAGTGGCTGTCTTGGGGTAGGATGGGATTTTGGTGACTAGCAACTGTGGTGCGGAGAGGGGGATGGATAAAACTGTTAGGAAGCTAGACAGGGATGTAGTTCATTGGACTGTCACAGAACCGCCTGGCCCAGAAGCTGCACCTAGAAAACCTTCCGGCACCCCTGCTGGATGTTTGTTTCATGAATCTAGACTGGTTGCCGGCCAAATCCTTTCGCCCACACCAAGGTAGCAGGGCGGAACTTGAAAGCAGGCAATGATAGTGCTGGCCGTGGAGTCGACGTTAGCAGGCTCAAGAGGGTCCAGGGCTTCCGTCTGTTGAGAAGTTCCACAGGACTTTTGTCTTCGATGGACACGGATCTGCAATTGCTCACAAAATGTTAGTGATGCATCGGTGGAGTGATCCTGGAGATATATCTTCACCTGACTTTTGAAAATTCGGACCATCCTCTAGGCTTCCCCATTAGATTGTGGATGGAACTGGAGTGTTGGAACGTGGCAAATGCCATACTGGGCACAGAAACCACGAAACTCCCCGCAAAAAAATTCATATGTTGTGATGGTGTCGGTAGTTGACGTGTCTTTGCAGCGGACATTGTATGGAAATCGGGAGTACGCATTAACGACTATCAATAACATGGTGTTAAACACAGGCCGGCAAAATCAGTCAGTATCCGCGAGCACATGGTGGCCGAGAAGCAAATAAATGTCATGGGGCTGCGTGCTGGCTTTGGCAGGACGGACATAGTGAGTCGTGCAATCTCCTGGTTGATGCCTGGCCACAAAATGAACCTGCGAGCCATGAATTATTTCGTGATATCTCCCAGTAACCTTTGAGCAATAGTTGCAGGGCGTGCAGACGTAAAGAATAAGGGATGACGTGGGTGTCCCTCGTCGAAAACGAGTAGAATTACTCCGTCGGTCAACATGATCTGATGGTGGGCGTTGAAGTACTGACGGAATGCCGCCGCAGTCGCGGGAGGTTGTCGTTCGGGTCATGTGACTCCGGACTTGTTGGGGTACCTCGGCATTATCGATTGCGTCTACGTCCCGGGAGCTGGTGATGGGAAAAGAATCTTCTGCTTCTTTATCGATTTTGAAATCTGGATCGGGTCCCCTTGGAAGGCGGGAGTGGGCATCAGCGATGGCATGCTGAGGCGAGTTGCGAAAGTAAATCTCATTCTGGTAGCGTGCCAAAAATAAAGCTCAGAGCTGGAGGCGGTGAGCAGTCCTGTCTGGAATCTTTGAAGCTAGACTGAATAAGACGATCAGTAGCTTATGGTCTGTGATGATGTGAAACTTCGTGCCACAAACAAAAATGTGTAATTTCTTTAATGCGAAGATAATGGGCAGCGCTTCTCTTTCCATCTGGGAGTACCTGCGTTTGGTATCAATGTTTTTAGTGCATAGGCCACAGGGTGCTAAGATCAATCCGCCAGCCTGTGTGCCAGGACGGCTTCGACGCCTGTGTCATACGCATCTATTGCAAAAATTATCTGCTTGTTAGAGCAGAACGTGCGGGTCACGGGGCCATTACAACAACTGGGATTTCAACCTGTGAAAGACGCTCTCGCAAGCTTGTTTCCGGTGGAAAGACATCTTTTTTTTTCATAACTGAGATGAGGGGGCGGTATCCGTTGCTGCTGCAAGTAAGAACTTTCGGTAATGTATCTTCCCCAGAAAAGAACGAAGTTGCTTAAACGTTGTTGGTCTGGTGTGTTTGATTACTGCTTCGACATGTTTATCCAGAGAACGAATGCCTGAGCTCGAAAAGATGTTGCCGAGGTTCTCAATATCAGTTGCGAAAAAAAAAAAAAAAAAAAACATTTTTCTTTCCTGCCTTATAGGCCAGCCTTCCTTAAGACACAGAATAAAGTTTTCAGATTGCGAAGATGTTCCTCCGTGGTTCTCCCTGTAACTATCATGTCGTATAAACAGTTAATGCATCCATCCACTTGCTAATTGTTCCAAAAACCGTTGACAAATGGCCTGTGCTCTTGCTGTAACAAACATTAGGTATTTCAAATGATTAACTCCATGCAGCGTGTTAAGTGTAAGAAACTGCCGAGATTCTGTATCTAGGGCAAGTTGGAGGTATGCATCACCTAGGTCTATTCTAGACAAGAGGTTTCCACATTTCAATTTTGACTGCAATTCTTCCGGCTTTGAAATAGATCTTGTCTCAATCTCTGAATGGGCATTCACAGTTACCTTAAAATCGCCGCACAGGCGGGTCTTTCGCGATGGCTTTTGCACTAAGACAATTGAGGTAGCCCACTGACTCGAAGGAATAGGTTCCAGAACTGTAATTGCAGTTAGGCGATCCATTTCTTCCTTTGCTTCTCTGAAAGCTAACGGAACGTCGCGGGCTCTAAAGTATCGAGGCCGTGCATTATGTTTCAGTGCGAGGTGCGCCTCAAAATCCTTTGCGCTGCCAAGTTTGGGGGTGAACAGGTCCGCGACACATGCACATACACATACATACAGAAAACAGAGCACACGCTACGAAAATGTGGAATATGTGGGGTGGAGAAGACTGGATACAATGGAGTACAGTGCTATAGCATGCCTCCAGTTCAGTGCATTTCTGCTAGGTATTGGCAGCTGTATTACAATTACAAGCAATTTAAGAACATGGAACGATAGGTTATGTCATGTTCGCATTGGTAGAACTGACATGAAATCGGTAGAATTGCGAAGAATACGTATAAATTGAGGGAAAATACTCCGAAATGCAGGGAAATTGAGGAAGTACTTGCGTGTCTTCCGGCTGGCGCAGAACAATTTGTACATGGGAAAAAATATGAAGTTGTGGCCGAGCGGTTCTAGGAGCTCCAGTCTGGAGCCGCGCGACCGCTACGGTCGCAGGTTCGAATCCTGCCTCGGGCATGGATGTGTGTGATGTCCTTAGGTTAGTTAGGTTTAACTAGGTCTAAGTTCTAGGGGACTGATGACCTCAGATGTTAAGTCCCATGGTGCTCAGAGCCATTTGAACCATTTTCAACAAGTATGCGATAGCAAGAGGAATCCGAGAAAACGTCGACATGGAGGCAAAGGGAACCAGGAAAACAGTCACGTTTTTGCGTCGAGGCAGCATTCTACAGTATATCAGATAACAGTGATACACGCGAGTTGACTACTGTATTTGACTCTTTCCAGGAAGACAGAGATCTGCCTCTAAGCTTACTTGCATCTGCGATAACGGATGACATAGAGTGGTCTGTTGAGATGGAGTTATAACTTGTACGATTTAATGGTAGACTGATGATGCATTCTAGAGGGAGAGAGGGAGAAGTTGCTGCAGGTCATTTAACGATTTTTTCCTCATGTTCTGTCAGGATGCATCAGTTGTGTGACATAGCCTGTGTTCGGCTCGTACACAACAGCGTGTTCTGTGAGGGTCTTAGAGCAGTGTCTATTTGCGATCGTTACCAGTAAACCTCTCGGTCATAACTGGACTTCCATGTCATGTGCGATGAAACGTGACACATTCCTCTAAACGAACGAAGATTTATGCGATGTACTCCATTCCCCTGTCGCATCTTGGGTGTAAAATCGATCCTTCAGTCTCATAACTTAGCTAGCGATAGGTGTTTGTGAGGCATTGAAATCCCCGTGCATACATATGCGTGACAGATGTGCTGTTTATAGAATTAGTGGCGGCATGACTTGTGATTTCACATGTCGGGCGCTGCTGCTATGCATTTATCTGTTTCTTGTAAGAGGTATTCTCCGTTACTAACAATCATTTTATATAGGACTGATGTGGGCATAGTGTAATTTCTGAACCGTGATCGGATGTTAACAGTGGACGCTATACATCTCTAAAAAGCTATATTATGCATGTATCACACAGAGCCGTTGTTTTAAGGAAGTATTTTTCGTTTTACAGTTTGTTATCATAGTTTATTGTAGAAGAACCGGCAAAAAGGATGTATATCATGCGCTAGAAATATATTTCTTACATAGGAATATTAACAACGCTGAAATCCATACGACTGATAGATTGGAAACTCAAGCGATCTAACATTATAGCCTGCTTTAAGTGCAGAACGACTTAGGAGTGCATGTGTCTATGTTCTCTCTTGCCAATACCCTCCTGGTACTGATCCCAGACACTAGAACAATACTTTAAAAAGGATAGCGCAGTTGATTCACGTACAATGCTTCAAAATCCATCCGTCTGGAGCTCCGTCATGTGTAAAAATCACCCGTTCCTTGTTCTTCTTAACCGTCTGCTATTACATCACAACACTTTCTAATCTGTTACTATACATCGATAAGGAGTGCTAACCTCCTCGAATTGGGCGCATCTGTAGAAATCTTGTGCACTTGGATGGGCGAGGACTCGGCAATTTCCATTTATTCACGAGACGCGGTATGTAGCGGTCTACTTCTAGTCGATTGCATATTAAATCGGTAACGGTGATGCAGGGTGGGTTGGTCAAACACAGTGCGAGGGGTCTCTGAATCTCTAATTTTATCCTAAGACTATAAGAATGCTCAGTGACTCCCATCCGCATAAAGGTAGATCGTAAATTAAGCACCATGCTCGAGGTGATAGAAATATGTAGAGCACTGTCTGGTATACTTCGATGATGTATGTCTTTGAGAATTAACAATGAATGGACGTACTGCACAGTCATCTGTCTACATTCGCAATGATACTCGCCAATTAGGGAAGGGGTGGTTTAGCTATGACACTGAAATTGGGAAAGACGCTGCCGCATCATTGGTCGGTGTTGAAATTACTGTAAAATTGCTAAAATTGTTCGTACTACCAACTGTGATGCTTATTATTACGGTAAATGGACGGTGTCTTTTCCGTCCCATCTGTCCACTGGTACACTGTTGGTTACCACATTATGATTGACTGACATCGCTCGTTTGAGTTGGATTAACAGTTTTAGTGGAGGGGCCACACTTTCTGGGGATGTCTATCACTGAAACAGTGATTGCGTACATGACTACAGTACGAGGAATCAGTCGGAATGGAATGCAGAGCCATCAACTATTCCGTACTGTGAAAAATGAGTTTCAATGTAGGGGTCGTCAATAACCTTTAGACAGCAGTTAGAAAACTCTCCAAAACGCCGCCAAACCCTAACTGTTTCCTAATGTTGTACCTGTCTTTTATTTAAAATCATGCAGTGTGTGTGGCGTGTTATGGTAACAGCAGAAACAAGATGATTTATACCATGTGACGTCTAGTTTTCTGTGAGAAGAAATGGATCGGGACGTGTTAAAGTCAGATTATAACCTGACACAGACCTCTAAGTTATGGCAGAAAAAAACAAAATGTATGGCAGTGTACAAAGCATGTTGCAGCAGAAAAAAAATGTTTCAAACAATTACACAGGGTCACAGGGAGGGTCTCTTCGACTTATAGTATAGTTTGTGAGATATGGTCATCCTCCCACTGTACAGGATATGCAACTTCACACTGGTCCTTGCAATGGATCAATAGCTGTATATTTAACAAGACTGTCACATTTGTTTGATGCCGGAACGCAGATGGTATTTGTTTTCGATATAATGGAGGAGAGCTATGTGGTAAAAATCTTATCGAGTTCTCTGTCGGATGAAGTTAGTGGAGCTTTTATGGTTCGTAATTTTTCTCTGTTGGATGGTACAGAATAACGAGGATAGCATGTTGGGCTGATAGACGTGAATGGGCCCTGAGGGGTGCGAATCTGCTTCGGACAGCAGTATTGGTTTGTAGTTTGGATGCACAGCACAATACAGCAGCAAAATCTTCATCTTCCCTCAATTCCCATACTGTCTTTTATACTACCTCACGTTGCAGGAGCAGGATTCGTTTGGCGCTGACGTTACACATCGAACACTGTTGGCAGAGCTACGACAAGATATTCTCATTTCCACCGAACGGTCAAAACGCGGCCCTGTCACACTAACTCAGGTCACTCTGTTTTTGCACGGGTTGCTTCTCTCTGACTTCTGCTCAGCTCCGACTTAAATTGGAACAATCACATGCGCAAAGCTCCAGAAATGGCAGCAGTTGTACGAGGCATAGGTACTATCTACAATTTTACTGTAGCTGATAGGCTAGGAGAAGGTGACTCATTTCGGGATATGAGAGCGCCAGAAATATGATTCACTAGTGACAGTAATCATTAAAGGACTTCTCCGTACGATCGAACGCAGGTAAGTGGTTGAATGGAAAGACTTGATTCCTAATCCCAGACAGCATCTCTACTGGAGAGTGTAACACTAGAGATCTGAAAAGCCTGTGTACATTTCTTGCGACTTCAAACAGCACTCCATCTATGGTTTGTGATCCTTCTCAATCAACCTTCGCCTGTAACCCGCTGGATATATCGCAGAACCTCTGACATAGCATCGAGACAGAATACGATACAAATACTGGAGAAATATTTAGCGGCGGCATGATGGAGATGAAAATACCGAATTCATACCACGTTCCTTAGCCAAATCACTTTCAAAATTCAGTGATTGTATCACGAGGTTGCATCGTGGGCTACATGTAACTGCGTAACTGCACTGTTGGTCTGATAATATAAACTCCAGTGATCATTGTCTATATTCAGTGTCATGGTATTTGTCTTAAAAAACCGATTCATTTGGAGGTAATGCCATAAGTCGATAAAAAGTCGGAATAGCTTTTATCATGGATACCTGTGTGCACCTGTAGAATCAAGACCGCTTGTGGTGGTTGCGATAGTGTTTTTTAACATCAGGCAATTTGTACGACGGTTACGCCTCTCTTTCTAAGACACAGTGGTCGCACTTGCAGGAAAAACTTATGAGACATATCCTCTCATCGCTGATTTTCTCTCACTATTATTTCGTATCGATAGCAATCAGTTATTGGCAGAGTATTATACGTAGCAATAGAGTATGCATGATAATGTCACATTGAGCATCAGGCTTGTATAGTATGTGTTTGTGTTCCGACATATGCAAAGGAAATGACAATGTCCAGCCGTAATGAAGGTATGGATTCGACGTGGAATACTGTGACAGTAAAGGGAAGATAATGTCAAGTCATAAGAATGGTACAGATACTTCTATTTCCAGAGCCACGGCCGTCAACAGGGTGTATTTTCGATACTTCACTCATTGTCGAATGTCATCCAATTGAGACCGTGATTGTAATATTAAACTGTAAGTACATGGATCAAATATATATGTGGCCGGTTTTCCTAGATCGATTATGTGTACGCATGATTAGTGTGAAGCGTCCGCCTGCTTAGCTGGGTGGTAACATGTTCGCCTCCCATGCCAGCGGGCTCAGGTTCGATTCCCGGGTGGGTTGGCGATTTTCTCCATTCGGGGACTGGCTGTTGTATTGTCCTCATCATCGGTTCATCCTCATCACCGCCGCGCAAGTCGCCCAATGTGGCGTCGAATGAAATAAGACTTGCACTTGGCGGCCGAACTTCCCCGAATAGGGGCCTCCCAGCCAACGATGCCATACACCCATTTCCATTTTTTTGGCGTGAAGCGCCGGTAACCTGTGGCGGGAATGATTCACGTTTCTAGCCAATGGTAAGATTTGCGAAAGGAGAGACCTGTTGAGGTGTAGGAATGTAGCTGACTTAAACGTGTCGTCCCCTACACGGAAGGATAGCGAACCAATACTTAATACGTGTTGGACGTCTTTCGTGATCGCGTGGAAATTTGAGAAGATTCAATACGGATGTGTGTTTGCGCTGGACCATTATTCCCCCCCATGTGAACTGTGTGCTTGACTGCTTCTGCACAACTCGCGCCTTTGAGAACTTTTAACATTGCAGCGCGTCAGCAATTGTGAATAATTTAATGATTATAAGGAATCCGCCTCGACTGTTCTGAAGACGGTGTGGTTATCCTCGCCGAAACCTAGGTCAACATCCTCTTTCTATTTGCAATCGAGGCGGATTCTTTATGATCATTAAATTCGCGCCTTTATTTAGTTGAGGGAACATCGATTGTGGTGTGTGCATCTAGCAGGCGAAAAGTGAAAGTCGGTTTTTTGGTTCGCAAGAGGTGAGAAACACCTTAGTTGACTTTGTAAATTACAGGGATGATGTGGAATCTGTTATATCACCGACATGGGTAATCCTTGGTGGAAATATCAGTTTCCTCTTTTTTCGAGTTTTGACGTAAGGGTCTTCGCAAAAGGGATAAGTTGCTAGTTACTCAATGATTTACAGCACACTTCACCCCACTAAAGTTTCGGGTTTATAGAGAAATAATATCCAGTTTATATCTTTGGAATTACATTGCGCAAGTGGTACTGCTATGCAAACTATAGTGGAGAAGTATCAGGAAAATGGTATGATATTCTGACAAACCATTAGAAATTGTTCTTGTAATCCCAGAGTCCGAAGATGGTTGTAGAAAAGCAAGCAAGCAGGTCTGGACCAGAAACAGTAACGTCTTTGTGCCAAGGGGAACCAACCCAGCCTTTGTACAACAGTTATGAGAGTGACTTCGGTCCATTGAGGGTGCTCTGGTCAAGCGTCAGGAGTGGTTGACCACCTGACCTCGCGGGAAAATATTTAGTGCAGCAAGGAGTATACCTACAGTGCATGTACTTATGCTGTCTGTCTTTGCGGTGTATGTACAAGTGTCTGGCAGTTGATAGCTATATGAATTATGTAAAAGGGGTGATTTTGCATGGTGCAGGATACGAATTGTATGTTTAGTACATCGGTACAGTATGCAGTGAAATATTGCTTGGTTGGAGATGGGCTTCACGCTCTAATATTCAAACTCCTGTCCTCAGTGGCAGAGCAGTGTAATGGAGTAAGCGCTTTCTGTATCTGACGATCTGTAGGCCACTTTGCAGGATTTAATTGTCGGTGCAATATGGTGATCTATACAAAATAGTTTTTTACTGCTGAACGTCTTGTCTGCAGATAGAAAAAAAAGTCAGACAGTGCTTCCACATCGGCGGTATCAGTAATTCGGTCGGTAAATTCAATAAAAGCCAATCATAATGCTCCATTCATTCACAAGACATCCTTGTGCCAGGACGTGGGAGCGTCTTCAAACTGATTTGAACAAGATGGAGGCAACTATGAAAAGTTTTGAGGAAGCAAGTGTTCAAAGTCAAGTTTAAGCAGACAGCCATCTCTGGCAGGAATGCTGTAACCCATCCACCACTGTGGCGTTAGGACATCTCCAGACCAGTAGCTGTAGGATACCGAAAATTCCCGTCATTTTTTTCTTCTGTAGGACAGTGCTTCGAATTCTGTTTGCGTAATTGTTCTGATTCCCACCTCCCCCCCTCCGTCTGTGCTTAGACAGTGCTCTCTTTCCAAACAACAAGAATGCTTTTATGATTAACGTTGTTTTCTGACTGTGCACAGACATGAAGAAGACTTTTATCGGTGAGAACGTTTAACGTTTCTGAGACGAATTTTGTTAGCAGGATGAACATCTCACAGCAACGCATCAGCCATGCTGAGCAGGTAAGCATGCGTGCATGGCTAGACACAGCTCCCATGTCCTGTTAGGATCGCTAGGAACAATGCATCCTGTGCTATTCTGGGACGCATTGGAACAGATATCTATAGCGCGACCTGTAACGTCAGTATCCACAGGTAGAGAGGTTCTGCTCCAGCAGCCCAGAGGGTGACTTGACTCTCATTTATATAGACATGTGATGTCAATATAACATTGAGAACCTTTTTAGCTACTATGCAAACATCTCTCTTGGCACTCTACCCACACTGCAGCTATTCGACATTGCACCAGCAATGGTCCCTAGGTGAACAAATATTTTGACAGGAATTTGTCAAGTGTATGAATGGGATGCCACTGCCTCATGCTTGCGGGAGCTGAATGGACACCTGTGTGTGGCTTGGCAGCTGACAGTAATGTCGTCACTTCATGGGGGCCGCTGGTGCACCCTGAATCCTGGGGTTGTTTGTGGAGTCAGTGGCATCGGTGCGTGCGCGCGCTGGAACAGTTCACTGATTGGTTGCGTTTTTTAAATGCACCGAGTGTTTGTGCACTACATTATTTTCGGCTGTTTAAGCGTTGTGAGCGTGTCTGTAGGATGTGCAATGCGTTATTTCGACAGTTCATGAGTAGGTTGCCAGTCTGTATGCTGTGAAATGCGTTATTTAGACAGTTTACGAGTCGTTTGCATGTCTGTGTACCAGTGTACTACATTAGTCACGAGTAGTTTGCAGACTATATACAATAACCCCAAGCATTTTAGGATGAGTGTTTTGTATCAGCGTAGTAAATAAACTATGGGAAATTCGCCCCTAAATAAACTGTTCCAAAATAAATACACTCCTTCCTCTCTCCAGCAGCCCAGAACAGGCTGAGTCCTTTTCCCGCTAATATTTACCTCTAGACTGCCATCTTGGATTACATCACAGGAGGGATGATGGCGCCCTATGGTGGCCGTACTGTGTATTTGGAGTCCAGACCTCATAGTGAACACACTGGATGGAGGTACTGTCTCTAACTGTTTAATTAAAGATTGCCTGCAAAATAAAGACTTACATCCATCCTATCCAGCACAGACTAAGTCCTTTTACAGCCAGTTCCTAGGAAGAGGTGGCGGTCGAATGGCTTAGGTTAGTGAAGGTAGCCCAAGTGACCTTTTTCCCGCCATTTTCTTGGGTTAGTGCAGGTAGCCATGGTGTGTTGCATTGTCATGATGGAATTTGAACTTCCTAGCATTTTCTGGGGGAGGGGATGGGGAGGGGAGGGGAGGAGGTTAGATTAGTGGAGGTAGCCCAATTGACCCATCTTACCACCAAAATTTGAACTTCCCACCATGAGGTCATAATGATGTTGCCATATATATCTCTGCCATCTTGGATCCGCCATCTTGAATAAATTTGGCAACAATGCAAGCTGGGTTGGTGCCGCCCTTGTCACACTACTTACAGCATTCATTTCGATACCCAAGACTGGTTTGATTGGTTCAAGCAGGGTGCAGGATGTAGATTAATGGTACAGGGTCCCGCCTGTACTGTTGCTATATCCAAATCGCTACAATATGTTTACATTAACGGCTGCTACATCGATCCACAGCTCCACTTCTTTGCCTGCTGATCGGGTCACTTCAAAGCTTTGTGCTAAGTCCAAAACTTTGTCTAATGACGAGTCTTCGATTTGAAGTGACTCGTGCTGGAAATCCCTGTTTGGATTAACCCCAGATGATTATGTCCCTCATCATGTCTGCTGAATAGGACTTCTTACTTTTAGGGGTAATGGAATGACCTTTTCACCATAAACCTTGCAACACCGCAGTCCATTCTCTGTGAGTCTGGTTTGACTGTTTCTTGCATTGGTAAAATGCTGCCTGTGAGGAAATAGCATGGATATGTCATAGGCAATATGTAATCAGCAACGAACGAATATTTGAATAGGGTAAGCAAAGGGGTCTAAAATTCTGACCAAGACTAAAACAAACATTTTATGGGGCTGGCGACGGTTACCATGAATGTGTGGAAATGCTCCAGTAATCTAGGTTCGTATGCTTCCAGTCTTCTAAAGCCTCATAAAAGGAAAAAAGTCGCCACTTGCTGTGTTGCTTGTGTCTACAGTAAGCTTTAAAGAAGTGGTTGGAGGGTGTTCAGTAGCAGCTTCTGGTTCTCGTCCTGGTGATAAATAAGAAGAGCTACCAATGTAGATGAATGCAGGGTCGTCGCCATTTTACTGTGCCATAGCCCGCTCTACGGTTCATTGACACAAAACTGATAATAAATCTACTACAAGCTTCAAGTTGTAGATGAACTGTTTATGGAAAATTAGTTAAACTGATAATGGTTATACCAATGTCCAGAAAGTGCTAGTGAAATGCAGAATTCCACCAGAATCAAAAGTTCGTTGACGTACTAGGCCTAGTAAACGTTGAAGTCAACGTTCCAGCACAGCATTCGGATTGTAAGCCCAGAGCGCTGCCAAATCCACATCGAAAAGCAGGTTCACCGCAGCGTAGCATTCCCAAGTCTGAAGTAGACGATGAGAACCGGCTTGTAGTTGTCAATAGCGACGTTAAATGATGCTCCATAGTTAATGGGACCGGCGACTGTGGTCACTGTACACTCTGGGTGGCCAATCGCTCAGGGTTATTGGCGGGAAATCACTGTGTTTTGTAGCCCGCGAGCACCCGAAGGTGGCCTGCGATGTTAAGCAGCGGTCCGCTCACGGAGAAGTGCGGCCAACGATGCGTTTCTCGGCCGCGCATAGTGGAGCGCGCCGCTATTCGGTGCGAAGCTTTAATTATGGTGAATATCACAGAATGGTTGTCTGATCTGAGAGAAACAAAAATGTTATAGGACCATATCAGTAAGGTCACTGCATAATATGCAAGACTATTAAGTCATGTGCTAGTGCAAGGCCTTCGGCAGTCAGTTTGATAAGATATAGTAAATTATTTCTGGCCATACTCGCTGCGTTTGGGAACCGTGACTATGTGGATTAAACATTTACTTGTGTAGTCTGCAACCAGTCATTTTTTGTTTTGTTTTAAGTTTTATTTAATGTACCGCAATGTGTGTCGAGCACGTTCTGTGAACTTGAGGCGCTTATGCATACAGAAATTTGTTACTTAAAAAAATGTGTCAACCTAAATGAACATAGACGTTATGTATAATCTTTATTGCTGATGTGGCTGTTAAGGTATTTGGTAGGAAGAAGGGGTGTAGTCGTTGACCAGAATCTGATGTACAGTCACATTTTCTGCTGGGATGGAGCTATGTCTCGGTGTTTATGTTTGACATCACAGCTTGTGCGAGATACAGACAGTTTTGCATGAGCTGTTATGGTCCGAAAATCATTTGACACACTTTTTCTTTTGACAGTGGTTCACTTATAATTTATTCCTCCCAAAGCTTCATTTACAGGTGACGGAGCCGGCCTGGGTGGCTGAGCGGTTCTAGGCGCTACAGTCTGGAACCGCGCGACCGCTACGGTCGCAGGTTCGAATCCTGCCTCGGGCATGGATGTGTATGATGTCATTAGGTTAGTTAGGTTTAAGTAGTTCTAAGTTCTAGGGGACTGATGTCGTCAGAAGTTAAGTCCCATAGTGCTCAGAGCCATTTTTACAGGTGACGGAGTTGTGAGACATTACACTAGGCACTATTTATTTCCGCTCTGGTTTTCGACTTACTTCATTGACAAATTTTTCCATATACATATAAACACTATACACTTAATACGATATGAGGGCTTTGCAGTGTGTGAATGAGCATCGACTACAGCATTTTTTTTTTTTTTTTTGACATCGGTATTTACGATACCCGTCGGTCTGGTAGCCGTTCGTTTCACGTTGGCATATCTTAAATCTATTCCATTAGAACTCGCTGAAGACTACTGACGATTTTTGAGTTCTTGTATTCGGTTCTTTCATTATAAATATTATCTACATATTTTGTATAATCAAAGACTATTTTTATGGGGATTACAGGTGTCGCAAGGGCGAGTGTTTCATTCGAAACGACGCGGTTTGTGAACCGAGAAGATTTTATTGAAGCTGCCCTGTTGTTGTTAGCACAACGCCAACACAAAAACTCGTTCTGAACATTGGAGAACATTTAAACTACAAAACGTACCACTTCACAAAGAGGGCTGACAGACACAGAAGCATTTAATGCGCTTATATACGTTGTACAATCCACAGCGTAGCAACAGGGGCGGTTTACCAGCAGCCGAACCGCTGGCGGCGTGGTAGGGTAAGCCGGCTCGCCATTGGTGTTACCTGAGCAACGGCGTCGCGTTCTTCCGGTGAGCCGGACGTCTAAAGCCACAACTAATTTGAAGCGCGCAGTAGTGGGCGATGCTGGGGCTTGGATCCTGTCTCGCGCTGTGTCTCTGGGCATCGGACTAATTGTGTTCTGCTGAAACAGACAGTCTTTATTATTGCGATGTCAAGTTGGTATCTCTTTCGTCAGTTTACTGTAACACTGGGAGGTTTAATGAACTGTTATTGCTACGAATGAAGTTCAGTTTTCCATTGCCCGACCCTTTCATTCCCCAAGCAACCAATGACAGCTGTTCGCGTAGCAAAAAGCATTTCTACACTTCTGGATTTGGTGAACTACCGTAACCGCGCAACGAAGACGAAGTGTTAAAGGACTTGCTGAAAGACAATGTGGCTCTGCCCATGGACGGACACTGAGGAGCTGATTCATTGCGACGAATCAGCATTCTCACAGCGGTCGTGTGTGCCTGCCGAGTTTCCGACACGCACATGAGGTATTCTAAGAGGAAACACAAGCTGGGCAGAATGGGTCGCTCTCGTTCGCCTGTGGTTGGATTCAGGTTTTCGCTGTTCCCAGCAAGTAACTTCCGATGACGATCACCAGCGTAGGCAGACATACTTCTTGCAATGTCCCGATTGTATGGGATGCACGTTTTACCATGTGACGCAACCGCAAATAGCCTTGTGGAGCGTCGATGCAGCTTCTTGAAGACCACTGTAACATGGCACATAACGGTTTCGTGGATTGACGCCAACGCATTAGTGCTGCTGAGATGAAGCAGTGCATTGAACGCAGACCTGCAGAACTCCGAAGTGGAGCTGGTAGGTATATAGTGAAGCTCTGTGTCTTTCAGGATAGTTTTTTAATCGACAATCCGGCTCTACCACGTGGCACAGGACGAAATGTCGGGACACCAGTATTCTGTGTTACAGGGATAGACGCAGTTCTGTCCGGTAAGCGCTGCAAGCCAGCCTACCTACATGCAGGTCACTACCTGACGCAGGAAACTTGCAGCGGCGCAGACGCTGGCATTCCAGTGTCATCCAGAGCAGTGGCTTCCACCTGGAAACAGACGGGCCGCCGCCCACTGAGATAAAGCAGCCACCTCGGAAAAGCAAAAGCCCATCAGCATCCAGTCACAAAAGAAAGTTGTTCCGGACGAGAAGTACGATTCCCTTCCGACCTGGCCATCATTTGTCAGCACATTTTAGTTTATTTTCTTTTTGTGGTGTTGCGACCTCAGCTCGCAAGTCATTCTTCACCCCTCCGTCGGCATCATAGCGAACGACCAACACGTGTAAGACCGTGCTCTCCAACAGGGGTACGTCGCTACTTTCCACTGGACGATCACGGGAGCCTTTTCAGCTGTCGGGTGCGAGTTACTCCAATAAAGATAACGTAGGACGCCACTACAAGAGGCAAACCAAAATAGTGCAGTGCACTAATTTATGTATCGTGCAGTAACTCATTTTCAACGGCAGCGGAAATCTTGCAAGTGGATGAGGCCAATGTAAACGACTAAAGAAGTCATCAGAATTGATGTGACACAGTTGCAACATTTCCTCTATTGCTGTAATGAATTAACACGCCATGCTCCACTCTTTCAGAGGGCTACGCCATATTTTTTTTGGATCCTCTAGTGACGGTCTATCAGGAATATGGACGTGAACCTGCAAGCAAACTAAAGGTTAAATAATTATTTTCGCCTATTTTTTTCTATGTGATAATCAAAATATTATGACAACTTCTCTTTTGGTAACAATTTAAGAGACTTGATCATTAGAAAAAGTATTTCGGACATCAAACTGAGATGACAGTTGCTTTATTTCTGCTAGGATCACAGTCCTAGAAAATTCCTGGAACATCGCCTTTTCCGCTGTCGACTGTGAACGTCGAGTATACGTTAGCGACCGATTTTGGTTATAATATCACAGTCGTAAGTGCAAGTAATGGACAGTACTGACATGCAAGTCTGTCAAAATTGCTCAAGTCCGTTTACCAGTATGCTGGACACGTAACAACTATCTTGTCACGCATCATGACACATCAGCATCTGCCATGCTAACATAAAAGTTACGACAACCATGCGTACATAAAATATCACTTTATTCAAGTTTTACGAATACCTGTTTGTCAAATGTTTATACACACATAAAAAAGAGTTTTGCATCACCTCGGTTCCGAGAGTTCCGGAACCTGTACAGAAAATTGGAATAAAGATCAACATAAACGTCATATCTGCCCTTTTCATTGCTCATGAGAACCACACGTTTTATGTTGTTCCACCATACAACGAGACCTTCAGAGGTGGTAGTAAAGATTTCTGTACACACGGGTACCTCTAATACCCAGCAGAACGTCTTCTTGCATTTATACATGCCTATATTCGTCGTGGCATACTATCCACAAGTTCATTAAGGCACTGTTGGTCCAGATTGTCCCACTCCTCAACGGCGATTCGGCGTAGATCCCTCAGACAATTGGTTCAAATGGATCTGAGCACTATGGGACTTAACATCTGAGCTCATCAGTCCCATATCACTTATAACTACTTAAACCTAACTAACCTAAGGACACCACACACATCCATGCCCGAGGCAGCACTGCTACCGTAGCGGTCGCGCGGTTCCAGACTGAAGCACCTAGAACCGCTCGGCCACACCGGCCGGCTCCCTCAGACAGCTTGGTGGGTAACGTCGTCCATAAACAGCCCTTTCCAATCTGTCCTAGGCATGTTCGATAGGGCTCATGTCTGAACAACATACTGGCCACTCTAGTCGAGCGATGTGGTTATCATGAAGGAAATCATTCGCAAGATGTGCACAGTGGGGGCGCGAATTGTAGTCCATGAAGACGAATGCCTCGCCAATATGCTGCAGTTATGGTTGCACTATCGGTCGGAGGATGGCATTCACGTATCGTACAGTCGTTACGGCGCCTTCCGTGATCACCAGCGGTGTACGTCGGCCCCCCATAATGCCACCCCAAAAGATCTTGGTTCAAATGGATCTGAGCACTATGGGACTTAACATCTGAGCTCATCAGTCCCATATCACTTATAACTACTTAAACCTAACTAACCTAAGGACACCACACACATCCATGCCCGAGGCAGCACTGCTACCGTAGCGGTCGCGCGGTTCCAGACTGAAGCACCTAGAACCGCTCGGCCACACCGGCCGGCTCCCTCAGACAGCTTGGTGGGTAACGTCGTCCATAAACAGCCCTTTCCAATCTGTCCTAGGCATGTTCGATAGGGCTCATGTCTGAACAACATACTGGCCACTCTAGTCGAGCGATGTGGTTATCATGAAGGAAATCATTCGCAAGATGTGCACAGTGGGGGCGCGAATTGTAGTCCATGAAGACGAATGCCTCGCCAATATGCTGCAGTTATGGTTGCACTATCGGTCGGAGGATGGCATTCACGTATCGTACAGTCGTTACGGCGCCTTCCGTGATCACCAGCGGTGTACGTCGGCCCCCCATAATGCCACCCCAAAAGATCTTGGTTCAAATGGATCTGAGCACTATGGGACTTAACATCTGAGCTCATCAGTCCCATATCACTTATAACTACTTAAACCTAACTAACCTAAGGACACCACACACATCCATGCCCGAGGCAGCACTGCTACCGTAGCGGTCGCGCGGTTCCAGACTGAAGCACCTAGAACCGCTCGGCCACACCGGCCGGCTCCCTCAGACAGCTTGGTGGGTAACGTCGTCCATAAACAGCCCTTTCCAATCTGCTGCACTCGCTGGACAGTGTGTCTAAGGCGTTCAGCCTGACAATTGTCTTGTTGAAGGCATATGCGACATTCATCGGTGAAGAGAACGTGATGACTATCCTAAGCGGTCCATTCGGCATGTTGTTGGGCCCATCTGTACCGCGCTGCATGGTGTCGTGGTTGCAAAGATGGACCTGGCCATGGACGTCGGGAGTGAAGTTGCACATCATGCAGCCTATTGCGCACAATTTTAGTCGTAACACGACGTCTTGTGGCAGCACGAAAAGCATTATTCAACATGGTGGCGTTGCTGTCAGTGTTCCACAGATCATAATCCATAGGTAGTGCTCAACCACTGCAGTAGTAGCCCTCGGGCGGCCTGAACGAGGCATGTCATGGACAGTTCCTGTCTCTGTCTCCTCCATGTCCGAACAACATCGCTTTGGTTCACTGCGAGACGCCTTTGTACTTCCCTTGTTGAGAGCCCTTCCTGGCACAAAGTAACAATGTGAACTACAGACAACACGAGCTATGTACCTCCTTTCTGGTGAAATGACTGGAACTGATCGACTGTCGCCCCCCCCCCCCCCTCTGTCTAATAGGCACTGCTCATGGGTGGTTGTTTAAATACTTGGGTGGGTTTAGTGACATCTGTGTACAGTCACAGGAACTGTGTCTGTGATACAATATCTACAGTCAACGTCTGTATTCAAGAGTTCTGGGAATCGGTGTGATGCAAACCTTTTTTTGATGTGTGTATATACAGCACTAAACAGTTAAATGGTCACTTTTTAACTGTGGAAATTTCCTCCATTTGCTATGGAGAATAGTGGAATTTGTCTAAAAGGGGGCTGGGAGTGGCGTCCTGCGAAGTCACCTTGGGTATGGTGACACTTTGTACAGCAAGGTGACGACACGTGTGAAAAAAAAGAAGCCGGATTTCAGAAATTCTTGTGTGGTGTAAGATCGATTAATAAAATCACATTGGCACCATATCACGCCACAACTCTGCCCAGAGTCATCGTACACGTGTCACACGATAGGAAGGTTGTCACCCTCCCACCCTCTCCAGCCGCATCACAACCCTTTTCTTGCCACCTCAGACAGGGTCAGAACCACGACACTAAGCGTTGAAATCACTCGTGTTTCTTATGGGTTGATTCAAATAGCTCTGAGCACTATGGGACTTAACTTCTGAGGTCATCAGTCCCCTAGAACTTAGAACTACTTAAACCTAACTAACAACACACACATACATGCTCGAGGCAGGGTTCGAACCTGCGACCGTAGCAGTAGCGCGGTTCCAGACTGTAGCGCCTAGAACCGATCGGCCGCCCCGGCCGGCTTTCTTATCGGTGGCTGAGGAAATCAAACACACTGCCACTCAGACATCACACGAAAAACGTCTCAGGAAGTATCATAATGGGCGTCAATGAGCCCACCGCTTCCTTTTGGGTGGTTATAGATACATATTTCGTACTACATGCAACAGAACGACGTTCATAACAACTTTTGACACTGCTGACACCCTCCGGACGACTGACATCTTCTCTAAGAACGTCGCAGGCTGCAAGCCCATTGAACATGATCTGATCCCTGTGGAGCGTAGCACAACTGCAATGTTTGTCTGGTAGACTGTGTTGTACCACAAAGGGTTGTTCAAAACCATTCGACAAAATGTTTCCAAAGCAGTAAATGGTGTTTATGCTTTATCGCATTTCTCTATCATGGGATTCGGGTGGGGGGTGGGGGGGGGGGAATTGAGGGTGTCAGTTGCGAAACTGACACATTCATCAATAAAACGGCAAAGGTTTATCCTAAGACCATTCAATTTGGCAACTCCCTCAGCGCTGCAAGCAAACTTTTGTTGAACACTTTAAGCATGGACCTGCAGAGAGACAACCCCATTCTGTTATTAGGGAAGAATTGAGTAATCCTGGCATTGCAATTAGTGTCAAAGGGTCTCAAGAACGTCGTTCTATTGCACATCGTTTTCGACAGTGAAGGGTGTGTGATGTGCGTACATGAACGCTCCAACGGAAGTGGTGATTTCATTCACACCCTTTACGCCATCCCCTGAGACCTTTTCTTGGCGATTCTGAGAGGCCTGGAATGAAATGTTGCTAAGGTGGGGTATGATAATCTTTCCAGTGGAATTGGAAAGAAGTGAGGTGAAATTTGGTTCTAGTGACACTTTAAAGCTCACATGAGCTTCTGAGATCCGGCCTTTCTTCCGCATCTGTCGACACCTTGCTGTTTGAAGCATCGCACAGCCTAAGGATGGTGTTTCAGGGTACCACGGTTTTGCATCATTACAGGGGAAGAATGTCTGAACCAAATTTTAAACTTCCAGGTCGCAATGTACGAAAATGTCGGTTTTTCGAAAAGGTGAATCTTTATTGCTCATGCACAGTGTAGCTTAGCAAGGTAAACGGATCAAAACCCTAGAAAAAACCTACAAGTCAGTTAGTCATCTTTTGTGATTAGCTTATCGTCTTCGCTTCTGGTCGTTGTACTCTTTGCTTCGAGTTTCTGAGTAACTCCACATCTAACTGATGCGCTATACTTGCTTCCATTGCCTACTCCCTCGTCTGCTGCTAGGGAAGGTCACAATGGTTACATAAAAGATGAAAGAAATGAAAGATAGAGGAATATTGCTTAGTATCCCGTAGAAAAATTGCATCACATAAGATCGGATTTGAAAGTTTTTGAAGGGAAATTTGCCGTGTATTGACTAAGGCAAGGACTTGAAGCCAGTGCCTCCAGAATACCAATGTGTTATGCACTGTGTCTACTCGCGCAGCATATTGTCGGTACCGCAACTCAAACACTATGGCATAATATTTCATAACTTGTATGGGTGATCGTTTTTCACTGTTGACTTCATCCACATATATATTTTAGGTAAGACAGCTACTTTAATGTCGTCTCGTGGTAAGAATACTGCATGCTAATGGTCAAGCCGTCTCGTGACCTAAGTACGAAACAATCATTCTTTGTTTTCATTTCACCGCAAAATCTGCTGCATAGTGGTATTTTAATTCGGCTAGTGAAGACGTATACACTGTGACGGGTACCTGAAAGCGCATTCTCTGTAATGGACATCTTGTTTTTCGTGTTCTTACCACACTACAAGAGATTTTTGCTTTTATGCACTAGCTAGGGGCACTTGCATCAAGTCACTCAGCTTGTTTTCTTTTCTTTTTGATGGGGTACGACGCCTCTATAGATCGCTATGAGTCAGCTGTTTACTCGTCAGTGTATTCGAAAACAAGAAATTAGAAAAACAGAAGCCAGAGGACGTCGATAGACGCCAGAGAAAGCAAAAGATTCTCCGCACCCCGTCCGCAATAAACACTGCGATGTCGGAAGCTGTTGTCAAATAGCCCGTATTCTATATTCATTGCCGGTCTGACAGACGTGCTGAAAGAGAAAAGAGAATATGAAATCGAGTTTGCGCGACGTCGCATATCGCTGTGTCAGCAGCCATCGATTCGTGTTTGTCGGCGAGCGCTGCGGCGCGCTTCGGCGAATGACGGCGCCCATTTTTAATAAAAACCGCACGCGGGCCTCGCAGTGTCCTTTTGTTCGGAGGCGGCAGACACCCCCGGATCACAGTGGCTGTGACGCTAATGGATCGCATCGTAAAATATTGCTACA
This sequence comes from Schistocerca cancellata, assembly GCF_023864275.1. Lineage (NCBI taxonomy): Eukaryota > Metazoa > Arthropoda > Insecta > Orthoptera > Acrididae > Schistocerca > Schistocerca cancellata. The sequence continues at coordinate 626,807,917 of NC_064626.1, read as the reverse complement.
CGGGGGTGGGAGACGCGGACGGAAACCTGCCCGTGGAGAAGTAATTAACGGACGCCCGCGGCCTGTCGTCGAGGTAAGCCATTAAGGGTAGGCAGTCGGTCGAAAATACGTCACCAGCTCGCAACACGTCACGCACAAAGGACCTATCTGCACAGCGGCGGGTTGCGTCACCGCTGTGTAGATGCAAAGCAGCGCCGATGCCTTTATTCGTGACTATGTTGTTAACTGGAAAATGAAATTGAGTAGTTGTCAATACGTGGAGTTTTGATATTAACGGACCGTCTGTTAATACCTAAACTCATTTTCTTATATAAAGTGATTTGTGTAAGAGGTACCACGCACTTCAGTTCGTGAACAATTGAAAATATCGGAAAAGAGACTTCCTGTAAACGAAAGTATTCAGAGACGTGCGTAATTCTTTTTTAAGAATGATAAATTTCATTGACGTTAATGTTGAAGCTTTTCATGAAAATATGCAAGTAATGTGCTTAAACTGAAAGGCAAGGCAGCCGGGCCGCACGTTGTGACCGAGCAGTTCTAGGCCCCTCCGTCCGGAAGCACGCGACCGCTACGGTCGCAGGTTCGAATCCTGCCTCGGGCATGGATGTGTGTGATGTCCTTAGGTTAGTTAGGTTTAAGTAGTTCTATGTTCTAGGGGACTGATGACCTCCGATGTTAAGTCCCATAGTGCTCAGAGCCATTTGAACCAAGGCAGCCGGTCTCTGTGTTTTCGTTAACAACACCGCCGAATAGGGCTCTCATAAAAGACTCCGTCCTGGTGTTAGTCCTTCCGGTTGTTTACTTGTTACCACAACCGCTATTTACTTAAACACGTCGATATGCATGCTTCTAAACTAGTGCCCTTAAGCCACTTTTGATATGCTACAATCAAGCATATAATTCTATTGACAATAAGCGTGGCTCACGCTGTACCTGTTGCGTATTAGACAAGGGCAGCAGGGAACACCCTGTATCTTAGTAGAGCAGCCCTGTCTTATTGTTGCATATAATGATGGCTCCTGGCATGTAAGACTCACCCGATGCCGTTTAAACAGCGACAGTAGAGTCCGACTGCCTTGCATTTCAACTATAGTACATTACTCGGATCTTCTTGCGTGAAGTTGTAACGCCAATGTTAACAAGAGTTAAGGCACTGTACTCGTATTTTCAACAGTTTCCTAATGCCGTTGAAACTATATCATTCTGCTGAAAGAAACCCTACTGGTTTTACCATCTTGATTGATAAAAACGTTTAGAGAATTAGACACAGAGCAAAATGGCAGTACTCTCGGTGTGCTATCATTTGCTGAACACCATGCTTCCATATCTAGACCATTCTCGAAATAAAAGAGAGTAACGTTTTACGCAAAATGTTACATATGAAAGTTACAGTGTACTATTAAATCGTATGCTGATGCACACAGACACACCCACACACCCACACACAAATGGTTCAAATGGCTCTGAGCACTATGGGACTTAACATCTGAGGTCATCAGTCCCCCAGAACTTAGAACTACTTAAACCTAACTAACGTAAGGACACCACACACATCCATGCCAGAGGCAGGATTCGAACCTGCGACCGTAGCGGTCGCGTGGTTCCAGATTGTAGCGACTAGAGCCGCTCGGCCATTCCGGCCGGCCACACACACACACACACACACACACACACACACACACACACACACACACACACACACACACACACACAAATAACATGCGAATATTTTCAGCATTTCGTGGCCCTGTCAGCAACTGTATAAATATTAATTTTAATTTTAATAACCAACAGCCTCATTTGCACCGTTAACCTAGAATTTACCTAGGTTTCAGTCGGGATAACCCAATCTTGTTCAGAATAAAAGTAACTACCGTTAGTCCATAGTGGACATCGTCAAGATAAAACTACAAATCCATAAATTACCGTCAGAGTACAGCACTCGTGGCTGCCGCATCGCGGTCGCGCAATGGGGCTGAGGCAGTTTCAGATAGGCTTCTACAGTCTGACGGTAATTTATGGATTTGTAGTTATAGCTTGACGATGTCCACTATGGACAAACAGTAGTTACTTTTATTCTGAAGAAGGTTGGGTTATCCCGACTGAAACCTAGGTAAGTTCTAGGAAAACGGTGCAAATAAGGCTGTTGGTTATTAAATTTAAATTAATAACGTGGACATGGACACTTGACAGACGTGCATGAAATGCCTAGAGGTGACAGATGTCATGTGACACACCTCTTGTTCGAGACAAAATGTTGGCTGACATTTGACGTCGACTCTAGACGTCCTTTAAAGTACGTCGGCGCTGGGACGATGTACAGTCTGAGAAGCTTGTAAGGATGTAACAGGGTAGATTATGCTGTGAAATAGTTATTAAGAAAAAAAATTCGACACCTTTCGCCATTTACAAGCTAACTGGAATTGAAGTCAGCCAATCACGACGCTACGCACGCAAATTCAGTGGCCCACGAGAGACAGTACTGCCGAACGCGTTATTCGTTTGATTTCCTGAAACCGATTTAGAGAGCTATGCAAAAACTGGACATGGGACGGTAGCAAGTATCGAACCACCCGAATTACAAGCAGAGCAGTGTCGTGCGCTATCGTCTAAGCTAAGAGAATAATTGACACTAACTGTATCGGGCGCGCAGCTTGAATGTAAGAGCGCAAAAGGCTGGTTGACTAACTTCAGTGCTAATTAACTCCGAAAAGGAGCAGCGTATCGAATTTTTTTCTGAACAGAATTTGTGGTAAGTTCCTAAGCGACCAAACTGCTGAGGTCGGTCCCTAGGCTTACACAGTAGTTAATCTAACTGAAACTAACTCACGCTAAGGACAACACATACATCCATGCCCGAGGGAGACCTCGAACCTCCGACAGGGGGGCCGCGAAAACCGTCGCATGGCTCCTCGGTCGACGCGGCTACACCGCGCGGCTTTTTCTGATCAATTATTTCGCAACACACTCTATCCTGAAACATTCTGATAAACTTTTCAGTCTTTTCCTAACCACAAAAAATTGAGTCATTAAAAATAATTAATGCAGAGTAATGAAATTTCGGGAATACATTTGCATAGGTAACTTATTCAAGTGATTAACGTTGCAAGATCTCAGGTTAATGGTATCGCAGGCGTGAAACGCTGGTACATAAATAATCGAACGTTGCAAGACCACAGGTCAATGTAAGCGAATGAGAAACCATTGCAGATGTAAAATGCTGGTGTGCTAACAACAGGTGCAACCGACGGAATGTTGACTACAAGCACGCAAACTTGCATGCACAGGGGGCGGATGTCAGTCTGTAGGATGGTGTTCCAAGCATCTGCACTTGATCGGTCAGTACAGGGACGGTTCATGCTGGTTGCAGATAACGCTAGTGACTGAGCAGATCAAGGTAAACATGTCGACACTGTATAGAGCGTGCTGGATTACAACAGTGGTACACTGGCGAGCGTTATCCTGTTGGAAAACAATCCCTGGAAAGCTGTTTGTAAGTGGCAGCACAGCAGGACGAATCACTAGATTGAGGTACAAATTTGCCCTCTGGATGCATGGAATAACCTCGAGAGAGCACCTGCTGTCATACGAAATCGCACCGCAGAGCATAGCGCAAGGTGTAGGTGCAGTGTGTCAGGGCCGCTGACAGATTGGTTTCAGCTCCTCACCTAGCCCCCTTCCAACCAACACATTGGCACCGAGGCAAAATCTAAGGAAATGGGGAATAAAAACTTGCAAATTTCCACAGGTTTTTTGTTACACTGAAAACCTCCTTTCATCAGGAAACACAAATTCCCATTCCGCCCTCCAATGAGCTCTCGCTTGCCAGAATTGAAGTCACAAACGGCGGTGTTTTGGGGTCACTGAAATGCACACTGCTTTTGGCGATTTGTAACAGGTCGTTGTGTCATTGTAGTGCCAACTTCTATAAGAACTGCTGCTGCAGACGCTACACCCATACGTCGACACGACGGTCCGGAGACCATCTTCTTGGGATCACACCTTCCCGTGAACACCGCTGCCAGCAGTCATTTACAGTGGCTACATTCCTGCCAAGTCTTTCTCCAATACCGTGGTAGGAACATCTGGCTCCTCGTAGACCTATTGCATGACCTTGTTCAAACTAGATGATTTGTCGGTAGCTTCTTCGTCGTCTTAAAGGCATTCTTCACCAAACTCACTACCTCCAATCTCAAAGATAACGAAGACTCATGACTGTTACAAAGCGTGTTTAAAACAAACCTAATTTGAATCCTCATAGGGGCGCTCCACTATAATTTTACATATCACTGCAAGAATAAACCTTAGCTCTCTGTGAAAAACAGCTTTAATTACATGGGTGCGTGGTGTCTGTTATTTTGGACGACGCAGTTATAAGTGAATCGCCTCAATGGGCAATGAATACACAACATTCAGTGAAACCTAAACTTAGGTAGTATGTAGGACATGGACGGAGACGGCAGACAGGTGGCGCTATGTGGGAATGTGGGCCGACCGGGAAGCTTTGCGAGATACTCGTAGTCCGTGCATGTGCGATAAATGCAGATCCTTTCCTTCCCTTTCTCCCCCCCCCCACCCCCCACCCCACCTTCAGTTTACACAATATAGAGAATTGCGTCCATGAATGTCATCGCAAACTTATCAGCAAATTTAACTGTCCACACTTATTGTTGGTACTCCGCACCACATAAACTGAGAGAACCAGCTGCCTTAAGAGTGAAGAGACCACATAAAATATCCACTGTAATTAGGCGCAGTGTTTATATAGTAGGTACACTCCAGATTAATACCTTTAACCATGGAGTATAAACACACGAAAGATGAAAATACCATCCATGCAGTATTACTTGTTGAACAAATATCATACGTGATTGCCAAAAATTTATCAACTTCTTTTTCGCGTCACAACAGTGCGTGCTGATCTATGACTGCTGCCAGGTAGCTTTATTGGCAGATTATTTGAAACGCTTACACTGAAACGCTAAGAAATAAAGAGTACAGTCTGTACGAACTGAATGCGTGTAACTGTAACAAGTTATCAAACATAAGCACTAGCACGATGCATAAAATACCATGCTACACAATGTGAAATCACTCAGAATGTCTAAACAGAATATAAAATACGTAAATACTCTGTTAAATAATGACAAGAAAACATATCTTACTCTCTCGCTATGTTCAACTCTGCTGAAAGATTTAACCCTAGAACACCTAAGGTGAGTCTCCGAGACTCATTACGTTACATTTCCTTTTTTATTAGCCGTAAATACATTGTACTGCGATTTCATCATTTTTTGTTTCCTTATATTCATGATTTACTGCTATAAATGATAAGTACCAAGATTTTGTATTGTTTTTAATTAGTAAGGTGACTTTTAAAAATATTCATTTATTAACACCTGTGCCGAGTCTCTCAGACTCATTTCATATATTTTTACTTCTTTGCTTCATTTATAGCCCATTTTGACCGCAATGCAATGCTACATTGTTGAATGATATCTGTTAGTTACAAAACATATCAACTTACAACATGTCTGAGAGAAAATTTGGCGATGAATAAATTCATCAAGTACTGCAAGCGTCTGATGAAATCAGAGATTTCAGTGATGATGTTTCAGACTAAACGCCAAATGATAAAGTTGCTGGGACAATCATGTAAGTGTTGTCAGTGACGTAAGTGATGCGCATGCCTTAGCTGATATTTCGAACCGGGAAAGTAAAGATGATATTACTGATATTGAAAGTACTGAAGGGATTTGGATGGAATAAAATTCCACTTGAGCAAATAAAAGTAAGGGGACGTACTACAATAAAATCTCAATTTGATACACTCAAGCAAAACAATTGTAACACCGACAGACTAATTTAACTGTACATTTCTTCAACTATTATTGAGAAAATTGTACGGTTTACTAACAACGAAGCGGAAATGGTGTGTATTGAAAAGTATATTGAAATAAATTGGTGAAAATGTGATATTGTAGAACCAAGAGCAGTGAGTGATATTTTGCTGGCCGGTGGTCATCTGAAAAGCAACTTGTCCAATGTAAGAGTACTGTAGAGCAGAACGTACGGTCCTCCAATATTTAGAACCACAATGGATCGTCAGAGATTTGAAGACTTGTTATTGGTTCTGCTGCTCGATGATAAAACTACAACAAATGTTCTAAGAGAGAAATGTAAACTTTCTCCATTCACAGACATTTGGGGGGGGGGGGGGGAGTGGACATAAATCATAATGTTTGGAAATATCTACCAACCGAAAATTTGACTTGCGATGTAGAGTTAGTTTTCTTCCGTAGACAGTGACTATTTAGGCAGTATATGAGTATGTCAGAGACAGTAAAGGACTTGGAAGAGCAGTGAACGGAATGGACCGTGTCATGAAAGGAGGATATAAGATGAACATCAACAAAAGCAAAAGGAGGATAATGGAATGTAGTCGAATTAAGTCGGGTGATGCTGAGGGAATTAGAATAGGAAATGAGACACTTAAAGTAGCAAAGGAGTTTTGCTATTTGGGGAGCAAGATAACTGATGATGGTCGAAGTAGAGAAGATATAAAATGTAGACTGGCAATGGGAAGGAAAGCGTTTCTGAAGAAGAGAAATTTATTAACATCGAGTATAGATTTAAGTGTCGGGAAGCCGTTTCTGATAGTATTTGTATGGAGTGTAGCCATGTATGGAAGTGAAACATGGACGATAAATAGTTTGGACAAGAAGAGAACAGAAGCTTTCGAAATGTGGTGCTACAGAAGAATGCTGAAGATTAGATGGGTAGATCACATAACTAATGAGGAGGTATTGAATAGAATTGGGAAGAAGAGGAGTTTGTGGCACAACTTGACAAGATGAAGGGACCAGTTGGAAGTACATGTTCTGAGGCATCAAGCGATCACAAATTTAGCATTGGAGGACAGCGTGGAGGGTAAAAATCGTAGAGGGAGACAAAGAGATAAATACACTAAGCAGATTCAGAAGGATGTACGTTGCAGTAAGTACTGGGAGATGAAGAATCTTGCACAGGATAGGGTAGCATGGAGAGCCGCATGAAACCAGTCTCAGGACTGAAGACCACAACAACAACATGAGTTCAAATTCTAATAAGTAGGAAATGAAATTTTTCTGAATATGTGACTCTGCTGAAATAGCTACCATATATCGGGGAAGAAGGAAAGGGGTAACAATGTTGATCTGAATGTCGTCACTTACCTTGCAACAGATAGTTTCGGTATTTGTCGAAATACCAGAATGGATAATTTATTCGCATCTATGGATCTGGCAGTTTTCCTACTGCAACGAAGGCCGACACTTGTAGAAATAGTTCGGCAAAATAAAATGTTTCTACTTAGAGAATTTTTGCCAGAGAAAAGTCGGAAGGAATATACTACAGAATTGTGTCTCATTTGCGGTCATACTCTACTGCCATATGTTCCAAAAAAAAGGGCAAAAGTGTAGGGTTACTTTCTACAGTCCATCACACATCTAATGTAGTTACTGAAGATTCGTCTAAGCCTGACGTACTGAAGTATTATAATGAGACGAAGGGTGGGATGGACTTAGATCAGATCGTTCATACTTATGCCTGCACAAGGAAAAGAAAAAAAAAGAACAAGAAGATGTGCACTGACATTATTCATAAACTCAGTCGATTTATGTAAAGATGCAGCACACGTTAGAGGCCTGACATATCACGTCAAAAAGATGAAATCTACGCGTTGAATAATAGTATAGAAATGTTACTGTACAACATCATGACTCATCAACGTCAGGAGAGGTAAATTTCCACTGGATCACGCGCATATTGTACACACGTTTGTTTTATTGTTCCTCATTTTGGTTTCACAAGGTATTGGGTAGTATGCATTGTGCTTCAATACACGTTTTTTTTATTTGCTTAAACAAGTGCTTTCTTCATTTCTGAGACAAATATTTTCACTTTCTGAGATGTATAATTAATTTTGTGTTTGCCAGCTATTTTACCTGGGTGCGTGTACGTATGAGACGGAAAATAATTGGGGGTGGAGGGCTGGGGGTGGTGAGGAAAGATGCATTTACATACTTTTGTTCTAGTTTTCTTACAGTTACATTGTGGACAGGATGTGAGATGACTGGGCGACACTACCCTAAGTTAACTTTCTTATCGTGATGCGGTCGGCTAATGAACAATCGGCCATCCACGAATCTTTTGGTTGTCTGGCTGGTGACATATAAGACTGTTCCGTAACGTTCCATGAATTTACCAAAATTAATTTCGTATATTCTTTTCTCTGTTGAAACATTTAAAACACCATAGCAACTTTAAAAAAAGAAAAAAAGTAAAACTCTATTCATATATAAACAACGAGAGAAGCTGCTACAAATATATGAAAAAAATGCAACATCTGACCACGCCCATCTCTTTTCAAAAAATATCGGAACGCATTATAGTTAACGAGTATGCTGCACAACAAAAACAGAGTTTGTTTTCATAAAGAAACACAAAATAAAAATCTGCTCATTGAAATGTGGTTTAACTGAATTTGACGGAGCTAATACAAAATCACCCATGCGTTAACTACAATTCGCTGAACTGTAAACATGGAAGATTAAAACCGCAAAGCCAACGAATTTTGAATTTCCCATATTTTCACTTCACTGAAATACTCTCCTAATTTCATTTTCACTCATCGGCGGTAGTGGTATATACAGGATGCTTTCCTGTGGTGTGCCCGTAACGTTAGGAGGACGACCAGTACATTTCCGACAGTTGGAGTATGCGGGTTCACGAAAAACACGTGACACATTGTTCGCTGTAAAGTGAGCCAATGAAACCGATACACCGTCGTCGACCGGGTCGAAGCTGTAGATTAATTAGCAGTTTTCGGTGAAGGGCGTGCTAATTATCCAACTTACACGCTTCTTACCTCTCCAGCGTCGCCGTATTGTCCGCCATCAGACAGCGGCCACGACGAGTTTCATTAAGGGCCCTCGAGAAGTTCCCTCGCAATAAGCCAAGTCGTGTCTTACGGCGGCCATAATTACGGGGGGGGGGGCGGTAGAAAAGTTGAGCGCGGACACGCTATTGACTTTCCGCGCTAATAAATCGAGCATGAAGGAAATGGGAGAAGAGAAAGGAAGGGAAAGAAAGCAATGGAAAACTTTTCATCTGAAGTATGGTAACAAGTTGGCGCGTAGAGCACTTGTCATGACTGCGACGTTGCGCTGCTTTTCACGATGAAAATGTAATATCTTCGCCACAGAACGTATTTATTACACACGAGTGTTAGACATGCTGAGGCCTACGTTTCTTCCTCATAGAGAGCGGTGTAGCTCTTCAAGGTACAGTAGATAGCCTACCGAACTCGGAAGCTTCTTTCATGTTCAAATTCAGTTGGCGAAGTGATTTTGGAGTTTTTATGACGTACTTAGTGATTTATGCATTGACGACACGGAATTATAGAAGTAGCACTTTTCAATGTGACCATTTTCGGCGCTTCCGCCGTGACTTGCTGGTAAGATTATTTCAGTTAGGAAACTTTCCTTCAGTATAGTATACTTTTTATGCACAACGCATTTCGACGACTGTGGCATTTCGACGACTGTGGTTTCTTCAAGTGCATTTTAGTGGAAGTTACATGTTTTAGTTGTGTCTGTTATATCGTTAAATTTCATAAACTATTTTCATCTGTTTCACAGTTTGATAACAACATAACGTACATTTTATCACCGGTACACATGTAATGGTTATGTTTGGAATACAGTGTCCTGTGGAACTGAAACGTTGATCGTCGGAAAAAATTATTACAGAAAATGAAAATAAAATTTAAGTCACAACTTTGGCACGTGAGAAAGAAATCTGAGAACCACTAGGGCCCGGATGGAGTTTTTGTATGCTGCTGCTGCATTTCCTTCCGCATCGATGGCTATGGAAGAGTCTTGTTTCTGACACGAAATTCCGGTTTGTTCAAGCATGGGTAATAGTTTTGAGCTTCATTTTCCTTACTGTCAAGCCAATCTAAATTACTGCGTACAGGACAGAAAATGTCCGTGCAAGTGCAAATGCATTATCCGCTGCTTCAACATTATAAATAGGAGACTACATCACTAACAGCATGTAATGGGATTTGGATGTTTGAATAACATTCGTGACGCTGGTTGAACCTGGCGGGAACCAAACCAACTTCACGTTTGATAACTTGACGGGTAGCAGATTGCATTGTCTAGGCAGTGGGGAACTTGGCAATTTCCGCTTATTATTTTGGCACTGGAAGAACCGAACTACTCCTCCGTAAGCCCATTCACCATCAACGCCTTTTTATTGGTTCGTCATGTGGTTGGAAGGTTAGCGACGGCTGTGTTTTTGAAACACCGCAGTTTCGCCCAATGTCCAGTCACCTGAGGCTTCTCCATTTGACCTAACATGTTTACACACAACAGTTCATAAAATGTTAAAATGTGTGTGAAATCGTATGGGACTTAACTGCTAAGGTCATCAGTCCCGATGCTTACACTCTACTTAACCTAAATTATCCTAAGGACAAACACACACACCCATTCCCGATGGAGGACTCGAACCTCCGCCGAGGCCAGCCGCACAGTCCATGACTGCAGCGCCTTAGACCACACAGCAGTACAGTGAGTCTTTCCTCGGACATTTTGCCGCTGGTGCATTGTTCACATCCTATTGCTAGTGACTTTGAAGGCAGTGCACGATAAAACAGTCCAGTGACATCGGCACTGAAAACCTTTTCGAGTCATAAATCGCAACTGCGTTGCGCAGTGTTGTCTTCCAACCTGTTTCTACACTTTCCTGCACATCCTAAACCTTCCCACGCATTTCATCCTACACAATGTTGGCCGAGCTTTCAAACTGTCCAGCCATCTTGTGGATACTTTAAACTCCGTATTTCCATGATAATACACTTTTCTTCGATATAATGTTACCCCTTGAAGTGCTACTAGTCGACCGTAACCGACAGGAAATAACGCAGGTAATGCATTTGTTTGACATGCTTGACCTCGCCAGATACAACCATTTCTTGAAGGAACAAAAGGCTCAAATGGCTCTGAGCACTATGGGACTTAACATCTGAGGTCACCAGTCCCCTATAACTTAGAACTACTTAAACCTAACTAACCTAAGACATCACACACATCCATGCCCCAGACAGAATTCGAGCCTGGGACCGTAGCGGTCACGTGGTTCCAGACTGAAGCGCCTAGAACCGCACGTCCACACCTGCCGGCTTGAAGGAACAACATTCGACTTTTTTCAAAGCAGAGTGTTCGTTGATGTGCAACAATGTTCCAGTGTGCTTCGGCGCACGTCTCCATCTACATCTACACACATACTCCGCAATCCAATATACAGCGCGTGGCGAAGGGTCCCTCGTACCACAACTGGCATCTTCTCTCCCTGTTCCACTCCCAAACAGAACGAGGGAAAAATGACTGCCTATATGCCTCTGTACGGGCCCTAATGCCTCAAATGCTGGTTCTCTAAATTTCCTCAGTAGCGATTCACGAAAAGAACGCCTCCTTTCCTCTAGAGACTCCCACCAGAGTTCCTGAAGCATTTCCGTAACACTCGCGTGATGATCAAACCTACCAATAACAAATCTGGCAGCCCGCCTCTGAATTGCTTCTATGTCCTCCCTCAATCCGACCTGATAGGGATCTCAAACGCTGGAACAGTACTCAAGAATAGGTTGTATTAGTGTTATATCCCGCACCCCCACCCCATGAACCATGGACCTTGCCGCTGGTGGGGAGGCTTGCGTGCCTCAGCGATACAGATAGCCGTACCGTAGGTGCAACCACAACGGAGGGGTATCTGTTGAGAGGGCAGACAAACGCTTGGTTCCTGAAGAGGGACAGCAACCTTTTCAGTAGTTGCAGGGGCAACAGTCTGGATGATTGACTGATCTGGCCTTGTAACACTAACCAAAACGGCCTTGCTGTGCTGGTACTGCGAACGGTTGAAAGCAAGGGGAAACTACAGCCGTAATTTTTCCCGATGGCATGCAGCTTTACTGTATGGTTAATGATGATGGTGTCCTCTTGGGTAAAATATTCCGGAGGTAAAATAGTCCCCCATTCGGATCTCCGGGCGGGGACTACTCAATAGGACCTCGTTATCAGGAGAAAAAGAAACTGGCGTTCTACGGATCGGAGCGTGGAATGTCAGCTCATTTAATCGGGCAGGTAGGTTAGAAAATTTAAAAAGGGAAATGGATAGGTTAAAGTTAGATATAGTGGGAATTAGTGAAGTTCGGTGACATGGGGAACAAGACTTTTGGTCAGGTGAATACAGGGTTATAAGTACAAAGTCAAATAGGGGTAATGCAGGAGTAGGTTTAATAATGAATAAAAAATAGGAATGCGGGTAAGCTACTACAAACAGCATAGTGAACGCATTATTTTGACCACGATAGACACGAAGCCCACGCCTACTACAGTAGTACAAGTTTATATGCCAACTAGCTCGGCAGATGATGAAGAAAGTGATGAAATGTATGATGAGATAAAAGAAATTATTCAGGTAGTGAAGGGAGACGAAAATTTAATAGTCATGGGTGACTGGAATTCGGTAGTAGGGAAAGGGACAGAAGTAAACGTAGTGGGTGAATATGGATTGGGGCTAAGAAATGAAAGAGGAAGCCGCCTGATAGACTTTTGCACAGAGCACAACTTAATCATAGCTAACGCTTGGTTCAAGAATCATAAAAGAAAGTTGTATACATGGAAGAAGCCTGGAGATACTGACAGATTTCAGATAGATTATATAATGGGAAGACAGAGATTGAGGAACCAGGGTTTAAATTGTAAGACATTTCCTGGGACAGATGTGGACTCTGATCACAATCTATTGGTTATGAACTGTAGATTAATACTGAAGAAACTGCAAAAAGGTGGGAATTTAAGGAGATTTGACCTGGATAAACTGACTAAACCAGAGGTTGTACAGAGTTTCAGGGAGAGCGTAAGGGAACAAATGGCAGGAATGGGGGAAAGAAATACAGTAGAAGAAGAATGGGTAGCTTTGAGGGATGAAGTAGTGAAGGCAGCCGAGGATCAAGTAGGTAAAAGGACGAGGGCTAGTAGAAATCCTTGGGTAACAGAAGAAATACTGAATTTAATTGATGAAAGGAGAAAATATAAAAATGCAGTCAAAGAAGCAGGCAAAAAGGAATACCAACGTCTCAAAAATGAGATCGACATGAAGTGCAAAATGGCTAATCAGGGACGGCTAGAGGATAAATGTAAGGATGTAGAGGCTTATCTCACTAGGGGTAAGATAGAAACTGCCTACAGGAAAATTAAAGAGACCTTTGGAGAAAGGAGAACCATTTGTATGCATATCAAGAGCTCAGATGGAAACCCAGTTCTAAGCAAAGAAGGGAAAGCAGAAAGATGGAAGGATTATATAGAGAGTCTATACAAGGGCGATGTACTTGAGGACAATATTATGGAAATGGAAGAGGATGTAGATGAAGATGAAATGGGAGCTATAATACTGCGTGAAGAGTTTGACAGAGCACTGAAAGACCTACATCGAAACAAGGCCCCGGGAGTAGACAACATTCCATTAGAATTACCGATAGCCTTGGGAGAGCCAGTCCTGACAAAACTCTACCATCTGGTGAGCAAGATGTATGAGACAGGTGAAATAACCTCAGACTTCAAGAAGAATATAATAATTCCAATCCCAAAGAAAGAAGGTGTTTACAGGTGTAAAATTACCGAACTATCAGTTTAATAAGTCACGGCTGCAAAATACTAGCGCGAATTATTTACAGACGAATAGAAAAACTAGTAGAAGCCGACCTTGGGGAATATCAGTTTGGATTCCGTAGAAATATTGGAACACGTGAGGCAATACTGATCCTACGACTTATCTTAGAAGCTAGATTAGGAAAGGCAAACCTACGTTTCCAGCAGTTGTAGGCTTAGAGAAAGCTTTTGTCAATGCTGACTGGAATACTCTCTTTCAAATTCTGAAGGTGGCAGGGGTAAAATATAGGGAGCGAAAGGCTACTTAAAATTTGTATAGAAACCAAATGGCAGGTATAAGAGTTGAGGGGTATGAAAGGGAAGCAGAGGTTGGGAAGGGAGTGAGACAGGGTTGTAGCCTCTCCCCGATGTTATTCAATCTGTATATTGAGCAAGCAGCAAAGGAAACAAAAGAAATTTCGGAGTAGGTATTAAAATTCATGGAGAAGAAATAAAAACATTGAGGTTCGCCGATGACATTGTAATTTTGTCAGAGACAGCAAAGGACTTGGAAGAGCTGTTGAATGGAATGGATAGTGTCTTGAAAGGAGGATATAAGATGAACATCAACAAAAGCAAAACGAGGATAATGGAATGTATTCGAATTAAGTCGGGTGATGCTAAGGGTATCAGATTAGGAAATGAGACACTTAAAGTAGTAAAGGAGTGTTGCTATTTTGGGAGCAAAATAACTGATGATGGTCGAAGTAGAGAGGATGTAAAATGTAGACTGGCAATGGGAAGGAAAGCGTTTCTGAAGAAGAGAAATTTGCTAACATCGAGTATAGATTTAAGTGTCAGGAAGTCGTTTCTGAAAGTATTTGTATGGAGTGTAGCCATGTATGGAAGTAAAACATGGACGATAAATAGTTTAGACAAGAAGAGAATAGAAGCTTTTGAAATGTGGTGCTACAGTAGAATTCTGAAAATTAGATGGGTAGATCACGTAACTAATGAGGAGGTACTGAATAGAATTGGAGTGAAGAGAAGTTTGTGGCACAACTTGACCATAAGAAGGGATCGGTTGGCAGGACATGTTCTGAGGCATCGAGGGATCACCAATTTAGTATTGGAAGACAGTGTGGAGGGTAAAAATCGTAGAGGGAGACCAAGAGATGAATACACCAAGCAGATTCAGAAGGATGTAGGTTGCAGTAGGTACTGGGAAATGAAGAAGCTTGTACAGGATAGAGTAGCATGGAGAGCTGCATCAAACCAGTCTCAGGACTGAAGACCACAACAACAACAACATAGTGTTTTATAAGCGGTCTCCTTTACAGATGAACCACATCTTCCCAAAATTCTACCAATGAACGGAAGACGACTATCCGCCTTCGCCACAATTGCCGTTACATGCTTGTCCCACTTCATATGGCTCTGCAATGTTACGCCCAAATATTTGATCGACGTGACTGTGTCAAGCGCTACACTACTAACGGAGTATTCAGACATTACAGGATTCTTTTTCCTATTCATCTTCATTAATTTACATTTATCTATATTTAGAGTTAGCTGCCATTCTTTACACCAATCACAAATCCTGTCCCAGTCATCTCGTATCCTCCTACATTCACTCAACGACGACACCTTCCCGTACACCACGGCATCATCAGCAAACAGCCGTACATTGCTATCCACCTATCCAAAAGATCATTTATGTAGATAGAAAACAACAGCGGACCTACCACACTTCCCTGGGGCACTCCAGATGATACCCTCACCTCCGATGAACACTCACCATCGAGGACAACGCACTGGGTTCTATTACTTAAGATGTCTTCGAGCCAGTAATAATGGGGAAAAATAGCAGAGAAAGAGGGTGCTCACAATGAATAATTTCCTTTGATGTGCCAACACTCTGCTTAACTTGTTGCACAAAGCGGCACGGTCTGATACCCACACACGACGCGCCGGGCTGCAGCGAATCTCTTCTTTTAGTTGTGTCAGAGATGTACGGCCTTTGTGTTAAAATTAGCGTCACTGTAGAGTCGTGAGAAACTAAGTATACTGTAACACAGTAGTATCACAGTGTAACATATATAGCTATGACAATCACTGCTGTGAAAACTCTTATTATCCGACAGTCTGTACGACGCTAGCGCCCCAAGAGGCGAGAAAGCAGCCGTACAATGAATGGTTGTTATTATTTTTCTACTTAATTGACGAAATAGTTATTAAATTTTTCCGTTCCAAGCGTTTGTAAACTATCAATAGACATGAATGATCGTGAAATAAATACAAGAACAGCCGAATCTCACTGATCGGGTGACATAAACTACAACTTCTTTCTGAAGAAATACTTTCTAATATGTAAATGATTGCAACATATTAACCTGAATGCTAGAGAATATAAGCACGTATTTCATGCATGAAAAAAAATATTTCTTTTGTAGCCTGGTTTTATGATGTATCAATTTTGTATAGAGACCAGTGACTGGCACATTCTTACACTTCGCTCAACTTTCAAATAACTTGAACATTTTTGTAAATGTAAATATTTTTACTTCAGTTGCGAATGTGTTGAAGATTCTTGCTGTTTGTGGCTTATGTATAGCAACATTTGTGGAATAGGTTTCTTATGTGTTGAGAAACTGTGTTAGTGCGTACGCTATTTTATTATCATGTCTGTGTGGTTTTTCCTTCAGCTAAGTTCCAAATTCATTAATTTGACAAGAAGAGTGTGAAAAAGCTTCACGTTAATGAGCAGGAATACAATACGACGTGTTTCTGCAAAAAGTCATATTTTCTGCAGTTTACTAGGAGTTTTTTTCTTTGTGCTTAAAGGAACACCATACTGTTCAGTAAATACGTGTAGATTACAAGAAAACTGTCCTGTAACGTAGCAGTTCACAACTCTCAGTGTCCTGAGGAAAGCTAAAAAAGTCACAAAACTCTTCTTCTTGTTGCTTCTACAATTTATTGCGGCTCAGACGCTCCCGTTTGTAAGAACCATTACCCAGACAAATATAAACAATTAAGATAATCCTTCGCTTTCAGAAGATCATGCCGAACTTAACAGTATAACTTTCTCGCCACATGTCGTGCTGCTATCGCAGTGGGCAACAAAAAGGAGGCTGAGTGTTATGACTGTTATGTTAGACTACGGTAGGAATGTATAAGGTCGTTTCTGCATTATACAATGAACTATTAAATTAGTCTTAAAATGTGCATTCTATTTCCGCGTTAGGTGCGTTCTGTTTAGACAAAATTAGCATTTGTAAGTGTATGGAATGCGTACGGTTTGGGCAAATTTCCGCATTATGCACGTTCCGCTTTGGTCAAATTTGACTGTATTTGTCTATAAGAGTTTATTTGTATTGATGCTTTCAATGTATATACATCCATATATATATTTAAAGCATCAATAGAAATTATCTCTTATAGACAAATACAAACTGTGTATAGGAGGCGAAAATTTAATTTGGTGGGTGACAGGAAGTACGAAATGGAAGAGAACACAAAATAGTTGAACATGCACTGGAGAATGTATTTAAAGGGGAAACTGCATGGTAAAACTATACACTGAGTATAATTTACAATCGTTGCTAACACATATATTAAGAAATTAATTTTTCACTCTGCAGCGGACTTTATGCAGATATGTGTGTTCCTGGCAGATTAGAACTTGTAAGTAGGTCATGTAATTTTGATTTGTTACGTCATCGATATGCGTGTCCGACCGATCGCAAGTTACGTTACTGTTAAGCAATCTTTTGTCTTCTCGTGGCGCAATCTTTACCTCTGCGCAGTCTGTTATATTCTCAGTTGAAAAGTGTTAGGTGACGTACGTATTTGGTAGTGCTGTGTTGACTTGTGATGGTAACTGTTAGATGGAGAAGGGACAGCAAGCATGAGTATTATGTGCACAATGAATGGTGAAAGGAGTATAAATTTTAAATGAAATAACTGTTTCTGAAGAGAAGAAATTTGAGGTAAGACTGCAGCACTGCGCACTTAATTTGTCGGAATCATTATCGTCAGCTAGTTAATTTGCTCATATCTGAGAAAAAGACCACCCTACTACCTTGAATGATGGATTAACATATTAACTGATTAAGCTGCTTTATTTTTATAGAAATTCTCTGTCAACGTTGTACCCATTTTAAACCATTGTTCGCTTTGTTAAGTACAATATTGTTCAGACCAACGTTATGTGTGAAGATCAAAAGAAGTTACCCTCTGTCTTTTGAAAATATACTTCATTCTAAAATCGTTGTCTTGGTACATCATTTCATAGGAATAATTACTCTCCCCACCCCACTGTTTGACATTACCAGGTGCAACAGTTTGTATATATAAAAAAAAACTGGTTTATCCAATGGCTGCTTGCTGTTGTGCTTTGGAGAAATCTGCAACAATGTTGTCAAGAAGCGAGGTAAGTAAAAATTTTGATTAGGACCAGATACAAAGACAAGCTGCATTCAGATCAGTTACGCTTCAGTTCAAATTATTCGAAGATTAACATACGAGAGTAAGTTGGATAACAGTTGGTGAATACGTAGTTTTGGTAGTACATACTTATGTAGAGTGGGAGGTGTATTAGGGACCGGGGGGGGGGGGGTGGTTGAGGGGGGTTGTTGGATCGAGGAGAAATTGCCTAGTGTGGAGAGCTGCATCAAACCAATCTTCCAACTGAAGTCTACCAGAACAAAAACGTTTCGAAAGCCGAACTAATTATGATTTCTTTCTCCATCACATCAACACACGTTTAATCGTCACTTAACGTCACATAATTAATAGCTTTGCGCGTGAAAACCATACTGAAACTCCGTACGGTTCGTTTACCAGCATTCACTGGTAACCAGATAATAGTGAATGTAGTTGATGATTGATATTGACGCTACGGTCGCAGGTTCGAATCCTGGCTCGGGCATGGATGTTTGTGATGTCCTTAAGTTAGTTAGGTTTATGTAGTTCTAAGTTCTAGGGGACTGATGACCTCAGAAGTTAAGTCCCATAGTGCTCAGAGCCATTTGAACCATTTTGATTGATATTGGAAATCCGTCTCTGATGACGAAGTGGGATAACAGAAAAGGAGCTATGTTGGTCAAGGCGCTGGAGACGACAGTGGCAGCACTTACTCACGAAATTGTCTTATCAGATATGTTCTTGATAATACGATAATACTAAGTTTGTGGTTTCAGGAAAAAGAAACTATTACAAGTAACATAATGTATCCTATCACCGTAACTTAGAAGCTAGAAATTGCATTATCGGCGGCCAATGTGATTGATGTAGAACGTACAAATGAAGAAAATGTAATGTAAACATATGCTATACGCCTGCTAGTGAACATCTGACATTTGGATATGTAACCTTTACACACAATCGTTTATGAACGTAGAAATTGCTCAAGAAATAAAACTTCAAATTGCCTTGCGTTTTGACATACGCAATAATGCATAGCCGCGCCTAGTGGCTGTGCGGTTTGAGTCGCCATATCACGGACTGCGCGGCCCCTCCTGCCGGAGGTTCGAGTCCTCCCTCGGGCATGGATGTGTGTGTTGTTCTTAGCATAAGTTACTTTAAGTAGTGTGTAAGTCTAGGGTCCGATGACCTCAGCAGTTTGGTCCCTTAGGAATCAACACACATTTGAAAATTTTTTCAATAATGCGTAAATGCAACTGGATGAAGCACATTATTCAGCAGTGGTTACTACCACGTTACCACATTATTTTACAACGCAAGCTTGGCGAAAACGTTTCATTGCAGATACCCACTGAATATGGGATAGGGAACGAAATGTGCAGAATAAAGGGAGATATAGCACGGAAGACGTAAAATGAGTTAAATATAAAGATTGTGCCGTTATTCTAACTTGATTATAAAGAAAAGCAACTATAATTTTCGTTGTTGTTACAGGCAAAGTAACACTGCAGTAGTAAGGTTATCTGTTTACGGGTGACCAAAACATCTGTACTGCCAAGGAGATTCTTTTCTGGTACGTGACGTCTTCTAATTAAGCCAGGCTTCTGCGGCCAACAGGGCAACAAGCTGGCAGCCGTGCGGTGCCGTGCAGAGAATCTGTCCGGAGTGGTCAGCGAGAGCCAGACAGGCGGAACAGCGGAAATAACAAGTAGAGAGCCGGGAGCCGAGAAATCTTACTGTGGGGGAAGTTCCGCACTGGGGGAATCCCCGCCCAGGGGGAAATCGCACCAGGGGGAAGTCCTGTCGTATCCCTGCGGGGCATTTCTCAGATTGGGTCCGTCTGCTCAGTTCGCCTCCCTGTGATATTGCACCTTTGCCCGGGAGGGGGAAGGGGGGGGGGTGCAGGAAGACCTAAGATAGATGTGGCACTAAACAAAGCTTCAAGTTTACGGCCACCGATATGACCTGAGAATGTGCAATGGATTCTTGGCATTAAACTGGATGTTGAAAGTTCACGCATTCGCCCAAAAAAGGCTTAGCCAACGTAAGTTAATCTCTCGGAAAAGTTACGGAAATATGAAATTAACTCTTAAGTTCATATAATCCATGTAAGCCGGGCTACATATCATTTCTGCATCAATACAGCACTTTCTCACAACTCAGGCAAAACAAAGGCCTACAAACAACGTAGCGGTGACGTATCAACAACTTAAGAAGACAAAAAACTATCGAACAAACATAAAATAACCGAAACAGTGATTCTGCACTCCGCCTTCACTTTTACCATCATTTTCTCTCGTTATGCAGAAACAAAAGAAAGTAGTAGTGTTATGTATTCCTCTTGTGAGACAGAATAGAATACCAACCTCCAAAGAATTGTTCAAGGGTGAGAGAAATGTGATGTGTTCCTTCTTTCAGCAACACGTGAATAATAGAATTTATTAAGAAGCTACATATTGAAAGTAACACAAAGAAAATGTTGTGGGGAAGGCTAAACAAAGATTGCGTTTTATTGGCACGATACTTAGAAAATGTAACAGATCTATTAAGGAGACTGCCTACACTACGCTTGTCCGTCCTCTTTTAGAATACTGCTGCGCGGTGTGGGATCCTTACCAACAGGACTGACGAAGTGCATCGAAAAAGTTCAAAGAAGGGCAGCACGTTTTGTATTATCGTGAAATATGTGAGAGAGTGTCACAGATATGATACAGGTTTTAGGCTGGAAATCATTAAAAGAAAGGCGTGTTTCGTTGCGACGGAAACTTCTCACGAAATTCCAATCACCACCTTCCTCCTTCGAATGCGAAAATATTTTGTCGACACCGACCTTCATAGGAAGAAATGATTACCACGATAAAATAAGGGAAATCCGAGCTCGTACGGAAAGACATAGGTGTTCGTTCTTTCCGCGCGCTGTACGAGGTTGGAATAATAGAGAATTGTGAAGGTGGTTCCATGAACACTCTGGCAGGCACTTAAATGTGATTTGCATAGTATCCATGTAGATGTAGATGTAGATACTGCAAGAACTTGCACATTGATCAATATACGTTGAAGTTACTGAAAACCTTCACTTCGTTAGTACAAAACTCATACGTTGTTGCATGGTGTTGCCATCTGGTTCAGTGACCAAAATCATTAATTAAACTCACAAACATTTCTCATGTTTTTTTCTTGTTGCTAAAAATTGAAGAACGCTGGTAAAATGTAAAAAATTCACGAACAGTGGATATAATTTGTACATCTATACATCTGCATCATTAGTCTGCAATTCACAATTAAGTGCCTGGAAGAGCTACTTTTCTATCGCTCCGCTAAGAGCATGCGAAAAAAACGAAAACTTAAATCTGTCTGTGCGAGCTTTGATTTCTCTTATTTTATTGTAGTGATCATTCCTCCCTATGTAGGAGGGCCCAAACAAAATATTTTCAATACAACGAAAAACCAGTCCAAAACTGCAAATTTCACTTTTTTTATGCATTCGATAGTTAGTTTCTGGCCGCCAGTACATACAGATAAATAATCTGTATGCGCTGTAACTGTTTGTTTTCACATTTGTGACATGTTTTTGGAATTTCGGAAATAACTTTTTTGAGTATATTACGATGATCTGAAAATGGGTCCCTGCCCGGAAACTAGTCATCGAGCGAATAAAAAAAGGTGAAATTGGCAACTTTGGACTCGTTTCTCGTTGTACTGATTAACAGAAGTTGCTGACCCACATTTGTCCCAGCATGCTGGAGGTCCGAAAATATTTCCACACTTTGTGGAGAAAGTTGGTGATTGAAATTTCAAGAGAATATCCTGCCGCAGCGAAAAACGCTTTTGTTTTCATGACTGGAACCCCAATTCGTGTATCATATCCGTGACGCACTCGCCCTTATTTCGCTATAATACAAAACGAGATACCCGTCTCTGAACTTTTTCAATGTACTCCGTCGATCCAGTCTGATGCGGATCCAACGCAGCACAGCATTACTCCAGAACAGGGCGACCAAACATAGTGTAAGCAGTCTCTGTAGTGGACCTGTTACATTTTTTAAATGTTCTGTCAATAAATCGCAGTCTTTGGTTTGCTTTCTCCACACGTTTATCTAAGAGATCGCCTCAATTTAAGTTATTCACAGTTGTTTCACTAAGCATTTAGTTGAGTTTACGGACTTCAGATTTGTGTGACCTGTCGTGTAACTGAAATTTAGCGGTTACCTTGTAGTGTTCATGTGGATGACTTCACACTTTTCATAATTTACAGTTAATTGACACTTTTTCCACGTTACAAATGTCTTGTTAAGTTATTTTGAAATTCGTTTTTATCATGAGACGACATTACCCGACGATAAAAGACAGCATCATCTGCTACCAGTCTAAGAGGACTGCTCAGATTGTAGATGAGGAACAACAGAGCGCCTGATATTACTTCTGGTTTACTCGACGACTTTCCGTCTATTATTACGAACTGTGACCTTTCTGACTGGCAGTGAAGAATGCAGTCGCATAACAGACGACACTCCACAGGCACATTATTTGATTAGAAATAGCTTGTGAGGAATATGTGAAAAGCCTTCTGGAAATCAAAAATATATAACCAATTTGACATTCCTTGTCGATAGGACTCATTATTTCGAGAGATTACAGAAGTAATTGTGTTTCAAAACAACGACATTTTCTGAATCCATGATGGCTATTTGTCAATAAATCTTTTCTTTCTAGGTGATTCATAATGTTACAGCACGGTATATGTTCAAAACTCATATCACCATTCGGCGTTAGGGACATTGATCGGTATTTCAGCAGATTACTCCTACCCTACTTCCTTTGTTGAGTATTTGTGTGACTTGAGAAATTTTACACTCTCTGGGAACAGATTTTTCAACGAGCGAGCGATTTAATGTGGTTGATAAGGGGCTATCGTATTAGATTACTCTGAAAGGAAACTGACTGATACACAATCTGCACCGGAAGCCTTGATTTTCCTAAGTATTTTAAGCTGATTCGCTACACCGAGGATACCACATTCTAAGTTACTCATGTTGGTCCTTATCTTGATTGGAATTCTGGAATATTTACTTCGCCTTCTTCTGTGAAGGAATTTCAGAAAGCCGTGGTTAGAAACTCTACTTCAGCGGCGCTGTCATCATTGTTACCGCGCAGTGGAGGTATGGATTTCGTCTTGACACTGGTGTATTTCATATACGACCAGAATCACATATTTTTTTTATTCTTAGCCAGATTTCGAGACAAATTTTCGTTGTAGAAGCTATCTCGCATTGAAGATTGCGCTAAATATCGAGCTTCGACAAAAGTTAGCCAATCCAGGGGTTGTTGCGTTCTTTTTGATCTGGCATGCTTTATTCGTTGCTTCTGCAATAGTTTTCTGACCGGCTTTGTGTACCATGGGGATCAGTACTATTTCTTATTAATTTATTAGGTATGTATCTCTCAAATGCCCTCGATACTATTTCTTTGAATCGAAACGATATGTAGTCTACGCCTACATAATCATATTGGAAGGAGACTGTCTCTTAGGAAGGCGTCAACTGAATTTCTTCTTCTTTTTTAAACAAATGTGGTTTGCGTTTATTTTTGGTGGGTTTGGATGTTACGGGATTCAGTCTAGCTACAACAATCTTGTGGTCACTAATCCCTGCATCTGACACGATGCTCCTTATTTGGTCAGGATTATTTGTTTGCCGGCCGGTGTGGCCGAGCGGTTCTAGGCGCTTCAGTCTGGAACCGCGCGACCGCTACGGTCGCAGGTTCGAATCCTGCCTCGGGCATGTATGTGTGTGATATCCTTAGGTTACTTAGCTTTGAGTAGTTCTAAGTTCTAGAAGTTAAGTCCCATAGTGCTCAGAGCCATTTGAACCATTTAATTATCTGTCGCTAAGAGGTCAAGTATGTTTCCGCACCCATTTACACTTCGGTTCATTGTGGACATGGGACAGCGGCTGGTCAAATAATTAACAATGAAAGTCATCAACAGCTGTGAAGTTGAAACTATTTATTTTATTTTTATTACAGGTTTCAGCTTTCTATTATCCCACCTTCAGGCCCCACATCCATCTCTCAAAGTAAACCATACTGGCATACTGGAAAATATGTTCCTTGATGCCGAGAATTCTAAACCGCATGTCAAGTGCTTCCTTTGAAGGCTTGTTATCAAGCTGAGCATCACTTAGTTGATGACCAGTTTGGCTTTATGAAAGGTAAAGGCAACAAAGAGGAAGTTCTCACAATGCGGTTGAATAAAACGTAAGACACGCTCATGTTCGAAGTTCTGAGAGAAATAGGTGTAAGTTATAGAGAAAGTCTGTTAAGACACAATGTGAACAAGAGGGATCAATAAGACTGGAGAACAGAGAAGGAAGTGCTTGAATTAAACAGGGTGTAAGACAGTATGCAGGCTTTCGCTGCTGCTGTTCAATCTATTCATCGAAGAAGCATGACAGAAAGAAAAGAAAAATTCAAAGATGAGATTAGAACACAGGGCGTAGGGGTACCAATGGTAAAATTCGCTGATGACACTCCTACCCTCAGTGAGAGTGAAGAAGAAATACAGGAATTTTTTAATCGATTGAACATTGCAATGAGTGCAGAATATTCATTGGCGACGAACCGGAAAAATGCAAACGGTATGTGATGTAGCAGAAATGCGAATAGCAAGAAGCTTAAAATCAAAATTGGTGATTACGAAGTAGATGAAGTTAAGGAATTCTGCTACCTTGATACCTTCCAAGTAATATTACGCGTGACAGGCGATTCAAGGAAGATATGAAAAGCTAACTGGAACAGACCAAGAAGCCGTTCATGGCGAAGAGAAGTGTACTGCTATGGAACCGGTTGGGGAAGGAAATTCTGATAATCAGATTCTTGGCGGATCTAAAGCCGGATCAAACTGTCAGCTGTACACAATATTTCCGCGGTCCATCAGGCCACTATATTAGGTCAGAAAAATTAAGCTGCTCTCGCCGCTAACTCATTAAAACCTTGAACGATGGAATCTCTATATCCTGTGAAAATACGAAAGCGCGTGCGCTGAGACAATGTCCAGCGCTCAAACGTTGCTGCTGCTGCAACGCCTCCAGTGATGAATACTGTCGAAAAACGAAATATCGTTAAAAATTAATGCTCATAGCAGGCCGAATTAGATGCCATTGTTTCTTCATATCTGATAAATCCGGATTCCAAGTTTTACTTAGCGGGTATGCATATCACGATTAACGATATTATCTGTTAGTCTGATTTCAAAAATGGTTCAAATGGCTCTGAGCACTATGGGACTCAACATCTTAGGTCGTAAGTCCCCTAGAACTTAGAACTACTTAAACCTAACTAACCTAAGGACATCACACACACCCATGCCCGAGGCAGGATTCGACCTGCGACCGTAGCAGTCCCGCGGTTCCGGACTGCAGCGCCAGAACCGCTAGACCACCGCGGCCGCTTTTAAAACACAATCCCGGTGACGCGAAGCGTTTGCAACCACTTGTGCCTCATTGTATAGCATTCTACGTCGCTCTGTAAGACAGTGCTCAGACGTCGCAGCTTTTCAAGCTGTAATAATCGGATATGGCGATGATGTTTAATACTTTTGTCACTGACGATACGAATAATTTGGCCAATATATATTTTATCGCACTCAGCGGTATTTTGTAACCACCAGGCTTCCTCGAACCGAAATCATTCTTAACAGTGCCAAGAAATGCTCTAAAAGCTGACAGACGAGAGAACACATCTGATTTCATTTTCGTTCGAAACCCTGCCTATCTTGACAGACACGTTCCCAGAATATGGAAGGAAAGCCACAGAACTAGAAGTGTCTTCAGCTGATATAGGCAGTGGTCCAAACTCAAAGGCACGTCGAATCTGTCTGTCCGTTATGATTAAACAGGTTCTTAAGATGTTACAGCTCTTGTGGTAAATTCTCAGCATCAGAGATGGCATATGCACTTTTGATCAAGGTCCGTAAGACGGCTGTATTTTCAAACGGTGGATTACAGCTGGTAGTATGTAAATACCTATCAGCCTCGTGTCTTATAAACTCTGGGTCCTATAGTTCGGTTATCTTTTTCCTATATCTGTACATATTACCCTCCTTTTCAATATCCGGCATGAAATTGATGTTAGGATGAAGAAAATTAAAATGGTCAAATGACCGGTACAACCAATCTATTCCATGTTGTCAAAAAGAAACATATCGTCAACATATCTCAAAAAATAAGTAGGCTTCAAAATTGGTCTTTTCAGGGCCATATCATCAAAGTTTTCCATAAATAGATTAGCGACTATGGGGGATAAAGGACATCCCAAAGCCACACCGTCTGTCTGTTCAAATTATTTGTCACTGAATAAAAAATAGGTGGACGTCAGTACATGACGGAAGAGCTTCGTCATTTACATACTTAGTTTTTCATTAATTAAAGTCAATGACTCTTCATGATGGACCCGACCAAAAAGAGACACCACATCGATACTAACAAGTAATCGGAGGGACCAAGACGAAGCGACTTTAACGCTGAAGGAAATCCATGGAACTGGAAATATGGTGTTTATATTACCCCTATGAGGCTGAGGAGCGACGCTAAATATTTTGCCAAGTTGTACGTCGGCACCCACAAATTATTGAATACGGGGCGTAACGGGACACCATCTTTACTTACTTTTGGCTACCCGTATAATCCAGGTGGAACGGCCGCAACAGGACGAAGTCTTTAATAATGTGATCAGGTAACAAACTCTTCTTCAGAAGTGAAGTCGTCGTCCGTTAATATGCATTTCGTGGGATCCTTCTGATATATAATACGAATGATCTTACTTATTCACACAACTGGCCTTGGAAATTGAATCGGTATCGTTGCCTTTGTGTGCTGGTGAAATTAATATTTCAGGATTCTCTCAAAAGGACCGAAAAGCTGTCCGTTCAGTCGAGGAAATGTTAATCTGTGGAGACCGAGCTGGACGCAAAAGATTAGAAACCTCCTGTACTGGCCTTGGAAATTGAATCGGTATCGTTGCCTTTGTGTGCTTGTGAAATTAATATTTCAGGATTCTCTCAAAAGGACCGAAAAGCTGTCCATCCAGTCGAGGAAATGTTAATCTGTGGAGGAGGAGCTGGACGCAAAAGATTAGAAACCTCCTGTAGTGGTTTATAAGAAGGATGACGGTGTTCTTGGACACAGCGTTTGTAGGAAACCGACACATGCTGATAGATATTTAAATGCTACCAGCTGTCATACACCGTTTCAAAGTACGGACCTCGGTTGAAAGAGCATGTGTTATCTTTGATGCTGAGAATTTGCTACAAGAGCTGCAATATCTTAAGGACTTGTTTAATCATAACGGCTATACAGATAGACATATTAGACGTGCCTTGAGTTTATACCATTGTCTAAACCGGCTGAAGACACTTAGTTCTGTGGCTTCCCTTCCCTATGCCGGGAACGTGTCTGTCAAGATAGGCAGGGTCTCGAACAATTATGAAATCAGATATGTGCTCCGTCTGTCAGCTATTACAGCATTTCTTGGCTTTGCTGAGGATCATTTCGGTTCGAGGAAGCCTGGCGGTTATAAAATACCGTTTGAGTGCGATAAATAAATGGTGGCCAAATTATTCGTATCGTCAATGACGGAAGTGTTGAACATCATCGCCATACGCGATTATTACAACTTTACAAATGTGCGGTGGCTGAGCATTGTCTTACAGAGAGACATAAGATGCTGTAAGATGAGACATGTGGCTGCAGACGACTCGCGCTACTGGGATTGTGCTTTGAAAGAATCTGTCGAAATCAGACTAACAAATAATGTCATTGTAATTCTTCATGCTTTCCCGACGATCTGTTGACATTTTGGATATTCGGGAATCCAACCGGTTGTTCGCGTCGTTCTCGCACGATATTTCAATAGCGTGCCTCGCTGTCTTCTTCAGGTGCTAGCTGAGACTGGTCCTTGGGTCGATCAAGTCCAGTATTTACGCTTGGAAGGAGCTGGGCGTTCCCTAATCGGTCCGCGCCGAGTCGAGTGTTCCGTCTGTGGTCCGCGCCCGCCAGACTCGGCTTCAATGGACCCCTCCAGTCACGGATGTTCCGACTGCCGTCCGGTACCGTTTTGGCCGTCCTCAACGGTTGTGATCGTCATCTGAGGTGTGTCAGATCCAATCTGAGATGTTGGGTACTCTGTCTCATGACTGTTACTATGATTTCCACTTCTGTTTCGTACTGGGCGCTCCATAATCGGTCCGCGCCGCGTAGTGTGTTCGGTCTGCGATCAGCGCCTGCCAGACGCGGCTACATTGGCCCTTTCGGTTGCCGGTGTTCCAACCGCCGCCCGCGCTCGGCCTGGCCGTCTTCTGAAGTCGACTTCATGATATGGGGTGTGCCAAATCTGGTCTCTAACGTCCGACACCTTGTCTCACGGCTGTTCTCTCGGTCTCCACTTCTATTTATTGTAGAATCCCGGAGTGCCCTGCGTTGGGTTTTCACAAGCTCAAGCGCTGAATTCCAGGCAGTTCTGATTTGGTATCCCAAGTCATGATTGATTAGATTGTCTGTGACCTTAATCTCAATGGCTTCTTTAATGACACTGTCCCAAAATCTTGAGGTCTGTGTCACAATCTTGGTGTCATTGTAGTCCATTGAATGACCAAGTTCCAGACAATGCTCTGCTATGGCTGATTTAGTTGCCTGTCTGAGTCTGGTATGTCTCTGGTGTCTGGTGTTCTTTACACCTGATGTCCACAGTTTTGGTGGTCTGGTCAATATATCACATCCCACACTGGCACGGTATGTTGTAAATACCTGGCTTGCGTAACCCCAGGTCATGATTTACATTCCCCAGCGTAGCCCCAATTTTCGTGGGTGGGCAAAATATGCTCTTGATGTCATATATCTGGATAATCCTTCTGATTTTGGCAGAGATAGGTCCACCATGTGGCAAGTATGCCATCGTCTTTGCCTCTTTTGGATCTTCTTCTGGATCCTTTGGCTGATTAGCAGGTTGAAGTGGCTTCTGGATATCTCTAGAGGAGTACCCATTCATGCTGAACACTGATCGTAAGTGTTCTATTTCTGTGGCCAAACTGTCCGGATCTGACAGAGTTTGTGCTCTGTGGACCAGTGTTTTGAGCACTGCATTCTTCTGTGCCAGATGGTGGCAACTGCTGGCTTGTGGGTATAAGTCAGTGTGCGTAGGTTTGCGGTACACACTGTGTCCAAACGTGTCATCTGCTTTCTCTTCACAAGAACATCCAACAACGGAAGTAGTCCATCCTTCTCCATTTCCATTATGAACTGAATGTTCAGATAGTAAGAGTTCAGACGTAGCAGGAATTCATATAACTTCTCCCTACCATGGGACCAGATGACATAGGTATCATCCATATACCTTGGTGTTGGACATTAGAGACCAGATTTGACACACGCCAAATCATAAACTTGACTTCATAAGATGGCCAGGCCGGGCGTGGACGGCGGTCTGAACACCGGCGACCAGAGAGCACCAATGTAGCCGTGTATGGATTCGTAGTTAGCATGCCATGTGAGCAGGACCACGCTACTCAGGCGCAGGGTGCGCGGATTGCTGCCCTGCGGGACTGGTCCGGGTGACTGAGTCAGCCTCAATGGAGGCCCCATCTGGCCCCCCATGTACAATGACCCATAAAATCGACACGGCCGTTGGCGCAGAATGCCCTCTCACGGCGGAGCAGGTGTTTAAAGTCATGACGCGTCTACGGTCGCCACATGACTACCTGAAGCGCACTTCTGACGAGCGAGCAGAGCTCAGGATTCACAAATACCTAGTGTTAATCGGCTGTGAGGACAGAGAAGAGGCAAGAGTGCCGTCAGGAGCCCCGCCAGGCGTGTCGACAGAAGACGACACTGTTCTGCCAGGGGCGGCCCAATGGGTGATACTCCACCAGTCCCAGTGTAAGACGTCATGGTCTCCTGACCTTCATTGCTTACATATTCCACCCTCACAATCATATTCTGCACATCAAGACGCTTCCTTCGAACCCAAACTCGATAAGATAAAGTCAAGGTTGTATGAATTCATGTAAACGATATGCAAATAACTAATAAATGCAAGTGCGCACCATGGTTGAAATACTCGAGGCTCGCGTACACACATACATTCCGGACACGCTTCCCACAGGAGCTTTTAGTTCAAGAGAGGCAACCGCACGCCAGGAGGCCAGTCCCAACCCATCTACGTCGGCCAGTGGCCGCCCGTGGAGCGGACAGCATTCGCCGGAGGGAAAGGAAGAACGACCCCGTGTTTGGCTTTAAAGCAAATTCCGCTACATTGTGTGGGAGCGGCGAGCCTACGCATTCTTTACACATAGCACGCAGCTTCAGAGATTTTCACAGGGAGACACCAAGCGCCAAACGCCGATACTACAGGTTTCCGGATTGGTCGCCTTAAACGAAACGTCATTCTCTCGTTTTAGAAACACATGAACAACACGTTTGTTCACCAATGATACGATTTGACGCGGATATGAGTCAGGAAATTGAGAATAGTCAGACAGGCAGTAGATTACCAGAGAATAAACACGACAACACAAGCTGTGGCAGTGTATTTGAGTCCATGAATCAGCCACACACCAGATTTATGAGTAGATATGATGCAGAGCACTTCCTTACAGTTAGAAAATTACAACGTTTCAAGGAAGAAGGCGGTGGCTTGCATGCATGCACATTCATCGATCAGTTTCAAGTAGGCTTACCAAACCACTGGAACGTAGCTTACAAACTTGACCTCATTTGTGCACAAATGTCAGGGACAGTGGCAGAGGTAATGCAAAAGATCGCGGCTACCTGTACGTCTTACCTACAGTTCAGAACAGCATTTCTCGAAAGATATTGGTCCAAGGAGGTGCAAAACAAAATTAAGTACCAGTTATTTCAGATGACACCATATGAAAACTCAGGAGAGAAATGCGTGGTAGAATTCTTTGAAACAATGGACAAAAAGCATCAATGCCTAGACAAACCATACAGTAACGGAGAGCTGATACGTCTGTGTAGAATGAAATTACCGGTAAAGTATCAACAGGCGACAGTAGGAAAAAATGAAAATCCTGAAGAATTCAAAGAGGTTTCAAGGGAACTTGAATTTATGTTTAAAGATGACGAGATGAAAGAAAAAAGGAAAGGGAACAGCAAAAGGAGAGGACTAAGAACGAATATTCCAATAATAATAATCTTAATCCTAACACCAATAATTTTAGGCAATGTAAGAGACAAGGACAGTGGCACAATGGAGATAATTGGCATAGAAACGATAAGCAGAATAATTGGTACCGAAATAGGAACAGTAATGGACACTCATACAGTGGCGGATATGGGTTTAGGAATCAAAATGCCAACGGTCAAGGGTACTTTGAAAGGGGTCACGATGTTAGAAACAGCAACTGGCGAGACCAGGGCGCGAATAATTACAGAGGAAATTATGGTCCACAGAGATAAGAACAACACAGCAAAGAGAAACCAGATGTAGAAATTAGGCCACCAAATACTGCAAAACGTAAAGATTGAATTGAAAAATGCGGAAGAGGTTAGGCAAAGTAACGTCCACCCTATCTTACACTAACCACTAAATCAAAAAATAAATTAAGAATCAACAAAGTAACACATTAATTAAAAGAAAAAGAGATACAATACACACTAACAATCTCTTGTAGTATCAAGTACACTACAACATGCACACAAACAATAAATGGTACACAACAATTAAAAGAATGAATAAGTGGTAGGACATAATTAGAATAAAGAAAAGAAATCAATAATTTTGGCCACAATCAGAAAATTTTTGCATGATGTAAAATTAGAGTCTTTTTTTTGGAAATAACAAACATATGTCAAACAAAAATTGTAAATATTTCTACACGTAAGAAGGACATCGCCACCAACACCAATCACCAGCTCCCTTAACATCAGATGGTTCGAGATAGCGACAAAGAGGGTACAGAACATGTTGAGGAAGCACTTAGGGCAATAACAACAGCATGTAGAACAAAGCCACACTGGAAATGCAGGTTGCAACCAGGTTGGACTTCAGGAGGACAACGTGCAGCATGGACATTTCATATGTCACGACACTGCTACACAACAGAAGAGCGTGGCGAGAACCACAATATGACGAGACGACAATGAAGGTACAAAAAATTACCAAGATCTACAAACTCATCAAGTAACAGTCGGAAAGGCAGTCAGATCTTAGAAATCCTGTATCATTCCTACAACAAAATTCACATATTCCTAGCCCAAGAAGAACAGAAGAATGCAAGGAAGAAGAGAAGAACAGAAAATGCAAGATGAAGAAGGGCAGAAGACAGCAAGATACCTTTCTTTCAGATCCTACAAAGCAAATTGCTACAATCGTCTTTTCATGAACTTTGAGGCATAGCAACTACTACAACCACCGTTCCAAAATAAACCTTGAATCGTCAAGCGAACGGCAAACGGAATATTAAGTAGTAGCAACCAACATTATCTAGAAATAGTATTTCATTGTAAAAATACAGCAACCAGCCACTTTTTAATGCGTTTTATTTATGCCAATATGCATTTCGGGTTTGCACCCATCTTCAGCTGGCAAATTACATGGATCTTCAGTTATTACAGTAGTACAATCTCGACAGCAGTTTCTATACTGCAGCAGGCCTGTGCAAAAGCAACGATTCCAATCATTTACTACAATTTCGTGAGTTTAAAGTTACGCATTATCAGTTGTTCATTTTACTTACATTCTCCTCTCCTTGTTTTTTCTTGGCTTTTCTTCTTTCTTGCAACAACACAAACACTTTTTATCACATACTTTACACAGGCACACTGCGTTATCCGCCATGTTGTCGACTGACAGTTTTTGTTTACATACAAATGGTTTATCTATGGACAGAGTTAAATTTTTTTTTCCTCGAAAGGTTTGAGGTTATAAGATAAGCTACTGTTTTCTAAGCATTGACTAGGGTGACAGACGTATTCTAAGTACAATGTATACACATTTTTTTTTTTTAGCATTGAAGATAATAAAGTAACATAACACATTTATACAATGCAGTAATTCATACATTTAAAATATAACAGAATTAAGATTTTTATGTTTTATACTATTACATGCATTTGTTAGGTTTATATTAGGTTATGTTATTACTTGATTGTGCTTAGTGAGTGGTTTGATAAGTAGAGTGTGGAAGTTTTTCAGAAATATTCGGTTTGGTAGCTCTGTTTGGTCGTTAAGTATGTCAGAAGGGGATGCATGTTTATGTGAATAAATTTCGATTTCTTCTAGGAGGTTCATTCTTTTTCCTTTGTTGGCTAGGTGGAGAACTTGTAGGTTATGGGATATGTCTATTACTTGATGTTCTTCTTCTGCTAGAAATAGATTCAGCAAAATGAACAGTATTATCCCTACCACATCATCAAATTGCCATGCCATCCCAGGTGTGACAGCAAAGGAGTACCAAGACATCACTGTTTATCCAGTAAAGCACAGTCATCATCATCAGTTAAAAGTACCACTCCGTGATGACGATGACAACAAGACCCGGCATCACATGCTAGAGTGCTTCTCTCATGATTTGTGACACCCATACAAATCAGTCGACGCCTTCCAGTATTTCAGTGGGGATCATCGAGCACAGAAACTGACGCAGCAAAAATGGAAAAGACTGATATAACACAAATGTAGAGTTAAGAAAATTATATATTTATAAAAATATTATTTTCCTTTTTTGTAAAAGTAATTATTTTATTATGTATGTAAAGTCCATAATTTACAGATACAAAAAAACCTTTTGTAAAGAAACTTAGTTAGTATAGTTATATAATCTCGTAAACTCATGGAAAGTCTATTTATTTCTTTTATATGTAAAATTAGAGAAGGATTGATGCAGGATTTTTCTTCTTTAAGTAACCTTCAAAAACTCCTTTTTGGGGTAATAATATTAATACCGAGGATAGAATTAATAGGAAACGCTTCTTCATTCTTACAAAAAAAAAAAAAAGTGACACATAAAGAAAAATATAATGCCTAAATAAATAAAACAAAGTAATACAACAGAGCTTTTGCGAACATTTACGCAAAACCTAACTGATGAAAAGAGATAACCACACCAAGACATAATACACTGTACACTTACGAGTTTAGAAAAATTAATATTGTAAAAAAATATTTTGGAAATTAAAAAGAAAAACAAAGACACTTACTGGCAACGACAAAGAATAACAACCTTTGTAAAGTCTATATTTCCCTAACAACAAAACATAAATTATAGAATTAAAAAATAGAAACAATAGCTATAGAGAAATCATTAGAAAAAATTGTTAAGAGTGGTTGAGAAAAGTTTATGGGAAAATCTAAAAGAACAATTTTCCTCGGCATTTACAAACCCCAGACCAATATTTTGTCATATGGCGGGAGGTATGTAAGACATCATGGTCTCCTGACCTTCATTGCTTACATATTCCGCCCTCACAATCATATTTCACACGTCAAGACGCTTCATTCGAACCGAAACTCGATAAGATAAAGTCGATGTTGTATGAATTCATGTAAACGATATGCAAATCACTAATAAATCGCAAGTGCCGGTGGCCGCTCGTGGAGTGGACAGCATTCGCCCGAGGAAAAGGAGGAACGACCTCGTGTTCAGCTTAAAAGCAAATTCCGCTACATTGTGTGGGAGCGGCGAGTCTACGCATTCTTTACACATAGCACACAGTTTCAGAGATTTTCACAGGGAGAAAGCAAACGCCAAACGTCGGTACTACAGGTTTCCAGATTGGTCGCCTTAAACGAAACGTCATTCTCCCGTTTTAGAAGAGAAATGCTGATTGGCAGACGACATTTCTGACGCCTTGAGCTGAAGGAGTAATGGAAGAGACAGAAGGATATACCCCTTCACATCTGGCGTGGAGAGGGGCCGTTCTGTTGTCGCTCTTGCAGCGAGGAACAAGTCTCTCCTCAGTACTTCACTGGGAGAGCACCTCTGTTGAGATCGAATCGAAGTGCGACTCTCTGTATTGAGTCCTTGCCATTAAGCGTTGTTCACTGTGTTGGCCGACACACTTATTGTACAGCGTGAACGGACAGAGTTATAGTTAAACACTTGCGAGCGAATTATTGAATGGCAGCGTGGTTGACTGGTTATCTGACCGGTGTACCTCGCCAATAGTTAGACTAGGGGCGAATAGGAATCCTTGACTTTATCAAGGTGTAGGAAGAGTTTGATTGCGAAGGTCAGTCCAGATAGAACGAGAGTTATCTTATTTGTCAGCAGCGAGCGGCGCAGACAGCAGTCATCACAGCTTACGGTATTGTGTGCTACAGCTATTGCAAGCCCCATATTTCCTCCACAACAGTACACTTTACTGCAGTTCACACGCAACAGCCTCGACCGTTCCTAGCATCATGCTAAAGGACAATTATTCAAGTTGAGTAGGCACACCTCTCAGCCATTCTGCCAAGTTAACAACAATCTTAAACTTTGTATAGAAATTTCATTAGCGAATCCTTGAGAGGTAACTTCACATTTCGAAAAGAACCAGGATATAACTTGTTCAGTTCATAACTAAAAGTGCCATTGTGATTTCTCAGAATTTTTGAAAAATAAATAATAACTTTCGTTGGTTTCATGTTTTTCTTACACTAACTAGCCCTACTCCAGTACCCAAGTATCCCACTAGTTACGTAAAAAATTTGGTGAATTTTTGTGTCATTTCCTTACAGCGGACTGATCCAGAAGATATTTATTGCTGAAAGTTTTTCAGGCATTTCTCTTTAGAACGTTAGGAGCGTGTGTCTAATTTCTGTAGTAGTGTGGGGGTGGAAATTGCATCTTGCAGGAGCCACAGGGTAAAGGGTACTTCTCAGATTAATCCGTTGCGCAGAATAACAGAATCTTAGATCAACCCCACGCTCACACCAGAGAAGAAACTGGTGCACTGCTGGTTGCTTCCCCGGTCTCTGCCAGTCAAGAGGCCACAACAGCATCGGACACTGTCCCGCCAGGCATGACGAAAGAAGATGTCACTGTTCTGCTGGTCGACACCACCTCCCATAACAAGGAGGAATTCTTAGAGGCAAACCTTGGCGATCTGCTTGCAGCAGATGCCATAGACACGTCACAGCCACCTAGGAAGAGGCCTGCGGCAATGGAGAAGGATGATTCCTCCACAATTTCTGATTCTACCCTCAGGAAAAGTCAGAAGAAGAAGATCCAGAAGTTCCTGCCCCCACCGAGGCAGACCAGTGGACAGACGACGGCTTCGTTGTCGAAGCGGCAGCATACTGCTCGGGCAAAACGGCTTGAGTCAGTGCGGCTGCTACCGACAGCGAACTCGTTCTTTGACGTTTCGGACGAGTTAGAGGTCATGGATGCCACTGAGGCACCCAAAAGGCGGGCACCTCCCCACCCCCCCCCACCAACCACTGTGTCATGAAAGGACACCTACAAGTCCTTCCTCGACAAATTCCAGGCAGTCACGACCACTGCCAAGATTAGGTGTGTCGGTCGAGAGTTGTACAGATTCTCGATCGGCACAGTGGAAGAATATCGAGCTGCCATGCGGCTCATCGAGGAGGAGAAGCCTTACTGCTTCACCCACAACGTGGAGCCAGTGAAGCAGCTGAAGTGGTCTTCCGCCACCTCTCTCTGCAGATGAAGACTGTGCACCTGAAGGGCGAGCAGCCAGGACTAGGCTACATGGGCAGCTCGGTCACAATTATGAAGTCCCCCAGGACGAGGAGGGGCATGCCACTGTTCTTGATTGTCCTACCGGTCAATTTCGAGAACATGAAAACATTTCAGTTGCAGATGGTGGCCCGGATCGGAGTAGAGGTGGAGCCGCTCAAGGCCAGGGGGAGGTGCATCCACTGCTTCTCCTGCCAGGGCCTTGACCAAGTGGCGTGCTACTCCTCGATGCCAGCCCAATGAGTCAAGTGCGCCGACTCCCATGAGAGTCGGTACTGCACTAAGAAACGAGAGGAGGCGCCAAAGTGCTGCAACTGTAGCGAACCACATGT
The DNA here is from genome assembly GCF_023864275.1 of Schistocerca cancellata. Classification (NCBI taxonomy): domain Eukaryota; kingdom Metazoa; phylum Arthropoda; class Insecta; order Orthoptera; family Acrididae; genus Schistocerca; species Schistocerca cancellata. Next base: position 626,770,763 of record NC_064626.1, on the reverse strand, counting down.
GCCAAACTACAGAGGCTGCATTACCTTCAGACGTCGCCCTCACCTACAAGAATGGGCAGCACCTGCAAAAAAGGTGCAACCCAGCACCAGTTTTGCCGACGCCCTCAAGGGGCGGCAAGCGGCCTTCCCGCCGCTAAACATGAGGCCTCGACCGAGTACTCACCAGTCACTGTGGCACGTGGCCAGTCAGCCCACCCGGCTACCACACAGGACGACCACCACAGGGGAGGATGGCAAACTGCTCGTACCATCCACCACTGCCATGCCTCAGGCTGCCAGGTGTACGGCTCTGCAAACGGTTGTGGCTGCAACGCTGTGCACTGCCGCCCCCACACCTGCACCTGCACCCCGCGCCATCACCAGGACCAGAAGCAGCAGACCTCAGAGCACTGCTGAGCTCTCACTATGCCCTGCTCCAGCAACTGCCGATGCTCGTCACTGCAGTAACGCGTGCCCTCCAGGCCACTACCGTCGCCATAAAGCCGCACCATGCATAATGCCCTTATCCATTGACTGACCATCTGCGGCTTCAACGCAAACAGCCTGTTCGCACAACAAGGTGAGTTTCGTCAGTTCATGCAGGATGAGGTCATCGACCTGTGCTTGGTCTGCGAAACTCACCTTAAGCCATGAGTCGATGTGAGGGTAGCAAACTATGTTTGCTACCAGAACGACAGGCTGATGGCAGGTGTGGGTACCGCCATCTACATCCGCTCCTCACTCCGGCACCACCAGGTGATACTCCTGGACTTGGTCACCCTGGAAGCTATTCGGATGACTGTCACCACAGCCATGGGGCAGATAACCTTCGTGGCCACATACAGGCCGCCCTGAGGGCACCTCCAGGAGGCGGACGTCGACGCTCTGCTGACGTATGGGGGAGGGTCTTCATTGCAGGTGACTTCAATGCGAAGCACCCAGAATGGAACACCCGCCTCATGAATGATAGTGACTGCCAACTTCTTCATGCTGCCCATCAGAACGGCACCCAGATCCTCTGCCCGCATGAACACACCACCTTCCCGGCCAGGCGAAGGTCGGACGTGCTCGATGTCACAATCATCAATGGCATTGGGCTCCACACGACCGCCTCCACATGGTGTGCATTGTCATCGGACCACCTTCCAGGATCTTTGAAATTGACATCGGCTGGAGCCATGATCCCGACATGCTGTCAGACATACTGGTGCATGGACCATGACCAATTCCAGCACACCATCCTGGAGTCACTGGCGGACTCCACTGACCCCATCGAGCTGCAGTGGGGGTGGATGCTGCCCTGTGATTCTTCACCCATCAGCTGCTGCAAGAAGCCGACTCACGTCGCCCCCCCCCCCTGCTCCACAGCACCACAGGGCACAGGGGACCAGGGACTTTTCCTGAAGTGTACCGCCTCCCATTCAGGATGCAATAAGGGAGAAGAATCGACTGTTCTGGGAGTGGCAGCTCACCCTCCACCACGTGACGAAACGGCCGCTCAGCCACATGCAGAGAGACATCAAAGCGGCGGTTGAGGCCCATAGGAAAAGCGTATGGTTAGACTTCATCGCCTCCCTGAACTCTGAGGACAGCACCACCTGGCGGACAGTGAAGTCTTTTCCATGCAGAAGACGGTGCATTCCACCTCTCCCTGTCGGACAGGACATGACAGCAAAGCAGGCGCCCTGGCGGACCACTTCGAGCTGTCATTCACCCAGGTGGATGACAACATCGACAGGGAACACCTCCACCAGGTGGAAGAGCAGCTCCCAGTGTTCCTGGAAGCCAGGGACGACGGGGACGACATCGACCCCGAGGAGGAGGTGGCCGTGCAGCTGAAGGTGCTCAACACCAGGAAGGTCGGCGGTGCTGATGGGGTCACCAACCTCCTACTGAAGAGCCAGCGAGTGGGCGCCTACCCGCTCCTGGAGGGAATCTTCAACCAGGTCCTTTGTTCTGTGGTCTACCCCTCAGTGTGGCTACATGCAAAGGTCGTGGCCATCCGCAAGGCGAACAAGGACCCATGTAATGCCACCAACTACTGACCCATCAGCCCACTGTCTGTACTCACCAAGGTGTTTGAGCACCTATATGCCAGGCGCTGCTCCGCCATGTGACAGCAGAAGGGATAATTAATGGACGAGCAGTTCGGTTTTAGGAGAGGCCAATCCACCATCTCCAGCTGATGCGGCTGGTAGAAGAGGCCATGCGAGCCCTGGAGACTTGGGAATTCCTTGGAGCAGTGTTCCTTGACGTCTCCAGGGCATTCGACTCCGTGTGGCACTTTTTGTGCACAGGGCCCCGACGTCGCACGGTGTCCTTCTCCAATCTTACCTGGCTGAGCGGACATTCCACGTCATACTGAATGACAGGACATCCGCCCATCGTCCCATCCGTGCTGGGGTGCCGCAGGGGGCCGTCCTTGGGTCCCTGCTCTACTCCATATTCACGGCTGACGCTCCGTGCGTGGCACCATACGCCGACGACACTGCACTGTTCGTGCGGAGCATGAAGGCGGTAGAGATGCGCCGTTTACTCCAGTGAGGCTGCGAGACCCTTGGTGCCTGGTCGGCCAAGTGGCGCCTCAAGCAGATTGCGGCGAAGAGCCAGGAAGTGGTGTTCACGAGAAGACCACTGCTACCCGATCTTCTGTCAGTTACTGTGATGGGAAGCCCCGTCCCATGGAGCAAGACTGGCCACTACCTGGGTGTCACATTGGACCAGAAGCTGACGTGGACGTCAGGGGCACAGCAATAGGGCGCCTATGCGTTCTGTACCTGCTGCTCAACCCATCGCCTGTGGTGCATCCCCACCAAGGCATCACGCTGAAGTGGAAGCCGCATATAGAGGACGCCAGGGGCACAGCAATGGGGCGCCTATGCGTTCTGTACCCTCTACTCAACCCATCGCATGTGCTGCATCCCCACCAAGGTATCATGCTATACCTGGCGCTGGTTCGTCCAGTGCTGGAATATGCAGCGATGGTGTGCGGTAACGCAACCGAAACGCACATCAACAAGCTACAGAGGGTGCAGGAGAGGGCGCTGAAGCTCGCTCTGCGCCTGCCGAGGCTCTATTCGACCGCTCGACTGCACGAGCAGACAAGCATCCCCCTCCTCCACGACCGCTTCAAGCAGTTGGCGCAAGTGTTTTACGAGCGGGCAGAACGGTCCGACAGCCGCCTCGTCAGGGGTTTGGGCCACCCTATTCATCACAGGCCAACCACGAGTGGGCCTGACCTGTTGCGGGCATAAAATCTCCGCAACAGAGTCAGGATATCAGCATCAATAAAATAACGCCAAGCCGATTCGGAAAAAGAGGAAGCCATCCCACACCAAGAGGGTCCGCAGGAATGGCAACGAATGCCTAGCCTGCACCTTCACGAGTCAGGGCAGACTCGTAAGGAATGTGTGAGTGACTGAGTGAGTGAGACACGTTTGGCGGACGCGGACCGCGGACGGAACACACAATGCGGCGCGGACCGATTATGGAGCGCCAAGTACGAAACAGAAGTGGAAATCATAGTAACAGTCATAAGACAGAGTACCCAACATCTCAGATCGGGTCTGACACACCTCAAATGACGACCACAACCGTTGAGGACGGCGAAAACGGGCCCGGACGGCAGTCGAAACGTCCGCGACTGGAGGGGTCCATTGAAGCCGAGTCTGGCGGGCGCGGACCACAGACGGAACATTCGATTTGGCGCTATAAAGGCGCCTTTGAAAAAAATATAAATTTTGTTTACTACTACTACTAGACTAATTACTGTTTAGCTCTACAGGACCTTTGTGCTGAAATGTTTCCCACACCACCTTGTATTGTCTTTCTATGTGTGTGAGGAACTGTGTGTCCACTGTTGTGGTAAATACATACAGCGTACACAGGGCGATGTGTGAAACTGATAGCGATTACACGCTTCCGCTGTTGTAGAAATCTGCTTCAGATGCTGCAGGTACTGTGTTGAGCTGAAAGTGGTAACCAAAGTACGGAGAAATATTCTTCGGGGCTCTGTTGCATAGCAATCAGATTGCTTTCAGTTCTGAGAAATGTCCAGGTACTATTGTGGATTTGAATGATCCATGAAGTGACTTCTTTTCCGAAGAAAACATCGAACCGTTTCAATAGAACTGAATGCTTCCGTCGGAACTGTTCTCAAGCTGCTATTTATTATTAAATCACAATAGAAGTATAGGCTGGGTGTAGAATAACACAGACCTTCTTGAAATTAACAATATTTTATTGATCTATTAACTAATTTCCTTCCATATACACATATATTTTACAATACGAATCAAAAACGCGCAATGGCGTCGATTTTTACATTACAAGAATGGCTCTCATCTAATAAAAATTACTCTTAACTAGAACAAAAGTGGTAACCAAAGTACGGAGAAATATTCTTCGGGGCTCTGTTGCATAGCAATCAGATTGCTTTCAGTTCTGAGAAATGTCCAGGTACTATTGTGGATTTAAATGATCCATGAAGTGACTTCTTTTCCGAAGAAAACATCAAACTGTTTCAATAGAACTGAACGCTCCCGTCGGAACTGTTCTCAAGCTGCTATTTATTATTAAATCACAATAGAAGTATACGCTGGGTGTAGAATAACTCGTACCTTCTTGGAATGAAGAATGTTTTATTGTTCTATTAACTGATTTCCTTCCATATACACATATATTTAACAATGCGAATCAAAAACGCGCAATGGCGTCGATTTTTACATCACAAGAATGGCTCTCATCTAGTAAAAATTACTCTCAACTAGAAGAAAAGTCCTATATCCTAAGAATAATTATGTGAGCGCTGACCGCCACAGAGTAATAAACAATATCTTTGTCTCTCTCTCTCTCTCTCTGTCGCACTGTCACAGCAAGTTACGCTGCCTGATACATCATATATGCCTCTCTTGTGCACGAACGTTTTTGGGCAAAAACAAACACGAGCGTTCACACAACACTATATCGGTGATAGTTTATGACACTTTATTAATGTCCACTAGAGTATTAATGTCCACTATATTTCTTATGATATTTTGGTATTAGCGAATGACTATCCAAATGGAAATTATAGATTTGTGTCTAAATACTGCTTACGAAGCCTGTCCTGCTTGGAAATTACTGATGCAGCTTATATGCATAGCTTACTTGCTTGCTTCCTTGAAACTTTCGAACACTCTTCTCAATAAATCAACGTGCTCCTTTCCATTCATAAAAACTCATGAGCTCACGTTTAGCCCGAAAGGTAAAACATTAAATTGATAGCTGCTACCTGCATGTACAAATGCGGTGTACTTTTTTGATGGTTCGTCTAGAGCCACTTGCCAAAATGAACTTCTCAGATCAATATTTGTTAAGCATTTTATCCCCTCGAACTTTTGAATTAACTCATAAATATTTTCCGGATGAGTTCGCACGGGCACGATAATCTTATTTATATGCCGTGCGTCTAGCACGAGACGAACTTTTCCTCCCTTTTTCGGGACAACATCAAGCGGACTACAGTATGGACTCATCGAAGGTTAGATCAGATCCCATTCAAGCATTTGTTGGATCCGTATCAACTGCCTTTCGTTGGTGCCACGGTAGTGGATAAAAAATACAGCAGAAAACTTGGTGTGGAATTACATCTAAATGGCATGTGTATCCCTTGATTACACCAGGTCTTTCTTGAAAGACTTCATGATATTCCTGTAGAAGATCATATAATTGCTTTCTTTGATGTTGTTGCGAATATTCAGGTTCTTGCACCTTTTCGTATACCATATCTTCAGGTTTTAAGACTGGTTGCAAGTAATTAATTTGGTAACACCGTGCAGGTTTGCTATGTATCCACTTCATTTGCAGCTTTCGTCCCTGACAATACTTTCCATGGGTACTATATTCCCTGAGAAAATTCACTTGATGTTTCTGATCCATTATTGTAAAACTGGCACGGCCTAGAGAGAAATCGATATGCCAGTTTCTGTCTCTAAATTCATCTATACCCAGGATACAGTCCTCAACAAATTTTTCTATTACAAGGAACGTGCAATTTATAGCTACATTTCCTATATCTAACTGTAGTTGAGTCTGCACTTTAAGCTGAGAAGACTTATGACCAGTAGGACCTACAGTTCTACAAAATTGAACAGGAAAAATCGGTGGATTTGCTTTCTGAAGTATTCTTTGAAATAACTTCTCAGAAACGACATTTACTGCTGCTCCTGGATCTAAAGTAACTTGCACAGTAATGCCTTCAATTGCCGCCTGAATTTTCGCAACAGGTTCTGTGATATGTCCATCCTGACAAGGCATCATATCCTGCTGAAGTTCTTCTATTAATAATCTGCCATCATTGTACCGAAAGAAATTGACGCTTGAATTTTCGCCCCTCAAAACTTCCTCGACTGCACCGTCGGGGCTTCTGACAGTCGAGTTTAGTTTGACGATTGTCCATTATTAGTGGATGACTGGTCCGTTACGTCAGTTATTATTGGTGGTTGATTTTTCCATTCATTTTCATTAGCATTTGGTACCCAACCTGAAGTTTATGGTTGGTTGTGATATTCCTGGGTTGGTTGCTGATATCGGCGTTTTTGCTGATATTTCCCTTCTTGATAGTACCCTTTCCTCTTCTTATTATTATTCCTCCATTTCCGTTTATATGTTTGTTCACATTGTTGGTCATGATTACACTGGTCGGGATTTTCGTTACCAAATTTCACGTTTTTCTGGAAATAATTCACCTGTGGGTTTGGTGAATTATGTGCAAAATGTTTGTTTCCATACTGTTTGTTATTACTATAGTATTTGTTAGGTTGGTAACTTGGTTGGTTATAGCGCACACGTGATTTTTCGAACAGAATGTCTATTGAATCCAATGTGGGTAGACAATTTTCCACATGTTGTTCAGGCACATGTAGAAGTCATGTCATTTGCAAACGTGGATTTTGTCGTTACAAGATTAGATTGCGTGGTTTCCAATGCCTGGAATCTACGATTCATGTCATTTGCAAACGTGGATTGCGTGGTTTCCAATGCTTTAATCCCTTGTGTTATGACAGTCAAACTTGACATCAGCTGGGATAACAAATCGGTACTCTCAGCAATTGACGATTGCACTGGGCTTAATGAGGATTGCACCGACACATTTTTCGGTACAATCATTTCCTTTTCGCACGCGTCTGTGTCAGAGATGAAATTCATGCTGTTTGTTGGTTGCTGCATATTTCTCTGGACTTCATTCGACATTTGAATGTCATAACTAGCAACCGTTTGTGTCGACGGCGTGAGCGCATTAATTACTGATGGTTGCTCAGCCGTAATCGACATGTCGCTAACTACGGCAGTATTTAATTATGTGGCACTAGTTGACGATGCATTAACACTATTTAATTCATTTTGTGGCATTGTGATGCGTGCTTGTTTATTGGCTTTGAACATAGATCTAGTTATCACCATGTAAATAAGCAATTGACAGTTTCTCCACTAAATAAGCCCTACAAAAGTACCTATTAAATTTTACACACGCAAAAAAAAGTAATGTCCTAATGCTGTTAATCTACACTTTACAATGTGACACAAACGTGGTACATAGATAACACATAAAATATTGTCTTACTATACCTACTGAAATACTGGAATTATAGTAAAAGTAATGTAGCAACACTATTTATACTTAGAAAATCAATACATGCAATGTCACTACAATGCATAAATGCTCAAGAAAGGTAGTAATTCAAATGTTCTGGCCTTTTTTAAGTTTCTGCTCGGTTGCTGGGACGGCGTACTCGTTCTCTTCAGAAGATACTCCCGTACGTTCCGTTAGCATGAAACATACAAAAGACCATAATGTAGTTACTCCATAAAACTAGGCATACATAGACACAATGAAACATACTTACTAAATTACTAACATAGTTATATTGCAGGTTCACTATTCATTTTGTTCATGTACTGTAGTATCAGGATCGTGTCCTGTCTAACGGTAGACATATATAAAGACTCCTTTGAAAAAAAATATAAATTATGTTTACTACTACTACTAGACTAATTACTGTTTAGCTCTACAGGACCTTTATACTGAAATGTTTCCCACAACACGTTGTATTGTCTTTCTATGTGTGTGAGTGACTGTATGTTCACTGTTGTGGGTAAATAGATACAGCGTACACAGGGCGATGTGTGAAACTGATAGCGATTACACGCTTCCGCTGTTGTAAAATCTGCTTCAGATGCTGCAGATACCGTGTTGAGCTGAAAGTGGTAACCAAAGTATGGAGAAATATTCTTCGGGGCTCTGTTGCATAGCAATCAGATTGCTTTCAGTTCTGAGAAAGGTCCAGGTACTATTGTGGATTTGAATGATCCATGAAGTGACTTCCTTTCCGAAGAAAACATCGAACTGTTTCAATAGAACTGAACGCTCCCGTCGGAACTGTTCTCAAGCTGCTATTTATTATTAAATCACAATAGAAATATACGCTGGGTGTAGAATAACGCGTACCTTCTTGGAATGAAGAATGTTTTATTGTTCTATTAACTGATTTCCTTCCATATACAAATATATTTAACAATGCGAATCAAAAACGCGCAATGGCGTCGATTTTTACATCACAAGAATGGCTCTCATCTAGTAAAAATTACTCTCAACTAGAAGAAAAGCCCTATATCCTAAGAATAATTATGTGAGCGCTGACCGCCACAGAGTAATAAACAATAACTTTGTCTCTCTCTCTCTCGCACAGTCACAGCAAGTTACGCTGCCTGATACATCATAGCGTGGACCGATTAGGGAACGCCCAGCTCCTTCCAGGCATAAATACTGGACTCGATCGACCCAAGGACCAGTCTCAGCTAGCATCTGAAGAAGACAGCAAGGCATGCTGTTGAAATATCGTACGAGAAAGACGCGAACATCCGGCTGGAGTCCCGTATATCCAAGATGTCAACTAAAGTCATTAACCGTGATAATGAACACTCGCTAAGTAAAACTTGGAATCCTGTTTTTGGCTAAAACTCTTGTGGCTACCATTAGCGGACCAACGTCATTGGTTAGAAAGGTATTTTTTCCGAAATAATACTGGAGAGAAGTTACTGGTTAAAATTCCTCCTGCTGCTGTTCGTGGGCCATCCCTTTCAAACTAATGACGTTGACCCGTTAATGGTAACCAGAAGAGATTTAGCCAATAACTCCCTTCTTTAGTATTAGCGCGGGAATACTTCACTTATTATCTAATGACGATGACTCACAAATGCTAGCCCCAATAATTTTACCCAGTAACCCCACTTCTCCATCACAAGCCCGAGAAAATGCCATTTGTAAGAGAACATAATAGTAGTCTCTGACAGTCAGCTCCGGATCTACGATATTTCCAAACCGGAGCATAAATTTGGTAGTGCCCCCCCCCCTCCTCCTCCTCTCCCCTGAATCGAGCGTTTGAGACAGGACGTAAAAAACTTATACAAATCGATTTTTAAACATATGTTCATTTTATACCGCACATCTTTCTGAAGACTTTGATTTCTAAAACATATATGTTCGAGGAAATGTGAGACCTATTATTTGCTCCTGAGTGTGCTAAAGAGCGATGCCACGCCTCTTCACACAGCATTCTTCTACTGGACGTCATTGTATTTTGCTCTGTGGATTTTACACGCGTATATTTTGTAATGAAAGCCATCAAGCCTATATTCAGGAGAGTGGAAATTAAAATGTCCTATGTTGCCTTTCCTGTTTCCAGTGGGCCAGTCTGACATCTTATCCTTCTTAACGAAACTCTCAATTAATACCAGGTGGGATTATTTGTGGCTGGGAGAATAAGAACTCTTTCGAAAGTTTGCACTCTTTATTGCCTATAATTTACTAACTTTCTAGCTATCTATTTCGTGTGACATGCCATTAAATATAGGGAAAATCTGTTAATACGATAGTACGCAAGATTGATGTGCTTTCTCGATTTGATTACATCTATTTTGTTACTGTCTGTAGGTAAAATGGAATAGGCCTTTCTAATATTGCAGCAGTTGTAGCACAATCCAAATAAGCTTGACAAAAGGGCACAAATGGGTCTTTTTTATCTTCCTGATTTATGTAAATAACACGATAGAATATAATTGACGAAGTACCAATATCAAATGCCTATTAGGCCTACTACAAACAAAAAGTTTTATGTTAGGAAATAGTTTCAAACTTCATTCATCTGCTCCAGTTTCTCAAGCAAGAGATCGAAAAGTACTAGTAACAGTACGAAAGTTTTATTAAAAGCTGGAATCATCATATTCTCCATATAATTTTTGTGATGATCCGTTTCTTCCCCTTCCTCGTTCTAACAAACAGTGTTGTCATCACTAATTCTGTAAATGTTCCTGTCATTATCAAAACTTTTTCGCTTAAATTCGCTAAGCCTGCCAGAATGATCATTTAAGTTATCCTGTGTTTCTTCTCATGTTAAGCGTTATTATGTGTTCGTACAACACGATTTCTGCGCTATTCCGAGAACAGAACTCAAGCGGCGGTTAACCGGTGCTGTACAACTGGGCATTAGTAATAGCAAAAATTTTCTGTCAAAATTTCATTTTCTTGGATACACCTAGAAGATAATATGTAATCTTTCTTACCTGATACTCTTGTTAGTCAATTATTTCCACTCTGGTAGTCTGAATCTATGAATTTCGCTAGTAATTATAACAACGCTTTTCACTCGGACACCGAATTAACCACATAAAAACAGCGTTTGGCATTCACCCGTTCGGGTTTATTCGGCTCAGATCGTATAGTCCCCTCCCCTTTTGTTTTCGGGATGTTTTTCTTATTTTTTTATTTTTATTTATTTATTTATTTTTTATTTATAGGTGCGACAGGGATTCCCCTGGCAGATACATCTCATACATTATGTACGCATTCAAAACTCAACTTATGATTTGTTCAGAAATAGAATTTGTTCAAAAAATGTCCCAAAACCAACAGTGATGCGTTGAAAAATCGTATAAGAAATCGATGGACCAACGTGCGCTGGATAATAGGCGCTCTGTAAAACAAGGTTTTATTCTTCAAATATATGATTTTGGCGCCCCCTGAGACTGCCGCCCACGTCCCTAGATCCCGGCCTGCTGACAGTATTCAATCAACAGTGGACACCACAACAGCCGGCCTGTGTGGACGAGCGATTCTAGGCTCTTCAGTCCGAAGCCACGGTACTGCTACGGTTGCGGGTTCGAATCCTGTCTTGGGCATGGATGTGTGTGATGTCCTTAGGTTAGTTAGGTTTTTAGTGGTTCTAAGTTCTAGGGGACTGATGATCTCAGACGTTAAGTCTCATAGTGCTCAGAGCCATTTGAACCAATTTTGAACACCACAACATCCTGAATAAGATTCCAGAACAGGGGCCGCAACGTCACTCGTTTAGAAGAAATATGAAGAGGCCTAACGGCCCAGAAGAATTTACCTTCAGTGACAACGGCCACGAAAGCCTACAGACTTACATAATAAAGAAGATAGCTCTGTAGTCAGCAGAAATGTCGCGAAAATTCCAACTGTTAACACAGTTGGTGAGTTTCAGGAGATCTGAGTTATTTAAAACTGTGTTCTGATTCTGTAGGATATAATGCGATCACTTTCTGAATTATTTCGCGAAGTCATGACAGATTTAATTTAATGTTAACGATCCGTGTTCCCACCAGTAATTGCAGGTTTTTATTCCAGGATGGCACACCCTCTATCAGCAGATTAATTACAGCTTTATGTGTCAAAATGAATCCTATCATTGTGTTTTTTCTTTTATTATGCAAGTTAAGCAATAAAACTCTATTACCTTCGATAAAAGTGTACTTAGAACAAGCATGTTAACAACGAGCGAATAACATTCCCTTCGTTAAATGACATAATTTTTACAAAATTTGCAGCATGTGAAAGCGGTTCATAGGCAGTTGAGTACTTACGTTGACAGAATAAAACACACAGCAAATCGAAGGACGTACACCTACTTAATATTTATGACGCATCTGACTACATGTTCGAAGACAGGCTTTATTCTGCAATGTAATATAAAATTCCGGCATAGAAGTAAAAAAAAATATTCTGCTAATCGAAGTTCATATTAAAATTTAAGCTACTTAATGCAGAGAAACGAAGCCCTGCCATATCACACGATCTTAGGCAGGGCGTGAAAAGAAATTGATTTTCCTTTCAGAACTCAGCGGTAAGCAAAGAGAGGAGGCCAAGTGAAAAGTATTTCGCAAAGAATGATCTGCGATTCGGTATTTCCGGTTACAGTGACAACATAACCGCATTAGTTTCCATAATACGCGTTTCCGTTAGTGATATGTTTTTGGTTCAAGTTACGTTCTGTGTAATAACGGGTGACACAGAACATATGACATTCAAAGAAAGAAGCTTTTCAGCACAGATGGGGACAGCTCTGAGAAGGGAGCTCTTCACGTTTCGGATGAAACTGCACTGAGACGAAAGGAGGCGAATGCACTGCTGCCGCCATTGAATGTTTTTTTTTCTTTGTATCTAGCGTAATCACCTCATTTTTAAATACTTGATATTTTCTTTGCTTCTCCGAGGGATTTTTCTGTACGTCCTGTGTGTTTATATCTTTTATTTCAGTTTTCAGGGGATATATTTGTTTCTACTGCGGACACATATGATGTACTAATTACATAAACCAACACGGTTTTATAAACATTCCAAGGTTATGCAATGTGTGCAACGTAATTTTACACATTGAACCCGTTTTACACTTCTACAAAAATTATTTGTTTACAAAGAAAAAGATCTGCGCTTCTAAAAATTCCCGTAATACATTGTTTACTTACGTGAGACAACCTAAGTAAGCATAGTTTTTGTCACCAACTTTCAGAATCCATAACAAAGTAATGTGTAACTTTAATTTTGTTTCTTGCGACGTCTTCGAAATTGTGCGTGTGGCACAGGTTGGGTATTAAATTACTGTATAATTGTTAATTGTAGGAATTTAGGCAGATGGGAGGGAGCTTTTAAAATCTCAGAAAATACACTTGCGAGGATACATATAAAGGAAGGGAAAACGAAACGAAGATCGTATTCCACCAGAACGAAGAGCTGCTCATGAGCACGATGTAACGTCTTCCTCACACACAGTTTGGCCTTCTAGCAGCAAAAGAAGAATGAATACTTAAAGTCATTTTTCGTAGGAGCAATATACTACCAACATAATACCTTGATATTTCCTAGGATTTAACAATCTCCCATCACCATGATTACTTCGAACCGAAGATCTACCCGGAATTCTCTGTGGGCCTAATTCATCAACTTAAATCATCCCCGGCATCTGAAATTATATAGAGAGACTTCAGAACGTAATTGTCCCTCCAGATATATCACAAGAGCAATTTTTTGAAGTTTGTTCATTATTGCAGGCTCTACAGAAGATAAGGGAAGATATAGTACAATGAAGTTATGCTATTGCAATGTGTGGATTACGTCTGTTTGCGCATTTTATTATGTGGAGGACATTCGAAAATATAAGAAAGACTGAGTTTGTGTGGCACCAAGTGAAGTCATTCACATATCTGTTGACCAAAGGAAAATTTCCAATAGCCTGGAGTGCGGGTAACAGTTTAAGCACAAAAACAAGGGAAAACGGGAAAAAATGTCGTAGTTCATAAAACAGGACTGACCTTTAAAATCCCTGAAATTCGTCATCTGAACTTTCTTCTCCTTTCTTTCTCTTTCTCTTCGTCGTCATAGTTGTGCTGTTCATGTATAAGATCGTCTCACTGCCATCGATAGCGTTACTTATGCCGCACTTCTTGAGAGATTAACAATAATATCTTCTCTCACTACAGACCTCGACTGTTTTATCCGCTCACATACTTGTTTGATTGTAGATTGTTTTAAAGCTCTCCTCGGCGTCAGATCATGTTGGATTTCATTCCTCATTCATTTGTTCCATTCCTCTTCATACACACCTTAGAAGATTTATTTATCGAGAAATCAAGAGCTGCAGTTGAGAAGTCCTCCCGAAATGACAGCTAACTATATTTCCCTGTCTCAGTTTCCCTTTGACAGAATTTTTCAAATGACTACTAAACTGATCTAGCACAAGAAGAAAACTCTTCTTCAATAAAGCACATTTCCTTTTCTTCCATACTCTGTTAATTCATAATTTCTCACCAGCCCTGTCCATCCGACACGGCGATACTTCAGAAGGTTTTTGCGTTATTTTGCGTTTGGAAAGGACCATTAATTAAGTTCAGTACCGTCAGCACAACGTGAAAGGACAAAAGTGCAGTGCTTCTTTCATGTCCACTTGTTTTTATTGTTACAGTTTTACCATCTTGCATGGCAACAGTTCTGTTGCTTGTCACGTCAAATATCAGAGGAGTTTCGTCATATTCGCTATTTGGCGCACTTCTACACTGGTTTCCTTTCGCTGTCGAACAATAAATCGATGGAAAGCTAATATTTTCTTCTCATACTGGGTTGTGGCATTCTCTGAGAAATTTTGTTTTTGGATCGCGTGCAAAGTCCACGACGCTTTATAAACTTGAAGCACTAACCAACTAAATCCTTGTATTTTGCAAAAACAGATATAATGTCTTATGGGATAACAGCAATCAGTGATTTTATAATGTTACTTAAAATCCGCCTTGATTGCAAAAATTTTTTTATTATTCATATGACCGGTTTCGGTTCATTCAGAACCATCTTCAGATCTGTAAAAATAATTATACTAATTTACTATTTCACGGAAGCAAATGTTTTTCATCCTATCTAATCAACATCAAATGTACCAGAACGTACCTGATATTTCAGTTACAGGAGTAACCCGTCCAAATCCAGCAACTTTCACATGCTACGTCACATAAAATTGGTTGGCAGAGTGCACGTCATTTATATTAATTATAACACTATTACCGACAGGTGGCGTCTGGTACATTTGTTACATTCCATTTGTAGATACTGTATTCAGTAGATCTTTTTTATATTAAAAATATTTGGTTAAAATATGAAGATGTAAAAGTCAAAATCTGTACTTGTCAGGATTAAAAAACAGTAAAATTATCATTTTTATACGATCTAAAAGCATAGGGCGATTTATATATCTATGGTGCTGGTGTGAACTTGTTTTCCTCTACGGTCTGCTTCCGTGGTTCCCGCCATTTTGGTGTTGTGCCGCGGTGCGCTCAGTCGTCTGATGTCCATCGCCGCGGGCAAGGGGGCCGCACAGGAGGGCCCCGTCAACGACGCCAGGCGCTGCACGCGTCTTCCGGCTTCTCCACCGCGCACCAACTCTCATCCCTCGGCCTGGATCTCCACACGCAACAGTTGTCATCTTAGTAGGTCGTCATAAATGCTAAAATAGGCGTTATGATTGAATTCGTTTTGTTCGTTGAGGATTAAATCCGGATCTTTATTTTTGTGGGTGTATATTTCGATCTCTTCCAAAATGTTAAGAAACCGCCCCTTATGAGCTCTATGCAGGATTTCTAAATTGTTTTCAATATTCGTGACTGAGTGCTTTGTCGCAGCCATATGCGCCCCAAAAGCTGTTTTGTTTTGAGAGTAGGTGTGCTCCCTGAATCTGGTTTCAAAGTTCCTACCAGTCTGTCCTATATATTGTTTACAGCAGTCATTACATTTGATCTTATATACACCTGAATCCTGAAATTTATTCCTACTATTACATATTCTATGCCGGAGCTTCAATTTTAACGTGTTATTTGTTCGGAACCCTATTTTAACGTCGGATTTACGAAAGCATCTTTCAATTTTGTCTGCAATTCTTCCATTGTAAGTGAGAGCTACATATTTTTTATTGTTGTTCCTCTTAACTGCTACTTGACTTCCTTCTGTTTGTTCCATTTGCCTCTTCTTTATCTTCCTATAAATATTCATCACCTGCTTACACGTATATCCGTTCGCTACGGCCACTTGTTTTAAAATACTTAACTCCTTTTCTACTTCCTGTTGGCTTAGTGGCAATCTTAGTAGCCTGTATACCATCGAAGTAAAATATGCCCATTTGTATCGCGGTGGGTTACAGGAGCGCTCATTGATAACTAGATCTGTACATGTAGGTTTTCTGAATATGCTAAATTCATGCTTCCCATCTTTCTTTATTAGTGTTAAATCTAAGTAATCTATACTGTTGTTTTCTTCAAATTCCATGGTGAATCTAATTTTCGGGTGTTGAGAGTTCATTTTTTGTGCTAAGTTTTCGATATCATTTTTATCTCCTTCGTATAATAAAATGGAGTCGTCAACATATCTCCTGTAATATACAATTTTCTCAGCGATATTAGGATTTTCATCGAAGAATTTGTTTTCTAAGTGATTTACAAAACTGTCAGCCAGCGTCCCAGCCCGTCTTTCTGTTGATAAATTTTACCATTGAAAGTAAAGTAATTGAACGACAAGACGTGTTCTAACATTTCCACTAGTTCAATCACTTCCCCCAGTGCCAATTTACCATGAGTGAGGAGATTGTTGTTAATGATCTCAATCGTTTCTTTTACGGGAATGTTTGTGTACAGATTGGTGATATCTAATGAAGCTAGTGACGCATTCTGAGGTATAAGTACGTCTTTAATTTGCTCGGCAAATTCGTAGCTGTTGCTAATGTTGAAAGTCCGACGATATGTATATGCCGCCTTCAATCTGTTATTTAGCTCTTTATTTAATTTATAACTTGGGCTGCTGGTGTTATTAACGATTGGGCGAATCGATTTTTCTACTTTATGGAGCTTTATTTGTGACCGTAATTCGGGGATTCGCGGATTCATTACTTTCAGTTTAAACTTTTCCTCCTCTGTGAATAGAAACACAGTTATCTATTTGTTTCCTTATTTCTGTTTGAAATCTCTTGGTTGGATCTTTCTTGACTTCTACTATTCCGTTTTCCATAAAGAACTTTTCAGTTTCCTCTATATAGTCTGCATCGTGTATTAAAACTATAGTGCCGCCCTTATCTGCCTTTGTGACGATAGCCTTACGTGATTCTAACTTCTTATTCAAGCCCATAAGAGTTAGATCGTTTCTGTTCTTGTGAGCAGAGTGCATTTAATCTATAATCGACTTCTTTTCTTTAATTGCCGTGTTTGTCTGTTCGTATCTATTCATATTTGCGATATCATTTGCTGTTGAGACATTTGTGCCACTGTGACACAAGGCGGTGAATGTCTCATAAAATTCCCAGGGCTGCGATGTTAACCAGTTCCGCATGTACAGCTGGACGTCGTGAATCGTTTGGCCCTATGCTGACGTTCTTCCATGAAGAAGATGGCCCCCTTCTGATACACTTCTTGCAGCACGGTAAAACAGTGAACGCCCAGCGTTACTCACAAAACTTGACAACCCTTCGCAAAACGATCAAACCAAAACAACCTGGTTATCTTACCCGTGGGGTCATTCTGCTACACGACAGTGCAAAGCCTCATACGGCCAACACAGTCTCGGCACTCCTGCAGAAATTCAAATGGGCGTCTCAGCCACACTCCATACAGTCCGGACCTCTCTCCCGGTGATTACGCCATTTTGGCCCCCTTAAAAAGGCTATGAGGGGAAAACGATACACTTCGGACGACGACGTCCAGCTGTACGTGTGGAATTGATTAACATCGCAGCCCAGGGAATTTTATGAGACAGCAATTTACCGCCTTCTGTCACAGTGGGACAAGTGTCTCAACAGTCAGGGTCAGTACTTCTAACATACAGGTACTGGTTTCTGTAATTAAGCCATAGGCTCGTTTCTTTTTGAACGGCCCTTATATTATACAGCTTCATTCCTTGGCAAAAAAAAAAAAAAATGGTTCAAATGGCTCTGAGCACTATGGGACTTAACATCTGTGGTCATCAGTCCCCTAGAACTTAGAACTACTTAAACCTAACTAACCTAAGGACATCACACACATCCATGCCCGAGGCAGGATTCGAACCTGCGACCGTAGCAGTCGCGCGGTTCCGGACTGAGCGCCTAGAACCGTTAGACCACCGCGGCCGGCCTTGGCAAAAAAAAAGCTAGTTTTAATTTCTTGTTTATTCTTTCTCGGTAAATGTATATTCAGTCTATATCTAACTCCATGGGCATGCATGGAATTATTTTTGAAGTATTTATCAATGTTATTTTCCATTTACACAGCTGATCGGTTAATGTACTCAAACGGCGTAGATGTAACCGTCTGCGATTTGAACAGGTATTACCAGTGAGCTCGATAACTATCGTTGGTTTTATTATTGTAACCATTTTCTGTAGTCTAGTATTGTATTAATATTTTGTGCATTCGTTCCGTACGAAGGAATTCTATAGCTAAGAACAGAGTGATTGTATGAAGAGCATGTAAAGAAAGAACACTGGCTGTTTCACGCTGATAACAGGACTCTACGGGCATAACAAGTTGACAGTATTCTCCTTGCAAGTATCTTTGCGTGTTCACTTCATTTCAGCCAATAGTCAATATTTATTCCTAAAAAAATTATTATACAGTCTTCAAAGGAACCATCTACAAGTAGTCCAACAATGTTATTTTCCCTCTTCAAGCTAAAATACGTGGCGTTTGTTTTCTGCTGGTTGAATGTCATTTTATTGTTTGTTCAATGTCATTTTATTGTTTGTTGACCAACTATAAACTTCGTTGAGGGTTTCAATTGTTCAACTGCTTTCTCCGAGGAAGTTCTCTTCTTTCTTCAGACACTATAATATCGTTGTCATTAGCAAAAAGAATGTTTTTCTTCATGGGTAACACTACTTGAAAGATCATTGATGTATCGACGCCAAATTGATGCAGTCAGGTCACCGTCACTCCCATAAGTTCTGACACAATAAGAAATAATAACGACTATCTTCCTAAGTTTAACTGAAACAAACTCGAGAGGAAGGGCGATGCGAATCCGAACTACAAATCCAAGAAACACCAACAAAACCTTCGCATAGAAAGACACGGGAACAACACCCGCATTAAAACGAAATGTAACAAAAGCCAGTGCAAGGTACCCTAAGCGAAGTTATAAACTAAAACTATAGAAATTCCGGGAAAGAGTGGCGTCTTTCACGCTATCCGTGGAAAACGAAATGTAACAAAAGCCAGTGCAAGGTACCCTACGCGAAGTTATAAAGTAAAACTATAGAAATTCCGGGAAAGAGCGGCGTCTTTCACGCTATCCGTAGATCACGTGACCTGTTCCCTGGGGCGCGCTCACCGGCAGTTCACTCCGTGGTTGTCGCAGCGTTCTCTGCCTCCATGTTTATCATCCTGGTAGTCGGACAATCGTTCTGGCCGGAGTATAGAAGACGAATGGGTCTGAGCACTATGGACTTAACTTTTAAGGTCATCAGTCCCGTAGAACTTAGAACTACTTAGCGGTCGCGCGGTTTCAGACTGTAGCGCCTAGAACCGCTCGGCCACAGTAGGCGGCTATAGAAGACGTAACACATTTACCTGAATTTGCCGTTTTTAAATTTTTCACTGATATACCGTAACCACATAACACCCATGTGGATCCTTTATTCTAACAACTTATATCTCGCCATTCACTTACGCATAGGATGTTACTTCTGACCTGCACAACCCAGATATTAAACATGTAAAGATTTCTCAACAATGGACTGTAAAGGATTTCAAATTTTCTGAAAAAGGGTGTGTGGCTAGACAGCAAATGGCCTTCGCAGATATTAAAATATGACAGTCTGGCTGAACCCTATTGGATAGCCCTTTGAATCATGAATCTGATAATCACGTTTAGTGGATGTATTAAATTAAACCCGTTACAATTCTATTGTCATCTTTAGAGCAATCAGCGTATCGTGTTGATTATGAGTGAACACCATGAGCGCTGGATGACGTCATGTGACTTTCTTAACAAGATACTTGCCCCTTAGCTCTGATAACTCAGACCAGGATATTTTAGAGTAAAAGAATGTATTTCAAATGGACCACTCGCTCCAGTTTGACAATCTTGCATTATATTCAACCTGTTTGATGCACTGAAAATCTCTATGCAACAGTTTTGCTGTCTGTCATACAACGCTGCAGAGGTACTTGTGAGTGTACAGAGACACTAATGTGACCATCTGAATAACCACCTTCTACAGCGAAGACGTGCGGGAAGAGAATTAGTAAGATTCTGAAATGTAACGACAGGGATGCCATGCCAACTCTGGTGCAAAGGACAGCTGCTTTAGGTTTTACGGTTGAGGATGCACGGAATGACAAACTGCATGTAGGGGTGAACATAGTCCACAAGGATAGATACATGCATGATCTATTTTGCCTTTCAGAATGTCGAGACCACACGGGGATACTATAGAAACATTCCGAAGACGGTAAAGACGGTAACGCTCCCTCCTCCTCCCTAGACCCTTCCAACTACTCTAGTAGGTCCGTACGCGCCAGAGGTTTTCTGCACTGTGGAGCATGAAACTACATTCTTCTGAGAAGGCCACCTGTCGCCACTCAGTGGACGTCCAGTTGCGGTACTGGGGTGCAAATTCCAGCCTTCGCCCCTGATAAACGGCAGACAGCATGGGTGCATGAAGGTGACGTCTGCTGCAGAGACCCATACACGGCGACATCAGCCGGGCGGTCGTTGAGGAGGTTCCCCCTGGGTTCATTTGAGCTGCCAGTTGCTCAACAGTTGCACGCCTATTCGGCTGTACGCTTCTCCACACCCGTCCTTCACCACAGTCATCTATGGCTCGTGGCGCACCACAGTTGCTCCGGTGCCCGTTTTGGATAGCGCCATGTGGCCATGAATGTTACACTTTAACCACAGCGGCACGAAAACAGTCGCTTCCACACTTGGCCCGAAAGTCAATGATCATGCTC
Source organism: Schistocerca cancellata (assembly GCF_023864275.1). Classification (NCBI taxonomy): domain Eukaryota; kingdom Metazoa; phylum Arthropoda; class Insecta; order Orthoptera; family Acrididae; genus Schistocerca; species Schistocerca cancellata. The sequence continues at coordinate 626,749,991 of NC_064626.1, read as the reverse complement.
TCTTGGACGTCCTGTACATCGCTCTGTTTCCGCACTACTACAAGAAGTGCACCATTCTGCCCCCCCCCCCCACCTCCCCACCCAACCCTTTCCTGCTAGTGGTATCACCAACTGTCCGCAACTGGTTAATGCACGTTAACATTGAACTTAGGCGGTAGTATCATTAACGCGAGTGGATCGTGTAGAAAATTTAGACAATGACTAATACTGGTACCAAGTATTCAATGTAACTTTCTGTACAATGTAAGGTGGAGTATGTTTGAAGATGTAAATCTGTACAAAATTAAGTCGCTGGAGACCTCAACACGTCGATTTGATGAAACGTAAGATGACGACGTCAATCATAATTATATTTCTCAGTTTCTTATAGGTTATTTACGTAAGAGACTTTTTGCCATTTATTTCATGACTTTGGATCACTTTCTCAGTCTTTGTTCTCCATTTTTGCCTTTATACTGAAGAACCCACAGACCAAATGCTGAATGAATAAAGAAAGAAATAATGCAACTATAATTTAAAAGATATTTTTAATCAGTGCCAGATTACAAATGTTCGTGAGTAGTTTCTTTCGTGTATTGATTGATGTTGTAGTATTTGCCAGGTCATAACTTAATCACTGTTCTATACAGTGTTAATTTTCTATCAAAAAATGTCGTAATTATAACTAAGGTTACGTACGCTGATAAGGTTTGTATGCATATCGTTACTGGAGCAGATGGACTATTTCTATTATTAGTGAAATGGCAGTATTTCTAAAATGTGATAACATGAATTGTAGTCTGACAGAAGTTTCTTAACATTAGGGCTCTAAGCTGACCGTAGAATCATTGCTTCAAGCTACTTACTTCCTGAGATATTCGTATATGAATTTGGCGCATGATCTATAAAACGAGCTTGGGTTGTACATACCGTACTTTTAGTCAAGGACAGGATGACCTGAGAACAATGCACCTAGCAAAAGGCGTTCTCAGGACTAGAAAACAATGACTTTTATCATTTCAACTCTCCTACCAAATCATGGTAAAATTTTCCGGACTCATAATTACATCACATGCGTGAAATAAAACAATGAATACATGTCTACAACTGTATGCAGTCAGGGTCAAATTTACTGGATACATAACCACATAATGAAGTAAAATATTTCTCTACAGCTGTAAGCAGGCTACTACTACCAATAGCCTGGGAGGACATGGTGGTCAGAAACAGTCTTAAAAGCTTGTAAGTGTGTCGCAGGGGTGACTATGCGGAGAATAATTGCTACGAAAAAAAGTCGATGCTTTGCGCCGTTTCCGAGTTATTTGGCAATGAAGTAAGCCAATCAAGTCGTCGCGCAAGCCGATTCAAGGAGCCTGCCAAAGGCGGTGTTTCCAAACGTATGTTTCGTTTGGTTTCGTCAAACCAAACTACAGAGCAACACAAAAATTAAACAACTGTCAGTAGCAGTGACTGAACCCGAGACAAGGGCTCAGGCCTGTCGTGCGCTACCATCTACGTATGAAAAAAATTGGCGTTACTAGTATCAGCTGGCGTAGCAGACTTTTATCTGCTCGTAATTCGACCATATTAGGAAATCGTACTGAGACATTCGATCGTTGTCGGAAGCGTTCGCTTAGCTGCGAATGTGGGCACTGATGCGATGGGACAACGGAGGCAGGCGTGGTACACACTTCAACAGCAGTGAGGGTAGTGATGCAATGGCGCATCATGGGTATTCCTTCGACGAATACTCCGACACGTATTGAACAGAACACGCTGCGGGTCAAAACTTAGTGGAAGCCCGCTCAATTTACAGCAAAATATGCAGGAACTGTGTTATTCAAAATGCGAATGCGTCTGCAGCAGGTGATAAGCTATTAAGGGGGATGTGGAGATAGGAACAACGCTACGGGCGGACCCAGTTCGGAGAAAACGTTCTTTATATGGTCGTTGCGAATCCCGCTCTCAGCTCGAGGGCGACGAGTATTTCGTCGACAGCCATCATCATCAACATCATCATGACTATCATCATCACCAATTCGACCTCCTTGAGGTGGTGTGCAACGTAGAATGCCTGAAGGCTTTACAATTTCTGCCATTCTTGAGTTTCCTGTTGCCGAAACAGGCCTGCTGTCTTTTTTAATGATGTTAGAAATTCTGTCTTATTTGATCTCAGGTCTTCCAGAACTCTTTTAAATTCTAGCTGCTAAAGTGCACGCTTGCCCCACTGTAACATTAATGAACATATTATGTGTCAGTCCTACGCAAACAACGATACTTCAAACTAGTGTTTTCACAAACTACCCGGTTTTAGCTAAATTTTCCTCTATGGCGCACAATGGGTTATGTAGAAGAAATAAAATTAATTTAGATTTGAATCTTGCTTTACCACCTGTTGTGGGGTCACCGTTGTAGCATCTCGATCGATGCAACCTCAGTTAGGTGCGAGAACGCTCGGTTGAGCGTTTCTGGGCACTAAAATGGGTTTTTACGGTTGCTTGTTTCCGAGTGAAAACAAGCGTGACAGTCGTTAAAGAAGAGTTGACAGAGGTGGTTCGTTGTGAACAATCGATCACAGGAAGTTTTCGAATGGTACCTGAGTAGCGTACTCAACTTTATGCTCACATCTAGGAAGAATTTTGAACAGTACGTAACAAGTCGCGAATTTCAGCTAATAGTGAAGCATTCATGAAAGCTGCAGTGTCATTAGAATCTCGTGGCATGATTTTGTTACTGTAATTCAACTATAATTTTCAACAAAAGATGTAACTGACTGATACTGACATCTCAATAGATTGTGCTTCATGAACTTTACCCAATAATTATCAAATAATGCCGAAGCTGAAATAGGTTTTCATAAAAACTGAGAGGAGTAACTATCAACGAAATGATAAAACAAGAGAGCTCACAATGTCAACGCTTTGTGTAGCTGGGAAAGTGACCAAATATTTTACTGTGCATATTGTAACGGATACTACAAAAGAGGCGTTGTGCGTCACGGAGAGGTTTAGTATTGAATTTTTGAGATAGTAATGCTAGGATAATTATCACTTTCTCCCACATGCATATCGCGAAATAACTTCCATGAAAAAATTCGAGAATTTGTAACTATTACGGAGATTTACCGGTAATCATTCTTCCCTCTCGTCATTCCCGAGTGAATCAAGGAATGGGAGATCAATGACTTCTACCAGAAGAAGCCTCCGTCACACCGTCAGTTGGCTTGCGGAATATTTGTGTCGATGTAGACGTAGAACGCCGTTATGAGCCACTCGTAGCTTTAATGAGTAGTAAAGGTTATTTTCATCTCTTTGTTACAGATATTGTCGACGCTAGTCTTGTAAAACTGTGATGAATCACGTATGACGAATTTTATTAGCGAATATACGCATTCGAAGATTTAGTGAAAATATTTAACTTCTTCAAGAAGTAACACCTAAGCAAGCAGTAGTGTTTGACTTCCAGGCCGACCCTCGGAACTTCTGAGCGCCCTTGGGTGTACAGCCTAATCGTGTTTGTTCTTTATGTTTGTACTTGTATGACTTCTAGCCGATTTTTAGATTACGGTTGTTTTTCCCTTGAGGCATCAGATGCTTTGGGCCTTCAGCCTAATTTAAGAACTGCTTTATGCAAAGCCTTTGGCATTTTTAAAATTAATGTTATTGTGTCTTAAGTGCCGGGCCTTCAGCCAATTTTGAACTTAAGTTGTTTGCTCTTAAAGTGTCAGATTCTTTAGGCCTTCAGCCTAATTAAAGAACTGTTTTAAGATAAGGCTTTGCCTTTTAAATTTCTGATTTTGGTTGAGCTTTAAGTTATTGGCTTTCAGCAGGTTTTAAATTAAAGTGGTCTTGCCCTTAAGGCATGAGATCGTACGGCTCTTTCAGCCGCTAATTAAGTTCCAAAACTAAAGCTGTGTTTTTATTTTATTTTTCTTCGCTCTTGTAATATTTCATCAAATAAAAGGTTGCCCCTTCCCACAACTTAAACTACTTGTCCTGTCCTGCAGGTTTAGCAGGGCGTCTCACATATTACAATAATTACTCGTCTGCTCAATTCATAGGTTAATTATATACATTGGGTAGCCGCCTGTAGTCCTTGGAGATGAACGTTACACCTTAGTTTACAGGTTGCAAATACACATGCACCTAGCGTGCCACTGAAACATAATAAACAAGGCAATCTCAACTCCTCTGAAAATTAAGTCACATTATAACTTAGCGAAACTTACGCATAAAATAATAATCATTCCAAGTCCGGACACAAAAATCAAACAGCTATGTAAGTCAACATACTTGCAGTACCCTTAATAAAATAACTGACATGAGCGACATTACAGAAACATTCAAACTCCGATACAACCACACATAACATTTCAATCATAACGAGATTCTTACTCAAAATAATTTATTAAAATAAATGCAGAAAATAATGTTTTTAAGAGATTCATTTATTTACTGACCACCTTTATGAAATTTAAGTTTTAACCCTGAAACCACCAGCTTTGCCACTTTTCCAGTGTACTACACCTTATAAATGTGCAATGTACTACTGGAAACCCGCAGTGACAAGTTCCATCACACATGTGACCACAGTGCATCACTTACTGCCTTAGAAGTAACTATAACCACTTCGCCAGTTCGCCTGAGAAGCCGGTACACGTCAGGAACACAATCAACAATTAAGAACTCATATGTAAAGAAGAAGCATAACCTATCACTAGCATTCTATAAGTGGTTAAGTCAAGTGCAGTTAACCACAACATACTACCTACCGGAAATTCGGCGCCAAGGTACACGTTGACATGTGTGGTTTCAAATAACCACAGCACAGCGCGCTACACCGAATTCCCGTGGCAGGTTCCGCTGCAAACACTCGCACCTACTCCTAAACGGAACAGTTTCGATCATAACTATCACTCGTTACCCACTGGCAGTATTTCTTAAACTGCTCCTCCAGGCAACCCTACCATTTCGGAGCTCAGACTAGTCTCTCCTCCCGCTGGCTTCGACGCACATGGCGTGTCACTACTCGGAGTCAAAAGTTGACAAACAGCACGCAACATAAAAAAAGTATCAAGCAGCGGCACACTAGTTATACTTGATTTTTTAGGCAACTCAACCGTTTCTAATATCCATCAGCAAGATGTACACTCATGAACTAGTAACTTACTACCCAGTTTACTGATTCCTGTTCACCTGCTACATCAATTTTTTTTTGCTGTAGAGAGATGAACATAGTGAATCATGTCAAAATTTCAGAGAGACACTTAATAATTTTTTGAAGGCCACCATTAATAATTTGTGTTTCTATTTCTCTATGGGGGTTTATTGTAACATTAGAATCGTCTGCAAACTGTGTCAGTGCGCGACGAATGCTAAATGGAAGGAGATTCACGTTTATAAGAAAGAGGAGTGAACCCAGAATCAATCCTGAGAAAGTAACGTGATTTACACAAACACTGTGGGCAGAGCACAGAAACGACCAACTGGCGATATTTCTTTGTTTAATGCCTTGTAATATTTTGTGAGTTAATAAATAGCATTCTCAATACAGTGACCCTTCTGGAATCTAATCTCTGATGTGATAAGTATTTGTTTCTGCGTAAATTTGATAATGTTCTTGAGTACATTAAGTCGCGTTGTGTGGCCACGTGGTTAGAGGCCCCATGTCACGGACTGCGCGGCCACTCCCGCCGGAGGTTCGAGTCCTCTCTCGGGCATGGGTGTGTGTGTGTGTTGTTCTTAGCATAAATTAGTTTAAGTAGTGTGTAAGTCTAGGGACCGATGACGTCAGCAGTTTGGTCCCTTATTAATTCACACACATTTCAGTACATTACTTTTTCGAACATTTTGGAAAAATACAGTTAGAAAATTATACAACACTTGTTTAAGTCTTTCTTGTCATCTTTCTTATAAAGGAAGCGTAAAAATATCATATTTAAATCACACTGGGAAAGAATTCCTCTGCCATTTATATATTACATATATCATTGAGGAAATTACTGATTAAGTTAGAACTGTTCTTCAGAATTGTGTTTGAATCCTTATCGACATCTTATTAGCTTTCCTTTTTTTTACTCACTCTTAATTCCAGTAAAGGGTGTTGCTGCTTAATTTTGTGGAGCGACTTGATTAATACATTCTTCTGCTTCTTCAGCTGAACCATTTGACAGGATTTGCTGCTACGTTTAGAAAGTAATCGCTACTTGTGAGTTATCAGCCACAACATTGTCTTTCAGTTTAATTGTGATAGTATCTTGTGCAGTGACTGGTTGCCCTGTGTCTGCCATGATTCACATATTTCTGGATAATTTAACGACTCTCCTTAAAATATTACGGGTTGTTTTGGGTAATGCAAGCGATATAGTCTGTCTGTAAACTCAAGAGCAAGCAGCGCTTTTGGTGGTGGAAGTGGCCTTTCCCGGAAGAACCCTGCCACCGGCCTACAGGGGCACCAAAAATCAGTTGCCCCTTACCTGTCTAGCGGCGTAGATCGGCGGGCTGTCAGTGTCAGTCAGTTAACTTTGTATACTCACTGATATACTTCGGTATCCAGAAGTGATGTATAATCGCCCAGCATTGTAAGAAAATGTGCCGAATACGAAGAAGGTATTAGTAACGAGCGTTCAATTGTCCCTAATGTTATTACAACGTGTGTTAAAGAGGCGACACAAAAAGAACTGTTGGCTAATACTACCAGTCCAAATCAAGCAGCTGCAATTTTATGCAAAGGTCAGCCTCGCCACAATAGGATGCATAAGGAAGCAACGCGAAAATAAGCTGCGTCGTTTACTGGAATCGTCACGAATGAAAACTAATAGTTTCACAATCACGTAAAACCTTTGATGCTTGTGGAACAGCAGCATTTAAATGTATTATGTCGCTAAATCTCTATCTCGGTTACTACTCACCTGTTTCTAAGACATATTGCTTAAAACATGTGTGCATTAGCTCCTCTACACAGAGCTGACATTTCCTTCGAAACATGTACACCGATTCTGGACATCTAAGTGAGAGGTTTGACATACCAGGTGCGTTCACACATTAATTTTTATTTCTTGGTAAGAAATAATCTACATCAATGCTGTCCTCTTCAAAATATTCCCCATTACATACTATACACTTATGCCAGTGCTTTTTCCAATTCCCGAAACACTTTAGCAACTGTTTCCTCGGGATAGTTTATATGTCTCTTAAGTGTGCATTTTTAATCTCATCCATGCTTGTAAAATCGCTGTCCTTTAAGGCCTACTTTGAAATGTTTATACCACTTGTATGCCCTTGGTTTACTGATAAGACTCACCAAAAGTAATATTTAACATTTCTAAAATTTTCATACACTTTATTACATTCTTATAAAAAAATTTAATACAGATTCTTTAATTTTTTATTTTTTTTACAGAACAAATAATCGTTGATGCTACCAAAACACAGGTAACCTTTTTGACAGCTGACAGAAGAGTAAATACCAAATATACATAACATTGCACACATACTTTCCAGACATGTTTACGAAGAAAGTGATGTAAAGTTGTACAAATCGAACTAATACAACAAACAAAATTATAAATTCCTGGCACTTTTTAAACAATCTTCGTGTTGTAAGAAGTGTTAAGTTTCAATTCAGCCCTTCAAAGAAAACCTCTACCTTTTAGTAGAAACACAAAGTAAGAACAATCCTTAAATTCTACAGATTGCTTGCATTTTATGGGGTTGGTTTTACGAATAGCAATAGACGAACATACATTCACATAAACAGGCATTCGGTTCTATGTTTGTAGTAGAGTCCTGACTTCCGTTCTTATGATAATATTCTTTACTCTATAATCTTGTGTTTCGGAAGAAGCTATCGTCTTTTATATTCCTTACGGTCTCAACGCATTTGTCTAAAACTAAACGCTGCCGGGTCGTATCTGTACACGGCGTCGCCACAGATTTAAAGCGCGCGCCGTGGCAGGGCCGGTACTAAGTTGTGAAACAGCCTGTAGAAGCGCCTCGTGACGTAGCTGGGTAGGCAGAGTGGGGACTCGGTCGCTCGCTCTTCAGTTTACCGACAGACTATAATGGATCTTGTCTTCTCCTGGTCTCTATATAAATTTCCCTTTACTCGTACTTGATACTTTAATTCCTTAGGTACGGAGCACTTTTTGTGTAAAAGGCTTTCTGAGTAACATTTCTACTTCTAATGTTGGCACAAATTTAGTACGGAATGTATTAAATAGTGTGAGTCACACGAGGCGTAACATCCCTTTTATTTCATGAAAGGCTACAGATATCAAACGAGGTTTTCAGCAAATGATAGTACGCTAAGGGGCATGTACGTTGTCACGGTCGAGATGATGAAGCAAGTATATTTTTTCTTATGGAACCTATACTTTCCATAAATGCATCCAACAGCTATTGGAAAGACCGGTACAGTCATATAGCAATTGTCAATATTGTTAAAACCTTTCACAATAGAATACACGAAAAGTATTTAAATTGTAGAGCATGTGGCAGAGTAGACTATTATGGTGTAAATAGCCCCAAGCAGAGGTCTCACGCCAGGCACCGTCGTTATAAGCAGCAAAACAGACCTACGCTACTATGATGGAACATTTCCTATACGACATAGAGGGTCAACTATGACTTTTTGCTTGTGGAACTACGGAATGCGACATAGATGCAGGGTCAGCAATGATTTCTGCGTGTGAAAGTACATTATATGTTAGCGTCTCGAGCATCAGATGGTGCTTACGAAAACTATTTCAAATGTGCGTACGTTTCAGGTTTTTGTGTAAACAACTGTAGTTACGTCAATCAACTGCCCATTTAAACCCTCCCCGTTGATGCTTAGTTGTCAAAGCCGAAGCAGAAACCTCGGCTGTTCATACTTTGTAAAGACATACAGCCATATTCAAGGAACAAAATAAATTACTGTATTAATTTTCTTAGATTTAAGGAAAAAAATTATACCTGACATGTCTTTGCCTGGAGACATCTGAATGCTTCTTAAACCAAAAACACCTGCTGTCCACAGATATATATACAGATAGTAATCTAAATTTTAATTACAAGGGCCGGCCACGGTGGCCGAGCGGTTCTAGGCGCTTTAGTCCGGAACCGCGCGACTACTACGGTCGCAGATTCTAATCCTGCCTCGGACATCAATGTGTGTGATGTCCTTCGGTTAGTTGGGTTTAAATAGTTCTAAGTTCTAGGGGACTGATGACCTCAGATGTTAAGTCCCATAGTTCTCAGAGCCATTTGAACCATTTTTTTAATTACAAGGAATAAGCTTCAATACACCAATAATTTTATCCAGAATGACTGACGACATGTGATCCACAAAACATATCCTTTTCTTAACGTAACGTAATTGTACACTTGACTGAAGCAAGCGCTCAAATTGGTTAGCACCTTTGCAAGGCACATTTACTATCGCTCTTGGAGACATAGGTGAACGGATGAAAGTACATTGAATGAAATGCCGTTGCATTCTGTGCTGGTTCGACGGCGCATATAGTCTAACGTAATTAGGGCTTCATAGGGACTTCATACCTCAATGCCTCCCATGGAAAGAAATGAAGAGGAATGAAATCACGGGACCTTGCCTGTCATTGTACTGCAGCATTCCGTCCTGTCCAAAGGTCAGGAAATGTTTGATTCAATATTTGCCTTGCAAGATGCGAAGAATCAGCTGGCCACGTCCTCAGAGTGCCTGATGTAGTGACAGATGATAGAGGTGGACTTTACGTCGATCCAAGATGCAAATGATACTCGGCTGACTAATCCAATATTTATAGGCAATACACAATGTGCAACATTGTACATTGGGAAGCGTAGTAGTGGGAACAGCTTCTTCACGGCTCTGTCAGTCGCAGTTGTCGTCCTAATAAGCAGACTTTGAAGAAGCCTTTTCGCACTAATGACGTGCAAATTCAAGTGTCTGGCGCGTCGACGGCGACGGTTAGGATAGACACCCCCATGCTCTATAACGTTTCGACAGCATTTCTTTGACATTCGCCGTGTAGAAGTGGCATACCTAACTTCTAACCATGGTGTACATGTCAGCATGTAAGGAACGTTGAAGCAGAAATGACCTGCCTGTGAACAACACACTTTCTCCCTGTTCTGCAGTGCAGACAAGTAAACATTCGAAAGCCTTGTTATCATTTCGTAGCCTGTCATTAGTGTATTTACAACTCAATAGCCAATTCAAGCGGACTTAGGATACCTCTCGGTTCTTATGCGAACAATTTCAGCCTAAAAATTAACAAGCATTGTAACACTGCACTCGTCTTTCCAAGCGCTTTCGGATGCCGTTAGAAGAAAGTATATCATTCCGTTCTTAAAAAAATCGTACTTGCTTCAGTATTGCGATCTTTACTCTCTATCACATACTATAATATATGCCCCATTGCGTACTATTGTTTGCCGAAAAAATCGTTTCGTTGTACGGAACCGTTCACGAAATAAAAGGGTGTACGGTTTACAAGTAGCAATCATGACTCTAGACTTCTCGCAGGCAGCTGAAAGTATCCACGTGGGCGTCTATAGACGGATATACTTACAAGAGAAGTCTTATGCTTTAACAGCTCACAAGGACATTATTCCAGGTTTTGATATACGCGAAATCTGCTTGTCTCTCCTTGTGTCCCCTTATTACATATACTGTAATTCCTTTGTCCACGTTTACTCAATACTAGCATCTCTGACGTTTAACTTCTCTATCTGTTCTATGCGTTCCAGACGGGCATAGAACACCTGTCTTCAGAATTTTTCACAACATATCTACTTCGGTTTCAAGAACCTAAATCAAATCACCACTACACTCTTTTGGTATCTTGTACACAATAGCTTAGCTGTGTGTTAAAATAACACGACCTTACAACATATGTGATTTTAAAATTGGCTGCAGTCAAAATTTCAGAGATTTGTAAGTTCCAGAAAAAACACCGGACCGCCGATTAGCAGATTTGTAAGTTCCAGAAAAAATACCGGACCGCCGATTAGCTCTGTTGTGTAAGATATGTACATAAAATGGCTCTGAGCACTATGGGACTCAACATCTGAGGTCATCAGTCCCCTAGAACTTAGAACTACTTAAACCTAGCTAACCTAAGGACATTAGACACATCCATGCCCGAGGCAGGATTCGAACCTGCGACCGTAGCGGTCACGCGGTTCCAAACTGAAGCGCCTAGAGCCGCACGGCCACACAGGCCGGTTATGTACGTAAAAATGTGTTTAACTGTTAGTAGCTGTTCAATTTCTTTAGATGGATTAAAATTTAAAAACACAGAAGATTCTTGTGCATTCGCTATTTGAGGTTGAGTTTACACAGCATGTGGACCACTCTGTCACTGGAGAGAGGGCTACAGCTGCTGATGCTCGGAAAGAGGGTGGAAACTTTTCTCATTTTCAAGCAGATCTTCGACTGTGACCTCCTTCTGATTCAGAGAGAAGGCTCATTCCGTGCGAGAGTTGGTCTGCTCTCGAGATGGAAAAACAGTGTCGAAGCTACGCGTGTGCTGTTAAATTCAGCAGTGACTCGATTTCGCCCTTCGTTGCTGTGGGGCGTATTGGAAAATTCCGTTCGAGCCATCACGGATTGAAGCACTCTGTCGAAGCCGTGTTGTACTTTCCCTCTTTTATTTAAGAAAAAATCCTGGGTGACGTACACACCGTGATGTGAGACGTTTTATTTCTCTTCCTGTTGGGTCATGGCTCACTTCGTGCTTCTTTTAAAAAGCAGAAATAGACGGAGTCGTATTGAAATTTTGTGGTGGAATAGTGAAAAGAATACCTGCACTGATTTTTATTCCGGTATAAGCACCCCGGACGTTGCTTGCAATTTTGAATGATGTACGAAACACAGCGACTAGTTTCATGCATTGCCGTGACATCGACATCACTCACTCATACCCGCTACTGAGAGGTGTTGTACACTTCGTAGCGTCGATGCTTGAATCCGAGCTCATGTTTGGAGTTTGTGAAAATAATGTGTTCAATATCATCACAAGGGAAACAGAAGTATATGAGAGATCTATCTCCTTAAGATAGATTTGTCGCAGAATTTTTAAACTTACTGTGTTCAAATACAATGAGGTACCTCGAAGAAAACCGTCACTTGAGACATAACTAGCACGCATTCAAAAAGTATCGGTCGTAATATCCTGCAAGATAATTTTGCATCATAAGGGTCACGTTAATTAGTACTTAACTGGAACTCATTTGTATAGTGAAATCCGTAGTTATATTTGGCATTTTCTCAGAAACTGTGAAGGCAATTTGTTCTTCTTAAGCTATAAATTACTTTGGAGTCAATCTGAAGAGCACTCTTAGTTGATCTGCACATGCAGCCGACGGTAAACGACGACTGCATATGCAAATCAACTGAGGGCGCTCTTCAGATTGACTCCAAAGTAATTTATAGATGAAGAAGTAATATCTCCGTAATATCATAAAGAATTATAAAATGATTTGGATATGATACACGAATGGAGCAGAAAGCGTCAACTTGCCATAAAGAATAAAAGTTAGTGCTCAGTACTAAGAGAATTATGTACAAATTTTATTACACAATAAATGAAAAAGTATTAGAAACTATCGCTTCGGCTAAATATTTAATCATTACAGTTAGGAACTACGTAAAAGGAAACGATTACATAGAAATTGTTGTAGAATAGGTCAACGAAGGACTGTCTTTTACTGGCGTAGCTCCAAGGAAGTGCAACAAATACATTGCACTTATCCATCCTATTTTGCACAGTACACAAACCTTAACAGATGCAATAGGCAGAATACTCAAATAAAGGGGGATGGTGCAGATAGTTCTGTGTTATCACAAAATATGGGACACATGTTACAAATATGACAAACATGTTAAGCTGGTAATTTAAATGACTCTGTTTTTCAGTGACGCGAAATCTTTTCAGTCTGAAACCTTTAACTTTAAACGCCAAAATACTTTGCTGCCACCCCGTTACGTAGAGAAGGCTTACAATCAGGAGAAAATACGAAAAAAACAAATCCTGCTCAAAAATATTTTGACGTCCATTTGTAAATGCCATGAGGCTGACAATAATTTCCAAAAAATAAAGTTCAAGTTGTGTTTGTTGTGTATTGAAAGACAACATTTCTTTCGACCTCAGACGGGTCACTTTCAACTGAAATCATACAGTTTCCCTAATATCTGAATATAAATAAGAACAACGACTCACAGTGAGGCAGAATTTAATATAAGGGGCAATGGAAAGGTTAGTTTCGAATGCCGTACTGTCCAGAGTCGGTATGCCAATTAGGTAACATAGGCATAGGCACTGAGGCAAACAACAAAGTAATAAGGTTGAAGATACCCGTTTGGTAGAACACTTTGTCCCACAGCGTGAAGGACTACATAACCGCCTGCTGCACATCTCCGTCCGAGAGGAATCGTCGACACTTGAAGGCGTTTTTTTAAGGAATTGCAGGTGTGATAAACGCATGGGGAGAGATCAGGATTGCCGCGCGGAGTGGCCGCGTGGTTAGAGGCGCCATGTCACAGACTGCCGGAGGCTCGAATCCTCCTTCGGGCATGGGTGGGTGTTTGTCTTCGCATAAGTTAGTGTGAGTTAAAAATTGGTTCAAATAGCTCTGAGAACTAAGGGACTTAACAGCTGAGGTCATCAGTCTCCTAGAACTTAGAACTACTTGAACATAACTAACCTACGGACATCACACACATTCATGCCCGACGCAGGAGTCCAACCTGCGACCGTAGCCGTCGCGCGGTTCCAGAATGAAGCGCCTAGAACCGCTCGGCCACAGCGGCCGGCTTAGTGTACTGTAAGTTAGTTTAAGTAGTGTGTAAGTCTAGAGACCGATGGCATCATCTGTTTGATCCCTTAGGAATCCACACATACTTGAACATTTTTCTTGAGACCAGAATTATAGGGTGGGTGCTCAAGTGTGTCCCACTTGAGTTGGCGTAAGTTTTACGTTATGACTTTTGCGATATGGCAACGTGCTTCATCATGAAGAGGCAGCACTCCTTGATACAATTTTCCACAAAGGCATTCTCCTACAGGCATGTTGCCGCATGCACGTTCCTCATTCTTCTGTCGATATGTACCGGTGTTTGTCATTCGGCTGGTAAGTAAAGAATAACAGCATGTTGGTCCTGTTTGGACTTATTTGTAATAAGGTCGCCATGGTTCACGTTTCCGCATTTGCCGCAAGCACGTCGACGGCTTGTTTACATACTCGCATCGGAGACGAGATACATTGCAGCAACGCCCTTAATGGGAAACCTTCTGATCGCCCCTTCTAGATATAGTTTCAGAAACGATGTGTAAAAGATATTACTTTGACAAAAACGCATTAGTGTAAAAAGGATGTGTTAATAATTTAACCGTGAAGCAAAATCATGCCGTTTTTTACATAAAAATTACTACATGGAAAAGTATAGTCAGAAGTAAGTCATATGCTAACGTATAATCAAAACCATGGACCATCATCGTTATGTAACGAAAGAAAAACTCCCTAAACCTGTTATAGTTCGAAACGTACGTTGTAGAACAAACGAAAATGTCAGCGTAAGCACCGCCATATTCTAACAGCTTCTGTAAACGATTCTGGATGTTTGCGACAGACTTCTGTAGATAATCCAGTTGTATGTTTTCAAGAACTTGACTAATTAGCTCGTCCATTTCATCAAGAGCTGTTGTTTTTGTGCAATAAACTTTCTCTTTCGCCACCCTCAGAGAAAAATATCGCAGGGCGTTGGGTCAGCACTGAATATATCAGACCAGGTTTCATAACAAGCAAGCATAGTCTCCCCTCGTTCCAACCGATCACTCTTCCGGAGATAATTCCTGGTAGTAATGTGGTTTTCGTGGGCGAAAATTCAGCTCTTTCTTGACACCTGTTCCGATTGTTAAGCTACTTTCGCAAAGTGCCTGTCTTTGTGATTTCTGAGGACTTCGAGAGAACATTTACTGTACCGCGTGCACATTTTCCTCCTTCCTGGATACTGATCTGACAGCTAACAACTGATAAAATATGTGTCTATTAGATTTGAGTGGCAGTTCCTTACGACCTTAGCATCTACCGAGGCACAATCTCCTGACTCACTTCGCCGCCAGCCCTGTACTTGTACCACGAATCGTCATACTTCGAACAGGGATGCCGGCTGAATACGCTCACGCAAGGTTCGCCTTAGCAACATGGTCCACCACTGATATGTGCAATGACCTAAATGAGATTAATGTACTACATTTTTCCAACATAAGGAAGAAATTATTTTGTGTTTTTTGAAAATTATGTAGGTTGCACATTTACGTAGGGGGGTTCTGTCACTGTTGAATATGAAACATTTTCCGCAGCTAAGTCACCAATTTTGACAGAATCTGTCATCATCGGTTCTACAATGTACTAAACATAAAGTCGCTTTAAGGAGAATTATCACTGTGTACAAATTCGTATATCGGTCATAAGAAGTGCGTAAGCACTACTTTACAGAACTTCGGAAAATTCTTATTAACATTCATCCATTCACCAATACAATGGCAACACTTTCCACTAATATGAAATGTCACCACACAAGCTCGTGAAATACATAAAATATGTACGTGTGCACAAACGATACTTAACATTCTTACAGAAATACGCTGGAAAATCACTACGGAGCCGCGCGACTGCTACGGTCGCAGGTTCGAATCCTCCCTCGGGCATGGATGTGTGTGATGTCCTTAGGTTAGTTAGATTTAAGTAGTTTTAAGTTCTAGGGGACTGATGACCATAGATGTTAAGTCCCATAGTGCTCAGAGCCATTTTTGAAAATCACTAAGTGACATTCTTATAGAAACTATACTGGAAAATCGTTACACCATAGGGTATAAAGAATATCATACGAAGCACCGAGCATTTGACCACCTCATAGTTACTAACTTAAGACAAATACTGCCAGCTCAAGTGTCAGTAGGCAGCAAGTACATCGCCTAATAGTACAGTGTATCAAGATTCGCACAGCATGGCGTGGATGACATAAACAATCGATCACTTGATAAGTCTACGTCATATCACCTGCGGTCTGGATTGATAAGTATAAGCTAATATAAGTCCAATTCACTAAAATTCACCATTGCAAAAAATTACAAACACATTCTTTGGTACAATTAAAAAAGCTTTTTATCAAGTTTTACAAACTTTTTTTTCATAAAAGGTTATTTCAAACATTTTCCAAAAAAATGCTAACGATCTACATCTACATAATTACTGTGAAATCCACAGTGAAGTGTCTGGCACAGGGTTTATCGAACCATCTTCAAGCTATTTCTCCATCGCTCAGCTCTAGAACAGTGTGTGGGAGAAATAAACTCTTTCATCTTCCCGTGTGGGCTCTGATTTCTCCGATTTTATTATGATGAATTTGATGATCACCCCTCCCTATTTAGGAGGGCACCAATAAAATATTTTCATACTCTGAGGAGAAAGTTGGTGGCTGAAATCTCAGGGGCAGATTTCGCCTCAACGAAAAAGACCTTTGTTGTATTGATTACCACTCCAATTCGCGTATTATACACGTGGCATTCTCTACCCTATCTGACTATAATAAGAAACGAGCTGCCCATCTTAGCACTTTTTCTGTGTCCTCCATCAGTCTTATCT
This sequence comes from Schistocerca cancellata, assembly GCF_023864275.1. Taxonomy (NCBI): domain Eukaryota; kingdom Metazoa; phylum Arthropoda; class Insecta; order Orthoptera; family Acrididae; genus Schistocerca; species Schistocerca cancellata. The sequence goes on along the minus strand of NC_064626.1, from coordinate 626,733,381 downwards.
GATGCGGATCCCTTACCGCACAGAAGAGAACGGATAAGCGTATTGTAGCTGTAGCATTTTGTAAGCGTTCTGCCACTAAAATTTCAGTCTTTGGTTTGTTTTATCCCAGAAATTACTCTCTGTAGGGAATCTGAGACCAAAGGAAATCGTACTGTGGCAAAATATCTGATATAATAGGTCGTTTGTTTTGTAAAAAGGTGGTGCTCATCAGTTTTCGGCCCGGCAACTCTTAAGGCGAGGTAACCTGGCATGCCATGCAAAAACGTAACTCATTTACCCAGTCGGGGATTTACAGAAGCAACTACGGAACCTGCGACAATTTCTATATCCGACAGACGGCTGGACATTTAGAAAAGGTTTCAGGAAACTTATTCATCCTAGCATTATCTACGCCTCATCATTTAAGTCTTACCTGCATAGTAACAGCCATATCACTAAGTGATATGTGAAAATTTTATATGTGATAATACTTTTTTACTGTAACACAGATGTGTAGTGGTCTAGCGGTTCTAGGCGCTCAGTCCGGAACCGCGCGACTGCTACGGTCGCAGGTTCTAGGGGACTGATGACCACAGATGTTAAGTCCTATAGTGCTCAGAGCCATTTGAACCATTTTTTGAACAGATGTGTAGAAGGCTCATGTGTATATTCCTGATTACACTTATTTGTGCTTGAAGCTGTTGCAACTTTTGTCTTTTGTTTCACTGATGGGTAGCTGGAAAATACCCAAGAGGACATTTTAGATTACCATGAAAAATCATGAAGTAAATTGACATGTCGAACAATCGGGCCTACTGCCGGGTGTTTGTGTCGCTCTGGCACAATATTTCGGCCACGTAAGTCGTTGCCTTCTTCAGGTGCTACCTGAGATTGCCGTGTTGGAGGATCTTGTCCAGTATTTATGCCCAGAGGGCGCTGGGTGCTCCCTGTGCCGTCCGCGCCCGCCTGGCGCTGCTTGTAATGTGTTGTCTCTGCCCGGTGTTCCCTCGGACGTCCGCGCCCGACTTGGGCACCATCTGTGGCAGCTCTCTCAGGCCCGCCCTTTGTCGGGCGTTCCGTTCGCGGTCCGCGCCCGCCACATCCTCCAGCACGGCATTCTCAGGTCAGTCTGAAGAAGGCAACGAGTTACGTGGCCGAAATATTGTGCCAGAGCGACACAAACATCCGGCAGTAGACCCGTTTGTTCGATATATCAAGATCTCGCCGGAAAAGCCTGAAGAGTTATGAAGTAAATTGTTTGTTTTAAAAATAGAAATAACCTATGCAGGACTGTGACTACCATGAAGTAATTTCCAGCTCCTCTGGACCCAAACATACAGAGGACGCTACAGCAGTTCCAGAACTTAGCTTCACTTACTGACAGATAAACTCGGTAGGAATTTATACTGTGTATAAATTCTGATGAAACGTCCATGCTCTAGATTTGCGACCCTTAATTTATTACATTTTCCTTCTCCCTATCTGACCAGCTCGTAGCTACTATCACTGCCGCGAGATATCAATCCGAACGCTAATAGCATATGGAATAGATAAAAAGACACATATTTCATACTTATCACTACTCACTGGTAATAAATCGCACATAGAAGCTTTCCTCATGAATAAGCCTACTTACCAGTGAAACTCGCATCAGAATCCCCATAGCAGAAGCTAAGCTCTTCTAGGATGCTAGGCCGTGTCATGTTCTTCGATTTCTTGTACATGATCGTTGATTCGACATCTCTACAGGGATCTTCTTCGGGATCTTCTGGCGTTCACGGTTTGCTGCAGTGTCCAGCTTCGTGAATAAGACGCCGTCAAAGACATCGAAAGATCGAACGTGTAGAGAAATCTGAAAGATAACATGTCGCTTTACAAGAACCTAGAAAGGTTTTTACCTTCAATGACCTCGTCCACGTAAACCTGAAGTGTTACATATTCCTACAGTAATTCTGAGATTAGTCCTAAAATACAGAAAGGAACCGTGGCGGGGAACTGCACTTTAAAACAAACTGCAGGAAAAAAAGCTACAATTCAAGGACATGGTCTTTTATTGATGTGTGATATGACAGGTAATTAATCATTGCAGAACTACACGATTACAAACTCAGACACATGTCAAGTAAAGAGTGCCCAACAGTCGCACCAACACTGTGTATCCCCTCTGGCGCCAGTGCGGGCGTGTGGTCTCTCATGTAAATGATCATAACGGTGCCGAATGGCATTCTGCGATAGACGTTCCAAAGCATCTTGCGCGTAATGTTGCAGTTCGGCAATGGTTCTTGTAGCTCCTGAAGAACTAATTAGTTTCCGACTCACATGTCCCCTTCTTTGGACCCAGTCAGCTGACTGGTTTCATGCGGTCCGCGACGAATTCCTCTCCCGTGCCAACCTCTTCAACTCAGAGTAGCACTTACAACCAACGTCCTCAATTATTTGCTGGATGCAGTCCAATCTCTGTCTTCCTCTACAGTTCTTGCCCTCTACAGCTCCCTATAGTACCAGGTAGCCATTCACTAACGCCTTAAGAGATTTCCTATTATCCTGTCCCTTCTCCTTGTCAGTGTTTTACACGTAAACTATTCCTCTCCGATTCTGCACAAGACCTCCTCATTCCTTACCTTATCAGTCCACCTAGTTTTCAACATTTGTCTGTAGCACCACATCTCAAAAGCTTCGATTCTCTTCTGTTCCGTGTTTCCCACAGTCCCGTGTTCCATTATTATACAATGCTGTGCTCAAAACGTACATTCTCAGATATTTCGTCCTCACATTACAGCCTATGTTTGATACTAGTAAACTTTTGTTTGACAGGAATGAAGTTTTTGCTATTGCTAGTCTGCTTTAGATGCCGTCCTTGCGCCGTCCGATATTGGTTATTTTGCTGCCTAGGCAGCAGAATTCGTTAACTTCATGTCCTTTGTGGCTCTCAAATCTGGTGTTAAATTTCTCGTTGTTCCCGTCTTTGCTAGTTCTCATTACTCATGTCCCCTAACCGATCGACAGACGAGGAGTGTCGTAATCATGCTGTACAGGGAACTTGTTTTGCGCCACAAGGAGCACGTTGCGTAGCAGCAGTCGTACGTGGCCGTGCATTGTCCTGCTAATAATGTTCATCAGCGGCCTGTGGAAGAAGTGACAGTAGAACTATAATGACAACCTATGCAGTGTAGCGGACACCGGTTACGTTACCCTGGAGAAAAACCTAATGTGACCATGGGCTGTAACTGATGTCCTATCCCCTCCACAAACATACACAATGAAGCTTAGGATGGGATCTGTGTGTCGGCAGTGAATCCACTTCTAAAACTGGCAGCCCCCCATGTCTACCCCATAGACGTGTACGTCTACCAGTCGCCTAAAGACAGAATGTACTCTCATCACCGACATCAGTTCGGGATTTCGCTCTTCAGTCGACTCTTTCACATCGCCGGAGAATGCATGCCTAATGGTGTTGCGGTGTCAGTGGTAGCATGGCCATAGGCACACGTGATCTTTGTCCTGCCTTCAGACGGTTCCCAATGGTATCTGGCGAGACAACAGGCGCAACGCGTGCCCGGATGTCGTCCCTCGACGGCGTGCGGTAGACCACCGTTACTTGAATGATGCGCCAAGCACGACGTGCGTTCGTCCTCCGCAGGCGTCTAGGACCTGTTGTGGGACTATTCTTGCTGAAAGCAGCGGCACGCCACAGACACACAGTGCACAACACGTGCAGTATTCCGTCGATTCGTCTATCTACCTTCTTGGATGCTTACAGTGTGACTCCGTTCAAATAGCTGAAACTGTTAAACAGCAGCCCGCATCTCGTGGTCGTGCGGTAGCGTTCTCGCTTCCCACGCCCGGGTTCCCGGGTTCGATTCCCGGCGGGGTCAGGGATTTTCTCTGTCTCGTGATGGCTGGGTGTTGTGTGCTGTCCTTACGTTAGTTAGGTTTAAGTAGTTCTAAGTTCTAGGGGACTGATGACCATAGATGTTAAGTCCCATAGTGCTCAGAGCCATTTGAACCATTTTTTTGTTAAACAGCAGTACGTACTCGTTGGTTGGGCATGGCAGAATGAATTCTGCGATCACTATTCACCTCTAAACTCAAGACAGCTCCTACGTACAGTGGAAACAGAGGGTGTACAGACAGGCGCGCCATCTGATCACCGATGGCCAAGACAAATGAATCTCAAGAACTGCAACCTATCTGTATGCACATATTGTCCCTTTTCTCAATAAATGAAGTCTCTAAGAGTGTCTTTCTCGACAGTGTAAGTATAGATATCCAATGCACGTCTTCTTAAGTTCTTAAACTGACCACAGGTACCTCGTTTTGTTTTAGTAACCTGAAGTTATACATGAATATGCTTATACCAACAAATAAATCGACGAATTAAGAAGAGAGAGTAGTGTGGTTAATGGCATGCTTACAATTGAATAAACAGACGAATAGGCATATTTCTAGCGTATATATGTTCCGCTGACGGAGACGACTTTTACGCGGAATAGATTGTTACGGCTCAGCGCCTGAGAGCGAGCATTTCGGAAACGATCAAACTGGTCGGCTGTTCGCGTGCTGATTCATAGTCATAGGAAAGTGGAACGACGAGTGGCGGACAGGGTGCTGGACGTCGTCGCCTCATCACAGAAAGCGGAGGTCGGAGGCTTGCCCCCTCTTTAAAGCACGATAGTGGTGGGATGAGGGGCACATCTAACGGCAGAGTACAATACTGGCGCAAGCATAAGCTGTTTCGGAGCACACTGTACATCGCACATTGTTGAACGTTAGTATCGTAGGAGACTATTTGTACGTGTTCCTTCGTTGACGCAACGACACCGTCAATTATAATTCAGTGGGTATGGGATCAGAGACGTCCAACCGTGGATCACTGGACGCGCGTCACCTTGCTTGATAAATCAAATATATTAATACATTAGGCAAATGGTTGCGTCCCTGATGTCTTAACATATTTCCTATCATCCTGTACTTTTCCTTGTCAGTGATTTCCACATATTCCTTCCCTCTCCGAAACTGCGCAGAGCCTCCTCGTTCCTCACCTTATTAGTCCAACTAATTTTCAAATTTAGTCTACAGCACAACATCTCAAATGCTTCGATTCTCTTCTGTTCCAGTTTTCCTACAGTCCATGACTCACTACTGTACAATGCTGTACTCCAAACGTACGTTCTCATAAATTTCTCCCTCGAATTAACGCCTAAGTTTGATACTTGTAGACATCTCTTGTCCAGAAATGCCCTTTTTACTAGTGCTAGTCTGCTTTCTACGTCCTCCTATCTCTGTCCGTGACTGGTTATTTTGTTGCCTAGCTAGCATAATTCGTTGACTTCATCTACTTTGTGACCGTCAATCCCGACGTTAACTTCCTCGCTGTTCTCATTTCTGCTACTTATAATTACTTTCTTCTTTCTTCGATTTACTGTCGGTCCATATTCTGTACGCATTACACTATCATTCCATTCAGCACATCATGTAATTATTCTTCAATTGCACTCAAAATAACAGTCTTATCAGGGAATCGTTTCACTGATATTCTGTCATCTTACTTTTATTTCCATCATTGCTTCTTCGATGTACAGGTTGACAGTAGAGGCGAAAGACTACCTCCACTCTTATTATTCTCTCGTAGCTCTTGTACGTATTGTATATTACCCGTCTTTCCTTTTACCTTACCCCTATTTTTCACAGAATTTCGAACATCTTGCACCACTTTACATTGTCCATTACTTTTTGCAGTTCGACAAATCCTGTGAAGTGTCTCAATTTTTCTTTAGTCTTCCTTCCATTATCAACAGCAGTGTCAGAATTGCCTCTCTGGTTTCTTTACATTTCTTAAAGCCAAACTGATCACTATCTAACACATCCTGAAGTTTTTCATTCTTTTGTGTATTATTCTTGTAAGCAACTTGAATCCATGAGCTGTTCAGCTGATTGTGCGATAATTCTCGCACTTGTCGGCTCTTGCAGTCTTCGCTACTGTGTGGACAATGTTTTTCCGAAAGTCAAATGATATGTTCAGTTGGTTCAAATGGCTCTGAGTACTATCGGACTAAACATCAGAGGTAATCAGTCCCGTAGAACTTTGAACAACTTAAACCTAACTAACCTAAGGACATCACACACATCCATGCCCGAGGCAGGATCCGAACCTGCGACCGTAGCGGTCGTGCGGTTCCAGACTGAAGCATCTAGAACCGCTCTGCCACAGCGGCCGGCGAGTGATACGTCGTCAGGCTCATACATTCTATACGCTAATGCGAATAGCCCTTTTGTTGTAACTTCCCCCCATTGATTTTAGAAATTTTGATGGAATGTTATCTGTCCCTTCTACCTTAATTGGTCTTAAGCCCTCGAAATATCTATTAAATTCTGATTCTAATATTGATCCCCTGTCTCTTCTACATCGACTCCTGTTCCTTCTTCTATCACATGAGACAAATCATCCCCTCGTAGAGGCTTTCCATGTACTCCTTCCACTTATGTCTCTCCTCTGCATTTGACGGTGAAATTCCCGGTGCACTATGACTCTTGCTTTTAATTTCACCGAATGTTGTTTTGACTATCCTATATGCTGAGTAAGTCCTTCCGACAATCATATCTTTTTTGATTTCATGCATTTTTCGGGCAACCATTTCATCTTAGCTTTCCTGCACTTCCTGGTTTTTTTCATTCCTCAGCTACTTGTATTTATGTATTCCAGAATTTCCCTGAACATTTTTGTACCTTCTTCCTTCATTGGTCACCTGAGGTATTTCTTCTGTTACCCATGGATTCTTCGTAGTTACCTCCTTTGTAGCTGTTTTTCCTTCCAACTTCTGCGATTGCCCTTTTAGAGATGTCCATTCCGCTTCAACTGTACTGCCTACTGGGGTATTCTTGATTGCTGTGTCCACAGCCTTAGCTGACTTCAAGCGTATCTCGTCATTCCTTAGCTCTGCCGTATCCAATTTCTTTGCATATTGATTCTCTCTGACTAGTCTCTTAAACCATAGGCTACTCCACATCACTCCTACATTGTGATCGGAGTCTATAACTGGTCATGGATACGGCTTACAATCAGTATCTGTTTTTGGAATCTATGTCTGCCCATGATGTAATCCAACTGAAATCTTCCCCTGCGACCTAACCTTTTCGAAGTATACTTCCTCCTCTTGTGGTTAGTGAACAGAGTATTGCCTATTACTAGCTGCAGTTTGACACAGAACTCAATTAGTCTTCCTTCTTTCTCATCTTTGACCCAAGTTGACATTCTCCTGTAACCTTTGCTTCAACTGCAATCCAGTCCCCCATGACTATCAGATTTTCATCTCCCTTAACGTACTGTGTTACTCTTTCAATATCGTCGTATACTTTCTCTATCTCTTCATCTTCAGCTTGCGACGTCTGCATGTATACCTCGACTATTGTCGTTGGCGTTGGTCTGCTGGCGACTCTGATAAGAACATCTCTCTCTCTGAACTGTTCATAGTAACACACTTTCTGACCTCCCTTCCTATTCAAAACGAATCCTACTTTCTTTATACCATTTTGCACTGCTGTAGATATTACCTGAGCAGAAATCCTTGTCTTTTTTTATTGCACTTCACTGATTCCTACTACATGAGCCTTTCCATTTCCCTTCTCAGATTTTCTTTCTGCCCACCCACGTGCAAGCTTCTGACATTCCACGCCCAGACTCGTGAATCCTTTATTTGGTTGTTCAATCATTTTCCTCCCCTTGGCAGTCCGCTCCCGGAGATCCGAACAGGGGACATTTTCGGAATCTTTTGCCAACGGAGAGATCATCATGACACTTTTCAAGTTACAGGTCGCACGTCATGAGGATACACGCGATGTGTCCCACAAAGTACCGGCTCTCTTTTTTATGGAATTCTGTGACCTCAACGTAGACATTTGGTGCCACGAAGGTCAAAGAGTTGTCGAAACCATGCCCTGCTTAACCGACGCTGAATTGCGCTACAAAGATGAACCCATACCTTTTTACGCGCGTGTAAAATATTTTTCTCATCAATGCTCAACTTAGATCTTCCTGCACACTTTCTGCTCTTTATTATTCCCTCTAGTAGCATCAAAACGCCCTATTACCCAATACCTTTTTGTAGGAGGTGTATTCGACACATTCCTTTCCTAGCCAGTAATGCGGGGAGCCTCGTCATCTCTTGTCTTACCAATCCATTTTATTTCCATCAACTATCTATAGCATTACATCTCAAGCATTTTGAATCTTCTACTCTTAGGGCCTATATTCGTACCTAGGGGATTTCTTCGTCGAATAATTCTCCCTTTGACTGTGCTAGTCTGCTTGTTATATCCTTCATGCTTTGTTTATCAAGCGTGATTGTGCTTCCAAAACACTAGAAATCGTACACTTCGTCTCCAAACCGATTCTACGTTTCTCGCCAGTCTGCTGTTCCTTCCACTTCTCTTTTTTACCCTCTCAGCATGATCCGTAAGTCATCCTCATTCACACTAAGAAAGACATTTGAAACGTGTGCGGCTAGCGTTGATGCCGTTCATAGCTTAGCATCTTGTAATAGCGATAATTGCGTGTCGTCGTCTTAGTGCGTTCGCTGGAGCCACTACGTTTGCTAGCCTTGTCTGTCCGTGAGTGGCAGCAGCAGCGCTTATCGATAGCGCGTACTGTGGTATCATCCTTGTAGTGGCCTCTAGTATTTCCGAGTCGTCGTGTGTCGAGGGGAGTGAAGTTGGGATGGAGCAAAAGTAAGGTTCGGACAGCCAGTACTCGGCCAACCGCTGGCGACACACATGCAGGGTCCGACGGAAGGATGTGATCGCGAGAGTGAACGACCATGTTAAGGACCGCATTCATCGAGTTTTATTTGAATGGACCGTGATATTCGAGTAGTGCAACTTTCACTGGTGTGTATGTTTCCGCCCGTCAAAGTGACCTCATGGTAATAAGTTGTCAGCCCACAATTTACACTGGGATCTTTCCCATGGCTGACTTGAGTGGGGACGATCGCTGGTTGGTCGTTCGCTCGGTCGTCGCAGCGGACGACGTGCATTTGGTCTTCCGACCGCTTCTGGCTTCTCTGTGTTTGTGCAGACTTAAAATTCGTCCGTGTTGTTTCACAGTGACTGGTTTTAGTATTGTGAGTTGTTGGTAGAGTTTTTTTCCCGAATCCGTGTGAATCTTGTGGTTTTGAATGAGCAGTTATTTTAATGCAGTCTGCGTACTGGATTTGGAGAGTAGTTGCAAATGGACATCAGTTCGGTTGGGACGCAGCAGCCAGCAGGTCCGTGCAGCGCGAGGGCAAGCCGGGCCCACTGGCGGCGTGCTGCCACTGCCGGAACGAGGAGGGGCAGCTGCGAGAGCGGCGACTTCGTTGCACACCTAACCCTGGACGTTTAAGATGAGTGAAGAGTTAACTGCTACTGCAGCCTCCACTATTCTGAGATCTCGCCTTTAGTCGGTGGGTTTTTGCTCCCAAGGCCGCTGAGTCTGGCAGCAACGATGAAGTGTTCTGAGGCGGTGAAATATTGTAGCCGTCATTCTACACTCCTGGAAATTGAAATAAGAACACCGTGAATTCATTGTCCCAGAAAGGGAAAACTTTATTGACACATTCCTGGGGTCAGAAACATCACATGATCACACTGACAGAACCACAGGCACATAGACACAGGCAACAGAGCATGCACAGTGTCGGCACTAGTACAGTGTATATCCACCTTTCGCAGCAATGCAGGCTGCTATTCTCCCATGGAGACGATCGTAGAGATGCTGGATGTAGTCCTGTGGAACGGCTTGCCATGCCATTTCCACCTGGCGCCTCAGTTGGACCAGCGTTCGTGCTGGACGTGCAGACCGCGTGAGACGACGCTTCATCCAGTCCCAAACATGCTCAATGGGGGACAGATCCGGAGATCTTGCTGGCCAGGGTAGTTGACTTACACCTTCTAGAGCACGTTGGGTGGCACGGGATACATGCGGACGTGCATTGTCCTGTTGAAACAGCAAGTTCCCTTGCCGGTCTAGGAATGGTAGAACGATGGGTTCGATGACGCTTTGGATGTACCGTGCACTATTCAGTGTCCCCTCGACGATCACCAGTGGTGTACGGCCAGTGTAGGAGATCGCTCCCCACACCATGATGCCGGGTGTTGGCCCTGTGTGCCTCGTCGTATGCAGTCCTGATTGTGGCGCTCACCTGCACGGCGCCAAACACGCATACGACCATCATTGGCACCAAGGCAGAAGCGACTCTCATCGATGAAGACGACACGTCTCCATTCGTCCCTCCATTCACGCCTGTCGCGACACCACTGGAGGCGGGCTGCACGATGTTGGGGCGTGAGCGGAAGACGGCCTAACGGTGTGCGGGACCGTAGCCCAGCTTCATGGAGACGGTTGCGAATGGTCCTCGCCGATACCCCAGGAGCAACAGTGTCCCTAATTTGCTGGGAAGTGGCGGTGCGGTCCCCTACGGCACTGCGTAGGATCCTACGGTCTTGGAGTGCATCCGTGCGTCGCTGCGGTCCGGTCCCAGGTCGACGGGCACGTGCACCTTCCGCCGACCACTGGCGACAACATCGATGTACTGTGGAGACCTCACGCCCCACGTGTTGAGCAATTCGGCGGTACGTCCACCCGGCCTCCCGCATGCCCACTATACGCCCTCGCTCAAAGTCCGTCAACTGCACATAGGGTTCACGTCCACGCTGTCGCGGCATGCTACCAGTGTTAAAGACTGCGATGGAGCTCCGTATGCCACGGCAAACTGGCTGACACTGACGGCGGCGGTGCACAAATGCTGCGCAGCTAGCGCCATTCGACGGCCAACACCGCGGTTCGTTGTGTGTCCGCTGTGCCGTGCGTGTGATCATTGCTTGTACAGCCCTCTCGCAGTGTCCGGAGCAAGTATGGTGGGTCTGACACACCGGTGTCAATGTGTTCTTTTTTCCATTTCCAGGAGTGTATATTTGTTATTCATCATTGAATTTAGTATTGCTGTTATTAGTGAAGTGCCGCCAGTGGTATTTTCTGCGTTGTGGCCGCTAACGCCCCAGTTACCTGCAATGGAGGTTAGCGTACTTTTCTGCCAGTATACCTTTCCTCGTCGCGTTCATACTGTCAGACACGGCGTGTAGTTTGACAGCCTCTTCAATTTTACTGTGCATATGGTTTTGGGAGGTCTCCCTTGGTTCTAGTGTTTCCTTCGGCCTTGGGTGTTTTTCTGAAGACGTAGTGCTGTCTGTCTCTTCACCTTTGCCTAAAAATATTCCATCGTTGTACCGGTGATCGGACGTTAGGCGGATTGGTTAGTCGGTCGGTCGGCGCTTAAGCTACCACTAGTGTGAGTTGCCATCCTGTTACGTGAGTGCGGCTCTTGGCAGTCTTCCTCACTGCTTAGAATGCTGTAGTCACCTTCCTCAGGTCGATCCAGGGAGCACTGTCTGTGGATAACTCCATCTTATTTGGACAAGTTTTCATAATTGTATAAAATTTATTCTAATGTTTTAACATGTTATTGCCTTCTCCACTTGTAATTCTGGCCTTCAGCCATTAATTGTTTGTAACACTGCGTGTGGCCTTCAGCTGACAAATAGTTTCAGTTGCGTCTCGATAAGGCCTTCAGCAGTCACCATAACCTGTTACAATTATTATGACTGTTAAAAGAGTTTTTGTAGTTTTGGCTTGTAATTGTCCACCTTATTTATAATTAAGGCCTTCAGCCATTGTGTAGTTTTGAAATTGCTTGTGGCCTTCAGCCGACAAATAGTGTTGAACCTTCTTAATCAGGCATTCAGCCGTTGATTATGTGTAACATTACTTGTAGCCTTCAGCCGACAATAACCTGCAGTTCTTCTAACGAGGCTTTCAGTCACCAGTGTAGTAAGATCTTTTAAACATGATTATTGAGATTTGTTTTTTATAAATAAAGAGTGTGTGTTTTCTGTGCAACCAGGGGTAACTGATTAGGCCCCGTTCACACCTTACCTGGTTTCCCTAAGTCTCAAGTCTCACCATTGTCATTTGCGAATCAAATCACTAATATTTTTTCGCTCTAAATTTAATCCACTCTAACCTTAAATCTATTTCCCTAGTTGCTTTTTCGTTATATAAGAGAAACAGTAATTAAAAGGAAGACCGCATTCTTATTTTACATCAATTTTGATTCCAGTACTTCTCTTCTCTTCTACAATTCTTATAATCACTGCTTGTTTCTTGGGTATACCGTTATATACACCTGTCTTTTCCTATAGGCTACATCTGTTGTGTCTAAGGATTACAAACGGTATGCACCACTTTATGTTGCTAAACCCTTTTTTACACATAATGAGATTACACTTGCAGTGGAGTGTGCGCTGTTATGAAACTTCCTGGCAGATGTAAAACTGTGTGTCGGACCAAGACTTGAACTCGGGACCTTGTCTTTCACAGGCAGGTGCTCTACAACTTTTTTTTTCATTTTTTTTTGTTCGGTAATGGTCGTTGCGCTTGGTCTGGGCGGACGTCATGACGTCATAGGACATCTGTTCAGGTTGATCGTTGATTCCTTTACTCAGTTTTTTGTAGCAGAGGACCAGCGCCTCTCCGACTGAACACGCTGAGCTACTGTGCCGGCACTACCTGAGCTATCCAAACACGACTCATGACGCCTCCTCACAGCTTCAATTCTGCCAGTACCTCGTTTCCTACCTTTCAGGCTTCACAGAAGTTCTTCTGCGAACCATGCAGAACTAACTTTCGTGGAAGAAAGGATATTGCGGTGACACGGCTTAGCTACAGCAATATCTGCCTCCACTACATACCCTACATCAGAATCAGCCGCCAGACCCAATATTTTTCCTCCTAATCCCTCTAACTCGTTTTCAGGCACCAATTGAAACCCAACAACCGGCAGTGGCTGCATCATGGTGTGCCCGTATAAGCTATTCACATCCAAATATAGAATATACGAGTAACTTAGATCGAGGGATGCGTTGAACCCCTCACCCACACGTGAATTATTTGCCTTGGAGTGTCTATGAATACAATATCAAAGTCCTCCAAGGATCCCACCCTCAAAGAAAAGAAGCATATCTGCATCAGTCAAAAGTTCGATGCTGCACCTCGTTTCGTTGAGTATTGCGTCTCAAGACAACCAAGGTGCCATGTATTAAAAGGCGGGTTTCAGAGAACACGTGGAGAAGCACACACTCCGGAACTTTTCAAAAACATCCACAAGAAAGCGCCTGTCGATGTCCATGTATAGTCTTGCGTATTCATCCAAATTTGGAATAACGAATTCCTGCCAGACATTCACGGCATGCTCATAATCTGCACTAGTTGTGGCACCGCCTGTGAGAGAACTGGTAAATGCCGATATGTCATGTAGCCTGGTTTTGTCGAGTTTCGCCTTACTTTCCAGATACGCATAAGGGAAAACTCCTTTCCCAGTCACAAGCTGAAACTTTTACTCGTCGGGGAAAGCAGATCTGGTATTATGCATATTCCTCCGAGGCGGAATTTCAACGAGTTTCTCGAGTGGCGCCTGCAAAAACGTAGTGTGTGAAGGAAACGGAGAGTAATTTTTGGCCTCATTCGTCTGGAGAATGAAATATACTTCTCTCAGGCAGGACAATGACATGATTTTTCTCCCAACCGAAATCAACCAATTGCTCAACTAGAAAGTGAGCATCATACCCATTTAAATTAAGGAAGAAAACGGGTATGTGCTGTGGTAACTAATACTTCAAATTGCAAGCGTTGTGAGCTTCACCGCAGAACTTCCCCGTAAGATGACAATGATCTTTATGGGGAGTTTCAGCTTTTGTATCTAATGGCGGCCCAGAAATATGAAAATTAACCGCATCATTGTTTAATTTTCTATCCTCCTCCGATTCGGTCATGGGATGTTGGTGCCGTAAAGCCTATCAACATCCGCTGAGAGTTTTGAAGCTTAGTGTGCAACCACACCGCAGGATTATCCCCGACATAAGATTCATAGCGTTTAAGTCCTAATCACATGAACTTGCAATCTGATATGCCACCATATACGGTATGTGTTTTTGAAAGAAAGTGGTATGCGAGGCTAAGCGGTTCCCTTCAGAGCGGGTGATAGGGGCAAGGGGACATTCGAAGTCTTGGTTTACAGCATACGGACATCGTTCTTGGTGGTGAGCATTCTTAAATTTAATGAACTTGATTTTTTCTGTAGGTATAACAACATGTACCGGTTTCTTGGGTTCACAGTCCTCCAGATGCATTTTTAAATACTTTTCTTCTGAAAAGTTATTTGGCCACCTGAAGCAAATGTGTTTGTTATCTTTATGTTTCGACAATGGGCTGCAGAGTAGACCGGACATGTCCTTGATCCATACGTATATCTGATTATCACCTTCAGAGAATAGCAGCATGTTAACACCAAATCACGCTGAACCGCGTATTTAGAAAAATGGAGTGATCCAACTATGGTATGCTTGTCCTGCTCATCTGACTTACTTTTCTGCTTCTTCTTCAGGCCAAAACGTGAACCGATATTATGGGATTTGGTACCTCAAACTTTGGTATGTCCTGAATATTCATATGTAACTCGAAACCATCAAAGTTGTGATATCCACGAATGTTAGGAACTATTTCATATCGAGATGTGCGCTGCGGACCTTTTGTGCAATTTCTCTCACAACCCAGAACTGACCCTGCAAAACAAGTGTAGTCTTTTTAATTTTGAACGTTAACGCAAGCCTCCTCCGTCTTAATATCCTCAGAGAGTTTGATATGTCTGTACCCTCCATTTAACGGATCATAGACAAGAATATGGATGTTGAGGTGTGGTATTTGGCAGAGTGCTTTAGCTGACTCCCTTACTTCCATCTCTGTAAAATGGGCCATTATAGAACCCATGGTGGATTCGAGATACCACTCGGTGATTGATGTACTCCAAGATATAATGCCATTATCATCCCAGATGTAGTGTAAGGTTTTCTCCTCAGCAGCACCCTGCTGTTTGGGCGGGTGAGTCTACTCACAGTAGAGCACTGCATTATATTTAATGGCAACATATCTAGGATCGTCTAGGGCTTTCAGGAGCTCTGTCTTTAGCACCGGGAGGCACGCTTCTAGAAACGTGACTGGGTCACGAGACCCTCCAACCGGATTCTCAATTCTAGTAAATTAGATACGCCCCTCAAAGGCCCTAGCACCCGCCAAGTAATCCTGGGGGTTCATGACGCCGTTGATCTGATATCCTTCACTATCAGGACTTGATCGAGCACTACCACTAGCCGCAGGTTCATTATCATACATCTAGGTGACGACTGCATGTAGCCGGTGAATGAGGGTGCTGGGGATGAGGTACCTTCGGGGGGGGGGGTATCCAAAGAGGCACACACTTTTCGCATTTCGTTGCTGTCTAGGGCGAGCAGCCAGAACTTGAGTAGTAGGAGGCAGTGGCAGTGACCTGCTATCGGAGCACCCAGGCTGCACCGAGGGCAGTCCTGCATACTGGGGCCTACACCACAGCCAGCCACGGACGCCATAGAGTATGTGGTGTTGCAGAGGCAGGCACTGCAGCAGCCGCGGCCGC